>NC_085841.1:221162223-221834723 GCF_035594765.1 Anolis carolinensis
AGTTTTCCGGCCTGAGTGGCCATGTTCCAGAAGCATTCTCTCCTGACGTTTCGCCTGCATCTATGGCAGGCACCCACTGAGGTTGTGAGGTCTGTTGGGAACTAGGCAAGTGGGGTTTATATACTTGTGGTATGTTATTCAGGGTGGGAGAAAGAACTCTTGTCTGAGGGTTCTTGTATGTTTCACCTCACAACCTCTGAGGATGCCTGCCATAGATGTGGGCGAAACGTCAGGAGAGAATACTTCTAGAACATGGCCATACAGCCCGGAAAACATACAACAACCCTGTAATCCCGGCCATGAAAGCCTTCGACAACACATAGAACTCTTGTCTGTTTGAGGTAAGTGTGAATGTTGCAGTTGGCCACCTTGATTAACATTGAATAGCCTTGCAGCTTCAAGGTCTGGCTGTTTACTGTCTAGGAGAATCCTTCTCCTCATTTGCTTCAATGGGACATTCAGGGTTTCTTGACTTTCCTCCCTCATTCTTGGTCCCCTTTTGGCCACTCCTTGCCCCCCCCCCCCCAATTGCACATATGGGTCGCCCCTCTTCTCAACTCCATAAGGAAAACTGAGAAGGGTCTCTGTGTCTCTCCACTGCAATTCTATAGCGTAGAAATAATACAGTTTGATCCCACTTGGGTCTCAATGCTATGTAATGAGATGAATGAGACGGAGTTTTTGCAAGGCCTTTAGCCTTCTCTACCGAGGAGTGCCCCAAGCTGCAACTCCCAAGAATCCACACTATTGAACCATAGCAGTGAAAAGTGGGGCCAAACTGCAGTAAATAAAGAACACCACTAAAAAAAAAAAACAGAGGAATTCCAGACATGGATCAACCAGGGACAGCTAACACCTCCCAACAAAGGATTCCCCCAGGCAGGTAACAGCCAGGCCTAGAAGCTGCAATGCTTTTCAATGCTAATCAAAGTGGCCAATTGTAATATTCAGACCTGCCTCAGACAAGAGTTCTTTCTCCCACTCTGGACATTCCATAATTATATAAACCCCACTTGGCTAGTTTCCAACAGACCTCACCTCTGAGGATGCCTGCTATAGATGCAGGCGAAACGTCAGGAAAGAATGCTTCTGGGACATGGCCAGACATCTCCGAAAACTCACAGCAACCCAATTCACACTATTGAACCATAGCAGTGAAAAGTGGGGCCAAACTGCAGTAAATAAAGAACACCACTAAAAAAAAAGAGACATGAATCAATCAGGGCCAACTAACACCTCCCAATAAAGGAAGCAAGCAGGCCTTGAAACTGCAAGGCTTTTCAATGCTAATCAAGGTGCCCAATTGCAACATTCTCGCCTGCCTCCCACTCTGGACATTCCATAAATATATAAACCCTACTTGGCTAGTTTCCAACAGACCTCACCTCTGAGGATGCCTGCCATAGATGCAGGCGAAACGTCAGGAAAGAATGCTTCTGGGACATGACCATACAGCTAGGAAAACTCACAGCAACCCAATCCACACTGGGTTGTTGTATGTCTTTCGGGCTGTGTGGCCATGTTCCAGAAGTATTCTCTCCTGACGTTTCGCCTACATCTATGGCAAGCATCCTCAGAGGTTGCCTGCTATAGTTCAATAGACACTATTGAACCATAGCAGTGAAAACTGGGGTTGAACTGCATTCATTCTGCACCCTAAGTCTCCGAACTGCCCGAAAAGCCTATCCGATTCCTCCTCCTCATTATGTTTCACGCCACTATGGTTTGAGTGTCTTAATAGTGTGGAACTCATCTGAGGAGAGAGGGAGGGCTAGGGAGTCCTGCTCGGGCCAGGAAAAGGATTGTGCAACCTGTCGGAGTGCGTGGCTCGGGCTTTCAAAGCACAGCCCCGGCTGCGTCAATGCATTCCTGGCCCTCTACCTGCGCAAAAAAGGAGGGCTGGGAGGGAGGGAAGGCGCACGCCGAGGCAGGCTCAGCAAAGCCTCTCCTGACAGGAAGAGAGAAAGAAGCACTTCTCCGAAGGAGATCCTGGCGGGCGGGCGAGACGTGGAAAGGTTTGTATCGAATGGGTTTGGAGATAGAAGGGGAGGGATGGGGAAAGGCTTCTCATGGTGTACCCCATCTTTAGAAGATGAGACCCCAAATTGTCCCCATATGTAGTAGAGAGGAGTGCCCTCCTCAATCTTCAGGAGAGAAAGGAGTCTTCTCTTTGAGTTGCTATGAGTTTTCCGGGCTGTATGCCCATGCTCCAGAAGCATTCTCTTCTGAGATTTCTCTCACATCTATAGCAGGCATCCTCAGAGGTTGTGAGATATATTGGAAACTAGGCAAATGGGGTTTATATATCTGTGGAAGGCAAGCGTGAATGCTGCAATTGACCACCTTGAATAGCATTGAATGGTCTTTCATCTTCAAAGCTTGGCTGCTTCCTGCCTGGGGAATCCTTTGTTGGGAGGTGTTAGCCCTGTTTGTTTCCTCTCTTGGAATTCTTCTGTTTTTGAGTGTTGTCCTTCCTTTACTGTCCTGAGTTGATTTTTTAATACTAGTAGCCAGATTTTATTCATTTTCATGATTTCCTCCTTTCTGTTGAGATTGTCCACATGCTTGTGGATTTCAGTGGCTTCTCTGTGCAGTCTGACATGTTGGTTGTTAGAGTGGTCCAGCATTTCTGTGTTCTCAAATAATATGCGGTGTTCAGGTTGGTTCATCAAGTGCTCTGGAACCTCCGGTGGCCTAGGGGATAAAAGCCTTGTGACTTGAAGGTTGGGTTGCTGACCTGAAGGCTGCCAGGTTCGAATCCCACCCAGGGAGAGCGCGGATGAGCTCCCTCTCTCAGCTCCAGCTCCATACGGAGACATGAGAGAAGCCTCCCACAAGGATGGCAAAACATCAAAACATCCGGTCGTCCCCTGGGCAACGTCCTTGCAGACGGCCAATTCTCTCACTCCAGAAGCAACTCCGGTTGCTCCTGACACGAAAAAAAAAATCAAGTGCTCTGCTGACCTCTCTGAGTTAGTCTGCAGTGCCTTTCGTGTCCCTTGATTCAATCAGGGCCAGCGAACACCTCCCAACAAAGTATTCCTCCAGGCAGGAAGCAACCAAGCTTTGAAGCTGAAACGCCATTCAATGCTAATCAAGTGAATTGCAGCATTCACACTTGCCTCAAGTGGAGAAGAGTTCTTTCTCCTACCCTGGACCTTGTTTCCAACAGTCCTCATAACCTGTGAGGATGCCTGCCACAGATGCGGGCGAAACGTCAGGAGAGAATGCTCATACAGCCCAGAAAACACACAGCAACCCAGAATAATAAAACGAATAAACTCCAGGGTGGGAGAAAGAAGTCTTGTTTGTTGGAGGCAAGTGTGAATGTGGAAATTAATCACATGGCCATACAGCCCAGAAATCTCACAGCAATCCAGCGATTCCTGCCATGAGAGCCTTCGACAACACAGTGAGTCTTCTCTTCTTTGGGAGGGGATGCAGGGAATTGTCCTTATCTGGGGGCCTCTGGTGCCACAGTGTGTTAAAGCACTGAGCTGCTGAACTTGCAAACCGAAAGGTCCCAGGTTCAAATCCCGGAGCGGAATGAGCGCCTGCTATTAGCCCCAGCTCCTGCCAACCTAGCAGTTCGAAAATATGCCAATGTGAGTAGATCAATAGGTACCGCTCCGGCGGGAAGGTAACGGGCTCCATGCAGTCATGCCGGCCACATGACCTTGGCGGTGTCTATGGACAACGCCGGCTCTTCGGCTTAGAAATGGAGATGAGCACCAACCCCCAGAGTCGGTCACGACTGGAAAACCTTTACCTTTAACCTTATGTGTCCCCATTTTCAGGACAGGGAGAGGACCTTCTCCTCCCTTCCCCAGGTGTCCCAATGTTTAGGATAGAAGGAGAGGGAGAGAAGAAGCACGCGCTGGTCAGAGGCGGCAGCGGCGCGCGGCTGCTCTCTCTCTCGCTCTCTTTTTCCCCCTCAGCCCTCCGCCTTCCCTCCGGCGCGCGCCCGCGGGTGATGTCACGTCGGAACTGCCCCCGCGCGCCGGCAGCCAACTGCGGGGAGGGCCAGCCCCTCGGCCGGCTGATTGGGCGGCCGTTTCCCTGACGCGCGCTGACGCGGGAGGGCTGGAGGCGCGTGCCGGCCGCGGAGCCCGGCGCCCACATAAACAAAGGCACATTGCGCGGCAGGGCCAGTCGCTCCGGATTGCCGCCGAGAGAGAGAGAGGGACAGAGAAAGAAGGGCAGGGAAGGAAGAGGGAAGAGAGAGGGAGGAGGGGAGAGCAGAGGGAGGAGGGGGAGGGAGAGGGAGAGCGCCAAGAAGCGGCGAGGCGCCCTCTCCGCTTTCGCCCCGTTGAATGAATGAACAAGGCACCGCCTAACAAGTAAGTGCGTCGCGCGGCTTCGGGGGCGATGACTTTGGACGTCTTTGCGGGGAGAGTGGTTCTGGTCTGGAAGCTTTTCGGTTCTTAAAAGTACTGGGGTAAAGAAAGGGAGGTGGCGGGGGAGGCAACAGCCCCACGCCGCGCCCCAAAGCCCTTTTCTCCAAAGACCTCGCCGATTTGGGGGGCGAAGGGTTTGGGACTGAGAGTCTCCATCTGCGCGTTCCTTTCCTCCCCATGGATTCGGGTTCAGCTGCAGGAGAAAAGTTGTGGCGAGGTCCTGGGGTCTGTCTGGCTTTCGACTTTCTCTTGCTGGGTGTGGGGGAAGGGGAAGGGAAGGAGACCTTTGCCACCCGTGCTGGGAACCCCTGCCAGCCCCCTTCGTAGGATGAGAGTGACAACAACAGTAGGAACTGACAGATGCAAAGGTGCAAGGCTGGGCTGACTGCTTGAGTTGCTGTGAGTCTTCCGGGCTGTCTGGCCATGTCCCAAAAGCATCCTTTCCTGACGTTTCGCCCACATCCCAGAGGTTGTGAGGTGTATTGGAAACTGAGCAAGTACAATTTATATATCTGGAATAATGTTCAGGGTGGGAGAAAGAACTCTTATATGTTGGAAGCTGGTGTGAATGTTGCAATTTGACATGAAAATGAACCCAATCTGGCTACCAGTATTTAAAAAGAACTCTAAAATCAGGACAGTAAATAAAGAACAACACTCTGAAAACAGAGGAAACACTCAGGGCCAGCTAACACCTCCCAACAAAGGATTCCCTCAAGCAGGAAGCAACCAGGCTTTGAAACTGCAAGGCTATCCAATGCTAATCAAGGAGGACAATTGCAGCATTCATTCTTGCCTCCAATAGACAAGAGTTCTTTCTCCCACCCTGGACCTTCCATAGATATATAAACCCCACTTGCTTAGTTTCCAGCAGACCTCACAGCCTCTGAGGATGCCTACCATAGAGGTGGGCGAAACGTCAGGAGAGAATGCGTCTGGAATATATGGCCATCCATTCCGGAAAACTCACAGCAACCCTGCGATAGCCTTCGACAACACACTGACTGGTTGAGTTTAGTTGGGAAAAGTTCCCAGCACTTCTTTTTCCCCTTGTCCACTTGCAAAGTTCTCAGAGGGAGGTGGAAAGGGGAAGCCCTCGCTTTAAAAAGCAAAACATTCCTCTGCGTCAGTTCCGAGAGGGGACCCGGAAGCGGTGGACGAGGAATCCCTTTCCCTTGCGGAATTCGGATTGGGGAAGGCGTGCAAACCTGTCCCTGCTTTTCCCGCCCCTCCCCCTCCATGCGCCGCGGCTTGCCTTCCTTCCTTCCAGCTCCCTCCCTCCAATCGCCGCTTTCTTTGTGCCTCCGGGTTGGAAGGGCTGTTTTAATTTCATTAATACCGTTTACGCCATTGTGTTCCTTTTTTCCTCCTGCAATGCTTTTCACTCCCGGGAGGGATTTCTCGTGCAAAAAAGGAGCGGGGATGGGGCGGAATCGCCTCTTTGGATATCTAATTAAACGGGCATACCCATTACGCCCTATGGCTCAATGGGTTAAACCCTTGTGCCGGTTGGAATCCGGGCAGAGCGGGTGAGCTCCCGCCTGTCAGCTCCAGCTCCCCATGCGGGGACATGAGAGAAGCTTCCCACAGGATGGCAAAGCATCAAACCTCCGGGCGTCCCGTGGGTAACGTCCTTGCAGACGGCCAATTCTCTCACTTGCAATTTCTCAAGTCGCTCTTGACACGGAAGAAAACAAACCCATTTACCAACTTCTACTTTTTAATGTATGAAAGCGTGTCCTTATGTACATGGTGTATGTTCATAGCCGGTGTTTGTGGGTGAACGGAGATTCAAACGTTTTAATAAATAACAGTTATACCATGAAGTAAAACGAGCTGGCATGCTTTCTCACTCCATCCCCATCCATGTGTAAAAGGTAAAGGTTTCCCCTGACGTTAAGTCCAGTCATGTCTGACTCTGGGGGTTGGTGCTCATCTCCATTTCTAAGCCGAAGAGCCGGCGTTGTCCCTAGACACCTCCAAGGTCATGTGGCCGGCATGACTGCATGGAGCGCCTGTTACCTTCCCTCTGGATCTACTCACATTTGCATGCTTTTCAACTGCTAGGTTGGCAGGAGCTGGGGCTAACAGCGGGTGCTCATTCCGCTCCCGGGATTTGAACCTGGGACCTTTTGGTCCTCAAGTTCAGCAGCTCAGCGCTTTAACACACATCGCCATCCATGTGTATGTATATTAACATAAGCATGCCGCACCAAAGTATACAGATGCGGGAGCGTGTGCTAACTCTTCCCCTCTGTTTTTCTCTCTCTCCCTGGGAAGTCCTGCCCTTTGCCAGGTTTGTTTCCTTCTTGACAGTCCACTCCTTTCGCCAGCTTTGCCTTGCCCTGTCCTCTTCGGCAGTGAGCTCGGATAATGGGGCGGGAGAGTAACTTCTCGTTTCCCTTTCGGTCCCTGTTCTTTCTCTCTCTCAGATTGGGGAAGGAGGAGGCGGGCGTCCGGCGCCTTTGGTCCCAGTCTCGGCAACCTGTCCCTCCGCTGAGTCCCGACGCTGTCCGCCTTGAATTCCTCCGAAAACGCCTCTCGCTCGGCTGAAGGTGGGTGAGCAGCTCCTTTCTCTAAAATCGGGATGACATCTCTCTCCCTCCCTCTGTTGCCTCCCTTTCGAGGGTTTGGGTGGAGGAGATGCGCTTGGGATGGAGGAGGAGTTGGGGTCACCTAAGTGTAAGGGTAGCGGGGAGGAAGTATTGGAAGATGACTATTGATGGGGGGTTTCTACACACACACAGAGGCGCTCATCCTCTCTGCCAGCCACCCCTTAGAATCATAGAATCGGAGAGTTGGAAGAAACCTCGCAGGCCATCCAGTCCAACCCCTTGCAAGAAGCAGAAAAATCTCGTTCAAAGCCCTTCTTTTCCTCTGATGGCTCATGCAGTAACCGCTCATAGATTCCCAACATCCTCCACTGCCACCCCTTCCTCCCTCAGCTCCCCTTAGTATCACACAATCCTAGAGTTAGAAGAGACCTCGTGGGCCATCCAGTCCAACCCCCTTCCAAGAAGCAGGAAAATCGCATTCAAAGCATCCCCCACAAAGCATCTACTTACAAGCCTCCATCACACTCCTGGGGCAGAGAGTTCCACTGCTGAACAGCTCTCACAGTTAAGTTCTTCCTCATGTTCAGGTGGAATCTCCTTCATCTCCCCTCCCTCTGTATGCACACAATCTACGGAGCCCACCTCCCTTCCTGTCCCTCCATTGGGATCTTCTCCCTCCCTGTGGAGCCACTGACCATCCAATGCAGTAAACTGCGGCGGCCAGGCAACCAATAACTCCCTTTAATAGGCATTGCTGTGGTCTGTGCCATCACCATCCCAGCCTCCAACTGCTTCCTGTCTTAAGGCACAGTATTTTTTATTTATCCAACAGGTATAATGTATTTTAAACATTTTTTAAAAATACAAAGAAAGTTAGAAATGTGGCATTATACTAAATATCCTTTGACAGTAGCTGGCCACTTGGAGTGCCTCTGGTGTTGCTGTAGAAGGTCCTCCATTGTGCAGACAGCACTGTAGTAAATTTATGCGTGGACTCCACTTTGTGGCCCCATTTCTTAAGGTTGGCTCTGCACCTCCTATTCAGGGCCTTCCAAGTCGTCTTCTGTGTGTGTCAGGAGCGACTTGAGAAACTAGAAACTCCAAGTCGCTTCTGTTGTGAAAGAATTGGCAGTCTGCAAGGACATTGCCCAGGGAGAGCTCGGATGTTTGATGTTTTGCCATCCTATGGGAGGCTTCTCTCATGTCTCGGCATGGGAAGCTAGAGCTGACAGACGGGAGCTCACCCTGCTCCCCGGATTCGACCTTTGGGTCAGCAGTCCTGCTGGCACAAGGGTTTAAACCATTGTGCCACATGTGCTCAGGGGGGTCTCGCATTCTAATTCCACCCCACACATTGCAGGAGTTGGTGGAGTTTTTTTTTAAAAAAAAGCAGCCTGTATAATTAATAATAGCAACAAACAGCAGCCTGTATTGTCGAAGGCTTTCATGGCCGGAATCACAGGGTTGTTGTGTATTTTCCGGGTTTATATATCTCACAACCTCTGAGGATGCCTGCCATAGATGTGGGCTAAACGTGAGGAGAGATCATGGCTACTCCATTTCTTTGGTGTTCCTCTTGTCCGCAGTAGTAGATCTGGTGGTCATCTTTTGTGAAGTGGCCCATTCCAGTCCATTTCAGTTCACTGATTCCCAGAATGTCTTAATCTTGACACCTCACCAATAACCACAGGAGCCTCCAGAAAGCCTCGTGACTTGAAGGTTAGGTTGCTGACCTGAAAGCTGCCAGGTTCGAATCCCACCGGGGAGAGCGCAGATGAGCTCCCTCTATCAGCGCCAGCTCCATGCGGGGACATGAGAGAAGCCTCCCACAAGGATGGTAAAAACATCAAAACATCCGGCCGTCCCCTGGGTAACATCCTTGCAGACGGCCAATTCTCTCACTCCAGAAGCAACTCCGGTTGCTCCTGACACGAAAAAAAACCTGAGTCCTGCTGTTGTTTATTTGTTTGTTTGTTTGTGTGCCTGCTGTTGGGCGCCTCCCCCTCCCCGCTCCCCCCTTCCTTCCTTGCCCCCTTTGCAGCCATGCCCTGCGTCCAGGCTCAGTTGGGGTCCTCGCCGCAGGGAGCCAGCCCGGCCACGCAGAGCTACGCCTACCATCACCACCCGCACCCGCACCACCCCTCGGGCCCCGCGGGGTACGCCTACAGCTCGGGGGACTTCCTCACGCCCGAGTTCGTCAAGTTCAGCATGGACCTCACCAACACCGAGATCAGCGCCACCACCTCCCTGCCCAGCTTCAGCACCTTCATGGACAACTACGGCGCCGCCGCCGCCGCCGCCGGTTACGACATCAAGCCGCCTTGCCTCTACCAAATGCCCACCCAGCCGCCGCCTCCGCCGCCCCCTCCCCCGCCCCCTCCCACGCCCTCCATCAAGGTCGAGGAGCTGCCCCTGCACGGCCACGGATACCCCCCGCCGCCTCCGCCGCCGCCTCCGCAGCAGCCCCCCGCCGGGCAGCCCGACGAGCTGGCCGTCTACTACAAGCCCTGCTCCTCGCCGGGGCCGGGCGTCTGGGACGAGGCGGGTCCGCTGCACGGCTTCCACCACCATCACCACCACCACCACCACCAAGGCTACGGCGCGGGCGGCGTGCACAAAGCGGCCCCGCGCCTCTCGCTCTTCTCCTTCAAGCAGTCTCCGCCCGGGACACCGGTGGGCAGCTGCCAGATGCGCTTCGAGGGGCTGCCTCTCAGCAACGGAGAGCCCTCGGTCCACGGCGGGGGCGGCCCTCACCACCACCACCATCACCACCACCACCCCCACCCCCACGACGGGCCTTCCCCCGCCTTCGCCCTGCCCAGCCCCATCCGCAAGCAGGCCGCCGCCGCCGTGGGCTTCCCGGGGCTCCAGCTGGGCCACCCCTCGCAGCTCCTGGACGCCCAGGTGCCCTCGCCGCCCTCCCGGGGCTCGCCCTCCAACGAGGGGCTCTGCGCCGTCTGCGGGGACAACGCCGCCTGCCAGCACTACGGCGTCCGCACCTGCGAGGGCTGCAAGGGCTTCTTCAAGGTGAGCCATGGAGCAGGCGGGAGGGAGGGATGCGCTTTGGCACCGCTCTGGCTCCTCAATGCTAGGGAGGTCTGTGCTTTGGCCCTCTTGGGTGTCAGACTACAGCTTCAATATGTATTTATCCTATCAGGGTACAATTGTAATGTATTTAGAAACACAAAGTTAAAAACTTGGCATTGTACTAATTTTCCTTTGACAAGAAGCTGGCCACTTGGAGTGGTGTCCATAGTGTATGTTGCAGGGCTCAGGCTGCGTTGTAGTAATGGTCTGTGGTTTGCTCTCTTCCACACTGCCATGGCTTGCAGCATACCGTTTCAATGATTCCATTGCATTGAGCCAAGGTGGTACCCAACTGCATGCATTGTTGTTGGGGAATCTGAGCTGTCAGGCTCAGAAATAACCCTCAGTTGGGGTTATTCCACCATAAATATAGCGAAGTGCCAGAAGTAAACATTTTTTTCCGTGTCAGGAGCAACCAGAGTTGTGTTGGGAATGGACAAGCCGTTGAGCTCTAATCACCCTCTTTATGAGGTAAATTCCCATTAAAATAGCAGAGTAAAAATTGCAGCAGCAGTTGTGAGTTTTGGAAGGCCTCCGTGTCATCAGGAAGGCAAAGGGATGCAAAGTTAGCTTTAAAGTTTAAAAGCATTTATTGAGGTAAAAAGATATCCATTCATGGATAGAAAAAGTTTGGAGCTAACTATCTAATCTATCCTGTTCTAATACACATAGATGGATTAAAATAACAAAGCTCTAGATAGCTACATCTTGACTAATAGAGGACAAAGCTGCGTCCTCTCTGGAACAAAGCAGTAAGCTGGAATGGCGACCAAGCCTCCTGGGTCGCTTCTTCTCTAGGGCCATAAACATTCCAAAGGCTAAATTGGGGAAGTTATGTGAAAGCCTTAGGAGAGATCACATTTCTAGAAACACCAAGGGTGGGCTGACCTAAATAGGACCGGAAGCAGGAAACAATGGTGAATCCAATCTAGGCATGCTTTGGAAACGGGGAAAGAATTCCATCAATCTAACTCTATCATCTATCTGACTACATTTAAACGTGAATAGTCCAGGGTGATTCCCAACAAGTTGCTTCTGGTGTGAGAGATTGGCCGTCTGCAAGGGTTTTTACCATTCTTGTGGGAGGCTTCTCTCATGTCCCCAGCTCGCATGGAGCTGGAGCTGATAGAGGGAGCTCATCCGCGCTCCCCGGTGGGATTCGAACCTGGCAGCCTTCAGGTCAGCAACCCAACCTTCCAGTCACAAGGCTTTAATCCACTAGGCCACGGGGGCTCCTTAGTAAACTTCATAACCAGCAGTGGATAGCTATGATAAGCTTTTATTCCTCAGGATGGCTTAGGACTGCAGAGTCAGAACTTTAGGTTCGAAAATATTTATTGAAGTTAAAGAAATACATTCTTGATAGAAAAGGTCTTGGAGCTAACTAGCTTACTGAGTCTCATCTTCTAAAGAGGTAAAAGGGTAAAAAGTCCATGCAGTTACATTCTGCCTAGAGAAAGGTAGAAAGAAAAGGAGAAGATAATGGCAAATGGCCACATGAACAGCTAAGGACAATCAAACTTAAAAGGAAGTTCCCTCATAACATTTCATTACTACATCATCAAAGGGGTGTGTGTGGAAATAATGGCTGGCAGGAGGAGAAAAGACAAAGCCCTTTTTGGGGAAAATATGCGTAGGAATCTGGGGAAAGGAATCCCTCATCTTAGCCTTGTCTCTAGCCTAGCTATTCATTGAGGACTGGAGACTTGATGACACAAGAAACTTGTGCAGTCCAGGGATGAAAATCCAACAATTCTCCAGTGTAGATACACCCTGTTGCTGTTGAGTGTTTCTTTTTAGGTTCCCCTCACCCCTTCTTCTTCCCACTGCGAAACCCACCTTTCCTTCACCTTCCTAATACACACACATGCTCTTTATCACCTCAATGGGGCCCCGTTTCCTGCAGATTGTGTGCTTTCAAGTTACCATAGATTTCTTAGGGTTTTCACAGGCAAGGTGGTTTTTGCCCCTTACTTTCTCTGAAGTTAAGTCTGCAGCGCCTGGCATTCCTTGGTGCTCTCCCATTCAAACACTCATCAAACTTGTCCCTGCTTAGCTTTCAGGAGAAGAGGGTCTGGCATCCCTTACTTGTTTCCTACTGGAGGCTAGCTGACCCTGCTTTGTGTAGTCGAAGTCCGTGGCTGGAATCACTAGGTTGCTGTGATATTTCCTGGCTTTCCAGAAGCATTCTCTACTGACGTTTCTCCAACATCTGGGGTAGGCATCCTCAGAGGTTGTTGAGGTCTGATAGCCCGGAAAAATCACAGCAACCCAGTGACCCTGCTTTACTTCCAAGATCATGCCTCCCTATTTTTCCCTGGGAAAATGATCCCAGGAAAAGATTTAACGGGGATCAGTTCACCCTTGAGTGGGAAGAACAGGAAAGGAGGCCGGACCCGGAGACCCCGTCCTTTTATCCCGTGTTCCTTAATTCAGAATAACTGCCACCTTTGGACTGCCTGCCTGAGAATTCAGAGTGAAAGCCCTTTCCTCTTCGCCCTTGATGAAGCGATTTAAAATCGCTTGAGTCTATGGGGTCCCTCTGTTTGGCCGTCCTTGAGTTGGTAATGATCAGGGATTCCTATTTCAGAAATGATTTTTTAATATAGTATCTTGTATATGTCTATCTTGCTGTTTCCTGCTATGACTAAAATATTTTCCACAGATTTAATACAGCAGAATAGAAAAGTATTTAATTTTCTAGGTTCTGGTGTATTTTTTCCTTTGAATTTTTTTTGGTGTCAGGAGCGACTGGAGAAACTGTCGAGCCTTCTCTTGGGGCAATAAAAATTCCAATCTAGATAGAGGAAGGTACCTCATCCCTGAAGAGATCACATTGCTAAAACAACAAAGTGAAGGGGTGGGTGTAAACAGGATAGGAACAGAGGGAAATCAGCAAAGCCTATCTGGGCATGCATGGGATTATAAAGAGGTTTCCCTGAGTCTTATCTATCTACTACATATCTAATAGATGAGACTTGTGTGGTCCAGGATGATTTCCAACAGAAACTGCAAGTCGCTTTTGGTGTGAGAGGTGAACAACATAGTGTGGTGGCTTGAGCATTGCGCCACATCATTCTCTGAAGATCAGGGTTTGATTTCCCACTTATTCATGGAAACACACTGGGCGATATTGGGTGAATCACACTCTCTCAGCCCCAGAAAATGCCAGGATAAGTTCACTTGAGTCGGAAAGAACTTGAGGTCTCAAAACCCAGCGTCTGGACCCACCAATGGATTTTGTACCTTCCAGAGAGTGTCTTTATCCAGAGAGCCAGGTCAAGGGTGTTTGTGAAGCAGTGGGAGATGATTCTCTCTATCAAAATGAAGGAGGACGGTCCGTTTATCATCATTTTTTAATTTTAAAGACCACATTAAAGTGTGTGAGGGATCAAGAGAAGAGAAAGGATCCAAGTTCTCCCCCTTTTCCCTCATACGTTCCCACAAGGAGTCGATTCTGAGAGTTTTTTTGGAGCTGCTCTCCTTTCTTGGCGAGCAAGCCACAAGTTGGACAAGGCGGCTGATGGGTCTTCTCGTCCCTAGAGGTATAGGAGGACACAGAGAAGAAGTTGGGGGACACAGAGGGAAAGAGGAAGCGAGAGAGAGAGAGAAAAAGGGAAGGCAGCGAGGCCTCTTTGCAGGCGCTCTCTCTCTCTCTCTCCTTTTGCCTTCGGAGTGAAATTGGTTAGGACAGAGAGCCGTGTCTAAGCTAACCAAGTGGAACAGAATTCCCTATGGTCAAATTAAGTGATCTCTTCATCCTCCCCCCTCCCTCCTGATTGAATAATCTTATCATTGCAAAGAGAGACGGTCTCCTAGGGATGTAAATAATATGAATGCCCACGGATTTGTATTTACGGAGCGTCTCCTCGCTCCCGCGCTTGGCATATCAAACAGTGGCTTTCCGTGTGTTGCTTGCCTTCAATTTCTGGGGGAAAGAAGAGAGGGAAGAAAAGGGAGAACCAGAACAAGGGGGTCTCGGGAAGAAATCCCAGTCTCTTGTGAAAGAAAGTGACCCCATCATTCCTACCAGGGGTTTTCTTGGCAAGATTCTTTCTGTGGGGTTTCAACCCTGAACTGCACAAGTTTCTTGTCTCATCATGTTTCCAGTCCTCAATGAGTAGCTAGGCTAAGAAACAGGGTTAAGCTGATGGATTTATTTCCCACATTCCTATGCATGTCTCCCAAAAGGGCTTTGTCTTTCCTTCTCCTGCTAGCCACTGTCTCCACACACCACTTTGATGATGTAGCAATGAAAATCTGTGAAGCAACTTATTTTTAAAGTTTTATTGCCCTAGCCATTTTTTCAGTCTTCTGCTTTTCTTTCTACCTATGAGGATGCACATTTTCTTTCTCTCTCTAGGCAAGATGTAGCTGCATTGACTTTTTACCCTTTTACCTCTTTAGAAGATGAGACTTGGTAAGCTAGTTAGCTCCAAAACCCTTTCTATCAAGAATGTATTTCTTTTGCTTCAATGGCTATTTTGAACCTAAAGTTCTGCATTCCTAAACCATCCTAAGGAATGGAAGCTTATCCCTGCTCACCACACGTAAATGAAGTTTACTTCTGGTACTTATGGTGGACTCAGTCCAATTATTTTGAGCCTAATAGCTTAGATTCCCCAACACTTTGCTTTTGCTTTCCTCGGAGGCTGAGAGAGTTGAACCTGTCCCAGGTCGTCCAGTTGGTTTCCATGGCTGGGTGGGGACCTGAACCTTGGGTCTTCAGAGTCTTGTGGGTCTCTTTCTTTTCCTTCACTTCTCCTCTTGCTTCTGCAGCGCACCGTCCAGAAAAACGCCAAGTACGTTTGCCTCGCCAACAAAAACTGCCCCGTGGATAAACGCCGTCGGAATCGGTGCCAATACTGTCGCTTTCAGAAGTGCCTGGCCGTCGGCATGGTCAAAGAAGGTAGAGCCAGCCAGTGGGTGGGTGAGTGGGTTGGTTGGAGGGAACAGCCACCGTCCCTTCTTTTTTTTTTTGCAAGAGAAGCCAAGAAAGCGCCCTCTCTCCACACGAATTCCCTTCTTTCCTTCATCCCTAAGTCGGGAGTGAATCTTCCTCCATACAGGGGGTTTGCTTGGGGCGGGGGAGGCACAGGAAAGAGGTGCATCTACACTGTAGAATGAAGTCAGTTTGGCACCACTTAAACTACCATGGTCAAGTAGGCGGGGCTGAGACTCCTTGGGAAAAAAGAGTGAGGGCGCGAAGTTGAGGCCCAGAATTCCTCCTGGGACGCCTAGAAAGGCCTGCTTCTGCTCATTCGTCTTCTCACCCCTTTCATAAAAACGGCTTTACTGGTTCATAAGTGGAAAATGGCAACCAGCAGCAGCCCCACTCTTTCCCTTCAGAGCAAAAGGGCGTATCTCCCAGCACCGGATGCAAAGGGAATAGTCCTTTTGGAGGGGAAAAATACGCTTGTCAGAAAGTCAGAGGCTGGGAAGAGAGATCCTAGGGGCCCTTCCACATAGCCCTATATCCCAGAATATCAAGGCAGAAAATCCCACATTATCTGAGTATGGACTCATATAACCCAGTTCAAAGCAGATATTGTGGGATTTTCTGCCTTGATATTCTGTGTGGAAGGGCCCTGGGACTCCACATCTCAAAAGCCCCCAGGCGCTATGACTCACATTGGGGAACTCGGTTGCTGTGAGTTTTCCGGGCTGTATGGCCATGCTCCAGAAGCATTATCTCCTGTCCTTTCGCCCACATCTATGGCAGGCATCCTCAGAGGTTGTGAAGTCTGTTGGAAACTAATCAAGTGGGGTTTATATATCTGTGGAAGGTCCAGGGTGGGAGAAATAACTCTTGTCTGTTGGAGGCAAGTTGCAATTGATCACCTTGATTAGCACTGGAAAGCCTTTCAGCTTCAAAGCCTGGCTGATTCCTGGCTGAGCTGTTCTCCAAACGAGGCTTTGGGCCCTTCCACATACCCAGAATATCAAGGCGGAAAATCCCACAATATCTGCTTTGAATTGGGTTATCTGAGTCCAGATAAGCAGATATTGTGGGATCTTTCTGCCTTGATATTCTGGGTTATAGACCGTGTAAAAGGGCACTGTCTTTTACAACTTCAGGGAAGAAACTCAGGAAGGATTCTTCCCTCTCTCCCTTCCCTTCTTCCTTTTCTTTCGCTCCCTTTCTTTCTTCGCCTTCCAGCTTCTCTCTCTCCCTTCCTTTTCCCTTCCCTAATTCCTTTCCTTTCGCTATCTCCCTTCCTTTCCCGTCGAGCTTTCCCTTCCCTTCCCTTCCCTCCCCTCCCCTCCTTCCTTTCCTTGAGCTCCCTGCTTCCTTCCCTCCCTCCCTCTCTGGTCTTTCTCTTCCTCTGACGCGGGCTCTCTCTCTCTCTCTCTCTCCCTCCTCGCAGTGGTCCGCACGGACAGTTTAAAAGGCCGGAGGGGCCGCCTGCCCTCGAAGCCGAAGAGCCCCCAGGAGCCCTCCCCGCCGTCGCCCCCGGTGAGTCTGATCAGTGCCCTGGTGAGAGCTCATGTCGACTCCAACCCGGCCATGACCAGCCTGGACTACTCCAGGGTAAGCTGGGGGCCGCTTCGCCCAAGGGGCCTCCTCTTCCTCCTCTTTCCCCTCGCGGGGAAACAAACCCACAAACCACGCGGCTAGTTTGGGCGGGGGGGGGGGGGAGTAGAGGGAGGGAGGGAGGATGCATTACTAATTCCAAGGGTCCTTGGAGAAGCCACTGCATATTCAGGGAGGTCCAACAGTACTGGGAGTATTGGGGTGGGTAGGTGAGAGGGAGAGAAGAGGGTGGGAGACCCCTTCCTATTTAGGAATTAGCCCCCAAGGCGCATCTGCACAGCCAAATTAATGCAGTTTGACGCGATTTAAACTGCTATATCTTAATGCTATGGAATTCTGGGAGTTGTGGTTTGGTGAAGCACTACGACCCATTGGCAGAGAAGCCGAAAGACCTTGTAAAACTACAGTACCCACGATTCTATAGCATTGATTCTATAGCCATAGTGGTGTCAAACTGCATTTATTCTACAGTGTAAATGCACCCCCAGTGAATGCAGTAAGGAGACACAGGGTTGCCCTTATAAATGAGATCTCCCATTTCTTGGGAAAGGGTTGGTGGAACTTCGAAGCTGTTGTGAATCTATGAGCGGTTAGACTCAAAAAATAACCCTCTTTGGGGGTGATTCCTCAAGAATACAGCAGAGTGGCAGAACCACGATTCATAAGCAGCAGAAACTTACTTGTGGTGAGATTGGAGAAGCCTTTGTTCTTCAGGATGGCAAAGGATTGCAAAGTCTCCTTAAAGTTCAAAAACATTTATTGAGGTAAAAAGAAATCCATTGGGGATAGAAAAGTTCTTGGAGCTAACTAGCTCTCTAGGCTAGCATCTAAGGATGGTAAGAGAGGTAAAAATAATAAAATATCTAAATAGCTACATTTTGCCATTAGAGAGGGCAAAATGTGTCCTTCTCAGA
Source organism: Anolis carolinensis (assembly GCF_035594765.1). Taxonomy (NCBI): domain Eukaryota; kingdom Metazoa; phylum Chordata; class Lepidosauria; order Squamata; family Anolidae; genus Anolis; species Anolis carolinensis. Next base: position 221,179,712 of record NC_085841.1, read on the forward strand.
AGACAAAGGAGGAAGAGAAATGCCCATCCGCATGGTCGGAGCCTTTGGGGCAATTAACATTCGAATCTAGATAGAGGAAGTTGCCTCATCTTTAAAAGGGTTCACATTACTATATCAACAATGTGGGGAGTGGATGTAAACAGGAAAGCGAGAGAGAAACCAGCAAAGGCCTATCTAGGCATGCATGGAATATATAGAGAGAGGTTTCCCTCATTCTAACCTATCCACTACATAACTAACTGAGATTTGTGTAGTCCAGGATGATATGCAACAGAAGGAACAAAAATGACACACACAAACCCTAAAGAGCCCCAAAGAGGGTTAGCTCCCAAAGCCTTTGACTCTGAAGTGGAGAGGAATCTGAGTTGTTAGGCTCAAAATAACCCTCTGTTAAGGTGATTCCACCATAAATATAGCAGTGTACCAGAAGTAAACTTCATAACCAGCACAAACTTACCTGTGGTGAGCTAAGATAAGTAAGCTTCCATTCCTCAGGATGATTTAGGATTGCAGAGTCAGAACTTTAAATTCTAAAATATTTATTGAAGTAAAATAAATACATTCTTGATTGAAAAGCTATCTAGCTTACTAAATCTCATCTTCTAAGAAAGGTAAAAAAAAGTCCTAAAGGTCCATGCAGTTCGGACTCATGTGTTTGAAGCGCATATGAGTATGCAGATGGCTTTTCCTGGATTCGTCTGGATTTGCCCTGAAGCTGCTGGGCCTTTTCTGGTCCAGACTTTGAGGTGGGATGGGGCGTCTTCCCGAATGGGGCTATTTTTCAAGCCCTGTTCAGCTTTCCAGCAGCCTTCCCTCCCGAATTAGGACTGAATGTGGCTTGGACACGTCTACATTGACCCTTTTATGCAGTTTGAAGGAAGGCATTGAAGGAAGTGGTTTCGCTGTGCAGATGATGATAGAGAAAATCCTGGAACCGGGTGATGATGACACAAATTCCCATGCGTTTGTGGGAGTTTGTTGCCTGGCCGCTGCAGTTTGGAGCTCGGTTGGAACTGCATGAAATGGTCATGTAGATGGGGATTGAGGCCCCTTCCACCCAGCTGAATAAAATCCCACATTATCTGCTTTGAACTGGGATATATGGCAGACTGCAGTGTGGACTCAGATCACCCAGTTCAAAGCAGATATTGTGGGATTTTCTGCCTTGATATTCTGGGTTATATGGATGTGTGGAAGGGCCCAGAGTGTCCAGAGTGCGGTTGTATAGTTAGAACACCCCCTCTCCCTTCCTCGCCTTGGGGTTAGCCATTTCAGGGCGCTCGCTCTTAGAGAACCTCATTAATAAGTTGCGGAGGCCTCTCTCCCCTTCCTTCCTTCTCTCCTTCTCCCTTTCCCCTCCTCCTTCTCCTTCGCCTTTGCCCTTTCTCTCTCCCTCCCAGTTCCAGGCCAACCCGGACTTCCAGCTCAGCGGCGACGACACGCAGCACATCCAGCAGTTCTATGACCTCCTCACGGGCTCCATGGAGATCATCCGGGGCTGGGCCGAGAAGATCCCCGGCTTCACCGACCTCCCCAAACCGGACCAGGACCTGCTCTTTGAATCCGCCTTCCTGGAGCTCTTCGTCCTGCGGCTGGCCTACAGGTGGGTGCAACTGCGGGGCCTTTCCTCGCATCAACCCTTCCCAGGCCCTTCGAGCCGCCTTTTATTAACTCCTCAGTAATTAGGTGCCTCTTCTTAAGACCATCGTTTATTGCTCTGCCTATAATGAGTTGTTTGCTTTTCTCTCTCCAACTCTTTCTCATGCCCCCCCCCCCCTTCTATGCCTTTCTCACTCTTCTCTCTCCTCGCCTCCCACCTCATTTTTTTACAGGTCCAACCCGGTGGAAGGCAAGCTGATCTTCTGCAACGGAGTGGTCCTCCACCGGCTCCAATGCGTCCGCGGCTTCGGCGAATGGATCGACTCCATCGTGGAGTTTTCCTCCAACCTCCAGAACATGAACGTGGACATCTCCGCCTTCTCCTGCATCGCCGCCTTGGCCATGGTGACAGGTGAGGGCCAGCTTTGGACTCCCCCATCACTTTCTTCCAACCTTTGCTGGGGTTTCTTTGGTGCTTGTGTGCCTCCTCCAAGTCATTTCCGAACTAAGGTGACCTCTATCTCGGGGTTGTCTTGGTCAAACTTGTTCGCTGGATGTTTCCTCTGAGGCTGAGGGAGTAGGACTTGGCCGAAGTCACTCAGTGAGTTTCTCTGGATGAGTGGGGACTCCAACCCTTGTCCCTAAAGTCATAGCTCAAAGTTCAAGCCACTTCACCATACTGTCTCTCATGGGAGTTTGTGTATGTGCCTTCAAGTCGCATGTCCACCATTAATTTCATGGGGTTTCTGTTGAGGAATCTGAGCTGTTAGGCTCAAAAATAACCCTCAGTTGAGGCGATTCCACCATAAGTACCAGAAGCACACTTCATAACCAGCAGAAACTTACCTGTGATGAGCTGGGATAAGCTTCCATTCCTTAGGATAGCTTAGGATTGCAAAGTCAGAACTTTAGGTTCGAAAATATTTATTGGAGTAAAAAATACATTCTTGATAGAAAAGGTTTTGGAGCTAAGTCTCATCTTCTAAAGAGGTAAAAGGGCAAAAGGTCCATGCAGTTACATTCTGCCTAGAGAAAGGTAGAAAGAAAAGTAGAAGATAATGGCAAATGGCCACATGGCCAGTTAAGGGCAATCAAACTTAAAAGGAAGTTCCCTCACATAATTCTATTACTACATCATCAAAGGGGGAGGGAGACAGTGGCTATAAGGAGAAGGAAAGGCAAAGCCCTTTTGGGGAAAAATATGCATAGGAATGTGGGGAAAGGAATCCCTCAGCTTAGCCTTGTTTCTAGCCTAGCTACTCATTGAGGACTGGAAACTTGATGATACAAGAGACTTGTGCAGTCCAGGGATGAAACCCAACAGTAGGACTTGGCCAAAATCAGTGGGGATCCCGACCAGTGTCTCTAAAGTCATAGCTCAAGGGACAAGCCACTTTGCCTTCAAGTTGTCTGCCTACCATGAATTTCAGAGGGTTTCCTTAGGGGATGAATACTCAGAGGTGGTTTTGCCAATTCTTTTCATTGAAATATAGCTTACAGCACCACCTACCCTATTTCTACAGTGAATGCAGATTAGGACCCCCACCCCCTCCCCAACACACACACTTCAATTTGCTAACAATTTTTGCTCATTCTGGAAATTCACACTAGTCAAAGGAGACTAGTCATCTCATTTAGGCCAGAAATCTTCACTTTTAAAACCCCCAGTGAAAATCCTTCCTATCCACACACATCCTGCCCCCATTTCACACTGGCATTTAAAGAGGGCTGTGGATTAGAATTGACCAACTGACCCTTCCCTCACCCATAAATGTTGGCCTTTTACTCTGGATTAAGCTCAAGTGTTTATTTGGCCCATTCTACCCTTTGACTTCTTAGGGTAAATTAGAATCCTGTCATCACATTCCAGCTGGTCTTGAATTAATTCAGGATAATAACCCTGTCATAACCCTCACCCCCTCCTGCACTCACAGTGGCTGACAGAAAACACAGCTGGGCAATATACTTTCAGGCCAGAAATCTATTGGCAGCAGCTCCTAAAAAAGTGGATCCACAGAATCAAAGGAATCCACATGTGTTAATTCATCATCCAATTATTGATTCAGTAGAACTATTTTAGTGCAGACCAACCAATAGGCCTGAAGTCTGTACATATGTGTGTTTTCATGTTCCATATTTCATCTGCTATACAGTGGATCCTGTCTTACTCAGAAATAGTACTTAGCTGGCACTGACAAGTAGATAGATGAGCCTAGGAATACAGTTTACAATCAGGCATAAGTCTTTGTTGCTAATTGCCACCAAATCAGCTTCAGTTTAGGGCAATCCTATGAATGGGAGACTTTCAATTCACTTGGATGTCAACAGCTCTGCTCAGATCTTGCAAAGTCAATGCCATGACTTCCTTAATGAGTCTAAGGCCCCTTTCACAAAGCTGAATAAAATCCCATATTATCTGCTTTGAACTGGAATATACAGTATGGCAGTGTGGACTCAGATATCCCAGTTCAAAGCAGATATTGTCAGATTTTCTGCCTTGATATTCTGGGTTATATGGCTGTGTGGAAGGGCCCTAAGACACCTGTAAAGCGGTCTTCCGCTTTCCTTCTCATTGGATTCAGGTGCTACATTGCTCTGAGTTCAAGCAGACTAAATCTTAGCTCCATCCAAGTGAATATGCATATTTATATTTTGGTTCTTGTTTGTGTGTGCCTTTCTTTCCACCTTATTGCAGGTTGAAGTGAACCTATTACTAATTTTCCTTAGCAAGATATATTTAGGTGAGATTTTCTGTTGCCTCCCTCTGGGAGAGTGTGGCTTGGCTAAAGTTACCCAGTGACTTTCCATCTCTGAGCAAGGATTCAAACCCTGTTCTCCAGAATTTGCTCAAGGCTCAAACTACTACACCACACTATATTTATTTATACCCTACTTTTCTCACATTTGGGCGCTGGATCTAGAGCTGGGTTTCAGATATGGAGCGGTAGGAACACATGCCCAATTTTAGGAGGCTGCACACAGCCTCTGAAGTTCAAAAAGCTGGCCAGAGATCATGGAGTGTACTTGAAGGAATTTGCTAACCTGCACTTTTATTTGTCTCCAGGACCTTCTCCCTTCATATGCTACTGCCAAAAAGAGGGAACATATTATGTCAAGATATTTATTTTATGTTTAATTTTTTAAAGATAGCGGTGAGGTTCTCAAGGTTTAACTTGTGCGTAAATTCGGTAGGGACAGGGTGACAAGTAACCTCCAGAAAAGGATGCTTTGCTACATTCCTAGGAAGCATATTCCAATGTTGAACAACTCTCACCATCAGGAAGTTCTTCCTAATGTTTAGGTAGAATATATTTTCCTGGAATTTCGCCCATTGCTCCATAGTCTCACCTCAGTGTGGCATTCTTTCTAATATTTAAGCATCTTCGGAATTGTCGAGACTGCGAACAAGAGGGTTGGTCTCTCCTGGTTTGTAGTGTGTTTGTCTTGTGAGGAGGCACCTCTGACTTCCCCGTTCTGAGAGTCCTTCCTTCCTTCCTTCCTTCCTTCCTTCCTTCCTTCCTTCCTTCCTTCCTTCCTTCCTTCCATCCATCCATCCATCCATCCATCCATCCATCCATCCATCCATCCATCCATCCATCCATCCATCCATCGCTCGCAGGGACTCTCTCATGCCCGGACCCTGTTTTTCTCCCCCTCAGAGAGGCACGGCCTGAAGGACCCCAAGCGGGTGGAGGAGCTCCAGAGCAAGCTGGTCAATTGCCTCAAGGACCATGTCACCTTCAACAACGGCGGCTTGAACCGGCCTAATTACTTGTCCAAACTCCTGGGCAAACTCCCGGAACTGCGCACCCTCTGCACGCAAGGCCTCCAGCGCATTTTCTACCTGAAGCTGGAAGACTTGGTGCCTCCGCCAGCAATAATCGACAAGCTTTTCCTGGACACTTTGCCTTTTTAGAAAGAGAGGAAGGGAGCAAAGAGAGACAGAGACTGGGCGGCTGTGCTTCCCAACCAATGAAGGACTTTCAAAGCCTCCAAAGAGAAGGCAAAGAAGTAGAGCCCGAGGCCAGCAAAGGAAAAAGAAAGCGCCTTCGGGTGCGCCTTCCTCCACACTGTGGCACAAACTGGGCACTGGGGGAAAGCTCTCTGGATTCCTTGGACTCCACACACAGAACCTATGGTACCTAAGTTTTTTTATTATCACCTAAACAAACCAACAAAAATAACCCTTTCACTTGCCCTTTCTCCCCCCAAGCAAAAACTTAAGAGCTGTTTTACACCTTGATGCTGATGAACAAGAACTTTTGGAGTGAGTGAGCTCTGCAAGAGTTTTGTAAGGCGAACCCCCCTCCCTCCCCAATCACTCCCTCCCTCCCTCACCCCTCGTTTATTGAGATTTTAAAGCGTTTTCTGCTGTAAAAGAAAGTTGTAATATAAAGACTACAGAGTTAAGGAGGGAGGGGGGGAGGGGCGGCATGGATCCACAGAAGGCGAAAGGATTGTACATTTCTCAGACGCGGTTGGGTTTCTTTCTATAAGCGAACACTCACAAACTCTTCTGTGCCTATTTATAAATAAGCTATTTAAACCGGTTCTTTTTTTTTTTTAAGAGAGAGATGGTGAGAGAGGCCCCTTCCACACAGCTGAATAAAATCCAACATTTTCTGCTTTGAAGTGGAATATATGGCAGTGTGGATTCAGATAACCCAAAGCAGATATTGTGGGATTTTCTGCCTTGATATTCTGGGATTATAGGGCTGTGTGGAAGGGCCCAAAGAGAGGAAAGAACAATCAGGTCTGAAAAAGAGCCACGCAAAGTTGAAACCGAGGACCATGTGATTTGTATAGGCACTTGCTATTTCAGTAATGTCTATATTCTATAAATAGTTATTTCAGACACTATGTAGTCTGCTAGATTTTATAAAGATTGGTAGTTCTCTAAGAAGCCTCGAGCTTTTTTTTCTTCCTCCGTTGTAAAATAGGTGGGCACAAGTGTTGACACACGAATCCGAACCCCAGTCCGCCCCCACCCCAAATCCTACATATTTCTCCCCCTCTCAAAAAACCTTTCGCAAAAAGGGACCCACAGCTCCCGTGTTTGTAAACACCGTCCGGCATTCCTCGTTTGTAAGTGTCGTATGTATTGTTGATGCTGAATTAAAGGAAAACCAGTTTATATCTTGATTATTTTGTTGTCTGAAGCGAAACCAAGTCTTGCATGCACAAGCTTTTCGACTGTTTCCAGAGTGTTTCTCTCCTATATAGAACTCCCTGGAAATTATTGAGCACTTTGAATTTTTTTTTTTAAATTTGGGTATTTTTTTGTACTTTATTTTTTTGGGAAGGGGGGAGATGTCTAAAATTGTTGGTTAATATATCATTTTACGTTTCAGTAACTTTTTTTAAAAAAAAGAAAAATTAAATGCCATATTCTGTAGTATATATATCTATATTTTTCTTTGTATATTTCCAGTATGGCATATTCTGAAGTCTCACTGCCCCCTTTTCCTCCCCTTTCCTCTATGGTGTATATTGAGAGTGGAGACGCCGAACATTTTCTCTCTGAATTCTCTTTCTTTGAGGGAGACACTTTTAATGTTTACAGCAAAATAAATCCATGTAAACGAACGGAATCCGTCTTTTTCTGTCCGGCCCCAAACCCAACAAAGACAGGCAGTCAGAATGATGATGCTTTGGGAGATGAGGGTTAATATCGCTGCTCATATGAATATTATTAATTGAAAGAGAAAAGCGTTGAGTGCGGGATCCTTTTAGAGGCTAAAAGCAATGGGTCGTTTCCCGCCAACCAGCTTGGATCCTTTGCAGGTTTTCTGCCCGCTCAGATTGAAATGCAAAGTTGTCGGAAGAAGGGGGGGATGCATATATTTATATGCCCTTCCTTTCTTGGGAAAACAGATCGCTTTGAAGGTGAAACGGCCCCTTGTAATTCAAGGGTCTGTGTGTATTCCCGTATCTCTTATTGCGCATTGAATTAGATTTACTGCCCGGTTTATGAACGCGTTTCTACAACAGTTACACCGAGTTCAGCGAGTCTTGTCTCGTAATAATGCATTTAGATGAGAATATTAAGCCTCCTTCGCTGAGATCCGAAGCCAAAATAAGTATACAGGGTAGGCAATGCATCTCTCTTCTTGGTGAAAGCACAGAAAGGGCAGCGCAGGTTTCCTCGAGGATCAGTCCCACGGAGGTGCCCACGAGCCTGGATTTGCCTTTCCCATAGCCTCATTTGCATGAATTTTAGTGCCTGGAAATCTACTTGCCGTTCTTGAAATCCCTTCCTTTCTCCTGCCCTTAGTCTGGGTATGAGCTCTTCCAGAAGAAGCAGAGAACTGGCAGAAGTGGTGCAAAGGCACGCATGTGTCTTTTTAATCATTTCCAAAGGATTGGACGTGAGATTAATTAAAGCCCCACGCCCGGATTAGCATTTAGGGTCAGAGCGCTGAGCGATCGCAACTGGCGAGTCGCTCCGGTTCGCCTTTTTTGGGCGCCTGATAGAAAACACTCGCGCTTTTTTCTTATAAGGAAGCTTCCGAGTAGTGTTGAGTTGAGGAGTGCGCGTTTCTCCCTGAGACGAAGACCCTGGCTGGGATGAACCCAGGCTATAGCTAGCTAGCTAGGTAGGTAGGCAGATAGATAGGTAGGTAGGTAGGTAGGTAGGTAGGTAGATAGATAGATAGATAGATAGATAGATAGGATGTGTTTACATACACAAAAGTGGGAGCTGAGAATAGAAATGTTAAGGAGGCTTCTCCTTGCCATTCTCTTATGCGGAGGGACCGGTGAATCCACACCATAGGTAGGTAGGTAGGTAGAGATAGATAGATAGATGAATAGAAAGAAATTTAGATGAATAGATAGGTAGATGTGTCTATATACACAAAAGTGGGAGCTGAGAACAGCGCGCGGGAAATCTAGAAAATGTTTAGGAGACTTCTCTTTGCCTCTCTTATGCTGAAGGACCGGAGAATCTGGGCCATAGGTAGGTAGGGAGGTAGATAGTTAGGTAAGATAAAGGTAAAGGTTTCCCCTAACGTTAAGTCCAGTCGTGATGGACTCTAGGGGTTGGTGCTCATCTCCATTTCTAAGCCGAAGAGCCGGCGTTGTCCATAGACAGTTCCAGGTCATGTGGCCGGCATGACTGCATGGAGCATAGATAGATAGGTAGATAGATAGATATATGTGTCTATATACACAAAAGTGGGAGCTGAGAACAGCGCTCGGGAAATCTAGAAAATGTTTAGGAGACTTCTCTTTGCTGAGGAACCGGAGGATCCAGGCCATAGGTAGATAGGTAGATACTTAGGTAGGTAAATGATAGGTAGCTACTTAGATTGATAGATAGATAGGTAGGTAGGTAGATGGAAAGATAGATGTGTCATATACACAAAAGTGGGAGCTGAGAACAGCGGACGGGAAATCTAGAATATGTTAAGGAGACTTCTCTATGCTTCTCTTATGCTGAGGAATTGGCGAATCCAGGCCATAGGTAGGTAGGTAGAGATAGATAGGTAGATACTTAGATATGTAGGTAGGTAGATAGATGTGTCTATATACCCAAAAGTGGGAGCTGATAACAGCACGGAAAATCCAGATAATGTTAAGGGGCTTTCTCTTTGCCACTCCCTTATGCTGAGGGACCGGTGAATCCAGGCCACAGGCAGGTAGATGCATACTTAGATGATAGATACTTAGATAAATAGCTGGATAGATAGGTAGACAGATAGATGTGTCTGTGGGACCTGAGAACAGCGCGGGAAATCTAGACAATGTTAAGAAGGCTTTTCTTTGCTGCTCTCTTATGCTGAGGGACCAGTGAATCCAGGCCATAGGTAGATACTAGATAGATAGATAAATAGGTAGATAGGCAGATAGGTAAAAATAGATAGATACATAGATAGTGTCTGTGTATACAAAAGTGGGCTCCAGGAACTGAGCGTAAAATGTTAAGAAGGGTTTGGCGCTCAAACCTCCCGAAGCTTGAGAAAGTGGGAAGGAAGGCGAAAGAACTTTTTTCCTCAGGACAGGATTGATGGGACTCCACAGGATTGAAGGGAAGGCGAATTTCCGTCCTTCCCTTTACCTTTCGTCCTCACTCCAAACGCTTTTGGAGCTTTCGGGCTGTTTGTATCTTTTGGTGAGAGGCTCTTTCCCCTTAGACTTGCCATCGGGTTACTCTCCAAGGTCGGGAAAATGACTTTCTGTTTTCCTCTCAGCTGGGGAAATTGAGAGGGAAAGCGAGGGACTGGTCCGCTCCAGTTTGGAGAGGCGTGGTATTGTTTCCGACGTCTTTCTCTCTGTGTGTGAGAAAGTGGGAATCCATTGGATCCCTGGCTTTTGAAGAATTTTCCCAAGGCGAGCGAGTGGACTTCTCTTCATAGGATATTTTCCTCATGAGGACCCCTCAAACCGCAGCTTTAAAACAGTAACCTCAAAAGGAGGGAGTCGCAGGGAGTTCTTCCCGCGTAAATGGCCATAGCATCACGGTCCTAGCGCTGCATCCCGACGTTCCGCACTCAGGGCACATCTACACTGTGGAATTAATACAATTTGGCACCGCTTGAAAAGTCAGGGCTCAGTGGTAGGGCATTTATAGTTTGGGGAGGCACTAGTCCTCTTTGCAGAGAAGGCTAAAACGGTGTAAAACTACAGCTTCAAGGATTGCATATCATTGAACCATGGCAGTAAAACTGCATTAATTCAACAGTGTAGCTGGAGCTTTGCGCTCCTTCTTGGAGAAAGACGATTCCAGAAGGATTGAGGGCAAAGCTGCCAAGCCTCACAACCTCTGAGGGTGCCTGCCATAGATGTGGGCAAAACGTGGAGAGAAAATGCTTATGGAACATGGCCATACAGCCCGGAAAACTCACAGCAACCCAGTCATTCAACCCAGTGATTCTTCAAGTTGCTGTGAGTTTTCTGGGCTGTATGGCCATGTTCCAGAAGCATTTTCTCTTGACGTTTCGCCCATATCTATGGCAGGTCGTGAAAGCCTTCGACAACACAAAGCTGCCAGAATTCGCTTCCTTCTTCGGATTTCTCCTTCCAAAAGGACAGAAAATCTCAAAAATTAAGATAAGACGAAAACGACCTGACTGTACAGAAACATTAGCGGGTCCAATGGCTTCTCAAACCCACCCAGGAGTACACGGGTTGAAAATTTCCCAAAGTAGAGATGAGATGGTGGGGGGATATCATCATCATCATCATCATCATCATCATCATCATCATCATCATCATCATCATCATCATCATCATCATCATCATCATCATCATCATCATCATTCTCCTCTCCGGCACTGGCTTTCTTTCCAGACACACACCGAAAGAAGCAGTCCTCCCTCATAAACAATTATTCTTGGCGGGAAGTCAGAAAGTGGCTCTAGAATCTTTCGAGGTGGCCTAATGCGCGATAGTTGCTCCCCTTTCGTCTCCTTTAACCGGTCTGAAAGAGGGCTTTGTTAAAATTATAAAGCGCAGATTCAGCCTTTCCTTTGAAATATGGACGTTTAAGTTGAAAAGAGCTGTGTTGTCATCATGGCCGGAATCACTGGCTCGCTGCGAGTCTTTCGGGCTGTATGGCCATGTTCCAGAAGCATTCTCTCCTGACGTTTCGCCCACATGTATAGCGGGCATCCTCAGAGGTTGTGAGGTCTGTTGGAAACTAGACAAAATCTGTGGAAGGTCCAGGGTGGGAGAGAGCCTCCAACAGACAAGAGTTCTTTCTCCCGCCCTGGTTCTTCCACAGATATATAAACCTTCTTTGCCTAGTTTCCAACAGACCTCAACAACCTCTGAGGATGCCTGTCACAGATATGGGCGAAACGTCAGGAGAGCATGCTTGAAATGAGTTATTTCAACGTTGTTGTTGTTGGGGGAGAGTAACCATTCTGGATTACCTCACACGGGACACTAAGGCTAGAAAGGGTGCCTTTGAAGGCTTTGTATGCGTGAATGCGTACGTGTGTGAAAAAAAAGAAAAGAAATCTTGAGTTGTGTTGGAATATACACACATAAAAAGCAGTGCACTCGTGTGGAGAGTTTCCTTGCACCCGCAAAAAGGAATTTCACCAGGAGGAAGGAGAAAGTAACGCGGCTCCGTGCCTCGTCGCTCTCTTTCTGCCTCAAGGCGGTTGGAAAACGGCTTCTGAGGGAAGCGAATCGGGGATCCAGTGGGCGGGAAAGGGAAGGGTAGGGAAAGGAAGAGAAAGAAAGGGGGAGGCAATGGGAGGAAGAAAAGAAAGGAGGGAGGGAAGGAAGAAGGAGGGGAGGAAGGAAAGAAGGAAGGGAGGGAAGGGAGGAAGGAAGGAAGCAAAGAAGGAAGCAAGGAAGGGGGAGAAAGCTGCAAGTCCTGCAGAGTAATCTTGAGAGGGACTCCTCTGAAAAAAAGGCGGGAAAAAGTCCATTAACCCGAAGAGAATTCAATTAGAGGGGGAACTTCAATTGAATGGGATGCCTGGAGGGAAAAGATGGAGGAGGAGGTGGTTCGCACCTACGAACCTGAGGACTTCTATAGTAAAATTGGGTTTTGCTCTTTCTGAGAGCACAGGTGCAAGTACACTGTTGAACGCATGCAGTTTGTCTGCCATGGTTCAATGCTACAGAGTCGTGGGACTTGTAGTTTGATGGGGCATCGCCACGTTTTGGCACGGGTCAGAGCGACTTGAGAAACTGCAAGTCTCTTCTGGTGTGAGAAAATTGGCCATCAGCAAGGACGTTGCCCAGGGGACCACTCGAATGTTTTGATGTTTTACCACCCTTGTGGGAGGCCTCTCTCATGTCCCCACATGGAGCTGGAGCTGACAGAGGGAGCTCATCCACACTCCCTTCTGGACTGGAACTGGCAAACTTCAGATCAGCAACCCAACCTTCAGGTTAGCAGTCCTGCCAACACAAGGGCTTAACTCATTGCGCTATTGGGGGCTCCTTACATCTCTCATGATTCCATAGCACTGAGTCATGGCATTATGTTGTGTCTCATCCTGGACTCCACAAGTCTCCAGTCCCCAATGAGTTGCTAGACTAGAAAACAGATTAGAATAAGGCACTCCTTTCTTGGGCTATTGTGCATTTTCAGGGCTGCATGGCTATGTTCCAGAAGCTTTCTCTCCTGACGTTTCGCCCACATCTATGGCAGGCATCCTCAGAGGTTGTGATTCTTTTTTTCATTCCTATGCATGCCTTCCTGGAAGAGGCTTTCTGTCTCTACTCTTCCTGCTTGCCTACTATCTCCTCCCATAGCAGATGTAGCAGATGTGATCTCTTGAGGAATGGGGTACCTTCCTCTTTAAAGGTATTTTGATTGCACCTAGGCTTTATTGGCCATGTGGTCAGCATCCATTGCTTCTTGTGCTTTTGCCTCCTCCAGTGAGAACGCACCTTGCCATTCTCCAGGCAAGATGTAACTGCGTGGATATTTTTGATATTTTTTTTAACCTTTTACCTTCCTTAGAATATGAGATTTAGCTCCAAGAAGGTTCTATCCAGAACCCAACACGTTAATTCTGCGGCAACACCTAGATCAGTGCTTCCCAACCTTTGGTCCTCCAGGTGGGCAACTATCTGGCATTGCGGGAAGTCCAAACCCCTGGAGGACCAAAAGTTGGGAACAACACATCTGGATTGGATCTGAGCACTTTCTGAAAGACCTGTCAGTCCAGGAGAGGGCATCCAAGTTTGTGAAAGAGGAGGGTTACATTTCAGGAATGCGTGGACATCGTTTGAGGGGCTCAGGCCCTGCGTTTCTATGGGTCCGAATGTCCTGGGATGCATTTACATCATACTCTGTAACAAAATTTGAAACATTTTCTGTTCCTGGTTCGAAAGTGTTATTTTCTGCTTAATCGTGTGGTAAGTACTTTGAAAAGAGTTGTAATACCCCAGAAACTTCATTGTGGCTGCCACAAACTATGTTGAATTGGTCGAGATTCTGTGAGCTATTCATTGATAAACTAGAGAAAAATGTGCTGCAGCATGTCCCGCAAAAAAACAAACTTTTGCAGTTTAATAAACTTTTTCCGTGTTTGTATGTGCCCCTGGTGGCTCAGTGTGTTAAAGCGCTGAGCTGCTGAACTTGCGGACCGAAAGGTGCCAGGTTCAAATCCCGGGAGCGGAATGAGTGCCCGCTGTTAGCCCCAGCTCCTGCCAACCTAGCAGTTCGAAAACATGCAAATGTGAGTAGATCAATAGGTACCGCTCCGCTGGGAAGGTAACGGGGATCCATGCAGTCATGCCGGCCACATGACCTTGGAGGTGTCTATGGACAACGCTGGCTCTTCGGCTTAGAAATGGATATGAGCACCAACCCCCAGAGTCGATCACGACTGGACTTAACGTCAGGGGAAACCTTTAGCTTTACCTATGATAGAACCAATTAGGAAATGACATTTATAACCCAGGGACAAAAATCGTATTACATATTGTCACAGAGTGAACGCAGTTGCCCATGGCTCAATACTAGGGAATCCTGGAGGTTGGAGTATGGTAAGGCCTCACCCTCTTTGGTAGGGAAGGCTAAAGACACTAAGAAACTACAACTCCCATGACTACACAGCACTGAGTCTTGGTAGTTCCAGTAGTGTGAAATTGCTGCCTAAGTGCATCAAAAAAGACAGAAGAAATTAAAAAATCTCTCCTGCATCCACGGAAAACGGAGGAAGACCCAAGGGTGGCGTTGGCTTGGTGTGGAAATAACACCAAGTCTTGTGTTGCAAGTCAATGGAAGATCGGCTGGGCAGGCTTTCTTCCTTACTGCAAAACTCCGGTTGGGTGAGGTTACCAAAGTAACTGTCTCATCCTCAGTTGTGGAAGCACGAAACATGATTCGGATGGACCCTCAAACAAGGCTGCCTCTTGCTCTTCCTACAGGAAATGTTTTTGTCAACCTCTACCCTCGGCTGCTCACTGGAGGGAAAGATATGAGAGGCAAAGATGAAGTACTTTGACCACATCATGAGAAGAAAGGAAAGCTTGGGGAAAAGAATGATGCTGGGGGAAATGGAAGGAAAAGGGAAGAGGGGCCCACCAAGGGGCAAGATGGATGGATGGTATCCTTGAAGTGACTGGCTTGACCTTGAAGGAACTGGGGATGGCGATGGCAGGCCGATAGGGAGCTCTGGCGTGGGGAAGAGTCGGAAGCTTGCCTCTTTGAAACTATTGGCAGAAGGAGGGCGAGGTATTTTTCCCACCTCTTCTCCAAACGTCTTGCAATGGCAGTGTGTCCTCAGATAATCCCCGTGGAAGATCAACTCCACTGAAGTCCAATTTTGCCAGATCATTTCAGGCGCGGCTCAGTCTCCTTAGTTTAGTCTTGGAAGAGCTCAAGTCCTCCTCATCCTATTCAGGATCCCATGAATTCCTCATCAGCGAAAACGAAGAAATCCCCACTGCTCACTTCCACACCTTGCGGGAGTTTCGCCTCGACGTAGGGAGCTCTGCGGCGCGTTGGATAAATGGAGGGATGGAGGAGGCATCGCTTCGGATTAGCTAACTATGGTGTCAATACGTTGGGTTTTTTAAGGAGTCGGGGGAAAGTCCCAAAGCCGAGTTGCTGGACATAGATGTGGGAGTGGGGAGGGCACAACTCTGGTGGTGTGAATTGCATTACAGTCCTAGAGTGTGTTCACCAGGCACGGGCAAACTTCGTCCCTCCAGGTGTTTTGGACTTCAACTCCCACAATTCCTAACAGCCTACCGGCTGTTAGGAATTGTGGGAGTTGAAGTCCAAAACACCTGGAGGGACGAAGTTTGCCCATGCCTGGTCTACACTGTAGTATGAATGCAGCTTGATCCCCACTTTAATCGCCATGGCCCAAGGCCACCAGGACGTTTTGGGCAGAAAAGGGGAAAGACCTTTTAAAACTACAACTTCCAGGACTCCTTAGCATTCAGACATGGCAGTTAAGACGGTGGAGTCAAGCTGCATTCATTCTGCAGCCTAGATGCAGCCACGGTCGCTCAGTTTTTGAGGAAAGCAAAGGTAACGGGCCCGAGGAGCGAAGGAAACCTTCATTCCCCTGGTTGAGTTGATCAAGGAAGAGTGATGAGACCGAAGAACAGCCAACAAAGCGGGAAAGAGAGGCAGAAAGACGGGACCTCAATGTCAACTCCTGTTGAGAGGAGGAACACTTTCCGATCGCGTCTGGAGCCTTAGAGAAAAGAAAGCTCTGTCTTGGAATGCAAACGGTTCTCTCTGTCTTTTCGTTTAGTTAAAAGGAAGTAGGAAGAGGAGCAGGACGGCGTGCCTGTGTTGTGCTCCTGAGGCGAAGTCGTAAAACTGGCGAGGAAAAAAACGCCATAAGTACAATGTAGGGGTGCACACCCACACAACACCCTGCGCCCATTCCCCAATTTAAAAAACCACTAAGGTGGGGAGGTCTGTTCCCCAATAGTAGTCCGGGTGGGTGTATTATTCAAAGATTGGGGGGGGGGGGAGGGAGAAAAGGAAGCGTCCCACGCAGATCCCTTGTGAAGTTCTCCGATCCACCCAAGTCTAAAGCCAAGGAGCCCCCGCCTTTGACGCCGACTTCCTTTGCAACCTCCCTCACACTAAAAGAAGAGAGGCGGAGTTGCTGTGAGTGTTCTGGGATGTATGACCATGTTCCAGAAGCATTATTTCCTGACGTTTCGCCTGCATCTATGGCAGCCATCCCCAGATGTTGTGAGGTCTGTTGGAAACTAGGCAAGTGGGCTTTATATATCTGTGGAATGTTCAGGGAGCTAACACCTCCCAACAAAGGATTCCCCCAGGCAGCAAGCAGCCAGACCGTGAAGCAGAAAGGCTATTCAATGCTAATCAAGGTGGCCAATTGCAATCTTCACACCTGCCTCCAACAGCCATATCTATATATATATCTGTGGAATGTCCAGGGTGGGAGAAAGAACTCTTCTCTGTTTGAGGCGAGTGTCAATGTTGCAAATGGTTAGCATTGAATAGCCTTGCAGCTTTCAAAGCCTGGCTGCGTCTTGCCTGGGGGAATCCTTTATTGGGAAGTGTTAGCTGGCCCTGAGTGTTTCCTGTCTGGAATTTCTCTGTTTTCAGAATGTTGTTCTTTATTTACTGTCCTGATTTTAGAGTTTTTTAAATAGTAGTAGCCAGATTGTGTTCATTTTCATAGTTTCCTCCTTTCTATTGAAAGGCTAGTCAATGCTAATTAAGGTGGCCAGTTGCAACAATCACACCTGCCTCAAATAGACAAGAGTTCCTTCTTCCACCCTGAACATTCCACAGATATGTAAACCCCACTTGCCTGGTTTCCAACAGACCTCACAGCCTCTGAGGATGCCTGCCATAGATGCAGGCGAAACGTCAGGAGAGAATGCTTCTGGAACATGGCTATACAGCCCGGAAAACTCACAGCAACCCAGCGATTCCGGCCATGAAAGCCTTCGACAACACAGAGAGGAGGAGGTCCTTCTGAAGGGGCCGCAGCGGGAACAAGACGGTCTTCTTCTGCTTCAAAAGCGCGCAGGATGAGCCACAACTGTGCACTGGATCGCTTTGGAAGCGGCATTCCTTATGCAGGGGCACACACACAAACGGAATGGGAAATTGGAGAATTGCATCCCATCAGAAATCTAGTCCTAGGGCACAGACCGGGACGTGAGTTCCAGTGGAGAAGGGAAAGGGAGGTTTACTTTTCAATTGAGGTTGTAGTTTGAGCCTTGGACTAGGACACTGGAGATCAAGGTTCAAATTCCCTCTTGGCTAGGAAACCAGTTAGGAGAGTCACAAACTCTCAGCCCTAGAAAACCCAGCGATAAGGTCGCCATAAGTCAGAAAAGACAACAAAGAATTCAAATACATAGCCCTTATAGAATAGAATCTATATATATAAAATAGTGATGGCATCAGGGCAGCGGACAAAACAATAAAACTACAGGCTCCCCAACCTCGAAATTTGACAACACAATCCATCATCCACGGCTCTAGGTTGATACAACAAAAAGAAAAGAAAATTAAAGTCCTAATTACAGGGAGAGGAATAATAGTTTTTATCCAATTGCTGCCAGTTGGAAGGCTAAGCTCCGCCCACTTGGTCTCCTAGCAACCTCCTCAGCCCAGGGGACAGGCACAGTTAGGCCTCACTTAGGCCTCTTCCACAGATTATCAGATTTTAACTGGATTATATGGCAGTGTAGACTCAAGGCCCTTCCACACAGCTATATAACCCATTTAGAATCTTATATTATCTGCTTTGCACTGGATTATCTTGAGTCCACACTGCCATATAATCCACTTCAGTTGCATACTAAACATAAAGACAACCATACAACAGACATTCAATACCACCACTACCTCAACAATTTCTCACCAACACCACCAGACAACGCCACAGCAACGCGTGGCCGGGCACAGCTAGTGCTATATAATCATGGGATTTGTAGTTTGATGAAGCACCAGCACTCTTTGGCAGAGAAGGCCAAAGACCTCGTAAAACTGCAACTCCCTTTGTATACGTTTCCTCCTGAAGCAGACCAATTAATTTTTTTAAGGTAAAGCAGAGTACTTCTTGGCTTAGTCGACCTATATGTCCCCCCCAACTCTCCCCCGTTGCAGTACAACTCCTACTATTCCCATGCCTCAGTGGAGAGGAAGGAGCCACTGTGTTGTGGAAGGCCAGAATCGCTGGGTAATATGAATTTTCCGGGATATATGGCCATGTTCCAGAAGCATTCTCTCCTGATGTTTCACCCCCATCTATGGCAGGCATCCTCAGAGGTTGTGAGGTCTGTTGGAAACTAGGCAAGTGGGGTTTATATATCTGCGAAATGATGTCCAGAGCGGGAGAAAGAACTCTTATCTGTTTGAGGCAAGTGTGAATGTTGCAATTGGTCAGGTTGATTAGCATTGAATAGCCTGGCAGCGCCATAGCCTGGCTGTTTTCTGCCTGGGTGGAGTCCTTTGTTGGGAGGTGTTAGCTGGCCCTGATTGTTTCCTGTCTGGAATTCTCCTGTTTTCTGAATGTTGTTCTTTATTTACTGTCCTGATTTTAGTTTTCTAATACTGGTAGCCAGATTGTGTTCATTTTCATGGTTTCCTCCTTTCTGATGAAATTGTCCACATGCTTGTGGGTTCCAGTGGCTTCTCTGTGTAGTCTGACATGATAGGTGTTGTGGTAATCTCTGAGCGGTTAGACTCAATTTAACCCTCTCTGGGGGAGATTCCACCAAAATCAGCAGAGTAGCAAAAGCAAAGCTTTCAAATGCAACAGTTACTTACAGGGGGCGAGCAAAAAGAAGCCTTTGACCATTTAGGATTGCAATGGACTGCAAAGTCTCAATAAAAGTTCAAAAAGTATTTATTCAGGTAAAAAGAACTCCATTGTAGATAGAAAGGCTGGGGAGCTGTCTAGTCTACTCTAGACTGGTTTCTAAGGAAAAATAAAAAAGGAAAAATAACAAACATCTAATAGTTACGTCTTGCCAGGAGAGATGGTGAGATGAGTGAACAAAAGGATAGAGTGAAACACAGTAAAGCCTGTCTAGGCATGCTTTGGAAACTGGGAAAGGATTCCCTCAATCTAACTCTATCATCTATCTAACTACATCTAGACTTGTGTAGTCCAGGATGATTCCCAACAATAGGTGTTAGAGTCCTCCAGCATTTCTGTGTTCTCAAATAATATACTGTGTCCAGGTTGGTTCATCAAGTGCTCTGCTATGGCCTTCTCTGGCTGAGTGAGTCTGCAGTGCCTTTCATGTTCCTTGATTCGTATTTGGGCAATGCTGCATTTGGTGGTCCCTCTGTAGACTTATCCACAGCTGCATGGTATACGGTAGACTCCTGCAGAGGTAAGAGGGTTCCTCTTGTCCTTTGCTGAAGGTAGCATTTGTTGGATTTTTTTGGTGGGTCTATAGATAGTTTGTAGATTGCATTTCTTCATCAGCTTCCCTATGTAGACACTAGACAATGACACTCTTGGCATTTCATGCCCATCATTTTCTCATAGGATTCAAGGCAGAATGAAAGTCTCAAGCTACACATTATAGGAATATATAATGTGAGAAGCATACATCGGGGATGTTGGACATAGTAAAATCTATTAACATTACTATACCTAGGATGAGCAAGTTAAAGTAGACAGGAATGGGGCATTTTGAGTCAGATAACCCAGTGTTTTACTCAGGAAATGAAAAAAAAAGAAGAATAAATGGGATGGCATGAATAGTAAGGAAAGATGTAGCAAAACAAGTCAAAGCATATAATGCTAAATCTAACCAAATTATATCAGTAAGATTCCAGGGAAAACCATTATTATAATCATAATCCGACCTACAGAGGCAGGAGAAGAAATTGCAAAATTATATTTATTTACTTACTATATTTACCATATTTATTTATTTAACACATTTATTGTATAGATTATATTTTTTTTATTTATTTACTATAGTTATACTCCACCCTTCTCACCCCAAAGGGGAACTGGAATCTAGGTAGAAATTAACCACACATCAAAACAAGACAATCATAGACAATTGGAAGGCAAAAGTAGGAAACAGACTACAATCAAAAGTTGTAGGAAAATTTAGTGTAGCATCAAGAACTGAAGCAGGAGACTAACTGATTACATTTTGCAAGGCCAACAATTAATTCACTGCAAAGAGATTCTTCAAGCAGTGAAAGAGACATGCACACTACATACAGTGTTCCCTCACTACTTCGCAGTTCATTTTTCACGGACTTGCTGTTTCGCGTTTTTTAAATAAACACTAAAATAGTATTATAAGTAATTAAAATATGATTTACAGTGGTGGTGGTCTCAGTCGGGTGCAGGTGGCAGGGTGGAGAAGGAGCCCAAATGGAAGGAGGAGGAGAAGGAGGTGGCACTATGTTCCCCTGCCTCTTTCTTTCCTTCTTCCCTTCCGTCCTCCCTCCGTCCCTCCCTCTTTCTACTTCCTTCCTAAGGAGAAGCCTAGTGTCCCTACTTCATGGATTTTCACTTATGGCAGGTGGTCCTGGAACATAACCCCCCGCGGTAAGTGGGGGAACACTGTAACTGGAAACAGAAGATGGAGAAACTCCCCTCCCTCTGCAAAAACAAGACCAGGAGCAGATTGCAACACACACCCTGAACTGGTAAAGATTTTTACCAGATAGAGCAAGTAATGCCAGATGTCTGAGTTGTGTTCAAGAAAGAAAGAAGCACTAGAAATCATACTACAAATTAATGCTGGCTAATGAGGCTAGTAAAGAATTCCAACAAAATTCATCTGTGCTTTATAGATTATAACAACACCTTTGAAGATCATGAAATACCATGGATCGCTCTTACATAAATGTATGCACTTCATCATTTGATAATCCTGATGCATAACCTGTACTTGTAACAAAATGCTATCACCAGGATAGAATATAGAGAAACAGAATGACTTATAGTTGGCAAAGGTGTCACACAAGACTTCATGTTATCACTCCATCTGTTTAACTTGTACACTGAACACATCATACATAAAACAGGATTAGATTGAGAGGAAGGGGACATGAAAATTGGAAGAAAAACCAACAACAATCTAAACTATACAAATTACACCATACTACTAGTGTTCCGTTGTCATGATAATATTTTGTGGAATTCTGGGATCTGTAGTTTAGTGACACCCAAAATCCCTTTGGCTCAGATTTCTAAATACGGCTACATAAACTTCAAATCCCAGGATTCCATGCTAGTTAAATAGTGCTATAATACTGTAGTGTGATAAGGACCCAAGTTTAAATTCTTTTTCTGACCTTCCTAAGATAAATATTGACTCACTCCTCCACCTTTCTAGGTATATTGTATAGACAGCTTTCTACATTCATCAGATTTAGGGGGTATAAGACCCCCACAAAAGTGGAAAATACATAAATAAAAACTCCTACTTTTTAAAACCCCGAAATATCTAGGTCCTCTGGTGTGACTCTGATCAACTTCTGCATATATTGCATATCACTCTTCCTTAGTTCCCCTGTGGTCTTATTGTTAACAAAAAAAGATTTTTCAAAAGTTTGGTCAATTTGCTTACTGAAATATCTTGGGGAATCTCACACAAACAGTGGATGATCCGTGCATTCTCTTGCAGTAGCTTTCAAGCAGTGTTTCACCTCTTATGGGA
This sequence comes from Anolis carolinensis, assembly GCF_035594765.1. Taxonomy (NCBI): domain Eukaryota; kingdom Metazoa; phylum Chordata; class Lepidosauria; order Squamata; family Anolidae; genus Anolis; species Anolis carolinensis. Next base: position 221,201,381 of record NC_085841.1, read on the forward strand.
GTAGAAAAAGGTAAAGATCGATTACATGGCATTCACCTTGGCAGAGAGCAAATGATTCATGTGATGGGGAGTGCTTCTGAATATGTGGCTTTATGGAGAAAAGAGTTCACAAAGGAGGTGAAGAGATGCCCCGGGCTGGTGATAATATCCATAGACAAGGCTTGGGCCTCTCTTTCGTTTTGTTTGCAACTTTCTTTCTTAATGAATTTCCATGTATAGAATCACCAAGCCAGACTAGTCAGTGGATGATTTTGTACTGATCTGGGTATTTAATTTACCCTTTATACTCATGCATAAGTTTAGAAATTTTAGTAAAAGAATCAATCCAAAAATCTGGGTTGAATTATCCACAGGTCAATTAAACTATTAAACAGGAATCATTCCCTTGTCTTGAGTATAGCAGCCAGAAACTGAAAGCTGGGAGAACCTAAAAGATACATCAACCCGTCTACTCTTTCCACCATGGCACCACTTCTGGCCTTTTTGAATGGGAAAATAGCAGTGGCACTTCTCTCTGGCTGTAAAATAACCCTCAATGCATTCACGGGTCATATAAAAATCCTTAATTTTGACCCACAAATCTGTCTTTGATTTATACATGCAGTCAACCTATACACAAGTATATGCAGTAAGATTCCTTTGTCTGATGAACTGCACATCCTTAAAACCAGCTTTGCATATATTAGGCACGGTCTTTCAGTATAAACAAAGAAACACAAAAACTCTGACATGCACAACCAACCATGATGTTACGTGCTTTCAAGCTGACACTGATTTATGGTCACCATATCATGGGGCCTTCCTGGCGATATTTCTTCATAGCTGGTTTGTTATGCTTTTCTTTGAATCTGGGTTCCCATCTACACTGCCATATAATGAAACAGCTTGAAACCATTTAACTGCATTATGTGGCAGTGTAGATGGGGCCTAAGAGAGCAAATCTTGCCCAAGGTGAACTTTCATTGCTGAACATGGATTTGAGCCTGGCCACCTGGATTCCTAGCTCAGCATTCAAACTATCATACTTACATTAGCTTCTCACTTATCCATAGTTACCCTGAATAATATATGCTGCAGAACCGTAGATATTCTGAGAACGTACACATAGCAAATTGGGAACGGGACTGCTTATAGGCTTCTTACGAGTTGAAGTGTTTCAAAAATATGTAATGTGATTCTGTAGAACCTTTGAAACTAACCAAGAGGAAGAAGTTTGTAGAATAAATTAAAATTTCATGGGATGCATCTACACTGTGAAATTAATTCTGGATGTCCTACGAGGTCTCTTCCAACTCTATGATTCTATGATTCAAATGCAATTTAATAACACTTTAATAGCTATGTCTCAAGGCTATGGAATGATGGGAGAGCCATGGCAGTAAAAGTGGTGTCAGGCTGCATTCATTCTATAGTGTTGTGTAGATGCACACATAGACTGGGTTTAAAAGGATGAATGGATTTTGGAGTGTTAGAGGAGCGTGATGAATTCTGAAATACAAACAAGTGCTTTCTTTCTTCATCAATATCCCTTTGCTCTCACCGTGACAACAAATTGGGATGTCTGAATGAGGGCTTGCTTGATCACAGTGACCACCAATGCTAGCTCTCAGAATGAATGCATATCACAATATGCCTATTTCACTCTTTCAGAAACAATATTTTTCATTGTATGTCTTAAAATGCAATGTGCTAACAGACCTCTTGTTCTTTATTCATGAATTTATCCTATTGCTTGCCAATGACTAGTATGCTCAGTTATAATTAAGTCATTTGGTCCTCATTGGATTTCAGGTATCGAATCCACAACACATTTTCCATTGTCTTGTCAGAGGTGGAAATCTCTATAATGGCTATATGCAGAGAAGCAGGTTTTATACCCCGCACTACTATGAGATATTTTAATATAAGAGACAGTGTTGCAAAACCGGCACGTACCAACGTGTTAGCTCTAACTAACCTTTGCTGAAAGTTGTGATGTGGTGTGAGATGATGGTATTCCAGAAGGTTTTGACAGGTTTGACATTTTATGTATTGTATGCTTCTCTCATTTTTGAGTTCCTCCTCCTTCTTCCTCTAAATAAAAGGTGACTGTTTCCAGACAGGTGTAGAGGGTTATAGGAATCGGAAGTTGCATTTCAGGAAAAAAGATTTAAAATCTACTCCCCCCAGTGATATATGTATGAAGATATTTCTTGTTGATTCAGTGCTGTGATCATTTCACCTTTTGCAATATTCAAAGGCAAAACATTTTCTTTGAATACTAGGTATTAAACCAGGGCTCAAGAGGTTCAAAGTCTGTTGAAAGAAGTAGTATGGAATTATGGGAGTAGTAGTTCATCAATTTCAGGGGCATCTCCTTATGTGTGGTTGTATCATGCACTTTCTAAATAGACAAGGATTATATCATTAATGCGGCCAGTGGTTCTTTTTAATGAGAATAAAGTGTTAATGGAAATCTCAAAGTGTTTTTAAATAAAGCATATTGAAATGTATTGCACAGTTCTGTTATTTGATGCACACATAGACTGGGTTTAAAAGGATGAATCGATTTTGGAGTATTAGAGGAGCCTGATGAATTCTGAAATACAAACAAGTGCTTTCTTTCTTTATCAACACCCCTTTGCTCTCACTGTGCTCGGGCTGTGGCACAGGCTGGAGAGCAGCTGCAATGAATCACTCTGACCAGGAGGTCATGAGTTCGAGGCCCGCTTGGAGCCTATGTTTGTCTGTCTTTGTTCTATGTTAAAAGGCATTGAATGTTTGCCTATATGTGTAATGTGATCCGCCCTGAGTCCCCTTCAGGGTGAGAAGGGCGGAATATAAATGCTGTAAATAAATAATTAAATAATTTGAGAAATACACTAACACAAGCACACTTATACTGGGGTGGGCAATTTGGGACCATTCAGATCATTTGGACTGCAATGTCTATCATATTTAGACATTATGGGCAGTGATTAGGGTGATAGGAAGCACACTCCGAAATTTCTAAAAGATGCCACAGTCTTTTACCTTATCTTCCCTTCATCAAGGTTAAGAGGAAAAAAGTCTCTGGATTGAAATCCTTTCAATTCTCAGATGACCAGGGTTGCTGCTGCTTGTGAAGGCAGTGATTGTGTCTTTCCTGCACCCTATAAAGAACTGAGGGACCTTAAGCAAATGAGCAGACTTCCACTTTTCTCTTTCCACAGCCTGATCCCAGTCTCACTGGTCCTGTATAGGTGTTCTTAGATATAAAAAATGTTGTTTAGGATTGAACACACCGTTCTTAATGAGCATGCAGCTTCAAGTTTTCCAAACAAAGTAACAAAAGCTGGGCATGTTTAGCCTGCAGAAGAGAAGGCTGAGTGGAGACATGATGGCCATGTATAAATATATGAAGGAAGTCATAGGGAGGATGGAGTAGGTTTGTTTTCAACTGCCCTGGAGACTAGGATGTGGAACAATGGCTTCAAATATAGGGATTCCACCTGAACATTAGGGAGAACTTCCTCACTGTGAGAGCTGTTCAGCAGTGGAACTCTCTGCTCTGGAGTGTGGTGGAGGCTCCTTCTTTGGAGGCTTTTTAGCAGAGGCTGGATGGCCATCTGTTGGGGGTGCTTTGAATGTGATTGTCCTGCTGTTTGACACGGGGTTGGACTGGATGGCCCATGAGGTCTCTTCCAACTCTATGATTTTATGACTATAAGTTCAGAAACTCTGTATCTGTTTCAGATAAGATATAAAAGCATAAGGCTAAAGAAACCTTGGTTGCAAACTCTTGATGACCACAGTTACTAATAATAATTCAGAAAAATCCTTCTCAATTCCTTTTGTTTTTCAGTTGTTTGGAGAAAACAGATAAATCTTGTGCTGTTTCTTAAAGGTCACTCGTGTTAGAATAATCTGGAGTAAAAACTACGTGTCACTGATTGTCAATCCACAGAGTCCACCCCATATAAATATTGAGTGTAGAAATATGAAAAGCTCATTCACAAGAATTAGAGGACATGATTTGTGTTTTCATCTGCATTTCTTTATGTTAATTTTTATTGAAAAATAACAATTACAATGAGGAGAAGAAGAACTAAGGGGTAGTATGACTTCCTCCAAGGCTAGTTTAATAAAGAAAACAAGGTGAACAGCAAACATTACTGAGTGGGTACAGGTGACAAATCTTTCATGAAATGACAGCTTCATGAATTCTGTTCTTTCAGTACCTCATATCCTGCTAAGCCATGGCTCAACATATGCTATGGAGGGAGAAAGATTCCCTTCTGGACAACCCTAGGCTACTCTGTGTGGGTGGACCAACAGAACCAACTCCACTAGTATACAGATTGAAGAAACTACTTCAAATGGCAGTTGCAGGAGGCTCACCATGGCCATCCCTTGGCTGTCCTCTTTGTCATTCCCTTTTACTGAAGGACAGAGTCATGTGTGCCATCTGCGTAAGCCTATTTGTGGGGCCATGGTAGCACAGCACGTTAAACCACTAGCTTCAGGAAATCTGCTGACCGGAGGGTTGGTAGTTTAAAGCTGTGAGTCGGGGTGAGCTTCCACAGTTAGCCCTAGTTTCTGCCAACCTTGCAGTTTGAAAGCATGCAATTTGAGTAGATCAATAGGTACCGCCTCGGCAGGAAGCTAAAAGGGTGCCCCAAGCAGACATGCAGATATACTGGCAATAGGATTGGAGATGTCCAGGACAACAGGATCCTCAGCATGGAAAAATGGAACAAGAGCATCTCCCCATGGCTGAAGTTGAATATTGCTTCCAGATGCCAGAGATAAAAAAGAAGGCCTTTACCTTTGTCTGTGTATTGTATGTCATTGTTGTTCACTGGGTACATGGCATTGAATGTTTGCCTTATATGTGTATACTGTAATAAATAAAGTGTATTATCATTATTTTCCTACCCTCAGGAGGAGGTCCATTGCCAGGATTTAATTGGGTGTCCAGTCATCTACTATACAAGGAGCAGAAGAAGAGATACCATTGTTTTCTTTTACCTCCGGTGGCAAAACATATTGGGTTGGCTCTAGCAGTGTTGGTGCTAGATGATCTTTGCTTTTTTAACACTCAGCCAGGCAATCAACCAAAGAAAGTGAGGATAAGAGAATAGATTATTGATTTTTGAACAAAATAAATGAATACTGTTTTATTTTTTTCTGTTGTCAGAATGCCTTTCTACTATACACTCACAATCAACCTTGCAATCTTGATCACAGTGGAGACACTAGAGGTACTGGTAGGGAGACCTAAATGTCATTTGTGAGTTGACTACTGGGTGGGAGTTGACTATCGAGTCCTCTGGAATGCAGATGTAAGCTAAAGGAAGCATGTCTATATTTCTTGGAATCTAAGATTTGCAGCAGAGTGGACAATGTATAGCTTTGCAGTTGTTGGATTGCAAGGCTCAGCACCTCTTACAATATTTGATGGTCCACTTCTTCTTCTTGTGTTGGGGAGCAGTTGCTTATTTTCTTCTGGAACCTATGGAAGTGCTATGAAACTTTTTTGCATGCCAAATCACCCAAGTGGTCATCCAAGTCTTACAAGTAATTTGGTTGCAGCAGTACCTCCGTGACGTTCTTTTTCCTTTAACCCCGTGTTGCTAATTCTCTAGGGTCATTTTTTAAATGTTATTCTCTTTAAGAAATGTCCCTGACTTGGTAAGGCTTGACATTACTTTGTCCCAGATCTTTCTCCTATTCTTATCTCCCCGTACTTGTTGTCAGCTGCCACGACAGTTCCTTACCTCCAGGTGGAAGGGCAGGTGAGTAGCTTTCTTTGGCAAGGATGTCAAGGTTGCTTTGCTTCACAGAATTGCTGAGAATGAATGTTCCATGAGCAGTTTAGTCTGCACTCCCTCCCTGGAGTCTGAACACATCATTGCATTGACATGGTTAGCTTTATTGGCCTGGGGTCTAGGATCATCTGTCCACCCACTGTTTTTGATTAAATATCTTGCCTCTGTGTTTCCCAGATGAAATAAGTCCATCCACTAGCTTGGCAAGCACATCCTTTTCATGCCAGGATTTTGGACAGAGTTGGCAGTGTTATTTGTTATGGAATATGTCTTCCAAAATGGTTGAGGTATTCTAGATCTTATATGCAAAAAAGTAACATTTCCAACCTTTGGTTTGGGAAAGGGCTTTCAAATGACTTGCACTTTGTATGGATAGGGCTCTTGGAGGTCTTTTGTTTTTGGGGTCATCATGATAAGTTGAAGTTGACTTGACAGCAAATAATGGTAATAACAAAACCATGAGCCCTGTCCATCCATAGCCCTGCTCAGGTCTTGCAAACTCAGAACCATGACTTGCTTGATAGATCTGTAATGTGGCCTTCTTTTTCCCTTCACTACCCTTCATTTCACTGAACATAATATTCTCTTTATCAGTGAGTCATATTGCCCCATGATGTGTCTGGATGATAGCTTTTGTTTGGTTATTGACCTGTGGAACGCAGTATGATCTATGAACCATTTCTTTCTCTTTTTAATAGCTCATGGAATCCATAGAATTTGATCTCAGTACCACATCTCAGATGAGCTAGTTCTCTTAATTTTATTTCAAATTAGTTAATGTTTTGGCATTTGGTTGGTAGCCTCTACATTGAAGTCAAACCATATGTTTTCTAAGGATGCTCCTAGGGATTTTATGGTGTAGTTGCCTTTCCCGAGGCACCAAATTTTATGGAGGGTCCAAATGCCATGACCTTCATTTTTTATCTCTCTTTCCTCTCTCTATGGTTTTTTCTCCATTTTTTTTTACTGGAACAGAAAAGTTACATTAAAGAGAAATGAATAATTTTGTAATGCCTTTTGGTTTGTTAAAATTAGTAGGAGTCTATCCAAGATGCACTCTCAAGACCCATTATGCCTCTTTTATATGAACATACCTCTGCTCGTTTGCCTATCTTCATCCTCATCAACCATCCCTTGCCCAATTCTGGCAAATTCAGGTATCATATTTGCTGCATATTAAAAAGGTTTCACCAGGATGAAATAGCATTAAAAACCTACAAACGTAAAGTCACAAGGTATGAAAGATGCAAATAAATTAACTTAATAATAGCAAGATAATTACTTCTATTAGGGCCACCTACCATGACACTAAACAGAGTGCAGAATTCTTACTGTTTTGCTTAACATCCAGCCTGGTGAATTACAAGGAAATCAAAAGTCTGCTCTCTGTTTTTATTAAATTTATTTGTCCAACAGAGTTCATTACTCTACAGTTATATTTTTGGATTTAACCCCCTAATGGAGCAACATGGTTATCTATATTCCCCTCAATTATAATTGAAGTTTGTATATACAGTAATGGAAAAAACAGTTATTTGTGTCTGTATCTTGTTAATATTATTATTGTTTTTATCACCATCATCACTATCATAATTGTTATTATTGTTATTATCAGAAGCATTCAGCTTTGTGTGGGTTAATTATTGCAGTGCCTCACCGATGAACTCCCGGATATAGATTTTATGTTTTTATATAGAAAAAAGAAGACAGCTATATTAACTGACATTGCTCGGAAGCCTCATTAACCATCATTACATGAAGTGTAAACATATTATATGTTTTATAAAATATGCTATTGATGGACTATGGTCTACCAAAGCTTATGCTAGAAATTTCTTTCTTACTTCATCTCAAAAGGTGTTGCCAGATTCCTTTATGTCTTTTTATGCTAAAGCAAAACTTGTAGATCCATTATAGGCATTTTGTATTAAAAAAATACCTTTTGCTACAAATACTGTAGGTTTATGTTTACTAGACACTTGTTTGCTTGTATGCAAAGTAATACTGGGAAACAGGCTGTCTGATTCTTGGAAATTTCCTTTGAATCCTACAGGCTAGATTCAACTCAGTGAAGGCCAGAATGGTAGCCTATTTGCTTAAAAAGAAGTCTTTAATATAACATAACAAGAAAATACAAACCACCATTGTTGAACAGTGAAAACTTGAAAAAAGCAATTCCTCTAGATTCTGTTGAAATCAATATGCTTCTGCATAGGGTGAGTGTTTTAAATTCATGATATGTTTCAAATTGAGATTACATTGTGTTATAGAAAATGCTAATATGACAAAACTGTGAAAATGGATTTTTAGGGTATTATGGAACCATTAATTGAAAACCTGTGGGCAAACAGGACCATATTGCCTACTATTCATGCTACAGGCTGTTGGGTTTCAAATTTGGCTCTCTAAGATCATAACAGAAAGCAATTTTATTTTTCTTGGAGTCGATATTGCAAGAGTGGACAAGCTGGTATTCACCAGATGTTCAAATTACAGACAGCATGGCCAGTGGCCAGGGATTATGGGAGTTATAGTCCAATGTGATGAGATATACTCTCTTTATATTTGTCATTCTTATTTTTAAGCTTAATTATTTCATGCATAAGAATGAATTTTATTATAGGTCAGACTTCCTCAGTCTGGCATACTTCAATTATGTTGGATTGTAGATGACTACTCTCAACATCCAGACAGTCTGTTCATGGTTTTCATCAGGGTTTCTGATTGGGGCGAGAGAACTACATGGTGTTTGCATAATGTGAAACAAAAGGGTCAGAACTGAAACACATTGGGAGGTAAGGGTTGGGCCAGCATTCATAGCTTTATACCCTATTCAAGCACTGAAGATAGTTTGTTCAAGCAGAGTAATTATATGTTTCTAAGCTTGTATAATGTGTTTTTATTCATTATTGTTAATTGTTTAAATGTATTGTTGATTTTTATTGATTTTGTTGGGACATTGAATTTTGCCAGTTGTTGTAAGCTGCCTTGAGTCCCCTCGGGTGAGAAAGGCGGGGTAAAAATGTTGTAAATAAATAATAAATAAATAAATCTGAACAGGACTTATTGCAGTTAGGGGAGGAATGTCTGAGAAAAATTAGACCTTACCAGCAGGTATGGTGCCAAACTTAGGATGCGTGGAAATTGGAGGGATATATGGTTTCAAGATCAGATGAACATTGTATCCTTTGGCCCAAACTTCCATGCTAAGGAGAGGGGCAGACATACAGTGTCCCAGAGAAGAGCGTTGTTGGACAAGACCACTACTGTCAAGAGAGCAGGAGGAAATATTCAGCATTTTGGTGAATATTGTATCTGGATAACAAAATCACTAACCAGGCACAAGATTTAGACTCAGACTCAGACATTGGAAGAGATTACCAGGGCCATCCAGTTCAACCCTATTCTGCCATGTAGAAACATACAATCATTGCACTTTTGACAGATGGCCATCTAACCTCAGATTAAAAACTTTCAAACAACCATACCTGACCTCACACTGAACTATTCCACTGCTTTTACTTTCTGGTGGAATTTTTTACCCTGTAGTTTGAATCCATTGTCTCTGAAGCAGCAGAAAAGAAACTTGCTCAATCTTCAATATAACATCCTTTCAAATATTTAAACATGGCTATCATGTCCCCTTATAAGCTTATCTTCTCCAGGCTAAACTTACCCAGCTCCCTAAGCCACTTTTCATAGGACAAGATTTCCAGACCTTTTACTATTTCGGTCGCCCACGTTCCAGCTTGTCAATAACTTTCTTGAATTGTGATGCCCAGAACTGGACACAATATTCCAGGTGAGGCCTGATAAAAGCAGAACAGAGTTGTACTATTACTTCTCTCTGCTATCTGAGCCTCTTAACATATAGGTGGGAATGTTGTGCCCTGCAGATGTTAGACTGCAATTTGCCAACTTAGTCAGTGTTGTGGAATCTGGGAGTTGCAGATCAGCAGCATCTGGAAAGATCTCCAAATCCTGTTTTAACTATTATTCCAAGGATCTTCTGCATACAAGCCATGGGACTGAACATTCACTTATGACCCCTTCCAAGTAATTCTGGCATAGGATGCCTAAAATTGCATTCCATTGCAATTCCAAAGAAACTTCTTATCGAATTAGGGAATGTTGACATAAACTCATTTTGTCTTGACTAGTTTTGATGATCTCTTCTTTGCTCTTCCAATTGTTATTGCAGGTTTAACATCATGGCAAAATGATAGCTTTATTTTGAATTGCTTTGATCTGTGGTAATTTTGAGGGGTTATTCTGCATCATGACAGTAGTTAGTCTTGTGTGTCAAAGGCTTTTCCCACAATTATTATTTGCCTAATCGTACTTCTGTTACAATTTGTAGGCTAATGGAAGTCAGATATGGAAAGAACCTATTTGATGACTGAGTCAATGCCCTGAAGGCGCAAAGCCTAATCTAGAGAGAGGATACACCAAATGTTATGAAATAGATTCTACCATTAGTCTTGACTGAATGATGGCAACTAGCCACAAGTTTCCTTGGTTAGTGCAGAAAGTATAGATTTATATTCACTTATATTGGATCTAAAAATTTCTAAGCATACATTCTTTACAGATGGAATAGGAAAATTGTGGGCTTTCAGATATTATTCACATCTGCCCAAATGAGAAAGGCCAAAGGTGAAGCACTCCAATGGCATATGGAAGACTAGAAGCTGCTTTGTTGGTGTAGTTATGTGCCTTCTAGTCATTTCTGATTTAGTCATTTCTACCATAGGCTTTTCCAGGGCTGAGAATGTGTAATTTCCTCAAGGTCACCAGTGTGTTTCCATGGCTAAGTGGGGAATCAAACCCTGGCCTGCAGCATTGTGGTCCAATGCTCAAACCACTACACTGTGCTGGCTACCCCATTTTAAATCAAAACGTATACTAGAACCAAGAAACTTAAAAGACCTTTCTATTCTACTGTATTAATGCTGCAGAAAATGTTTTTGTCATGGCAGGAAATATCAAGACAGAGAGAAGTATCCAGTATTGCTATCAGTAATTCAGAGATTGGGAAATTAGGCCCCTTCCACACAGGTGAATAAAATCCCATATTATCTGCTTTTAACTGGGTATGGCAGTGTGGACTCAGATAACCCAGTTCAAGGCAGATATTGTGAATTATGTGCCTTGATATTCTGGGTTATATGGCTGTGTGGAAGGGTGCTACATTTTAAAAGAACTTACTCCTTATAATTCAAAGCCTCCCAGAGTAATTATTGTAACAGTTACTTTCCTTTCACATTTCTCATTCTTTTCACATTCCTCTAAGGTAGCTATTTACTCAAAGGAATCTTGTACCATCCTTGAGACGTAGGACCCTTCCATACAGCCCTGTATCCAAGAATATCAAGGCAAGAAATCCCACAATATCTGCTTCGAACTGGGATATCTGAGTCCACACTGACATATGTTCCAGTTCAAAGTAGATATTGTGGGATTTCCTACCCTGATATTCTAGGATATAGGGCTGTGTGGAAGGGCCCTAACTGGGACAAAGAAGTTTGTAGCATAATCTTATTGCATATGTATCAGTCTACTACATCAGATACAATGAATGTAGACTGATAAGCTTATGATACAGGCTTCTCTCTCAATTAGTCTCAGAAAATTCTACAATGTTCCTTTGTATGCTGATATGGAGAATCATAGGTATTATTGTGCAATGCTTCCGACACGAAATAAATAAAATAGGTATGGTTTTGAATGCTGCTAAAACAGTTACATAAAACATATCTGAATGTTATAAGCCACAGGTCTGTGGTATTAAACTAACTCTCCTGCTAGCCACTCCATTATCCCATCCAGTGAAGGATTCTTAGGGCCTTTTCACACAGCCATATACCCCAGAATATCAAGGCAGATAATCCACACCACATGCCCAGTGTGTAATACATCTCAACACGTTAAAACAGTGGATGTGGTTCTTGATGAGACATGCTGCATTATCATAGGATGTCTATGCCCAACACCACTGGGGAAAGTATACTGTTTAGCTGGCATTCCACCATCTGACATCTGCTGGGAAGTAGCAGCCAGCAATGAAAGGACCAAGGCATTGACATCTCCGGCCCATCCCCTGTTTGGGTATCAGCCAGCACGCCAATGCCTTAAAACAAGAAATAGTTTTCCAAGATCTACAGAGATACTTTGAGGAACACCTCAGCAAGTGAGAGTCCAAAAATGGCTAAAACCCAGAACCTCAATCAGTGGCTGACACCGGGTGAGAGACTCCCTCCCGGGCACATAGAAGACTGGGTGACTTGGAAGGCATTGAACATACTGTGCTCTGGCACCACGAGATTGCAGAGCCAACCTTAAGAAATGGGCTACAAAGTGGAGTCCATAGCATGAGAGTGTGGAGAAGAGCCAACCATAGACCACCTACTACAATGTAGTCTGAGCCCTGCCACATGCACAATGGAGGACCTTCTTACCACAACACCAGAGGCACTCCAAGTGGCCAGCTACTGGTCAAAGGACATTTAGTAGAATGCCAATTTTTAAAACTGTGTTTTCAAATACATTACAGCTCGTACCCTCGGTTTGCTTCTGACACGGTAAATAAATAAATCCGCAATATCTGCTTTGAACTGGATTATCTGAGTCCATACTGCCATATAATCCAGTTCAATGTGGATTTTATACAGCAGTATAGCAGGGGCCCAAGAGAGACTATATCAATCAGATCTTAGAATAATCAAATCCCCATAACTTAAACCTACAAATGTGGAGGGCTGACTGTATACAGTTACGGCATGCTGATCAACTTTAACTACCATGGCTCCATTGTATGCAATTCTAGGATTTATACATTTGTGAGGTAATTAAATTTCCCGTGAGCTATACTGCCTTTCTAAACTAAAAATCTTAGGATTCTGTAGGATGAAGCCATGACATTTAAAGCTGGATCAAGCTGTTATAATTACATTGTGGATATCGTTCAGTTACTGTTGATCTTTAGTATGTAGCCCAGTAATACTTCTTTCAGCAGGGATGGTTTTACTTTATGACAGAATACTAGAAGTGAACATGAGAGGATGCCTTCCTTACTGGTGAAGAAGAGTCCTCCTAAACCAGTGATGGCCAACCTATGATACGCGTGTCAGCACTGACACGCCTAGCCATTTTTGCTGACACGCTGCTGCATGCGGATTGATTGGATGACTATGTCTTTTGTGGCCAAATTTGGTTTTGTTGTTTACTCCATGGGAATTATGCACAATATATATATTTCTATTATTATTCTATTATTATTGTAGTATATTATCATATTATTACTATTATATTATTATTGTATTATTCATTGCTCATGACTACATTGAAACTAGAATAGAGAGAAATCAGCATGGAAACTGCAAGAGGTACCATAGATTGTTGTACATTGAAATAATGGTAGTAAATAGTTTTTGATTTATTGAATACAGTTATATATTACAATTATATATTTTTGTTATTTAAACTATACATATTGCAAAATTATCAAAGTGACACACCACCCAAGTCATGCTAGGTTTTTTGGTGAATTTTGACACACCAAGCGCAAAAGGTTGCCCATCATTGTCCTAAGCAATCCTGCTTCTGAAGTCTTACTGATTTCTCTCATTTTTATTACTCTTGACTGACTTTGGAAGGCACAGCTGGTGTTTTGCAGCTTTTTACAGGGTCTGGTTGATGGATGTTCTTATGTGAATCCTTCATATTTGCTTATTTTATTTCCCTCAATTGATTTGAGGGATCTTTTCACCAGTGGGAGAAGCAGAGACATTTCTGTAGTGAAGGCTCTTTATCTGCCCGGCAAGGAAAGGGTTTCTTCCATTGTGAACACATCCTCCAACCCCCCTTCCTCCTTTAGCCAGTTTGCTTATGTAGTTTCTAGCATGCCCTTTACCTGCCAAACTGTATTTGATCTAAGCTTCCTTCCTCCGGGGTCAACAATCAGCTTTAAAAAGCCATATATGAAATGGGGCCTGAGGAACCCAAAACACGGAAGCCAAGGTTCAGAAAGCATTTCAGAGGCAAAGCGGATGCATCTCCTGAGGCCCTCGGTGTTTACTTACTGTTGCAACAGTGTCTGAGGAGCATATTAATATGCCTATTAGTAATGGAAGCCTATTTAATTTGGGGGTCAGGCAGCAAAAGAAAAAAAGAAAAAAAGAAAAAAAAGAGAATATTTCTTTTCCTACCCTCTAACGTTCTCTCCATACCCCCCTCCCCGCCTGCCTCATTGCTCTACCTGGACAGTAACTAGCAGAACATTTACAACTCTGAATGATATAATGCAATTAAGACTCTCTATAACACTCTAATTTGCATATCTCATTATATAGAGTGACACCATTAGAAGACATGTGTTGAAGCTTTCAAAATGATTATGATATGTGAAGGTATTAGAGGCCATGAATATGGCTTGCTGAAAAGCAGTGTGCTGACTGCGCCAGCACGGCGCCGAATTCTCACAAGCGCCACATTGCTCGCTAGGTGTTTTTAATGGAAAATAATAGATCCTGGAGGGCTAAAGTCAATCAGCTCTTATTCAGTTGAAACTCCCATTGACTTGAGTGAGGCTAGAGGATTTGACTCTGAAACAGAATACTAATTAGGAACTATGTTCAGCCTAGGCATGGAAATATTTTCTTTTCTAGTCTGGTTTGTTACTGATTTGAAAATAAAATAGAGGGCATTGCATAGTTTTGTTTGAAAGTAGTTTGCCTTCATTCCTATGTGGTTGTTGGTTCTTTTTTCAAAGCTGTGTGATAAAATAATAATTTAAAAATATGTCCCGTTTTCGTTCGGTATTAGATGCACACATGCATATATAGTAAATGTAAAGGTTTCCTCTGACGTTACGTCCAGACGTGTCCGACTCTGGGTGTTGGTGCTTATCTCCATTTCTAAGCCGAAGAGCTGGCGTTGTCCATAGACACCTCCAAGGTCATGTGGCCAGCATGACTGCATGGAGTGCCGTTACCTTCCCGCCGGAGTGGTACCTATTGATCTACTCACATTTGCATGTTTTTGAACTGCTAGGTTGGCAGAAGCTGGGGCTAACAGCAGGTGCTCATTCTGCTCCCCGGATTCGAACATGTCCCCTTTTGGTCTGCAAGTTTAGCAACTCAGTGCTTTAACACACTGTGCCATTTGGGTCCCCCCACATGTATATATAGGATAGGCATAAATGGAGATTGAGAGCAAGATCAAATCTCACTGAATTACTGGATTGGACAGGAGACTGCAAACCCTGTGTTTTTTAAAAACTCTGTGGTAAAACCTGCCCATCCACCAAGGAAATGAATATGAAGGAAAGGATTTCACAAAGTGTGGGAAAAAACATATTTTTTTTAAAGTTTGCATTTATAATGTGCACTTCAGTCAAGTTGTATATTTGAAGTACATAGGCTGCAATCTTGTGAACACTAACTTGGTAATAAACTCCACTGAACTGAATGTTTCCTTCCCCAAAAGCAGATGCGGATAGGATGACATTATTAGATCATGTATTAAGAGTTTGTATTGGGGGTTGGGAAGCATATCATTCATCACTTTGAGAATTAAGTTGTAGTAATGTGTTGATCCAGCATGGATTTGTAGTTTTGAGTATTGGACTATGACTCTAGTTTAAGGTTCAAATCCCTGCTTGCCAGACTCTCTCAGGTTGGCCCTAGGCCTTTCCACACAACTGAATAATATCCCACATTATCTGCTTTGAACTGGACAACATGGCAGTGTGGACACAGATATCCCAGTTCAAAGCAGATATTGTGCCTTGATATTCTGGGTTATATGGCTGTGTGGAAGGGCCCCCAGTCACACTCTTTGAGGCTCCATATACACCAGTGGTTCCCATCCTTTGGGCCTCCAGGTGTTTTGGACTTCATCTCCCAGAAATCCCAGCCAGCTTACCAGCTGTCAGGAACTGTGGGAGCTGAAGTCCAAAACACCTGGTGGTCTAAAGGTCGGAAACCACTGATCTACACCAACCATTTAATGCAGTCTCAAATCAGTATTGAAGAAAGTGGTTTTGTTGATTGCAGAGGAAATCCTGGAATTAGTTTGAGAACCAGATGGTGATTATACAAACCATACAGCACTGATGTGCATTAAGGGCTTTCTTTCGCACACATTTGTGAGAGTTTGTCATTTGGCTGCTGCAGTTTGAAGCTAGCTTTGAATTGCATTAAATGATCAGTATAGAAGAGGCCCCTTCCACACAGATGAATAAAATCCCACATTATCTACTTTGAACTGGGATATATGACACTGTGGACTCCGATAACCCATTTCAAAGCAGATATCGTAGGATTTTCTGCCTTGATATCCTGGGTTATATGGCTGTATGGAAGGGCCCTAACTGGATTTCAAACCTTTTCTGAACAAATCTTTCTAAGAAAATTCTGTGATAGGTCACTACATATCAGAAATGACTTGAAGGCAAAGAGCAACAATGCTTCTGGATACGTATTGTTGATGGTTAAAATGAAATGTAATGCATCATTTTTCACATGATATAAATGTCACCTGTGGATAGATGCTAAATAATAATTTTAAAAGAAGCAGCAGTAAACACATGCTCATGGGATTGTTTGGTGTATAAAGCAAGACTACAACTCTGTGAAGTAATACAGAAAATGTCTCATATGGATAGGTAAACTATCTTTTGAACAGACTGTTGTGATTTTCTTGCAGCATAAATAGGAAGAAATTGTCCATTTCCAAAGCAGTGGAAACTTAGCCAAGTATTGTCTGTGTTGTTTCTCAGGTGCATTCCATTCTCACCAGATGGTTATGATTACATGTTCCAAAAAACAAACAAACGCAATGAGAGTGTATGTATGGAGAGAGGAAGAGATATGCAGACAAAGCTGATATAACCTGAAATATTTGCTTCAGTTTTTTCATATCCTAGTTCCTCATGCAATTTGAGAATACGTAGATGTCCATATACAGCTAAGTCTTCTATAATGAGCCTAGGGCCCCATTTAAATGCCATATTTTGCATATAATACAGTTTAACTGCCTTGAAATGCATTATATGAGTCTACGCTACCATAGAATGCAGTTGAATGTACAACTGCATTATGAAACTACATTTTATGGCAGTGTAGATGGGGCCAAAGGTAATCGTTTCAGGTTCTGCCATGACTCAGAACAAAACCTTCTGAGTAGCTTCACCACATAGTCAAATGTTTCCTTACTGACTATTAGTAAATGTTTGATTTGAACATCTATTTCATATATCTGTATACCCTGGGTTCATGTAAAACTTTCTCAGGTGAAAAGGGATTGCGAGTGGAAAAAGTTTAAGAAATCCTGATTTATTTCACTAAATGTGGATTTTAGAATTCACACTCCTTTGGAACAATATCACCTACTAGTGGTAAACAACAGGGAGTTTCCAGTCTATTGCAATCTGTCTGGAGACCTACTAGTAGAACCAGGTCTACTTTTTGCCTATCTCTATCTTAAACTATCACAACACTAAGCTATTTAATGTTGAAATGGTAAGAACTAATCTTAACATGGCCCCAGGACCAAACAGGTTAAACCAGGTAAATGAAATCTGCTGTAATATCCTGGCGCTAAAAAACATGCCACAAAGGGATTCTTTTTAAGCGGATTGTTCAGACACCCCGTTCTTGAGTCTCATTGGACTGAATTTGAAAAGGAACTCATAAATATGCGTTAAATAGTTTTGTAACCGCACAGAGCCCCAGTACACCATAGTTTCCTGGTTGAAAGAACATGCTTAATTCAGCTACTCCATAAAAGATAATCTCTTTCTAGGGAGGATTAAGGCTCTCAGAATAAGAGAGCTGTATGAACCATGTAAGGATATACTTACAATTATAAGTAAGATGATAATTACCATGGTAATTTGGTTTCTTCATGGATGAGATTTCTTCAAACGGACTCAGAAATATCTCTTTCCTGCTTCTGCAACCCTCTGCTGAGTTTGACTCACAGACAAAAGCTGCAGATCAGTCATTTTAAGGAACTCTATGGGGCTCAGAAGCAAGTTCTTCAATGCATTATTTTCATGTTATTTTTTCATTTTATATATTTTTGCATCAATAAAAATGCCTCAGGTCTTTCCTTTTTCTCCTTTATTCAATTGTTTTGTTAGTTAGCCTGAACAAGATGTCCCTCATAATTGCATGGCCTATGATGAGACTTCAGGTTCAAATACACTAATATTTTGTATCAGAGACAGTTCTATTTCCTGGGAATTCTCATTACATGTATTGGTCCATGGGTATTCTGCTCTTGTGTAACAACATTTGAAGGTTGCATGATTTTTATCCATGTTCCAGAAAAGTGTTTCCCAAACTCTAGTCTTCCAGGTATTTTGGACTCCAGCTCCCAGAATCTTCGATCATTGGGCAAGGCAGGTGAGGCTTCTGAGAGCTGAAGTCCCCAAATCCGAAAGACTAGAATTTGGGAATCACTGCAATAGGCTTATTACTTAACATCTTCATTTGGAGAGGGAGTTCAGAAAGAGAATTTTCTTACCTTTTCCTGAGGATTCGCTAGGGGTTTTTCCCCATTTGAAATGGTTTTTATCCAGCCTGCAGGATTATTAGAATAATATTTTTGATTTGGAAGGCTATGTGTATAAAGTATAGTACGTGTATGAGTCAGAGCATCTTTTTTGTATATTAGCATCGGTATGCATAATGAAGACAGAACCAGAGGAATGGTGCCATTTATAATGAGCTTTGGCAGCTCTTGAATTTTTAGTGTTTTTTTAGATTTAAGATTTAGTTGCTTGAATTTCAGATGGTTGTTTCTGTTAGAATTAAAGCAATGGGGTGAATTTATTGACAACAGGGATTGGTCAGCCATCACCATTAAAACAGTTGTACTATATGTATCTGTGTGGACTATTAGCATGCCACTAAAGTAACTGTACACCTCTCAAACGATTATGTGATCAAAGTTACATCTTTACATTACCTTTTCCTTCATATACCACTTGAGGCTTTTTTCTAGAACTAAGTCTTCAATGCCAGATGTATAGCTTCATATCCCTGTTCATTCTTGTCAGGGTCAGTCCAAGACATCTTGCCATATGTGTGGAAGGCATGCAATGTCTACTCATCCCACACACAGATTGGCATTTTGTTAGTGGCATACAGGCCTGTAGCCGGGTTAGGGGTTCAACCCCCCCCCCCAAATTTTTTTTAAAAAAACCCTGGTTTACTCATGAATTTTAACTGGTTAACCAAATCCCCATGCTAAGTCTATGAGATGCAAAAAATTAAGAGTCCCTCCAGGCACTATCTCAAGCAGATATTGACAGGTCTGAACCCAGGGGGTGTGGGGGGATGGGTGGGTGGGGGGGTCAGGAGTTGAAACCCCCCCCCCCAAATTTTCAAAACCCCTCCCGAAATTTTTTTCTGGCTACCGCCCTGGTGGCATACACAGGTGTATGTTAACCTTATGTCATGCATTTCTATTTTTGGTCTCTGCTGTAGTTGTCGTCCTTCCCCAATTTATCATAGAGATGCTGAAGCCATTTCTCCACAACTGTTCCATGCCTAATGGATAAAGAGTGGGTAATGGAGATACCTTTGTCCCTGTAATCAGAAGTGAGATTATTACATCAGCTGCTGAGATCATCAGATGTTCAATTGATGATGTAATGTCTTTGCTTCTGGCTATGGGGGCATAGTGAAATGCAACCACCCTACTCTTCACCAGACATGCATGGCAATGGGCTGATGGGTGTCCTATGATCCAGTCAGCAAGTGACCAAGTGGCTGGAGCTTCAGAGTGGTCACATAGTTAATTCAGATTAGTCACAGGTTATCCAGTTAGATGAAGGGTGAAACATGAAGGTGGTCATCAGCTGTCATTATAAACAGTCAGTAGTCCAGATAAGAGAAGCCAGCAAGGAGTAAAACAGATTCATTATTTAAACCAACTAAGGTCAGGAAAAAAACAAAGGCTGAAGAGTTCTGCCAGTCACCAAAAAGGGATGACTGAGAGTAAGAAAGCTGCCAGATCATGACTGGAAGATTTATGGTCAGCTATCGCAAGATACCAGGTGCCTAATAAAGTCAGTATCTCCTACTTAACAACATAGTGTAGTTTTGGATGTGAAACTACACTGACCAATTATGGATTGCAGAGAGAAGATGATAAGATCAAAAATTTCATTTCATTTCAACATTGAAGCAAGAACAGTCCCCCTCCCCCATACTACTGTACTTAAAAACTGCAAGTTGTAGTCCAGAAAGTGACATATCTATTATATCATCTACTGCCTGAGATTTTTTTTTTTCATGTCAGGAGCGACTTGAGAAACTGCAAGTCGCTTCTTGTGTCAGAGAATTGGCCATCTGCGAGGACGTTGCCCAGGGGACACCCGGGTGTTTTTTTTTATGTTATTACCATCCTTGTGGGAGGCTTCTCTCATGTCCCCGCATGGAGCTGGAGCTGATAGAGGGAGCTCATCCACGCTCTACCGGGGTGGGATTCGAACCTGGCAGCCTTCAGGTCAGCAACCCAACCTTCAAGTTACAAGGCTTTAATCCACTACTCCACCGGGGGCTCCACTGCCTGAGATGACTACCTCTTTCTGCCTACTGGTAGGACAGGTCCTGTTTGACTCTCTGGCCAGTCCTAAAAGAAAGTAATTCTAACCTTTTACCAGTCAAAATGTTGTCTTTGTTTGATACATATTCAGAATTCAGCTAATTTGAGATGCACAAATGTTTAGAACTACATGCATGGGATAACATAAAAGATCAAATGTGACTGATTAGATAAATGATGGCTGAAATTGTGTCACCAGAAGGATAACCTGTGGCATATGATGCTTGCCAAAACAGACAGTGCAGATCAAATGGAGTCTTAGAAGGATTACAAATGATTACCCTGAAGCACTCACGCTTATATGACATCCAGAACAATGAGCCGCCTATTCAGATATGAAAATATGACAAACCGTCTAAATGAAACTCTTTATGGGAAATTAGGTTGAATGCCAAAATAAATGAAAAGAAAATTACATTTCTTCCCTATATGTATACTTTAGACCTGGTACAGGTTGAGCATTCATTATCTGGAAATCCAAATACTCCAAAATCTGAAATTATCAATATGGATGGCTGAGATAGTGACACCTTTGCTTTCTGATGATTTGTGTACACAAACTTTGTTTCATGTATGAAATTATTAAAGATATTGTATAAAATTATATTCAGGCTATGCATATATGGCATATTTGGAACGTAAATGCATTCTGTGTTTAGATTTGGGTCCCATCTCTAAGCGATCTCTTTAGGAAATAAATTATTCAGAATACAGGTGTGAAACCTTTTGTGTTTCATTTGTTTTGGATAACAGGATTTTTCCATAAATCCTTACTATGGCGGGAAGTGCCTATGGATATTCAAGTTCACAACTTCTTAGATGGCCAGTGCTTCCAACTCAGGTAAATAATATACCATATCCACAGTGACTACATAATTCTTTTTCTTCTTTTTTTAAAAAACACTAGAAAACTAATCAATGCAAACAAAATTTAAATTTGAAAACCAAATACATTAAAATTGTAGGGAGTCAAACTACTTGATGAACACTGTAGATGGTACATAGCATGGATTATTTTGTACCTGAGCTAAGTGTGCCCAAGTTTCTCGTGGTAGTTTAGTAATTCTTGCCACAGACTACTAATATCTATGTAGTGAGGGGAAATGCTTTAGTGAAGAGAGAAAGTGAGGCTTATACTTAAAGTTGTTCTTGGGTGATGGGAAAGTTGGACCAGCATCTTCACACTTAGCATTTTCAAATGTTGATTGAAAGTGTGTTTTGAAATGATCAACGTATTGCCGTTCCATAGCATGGAAAAGTTACTTTACAGGCTATGATTACCAGAATCAAAGCAATTGGTTGGTTGGAGGATGTTGAGAAATGGGATTTCCCCCAAGATTTAATTCCATGTACCTCATTTTAGCAAAAGCTCATTCTGAGACTAAACTGAGCTTTGATTCCAGTCATTGTCTGTAATGTGGCATGTGGGATTTTAAAACAGAAAAATGAGACAATTTTGCTATTGTAGTATTATTTCATAGAGATTCCTAAAGAATTTGAAACAGCTGACCCCATGCCATGCAGGAGTGAATTTTTCACTGCAGCGTGGGCCTGCTGTTAGTGGTGTGGGATGCCTCCTGTTTTGATTCCTGAAGAGCAACATGGCTAGGGGGAGAAATGTGATTGGTGAGCTGTCATATCCAACTAGTACTTGGCTGCCCAGCTAGCTCTAATTAGAGACTCCTTGAGACATTTGCAATTTGACCCCTGGGATTAAGCACCTGAATGCTCCTTTGATTAAGTTTGGAAGCTTTAACATTGCCTTAAATCACATTAATTCCTTCTGAAGTTGTGGGATGGCAGGTGCAGAAAAGCTAATTCTAATGAGTGGCTGTCTTCTTCTTTTTCCTTTTTGGCATGGAGAACAATGTTAGAAGCTTGCATGTTAACACTATTTTTATTTTAAATTTTTGTTTAGAAAAGACGCTTCATGCTCTTGTAGCCAGGTGCATCTTTTTAGTTGCTTTAAAGTTTAAGAATGACTATCTGTCTGCTTAGCTGTCATCTCTCTCTCCCAGGGTTGTTCTTTCAGGATAAATCTTGACCGGTTTCGTGCCCTGCCTTTCAGTGGGGGTCCTGATCTATTTTTTGGGAGCCTCCTGAAATCAGGAGAGCAGATTTGTCTTAAGTCTGGGGTGCCAAAAGAACCATTTTCTATTGGCCCATTATGGGGGGTGAGGCTTCCCTGGCTCCACTTCCCATCATTTTAGGCATTTAAGCTGTTTTACTCTAGAGGAGAGGCATTCAGTGTCCAGTTTTATGCCAGAAACAGCCTTAAAAACAAATAAAAAGGCTTTACTTCAGCCAAAATAAAGATAATGCAATAAGTAAAACAAAAAGTACAATCTTGATGATAATGCATAGTCTTCAAGCAAACACAAAACAGAAGTCTTCACATCAGACTGAAATTAAATTCTTTGATAAACAGGCTTACAAATTGGGTTGTTGTGTGTTTTCCAGGCTTTTTTTTCCAGGAGCAACTTGTAAGTAAGTAAACTTTTATTACGGTCAATGACAGGGGTACACAGTTCTGTACATCCATGTCAGACTTTGTTAATAATAAAAAAATTATAATAAAAAATGTAAAAACCACTATAAAATTGAATTATTTACCAATTTAAAATCTAAAGACCACATACAAGTAACTATTGAAGCCCAACTAATCCCACAGGATCCTCTGGGGCAGTCTCAAGGGAGGGAGTGGGGATGACACCGGGGGGAAGGGGAAGTAACCATAACTGTAAATAACAGTCTAGAACTATAATTATCAGTCTATTTCTGATTCCCCATCTATACTCTGTAGGAGATGCTTAAGTCTTTTGGCTCTCAGTCATTGTCTGCCGAATTTTAATTGCAGCTGTGCAGAACTTGGCAATGTTGTATGTCACAGCCGAGATGGTATCTGAGAGCAGTAAGGTTACGTAAAATTGTCCAGAGCATCCTAGGTATTTAGTTGTCCATGGCGTAATGAGAAACTGCAAGTCGCTTCTGGACTGAGAGAATTGGCCGTCTGCAGGACGTTGCCCAGGGGACACCCGGATGTTTTGATGTTTTACCATCCTTGTGGGAGGCTTCTCCCATGTCCCCGCATGGAGCTGGAGCTGATAGAGGGAGCTCATCCGCACTCTCCCCAGGTGGGATTTGAACCTGGCAGCTTGCAGATCAGCAGCCCAACCTTCAAGTCACAAGGCTTTAACCCACGACTCCAACGGGGGCTCCACTTTTTCCAGGCTGTATGGCCATGTTCCAGAAGTTTCACCCACATCTATGGCAGGCATCCTCAGAGGTTGTGAGGAGAGAATACTTCTGGAACATGGCCATACAGCCTGGAAAAAAAACACAACAACCCTGTGATTCCAGCCATGAAAGCCTTCGGCAACACAGGCTTACAAATTGCAAATGATAAGAGTCTTCAGATATGTGAGACTGGAATGAAGACACAGTGCTGGTAACAGGAACTTTCTCGAAAATAGGTCAGTTGCAGCCAGAACTGGCCCCTGACTTTGCTGCTAATTTATAGACCCTAGGGCACGGTCTGATTACTCAGTGTTTTCTCTGCTATCCTCCTTCTGACTTCTTTCTCCTTTTGACACTTCAGAAAAGTGGGGATTTCTGATATATCTGCCATCTCTCTTCCTCCTTTTTTATCCTCACCATTTAACCCCAAATCCTCAAGTGCTGCTTCTTCAACCACCTGTCCTCCTTTTCCCTTAGAATCAGAAGAGAAATTCACAACACTCAGCTGCAGGACACTTTAATGAGGCTTCTTACCTGTTTCTACTCTAGAGGAAGTGCTTGGCTGCAAGCAGGAGCTGGCGCTGGGCCTGTACACCACACATGCACTCTCCCTTTCCAAGGCAAGGTAGCATGGAGCGCCATGTGCTCACGGAAGCAGAGTAAGAGCTGATGACGGCTCCCGCTTGCTTTTGTGTTGAGCTAATTTTCATAGGGAGATCTTCCCATTATGTGCTCCTGAAGGTAATGAAAGTACGAAAAAATGGACACAATGAAGGAAAACAGGTTCTGTACACAACTCTACTCTCGCCATCATCTTACATTTACAGCATGTAATCAAAATTTGAACCAGTATAGTCCAATAGTGGACTACTTGGGTGATGCATACAGACATATTGTTATGGCTGGGATTTCATGACTCTCCATCATAACCATTCTCAAGGTTATGTAAACATTTAAAGAATTCCATTGTTTGGTCCGTTGGAAGGGAAAATCTTTGAGGGGGAAACCAGCCTTAATCTAGGTGGTGTGGGGGGGTGTCTGTTGGTACGTTTGCTTAAAAAAGAAGCACATGAATAAGGATAGGTGCCTTAGCACACTGGCAAAGGGAAGTGCATAACCTCCAAATATATGCTTTAAAATTATGGACAATAAAGTGTCTCTCTCTGTGTAGACAGATGGAGCGGGACAGAGGAGGCAGGAACAATCTTTAGACAATTGAGATGGCCTTCTTATAATAATTGAATTTTTGAGTTGAAAGAAACCAGAAGAGCCATCTAGTCCAACCCCATTCTGCCATGAATACACCATCAAAGCATTCCAGTAGATAACTATCCAGCCTCTGTTTAAAAATCTCCACAGAAGGGGACTCCATCATACCCTGAAGCAGCATATCTCACTGTCAAATCAGCAAATTATTTCTAATATTTAGGAGGAATCTCTATTCCCGTAGTTTGAATCCATTCCTGTATGTTTGAATATCTGGAGCAGCAGAAAACTATCTTTCTCCATCAATACGACAACCTTCAAATATTTAAACACAGCTAACATGTCACCTCTTAACTTCTCTTTCTCCAGGCTAAACAAAACCAGCTTCCTAAGCTGCTCCTCATTGGCTTGATTGAGTCATTCCATTCAGATTTTCTAAAATATTTTTAGCACCAAAACTCTTGAAAAGGGAAAAGCCAAACAACTCTATTGCAGGCATAACAAGTAGCCAATGTTCTTTAAATAAGGGAATGATGATTTTCCCACTCTTTAGAGTTTGAAACCCTCTAGAATATGACCTAGCCTAAGAGTGGGTAACTAAGGCCCTCTCTACATTTTGGCCTACAACTCCTATCAGCATATCTATCAATGACAATGTTTTTTGACTGCAGCTCCCATAATCTGATAACACTGCCTGGGCTGGTTAGGAGCTGATGTGAGTTGCAGGTCAGAAACAACTGGACCTGTACAATTTCCCACCTTGACCATGTCAGATCTAATAAAAAAGAAATCAATGGGGCTTAAATTAAATGCATCTTCGTTTTTCTTCCGCTGAAATCAAGGAAACTGAAACATAACCCATTTGGAGAACCCTCAGCTCTCTGTTTTGAACTACTAACATATTAATGATACTATCCCTCTAACAGGTCCGTGAAGTTGCCATGCTGGCTTTTAGAACAGTGGTTCTCAACCTGGGGTCCCCAGATGTTTTTGGCCTACAGCTCCCAGAAATCCCAGCCAGTTTACCAGCTGTTAGGATTTCTGGGAGCTGAAGGCCAAAAACATCCAGGGACCCCAGGTTGAGAACCACTGGTTTAGAAAACAATAATAGGACAATAGGATTCTATTTGGTATTTCAAATAGCAGGCAAGGTTCAGTAGGTAATCCTTAGTAGTCTTCACAGCCATCACAACAGCCACATATTCATATATGACTTCCTAGCATTTAAATATTGTGTGTTGAATACCTGAGAAATGTTATCCTCTTGTAAAAAAGAAGCCCGGTTTCTCTGAAAGATGCATAGATTAAGGGACCAAAGTGCATTTATTGGGGAAAGTGTGTGGAGGAAATGCTTGAGGTTGCCTCTAACTCTGCTGTCCAAGGTACTGATCAGAATGGGTCAAGTTAACTTTATTTATGCTGCAGCAAATAGATGCCGACAATGTAACTTTGACTGAAGGACATTGCTGAACAAGAATGACAGTTGCTCACTGTCAGTTAAAGTAAACGTCATCTTTTCTCATTTGCTGAGTTTAACCTGTTGTGTCACCCAGTCAATCAGAAAGGATCTCAGCTGTAACATCCTGTAAAACAATACTAGGCTTTGGAACCGTCTCTGCCATGCTGACTGAAAATGTGTTAATCCATATTAATTTGTTGCATTACTGTGCAAAATCCAGTAATGCTTCTTATTTAGTATATATTAAATGGAAAGATAAACTTTTTTCCATGTAGGTAGGTCAATTCTTGGAATGGGTTACTTTTTCTTAATGTGTTTTCAGTTTTTTCACCCCACATTTCTCATCTAGACCTCCTCTTTGTGAGATGTCTAATGGATTACTATGGGCAATACAATACCTTTAAAAACCCAGTTGTTTGGAGGCATATTTCTACTGTAGTGTATACCACATAACAGCACTGTGACAACTACTTCTATGACATCAATTTATACACCTATCAGGTTTTTGGCAAAAAACAGTATGCCACAGTAATGCAGTGTTATCAGATAAATGCCACCTGCTTTGAAAATAAACATTTTAACCTACAATGCTCTTAATAGATGAAGGCAAACCTGAATGTTCTTATCTGGTCTTTTTGACACAATGCTAGGAAACGTCTTTAAGGGTTTAGTGGACAATCAATTGTAATGCACTCAGTGAGTGCAGTTCTAAACATGCATAATCGGAAATAAACTGACCAAAACAGATGTCATTTATTTCCATGCAAATATGATTAAGAATAGGCTGTTAATATTTTAATTGGTAGTTTTTGCTTGTGTTTCATGAAGGATTGGTCCTGTATTTTGAAAAGAAACATGTTCTACATTGTGTTGCCCTTTTCATTCTCCTAGCTTTACTCTTAGTACCAAAAACTCAGATGGGAATGTGTTGATACTGTAAAAAGATGGGAAAGTTGCAGGAAGGACTGAGATATTATTTTTATCCCCTTACAATGGTATGGAAAGTGGATGCATACATGTTAGCAGTTGCACATTAAAAAGCAATGCAAACATATACAAAGCATATCAAGAGTATTCCTCATTGCTGGAATAGCTGAGGATTAGAGCTGAGAGTCAAAATTATCTCTCTATCTTGTTATGACAAGGGCTGAAGCCATGGGATCTTCCAGATATTGTTGTCTGAAATGCGAAACATCCTCTACAATTAGCTATGTTGGCTAGAGTTGCTAGGACTTGCAGTCCAAAAAAATCTGAAGGATTTCATAATTTCCACACCTGCTGTATAACTACTGGGCTGAAAATATTGTGTTCACTAAGACAAACGTAAGCCTGAAGCTTAATAAATGTTTGGACAAATTTCCATGTCCAGTACATATGAGATATGTCAGACAGTCCATAAACAGAGGCAAGGCTTCGCTCTTTTCATCTCAGGCATCCGGCTGTGTTCTACTCAGTCATTGGGAGGTGTTGTTTCATTTTCCATGTCAAGGAGCCTGTCATCCATGGATGTCTTCCTGGTTAGATTTTTGCCGGCATGTTTTTCAGGGCGCCTTTTATCTCCCCACCAAAGTAGTACCTATTTGTCTATTTTCATTGTTGGTTTCGAACTGCTAGGTAAGCAGAAGCTGGGCTGATGGTGGGAGCTCACCTCAACCCGGGCTTGAACTGCCAACCTTCCAGTTGGCAGGATCTTCTATAGCTGTGGTGTACTGTGCCTTTAAGTCACATTCTCTGGTTGTTACACCTGCAATGTATTTGAACTACTGATGGTATAGGATATAATGCTGTGCAGCCAAGGCTTCCTAGTGCTTGAATAAACACCTTACTACAGGACTCTGCTGGTTGGTGAGTTTGCTATATACGAAGAATACTACATGGTGTCAGAAGTGGGATACAAACCTCTCCTGTGCTACAACCTGGAAGCTAGAGTCCCCAGAAAAGGAGTATTTTGACATGGAGTCATTTCGTCCTCCTCCTCCCCTTACCATGCAAGGTAATATGGCTGAGAACTGGAGATGGTGGGAACAGGCTTTTCAGTTGTATCTTGCTGCAGCAGGACTTGAGAATGTATCAAAGAAGTGGCAGATAGCTATCCTGCTACATTGTGTGGGAGAGGAAGGAGTTTCTGGAACCATTTAGGACTCATTTCTTACCTCGGAAGAATATTGTGTTTGAAAGATTTTGTTTCTGGAACCATATGCAGAGTCCTGAAGTCACAAATGTGCAATTTATTGCTGAGCTGAAACTGAAAGCAGCCAGCTGTGAATTTGGGATGGCAGTTAATGAGATGATAAGATATAAAGTTGTTTTTAGTTTACAGCAAGAAAAACTGAAACAAAAGTTGTTACAAGAAGTCGATCTTGCACTTGAGAAGGCCATGGAGATACGCAGGGTTGATGAGACAACAAGAGCTCAGCTGAGAACCATGGCAATAACATTGGAAGAAGGAGTGTGTGAATTACAAGACACCCATGGAGATAACAAAGAGATTATAACTCAAGCTTTGGGAGTCAGAGAGTCAAGACACAGAGACAAATGGAAAAATCAGAATAAGTGTGGTTATTGTGGTACAGCTCACAAACCTCTGAGATGTCCAACATTTGGAAAGTCGTGCAACAAGTGTGGCAAGAAAAATAATTATGCCAGGTTATGCAGGTCAAGGGCGACCAATCCTGAGAATATACAAGCCAGACAACACATTCATGAGTTGAATGTAAGTAATGTAATGATAGGAAAGCTTGATGAGGAAATGAAGGATACAGAGGTAACAAACAAGGCAGGATTGTATGCTGATAAGAGGCAGAGTTGATAGTGCCATTGATAAATTTGTTAAAGAAAAATAGGATTTTTCAATGGATGCCAGAACATCAGAAAGCTTTTGAGATGATCAAACAAAAGTTGTGTGATGCACCGGTACTGCAGTATTTTGATATGACAAAACCAGTTGTTATCCAAGCAGATGCACCAAAAGATGGCTTAGGAGCATGTCTCCTGCAGGATAATAAGCCAGTGTCTTATGTTTCAAGGTCACTCAGTTCAGCAGAGAAAAATTATGCTCAAATAGAGAAAGAATTGCTTGCTGTTGTATATGCAGTACAAAAGTTCCATCAGTATGTGTTTGGTAAAATGGTTCAAGTTCAAACTGATCACAAGTCCTTAGAATCAATTTATAAAAAAACCAATAGGCAGTGCCCCGGCTTGTCTGCAAAGAATGTTGCTGCAGCTTCAGAGGCATCAACTTAACATTGTATATATCCCAGGTAAACTTATGTATCTGGCTGATACCTTGTCGAGAGCTACTGTTGATCAACCTGGAAGTCAGGAAAATCCAATAGGAAATGAGAAAGTCATATATGAAGTGAATACATTAGCCATGCACCCAGATAAAATGGGTATAGTGCAAGAAACAACAAAAAATGATCCCCAGCTTAGGATGATTCAAACATACCTAAACCAAGGATGGCCAAAGTATATGAGAAAGGTGGCTCCAATAGCAAAATCATTTTGGCCAGTTAAAGATCACTTAAGGTGTAGGGATGGGGTTCTTTTCATGGGAGAGAGAATAATCATTCCAGTAAGCCAAAGACAAAATGTTCTTGCACTGCTACATAAATCCCATCAAGGGATTCAAAGAACCAAAGAAAGAGCAAGACAGTTGATATACTGGCCTGGTATGTCAAAAGATATTGAGTCAGCTGTTGGCAGTTGTTTTGCGTGTGCTTGTTTTAATAATCAAAAGGAACCACTTAAACCCCATGAGATCCCGGAAGTGCCATGGCAGAAGGTGGGAGTGGATATATTTGAACAGGACAATCGCTCCTTTCTGATGGTAATTGACTATTTTTCAAAATACCCAGAAGTAGTAAGTTTACCTGATAAAACGGCAAGAACAATAACTGTCAAGATGAAATCTGTGTTTGCTCGACATGGAACTCCATTAATTGTGGTGAGTGATAATATGCCATTTGCGAGTCAAGAATTCAAGGTATTTGCGAAATAATGGGGATTTGAACAGTGTTTTAGTAGTCCAGGGTATCCACAATCTTAATAGTATGGTAGAACGAACCATTCAGTCCATAAAACAATTTATACACAAAGTAGGAAAGGCAAGGAGTGATCTGTATGTAGCATTGTTGGAGTATCGGGATACACCTGTGACAGGATTATCATACTCTCCTGAGCAAAGGTAATGGAGCTCCATGCAGTCACGCCGGCCACATGACCTTGGAGGCGTCTACGGACAACACCGGCTCTTCGGCTTAGAAATGGAGATGAGCACCAACCCCCAGAGTCAGACATGACTGGACTTAACATCAGGGGAAACCTTTACCTTTACTACCTGCACAAATATTGATGGGCAGAATGTTGAGAAGTAACAACTGAGTTATGTCCTAAGATTCCCATTAACATGCATCAAGATCTACAAAGAGCTCAGGAAAGACAAAAACATTTTTATGATCGAACAACAAGACCCCTCAAACCCGTAAGAGAGGGAGATTTGGTATGGATGCAATCCAATGACCGCAAAGAAAGATGGCTTCCTGCCATAGTGATAGAAAAATGTAAACAACCTCGGTCATGTCTAATAAAGAATCTGGACGGTCGCATATATCTGCGTAATGGGCGTCAATTAAAACAACGGAACCAGACACCCGAAACTTCCATTCGTGGAAATACCACACATAATGGTTCCAAAGGGATTTTTGTGAACAAAAGTGATGCACATGTAACAGCAGATAGACAACCAACATATGTGACATCGCATGGCAGGCCTGTGTTTGAACCTGTAAGGTACACCTTAGAAGGATGGTGGGCTAAGTACTATTGACCTCTGGTCCCAAAGAAGACAATTATATTTTCTTATCTGTCTAGTGATGTAATGAAGTTTGCAAGTTTAATGAGAGATGTCTTGCAATTTTGATATGTATGTTTGTTACCCTTCTATAAAATGTATTTTTTTTGTTATGAGATGTGTAGTTATTATGTATAAAGGGGAGATGTGGTATACTGTGCCTTTAAGCCACAGTCTCTGGTTGTTACACCTGCAATGTATTTGAACTAATGATGGGATGGGATATAATGCTGTGCAGCCAAGGCCTCAGTAGTTGCCTTCCTAGTGCTTGAATAAACACCTTACTACAGGACTCTGCTGGTTGGTGAGTTTGCTATAGATGAAGAATACTACAATAGCTGAAGGTTTAATATTGCTAAAGTTGTGACAAGACACTAAATCAAAATCTTAACTATGGGAGGGTGGCAAGGCTTGTGTTGTGTTTTATTTTCTGTTGTGGGTGTTGATAGGATGATGATGCACACAGAACAAGAAAATGATGTGAACTATATCTCCTAGGCTTGATAGCATTCATTTTTTTAAAAGTACAGGATCCACAGGGTAGTTCTAAGACTTTGTGTGGATATGTGGAACTATGAATAATAGCCAATCCTATCGAAAGGAAAGATTTCTGGCCTAAGAATACCAGAGTCATGCTGGAGGACCTAGAACATGCCTAGTGAAGTACGTATTTCAGTAGATGAAAATAAGTGAAACTTGTGGATACTGGTCCTGTAGATACAGGAATTGTACTGTAATAAAAAGCCATTGTGTCAATTCCTATTGAGAACTGGTAACATAAAGAATTATTTTAAAAGTAAAGTTTTACTTTTGGTAATGGTAAATCCTCTACTATGTTTTGAGAACCTTGAAGAATAATAGTATTCAAGTACTTTTAAGACTGAATATTCCATGCTATGAATTTTTGAATGTCAAACCGTGGTTCTCAATCTGTGGGTTCCCAGATGTTTTGGCCTTCAACTCCCAAAAATCCTAACAGCTGGTAAACCTTCTGGGATTTCTTGGAGGCCAAAACACCTGGGGACCCATAGGTTGAGAACCACTGATGTAGATAGAAGAAATGAAATTTCTGCTTAAGAGGACAGATTTCTAAACCTATTAAATGGTTTAATAGGTCTGCTTACAGAAAAGAATAGTAATTATTGATTGATAACAGTAAATCAGTAGATTAGTTGGCTAAGATAAGAGATTTATACAGACACAATTTTATAGATGTGAAATGTCCTTAGAATGCAGTTATTAAATAGGATGTCTACTTATAGAATAAGGTTATATTTCCTTAGATTCAAGAGTCTGGATATGGAAGATTCAAGCTATGGGATGATGTAATATACATACTCATGATGAAGTGATCCCCCCCCCAATTTTTTAAAATGAAAAGGAATACAATGTGCAACCAAAGGAAAGAAATGTCCAGATTCTATCACCAGTGAAGAGATTTAGGAGTTATTGCTGAAAAATCCTTAAAGCTCTCCATCCAATATGCAACCATCACAGTGAAAACAAACAAGGGATAGCTAGTGATTGTAACAAGAATAGATTATGAATAAAAAAGTAATAAAAATACTAGGTGGTGGAATGGTACAGGTAAGGGCTCCTGTAAAGTAATAACATTCTACTATCCATAAACTATGCTGTTGGCTGAAAGTAAATCAAACCCTTCCAATATTATATTAAGCGTAAAATATTTTATGTCTCAATATGCCATTGGTTGGATGAATTCTCTTAATATGTGATGTTGACTTCTTCAGTCAGTGATTTTTTGTTGGTGGGGGCAATGGAATAAAACTGTTGAGTGTACCACAGATCCCCAAATTAAAAGTTTCCTTGACTTTTTAAGAGGAAAACTAAGCCCAAATGTAGGAATTGTGAAAGTTAAACAGGCATTGATTTACAGAGAAGAACAATTAGAACTTGGAAAATTTGTTGTTTGGGATTATAGTGTTCAGTGACTGATGTTATTTGTGGGATTATGTAGCTGAAGTCTGAAAAATTAACTATTCCTAGTTCTGTTAATAATGTAGTACAAGCTGAGTATCACTTCTCCGAAATTCCAAAATAGTCCAAACTTCAAAATTGCCCAAGTGAATGGCTGATATAATGTCATCTTTGCTTTCAGATGGTACAATGTACACAAACTCTTTCACACCAACATTAAACATGTTGTGTATAAAATTACTTTTAGGTTATATGTATACAGTGTATATAAATGAATTTTGTCTTCAGACTTGGGTCTCATCTTCAAGACAGCCCATTATGTATATGCAGGTATTGCAAAATTTGAAAAAAATACGAACTACAGGACACTTATAGTCACATGCTTTTTGATATATTCAGTCTGGAATATACTCCTAATTTCATTGACACGTCTCATGCTGAAACAACCACTGGATTTGATTCATACATTTATTAGTATGGTTCAATAATCATTGTACCTTTGTGTGTGTGAAACACACACACATAAAGACACAGTGATTATTGAGCTATATATATGTGTGTGTGTGTTTTTGCGTCAGAAGTGACTTGAGAAACTGTGCGTCGCTTCTGGTGTGAGAGAATTGGCCATCTGCAAGGACGCTGCCCAGGGGATGCCTGGATGTTTTGATGTTTGTACCATCTTTGTGGGAGGCTTCTCTCAGGTCCCCACATGGAGCTGGAGCTGACAGAGGGAGCTCATCCATGCTCTCCCCGGATTCAGTTTGAACTGGCAACCTTCAGGTCAGCAGTCTGCCGGCACAAGGGTTTAACCCATTGAGTCTTTGTATATTAAAACTGTCTTTTGTTTTTTCTTCAGTCAGTATTGTATTTCTTATTTAGCCACTTCTTCAATGCCTTCTCCTCATCCTCCATAGGCTTTCATCAAACAAAAGAAAAACGTAGCCTCCCTGTTATTTTACTTCTAACAGGAAATCTTTGTACATTACAATTAATAAAGCATTTGCTTGCAATGTATCTTTTAGATTTAATTACTGTATTTTCATAGCAAATATTAGTTTTTAATTGCCACCAAAGACACATCATGTCAGAGGTTAGTCTAAATTTAGGATACAGTGCTGGAAAATTTAATATTAAACATATTGGGGAATTTGAGGATTTTATGGTCTATTGGCTGCTAATAAAGATGCCTGATTGAGCCATACTGCAGACTAATTAGAATATTGAAATAGATGATTTTAGAGTGTTTGTGCAGGCAAAATTATTTCACTAATGATAGATTGTTTTATGAATGGAAAATTAATGAAATGCTTTTATTGCTGTGTGAAAACGATGGGTATCAGGGATTGCAGCCATAGCCTCACTGGTTGTCTTTGACCAGAGAAATATAATAAATTTATCCTATTTCTCAGAAAACATTGAGGATAAGAACACAGAAAAACCTTTGGAGATGCTGCTGCATTGTCACATATATCTGTTAATTAATCAATTAATTAAAACTTTATTTGTATCCCGCCCCGTCTCCCCATGGGGACTCAGGGCGGCTAACAACATGAAATAGTAAACAAAGCAAATGGGCAATATAAACAATCAATCATAAATTAAATCATCATAAAATCAATAAAACACAATTACACAAACCACGTTAAAACAGTAAAACAAGCCATTAAAAGCCATTCTCAAAGTTAAAAGCCACATTCAGTTTTAAAAGTCATATCCAGTAAAGCAGTCCTTATTTAACAAGCCAGATCTTTAGATGTTAGGCTCTTCATATGCCTGGGAGCATAGGGACATTTTAATAGTTTTTTCAAAGATGGCAACAAAGGGGCCATTCTTATTTCGTTCGGGAGAGAGTTTCAGAGAGATTCTTTGCAACTGCAAAGAAGGCTCTCTCTCTTGTCCCCACCAACCGAGTTTGAGGAGGTGGGATCAAGAGGATGGCCTCCCCTGATGAATGCAGTGTCCGGGCAGGTTCATATGAGGAGAGGCGGGTTGTCAGGTAGTTTGGACCCGAACTGTTTAGGGCTTTAAAGGTAACGACCAGCACTTTAAATTTCGCCTGGTATCAAACTAGAGCTGCCGTAACATGGGAGTAGTTCTCTCCCTGTATGGAGTTCCAGTTAGTAACCTGGCTGTTGATCTCTGAACCAGTTGAAGCTTCCAAGTGCTCTTTAAAGGCAGCCCCACATAGAGTGTGTTGCAGTAGTCCAATCAAGATTTAACTAAGGCTTGTACTACCATGGCCAGATGTGATGTCTCAAGGTATGGGCATAGCTGGCATAGAAGCTTTAATTGTACAAAGGCACTCCTGGTCACCTCTGAGACCTGGGGCTCCAGGGTCAGCAATGAATCCAGGATCTCCTGCAGACTGTGAACATGTGTTTTCATGGGGAGTGTAACCCCATCCAGCATGGGTTGTATCCCCATACCCTGATTTGCCTTAGGACTGACCAGGAGGGCCTCTGTCTTGTCAGGATTTAGTTTCAATCTATTTGCCCTCATCCAGCCAATTCCTGATGACAGGCACCAGTTCAGGATCAGAACGGCATCTTTGGCTTTTGGTGGAAAGGAGTAATGGAGTCGGATGTCATCTGCGTAAATATGGCACCAAACTCCAAAATTTCAGATCTCTCCCAGTGATTTCATGTAAATGTTAAACTGTGAAGGGTGTTAAAAACTTAGCTGATATTTGAATATGACAACAGACTGACTTCCGGTGTTAACTAGGCTGTTGCCACAGGGATCTCTACACTTTGGTGTAGGTGGGCAGAGGCAGAATAAAGCTGCTTAGCCAAAGTTGAAGTTTGGTGGCGTTTCCATCTGCTGTAACCTTAAATTTTATTTTTAAAGTTCACTTTCTTAGATCTGTGCAACTACTGGCACCAAGGGTCCATTGGCATCACACAATTGTGGCACTATCTTCCAGTTTAACAGCTATGCATCCATTCTATGGAATCTTGGATTTTCAACTTATAGGGGGAAAGTATAGGAATTTCCTGCTGGAGAACTCCTTCAGTGCCCTTATTCAAAAAACAAATCCCATGATTTATTTGTTTATTTTATTAAATCGACCTAGCTATCCTCTACCTAAAATGTATTTATTGATTAAAATATTTACGGCCCTTCACATTCACTGGTGTTTGTTCCAAGACTCACGTTTTATTGTACACAATATTGTAGTAGAATGGTGTCCCTTATATAAAATGACAAAATCAAGAGTTTGATTTTTAGAATTTTAAGGGGAATATTTTCAAATAGTGGATGTTTGAAACTTTGCTACAGAATTCATGAATATGTCACCAGCGATGATTCCTTTTGTATTTTTGTGATCCTTCACTTTTCTGTTTTGCTTGCTGTGTGTCGGCTTAGTTTCACAAAAGGAAAATATATGAGTTCTGCCCAGAAACTTTATTTTCATGCAAATTATATTCTGAAAAAACTACCTGAAATTGGCTACTTGGTGTTGTATAAGTGAGATGAAAAAATAGCAGAATGCTTTCCTTGAAGTCTCATTTGGCTGAAATTATCGGATTCCCACAAAATCATGGGAGCAGTGCGGTTTCTTTTTAGAACCCCATGCAAATTTCACAACTTTTAGACTTGTGGTAAGAGAGACAACTGAATTGATACAGTGGGACATGACCGCTTTTCCATTTGTATTCTTTCCCCTTGATAATAATATTTGGGCATACAGTGTCGGAGCAGCACAAGTTACTATTGTTGTAGGGCATCCTTAGCCATTTAAATGGGCTTTATATTCAGTGAAATTCAGAGTTTGGGCAAGGAATTAATTTCACCCAGCAGTACCTCGAGTGGAAACTAAAGCATATTGCCCTCTAGTGGAATTGGGAGCAGGGACTACACACAAGTACTGAAGACTTATTGGACAGAATGACCAGTTGTATGAATTCTCTCCAAGAGGACACTAGTCCTCATGGTCACAGGACTACTGCATTACAGAGTATATATCTCTTGTGCATTGCTGGATGTCTCATTTATTTGTATTTTTGTATTTCATGACCGAGTTTTTTTTCATGTCAGGAGCAATTTGAGAAACTGCAAGTAGCTTCTGGTGTGAGAGAATTGGCTGTCTGCAAGGACGTTGCCCAGGGGATGTCAGGATGTTTGACGTTTTTACCATTCTTGTGGGAGGCTTTTCTCATGTCCCCACATGGGGAGCTGGAGCTGAAAGAGGGAGCTCATCCATGCTCTCCCCGGATTCGAACGGGCGACCTTCAGTTCAGCAACTTAATCTTCAAGACAGCAGTCCTGCCAGCACAAGGCTTTAACCCATTGCGCAACTGGGGTCTTCAACTGAGTATTGAAAACCAGTGAAAAGTTAGATTTTACAAAGATTTGTGCTTAGGTCACAATGCAATGGCTTAGGTCTTTCACAGTGTGCTCTGTCATTTCGTGAAGTTTTAAAGTTATGGGTGTGCATGGGTGAATCTGTCGTGAATCCCTTCTATTTTGGGTGTAGACTCTAGAAAGAGAGTCTGAACTGTGCTAAACTTGTCCCTTCCTTGTTTTGTTTTTTTTTCCTGCCTTCTGAGATTTTGATTTGAACTCCTTTGCACTACATTCTTTCCCAGGTTTTGTTTTGGTGCATTGTTGTTATCCTCTGCTACTGTTCTCTACATCCTGATGCTGGAAAGTAATAATAATGCTTTGCCTGCAGGAAGGAGCTCCTGCCATATATCTTTGTAGGAAACCTGATATGTGGTGTTGCAAGACTTTTTTTTTTTTAAAAAAGGGAAGCTGCTTAGAGGAGACACTAGACTTCAAGGATAGAACATAAGACTTGGAGAGCAAAGGTCCCAAATCCAGCATCTTCATCTAACTAGGAAAAACCCTTGACTGCAAACCATGACAGCAATTACCCATCATTATAGGCAATATTAAGCTAAACACGCCTGTGGTTTAGTTAAGACCTAAGTACTCTAAAGGCACCAGATTCCATCTGATCTCAGAAACTAAGTAGGGGGAGTCCTGGTTAGTACTTGGACAGGAGAGCACTGCGAGGATTTGTAAAGAGGCACCATGTTGTAATGGGTTGACTGGAAAGGCATGTGTCTACAGCTGATTGGCTGAGCCAGCCAGGAGCCAGAATTCTGATTGGCTGCTGTCTCTAGCTTGCTGCTGAGACAAATGGTTTTAACTGCCACTTTCACCTCGGAGAGTGAAGAGAGCGCTGACTGGAAATAGTCAGGAAGGAAATGGCTGCCATACTCTCCGAAGCCTGATTATTTATAAGGCAAATGAGGCAAATTTAAAGACTGTATAAAAGGACTGTTTATTTCCTCTTTTCTCTGTGTGAATTCAGAGAGACTGCTGTATATATTGTTGCCTTGCTTGATCTTTTGAACAGAAGTAAATATACTGTTACTTGTTACACAAGTCTGAGTGACGCTTTATTATACCGCAGGGTTTATCTTGATTCAGAAACTGTGGTAAAGTTTCTATTTATTTCTACAACTTCCAACAAGCACCAATGAATACCGAGTGATGTGGGTTGTATTTCAGAGAAAGGAATAGACAAAATTACTTCTGAGGATTGCTTTCCAAAGAAAACCCTACAAAATTCATATGGTTGCCATACATTGACAAGTGACTTGGACACACATGCACACAAAATCAATAGAAAGTGGGTCCTCACTGAAGTTTTCTGTCTAAA
This sequence comes from Anolis carolinensis, assembly GCF_035594765.1. NCBI lineage: Eukaryota > Metazoa > Chordata > Lepidosauria > Squamata > Anolidae > Anolis > Anolis carolinensis. Next base: position 221,240,152 of record NC_085841.1, read on the forward strand.
AATCTGATGGAATGTGAATGGAGACAAAAGTGGGAAGGAGAAGGGGTACGTAGCATAGTGGTTGGGCAGTTGTGAAGTAGATACCTGTATGTACTCCCCCCACTTCTAGAAGCTCTCTCTCACACACATAGCACCACACAGGTAGGCATACACGCATGCTCACTCCCTGTCCTTGGTTAGGAGTAGTAGCTCACCTTGAAGGAAACTCCCTAGCTCTTGCAGATTCCATTGTGCTGGCAGGTAACATTGTCCCTGCAGATGGCACAGAGCACACACACACACACACACACACACACACACACACACACGGTTTGACTTGGTTCATATATGACAACTCCATATGTTCATTAATGCTTCAATCTGTTCCAGCCATACTTAGCGGATGCTTCCCTCTTTTTACATATATGCATACACTGAAATAGATTTGGCTGTAGAATTGTTAATCAGTTAATAGTTCCTAGTGTCAGCGAAGTCCTAGTTAATTAGACAAGTAATAGTTAATTACTGAATGCGTCACCATGTCAGCTCAGCAGCCCTCGGCTTTTCCTTATAGCGACCATTTGGTGTGTTTTAGCAACCTTTTTTTATTAATGTATCATCTGGGTTAATTGACTCCATCATAGATATCCACCCACCCCATATCTCCCATTGCAACGGTATCCGTTTAATATGGTGACATAGACAACTGTCTTGGAAACTGTGAAATAATCATTGAGATCTAGGAGGGCACAAAGTGGTGGGAGAAAAGAAGCTGAGTCAGAAGGCAGAGTATTGGTATTATAGACAGTCCCCAAGTTGCAAACAATAAACGTTCTGTAGGTCTGTTCCTAAATTAAATTTGTATATAAGTCGGAACAGGTACCTTTTTAAAGTGTAACTTCAGCCAAAAATACATAATTTTTAGTTTTGGACAGCATAGGGAAGGATTAGCACCCCTGTGGTGTTTGTTTTGCTATCTATGCCTTTGTTCAGAAGATTTCACCTCACTTCCCATCTTCTTGATAATTGGATTTTGAAAAAATTAGCTTGTTGTGGAAACAAGGACTGGAGATAAAGCTTCAGATGAGACATCTTTTCTCCATGATAATTCTTCCAGCCGTGAATTTCTCTTCTGAGGGGTAGATTTTTCTCACTTCCTGTTGTCTCATCCCCATTCTTAACTATGAGTCATTTGTAAATGTTATGTTTGTAACTCTGGAATTGCCTGTATTGGTAAGAAAAAAAGGTGACAAATACAAACAATCCCCCAAAACCAATTCCCTGTAGAAAGGAGAAAGCTCCGAAGAAGACTTTAAGTAGCCAAGGTCAGCAAGGGCTTATGCCATTGCTCAAGGAGAAGGAATTTTGTTACAGTTCATTTTAGATTATTCTTAAAAACAGAATCAATACTTTTTTTATATTCAGAACAGACAGGACTTGAGTTTTTTTAATTAAAAAAACCAAAACTGAATACAGGAGAAAGTGAAAGAGACAGAATAGGGGACACATGGTTTTTGGCATGCATGTTTATTATTACACATGTAATAAATTTGATTACATTTCTCTTCATTTCATTACAATAAAAACATTTATACAATTCATATGGTTTTTTCTTCATCCCCCCGCCCCACGTTATGCTACCCATTGTGCTCCTCTTCTTCAGAATCCTTCTTTTCTTTATGATCCCCCAGAACCTGATTTCTTCTAGTAGGGGTTGGTTCCCATCTTCTTTCCTTAATGTTTCTTCAATAATTTTTTTCCATATACTTTCAAAATCATTATTCTTCCTTAGGTCTTTTAAAATCTTTAGATTGCATGTTGATTTATCATGTATTGCTAGTTTCCAAATTGCCTTATACTTCTATCATAATTTCCACCCTCATTTCCTTTTTTTTTTTTTTTGCTATTTATAGCCTTGCAGCCTTAACAACATTGTTATCAAATTATTTTCATTATGGTTTTCAACTATGGGAAGGAGGACTTGCAACAAACAGCATACAGGCTGTGTCTGAAATGTCTGAAATGCTTGAGACTAGAAATTTTCTGGATTTTGGATGTGTTTTTTATTTTTATTTTAGAATACCTGTATTTGCATATACATAGTAAATGGAGGTTGGGGGAAAGGTGCTCACTGAGTTTTTCCTTGCGGGCTATGAACATACCGTTTCTATCTTATGTCCCTGTTCTCCGTGGTTGTATTCTTATCCTTTTCTCACCCCAAGTTTTAACTAAGTGTCTCATGCGGCCCGCCCTGTTATATATATATATATATATATATATATATATATATATATATATATAGTGTTGCATTGTACATGATTATTTATTGTATTGTTTAATTGTATTATGATATGTTGTTTTATATTTTGCTATATTGTACTGTTCTGGGCATGGCCCCATGTAAGCCGCCCCGAGTCCCCATTGGGGAGATGGTGGCGGGGTATAAATAAAGTTTTATTATTATTATTATTATTATTATTATTATTATTATTATTATTATTACCGTATATACTCGAGTATAAGCCGACCCGAATATAAGCTGAGGCACCTAATTTTACCACAAAAAAACCTGGGAAAACATTGACTCCAGTATAAGCCGAGGGTGGTAAATTTCAGAAATAAAAATAGATACCAATAAAATTACATTAACTGAGGCATCAGTAGGTTAAATGTTTTTGAATATTTACATAAAGCTCAAATTTAAGATAAGACTGTCCAACTCTGATCAAATCATTATTCTCATCTTCAATGTAAATGTGCTTATGTATCCTTTTAATAATAATAGAGTAAAATAATACATGTAATAATAATAATAATAAATACAGGAAAATAATCCATGTAATAATAAATAGAGTAAAATAATAAATGCAATAATAATAATAATAAGATCAGAGTGAAATAATAAATGTATTAATAAATGTATTATTATTAATAATAATAATAAAATAGAATAAAATAAATGTAATAGTAGCAACAATAATAGAGAAAAATAATAAATGTACCATATATTCTTGAGTATAAGCTGATCCAAATATAAGCCAACCAGGACCCTCACCCGAGTATAAGCTGAGCAGGGCTTTTTCAGTCTTAAAAAAAAGGAATAAAAACTAGGCTTATACTCGAGTATATAAGTACTTTCTATGCTTTTAACAAAGCAGCCAGAAAGGGAAAATCCTTTCTCCCTTGGATATTCCCTCAAGGGACCTTTATTCTCTCTGGTTTGCTTAAGGATAGTTATCAAAGAGGTCACTCCATGCTCGCCCTTGCCTCTTATTTTTAGCGCACCCATCCCATTGTGTGCTACCATTGACTGGGCAGAAGGTGAGTGCATCTGGGACATCTGCTTTTTGCAGGGACTCTGTTAAGGCAGAGTCTTCCCGCTCTATTCTTTCCCTTATCAGGGCTCTTTGAAGAAAAACTCAGTGAGCACTGGATGTGTGGCTAGCTCCCTTTCCCAAAAGGCAAAAATGGGAACCTGTCAGCAAAAAATTTAGGGTTTTGGAGTATTTTGGATTCCAGGTTTCCAAATAAGCGGGACTCGACTGTATTTTAGAGCAAGGGTGGACATTGTGTGGCTCTCTGGCTATTTTCGGATTGCAGCTTCTACCATCCCTCACTGTTGAATGTTTCCTGAATGTTTCATGAAACATCAACGAAAATTTAAAAAATGCTCCCCATGTAATAAGGTCTCTTCTCCTCTGATGTCCTACAACAATATCTCAACTATAATTTTGTAACAATCTCACACCACTTTAACTGTCATTTTTTTTCCGTGTCAGGAGCGACTTGAAAAACTGCAAGTCATTTCTGGTGTGAGAGAATTGGCCGTCTGCAAGGACGTTGCCCAGGGACTTCTGGATGTTTGATGTTTTATCTTCCTGTGGGAGGTTTCCCTCATGTCCCCTTAACGGTCATGATTTCTTTATGGAATTCTGGGTTTTACACTTTGGTGAGGTACTTCACCCTCTCTCTGCCTGGCAGCTTGATGTGTCCCTTCTTTTGAATTAAAAATACTTTAGTAGCAGAATCCTCTAGCACTTTCTAGAAGTAGAGGATTCTACTTTCCTCACCAAACTATTAATTTCAAGATTCCACAAGAAATAAATAAATTAGTACCAAATTGCTAGAATGATGCACTCTCTTACAGGGGTAGGGAATTATGCAGGGACAGGATCTAATTTTAGCTCCTCATCCACACCACAAGCTCTACTTGCACATTTAAGCACACCGGAAATAGTCTGAAAAGGATGCCATTTTGGGGGCAGTGGTGAGGAAGGCAGGCTTCAGCTATCTGGCTGGATGCATCAGGGACCATAAAAGTGGGGTTTAAGGCCTTCAAATATCAGTGGGAATTTTTTTCCGCTGTTCTAATTTATTGTACTCACAAAGTTGTGTTACTTAGTTGTTTTTAAACAAGAAGCAGCCAATTAAAATGCATTTGGAAGCTTTTAAACAGAGGCAGGATGGCCATCTGTTGAGGGTGCTTTGAATATGATTTTCCTGCTTCTTGGCAGGTTAGACTGGATGGCCCATGAGATCTCTTCCAACTCTAGTATTCTATGAGTCTTTTACCTGAGGAGAATGAAGTGGAATAGAAAATCCTGAAAAAGAGCATGGCTGAAATCCTGAATTGGAGCATTCTGAATTGCAAGTCCTACTTGTTTTTATCAATTACTGAGGGTTACCTATTTCAGTTTGGTCACAAAGCAAAGTTCTTTCTATTCTGTTCCCCAATATATCCACATATCTTTCCATCTAAAACATAGGTACTATAGAAACCAAATATTGTGTATACGAGTTTTTTTTTTTTAAAAAATCAACAGTTTCGTCATGTTGGTATTATTACTATTCTGACTCTTTCTGAGTTTTCCCAATTTTTGTGCCAAAGCTTTCTGAATGCTCCTTCAGACTCCTCATCTTGCTGTTCCAGTTTGAGTACAGAACTGCATACGAAAAAGCCACTGACTCAGAGGCAAGTTGCATGCCACTTTGACCCCAAAGAGCAGCTTGTGTGTTTGGGCTTTGGTGAAGTTGGGGGAAGTTGTTCTCATCAGCCAAGAGGACCTCGGGCAAGCGCTTTATTTGGCAACCGGGCAGAAAGTCAGCTGTAAGTTGACGTGAGCCCCAAGGGGACAGAAGTACGTGTGTTTTTGGAACAAGAGGCCTGCTCTGAGATCATGGGACAGAGGAGGGAATATCTGAATGAATTAAATGGCAAAGGTGAAATGGTTATCTAGAGAAAAAGCTGTGCCCGAGTCTAAATCTTTATTGGCATGCAAAAAGATCCACAGAAGAGGGTGGGTGAGGTATTCAACAATGTTATAGAACTGTAGTTAACGTCATTCTTCAGTATTGCCTATTGGAGATATGACTGATGGAAGTCGTAGTCCAGCAACATCTACTGGGTTGTAAATAACATACCCCTAAGAAAGCGGTTTACAACATATTAATGGCAAAAATTCAATTACAACATACATAGAATAGAAAAGTCATAATAACTGAACAATAACATATAACTATAAATTAAATCATTAAAACAATTAAACATATACATAAACAACATTTAAAACACTAAAACAAGCATCAAAACATCCTAATATAAATGTTAGGAGCCCCGGTGGCAAAGTGCGTTAAAGCGCTGAACTGCTGAACTTGCAGACCGAAAGGTCCCAGGTTCAAATCCCGGGAGTGGCTTGAGCGCCCGCTGTTAGCTCCAGCTCCTGCCAACCTAGCAGTTTGAAAACATGCAAATGTGAGTAGATCAATAGGTCTCCACTGGGAAGGTAACGGCGCTCCATGCAGTCATGCCGGCCACATGACCTTGGAGGTGTCTACGGATAACGCCGGCTCTTCAGCTTAGAAATGGAGCTGAGCACCAACCCCCAGAGTCGGACACGACTGGACTTAACGTCAGGGGAAAACCTTTACCTTTACCGACCTAATATAAATATTAAAATCACATGGTCCAAAAGCCCATTGCAAATCCCTTTGGTGTACAATTGTTCTGGATGCACAGTATTGTCTTGCTCTGAAATAGAAGATTTGATGCAGCATGCTAAACTGGGCCAAATAATGATTTTTATGGAGATGTAGTTTCTTTTTTCTCCAAAACTTTTCTAAGAGTGAGTTTGGTAGTGAGTTTGAAGGGTGTGTGGTTGAGGTCCTTCCTCCAAAATAAAGACCAGGGAGGCCGAGCACACAGTTAAATGATTTGACAATATTGGACCTCCAAGATGGTAGTTGATATCACCTAGGAATTCTGAATCAGAAGGATATTAAATAATAAGATGATTCTCATAGAGCCTTCCCAGGACTAATGAAAGCTGTCTATGATCTCTGCTAGAAACACTTACTTAGGAGCAAGCTACACTTAATACATGGAGGTCACATGTAATTAGACATTGTGCCTATAAGAGTCTTAATTTTTAAGAATATTTCAGTGAAGATGGGTGGGAAAGATACTATGCCTTGTCATCTTGCTGCAAGTATTTACAAGTGAGTAACAACAATATGCCTACCAACACTGAGTCCTCCGTCCTTAAAAATAGTTTTGCGGGTTTTCATTTAGAATTGCCTAAAGCTTGCCTTTCCTCACTGTATTTACTTTCCTTTGTGGCCCAACTGCTCAAACTTGACCTGTGACTTAGGTAATTTACTAATCCAGAATGGGGAAGGATCAAGGGCATAATCAGTCAGTCTTTCTCTCAAGCTCTTCTCCATTTCACGGGGCTGTAAAAACAAAACAAACCTTCAAACTATTAATTACAAAAGGGATAAGCTAGAGACCAAACTATGAGCAAAACCAGCTATGATACAAGTGTAACATCTAATTCAGTTTTCCCCCCAAGTTTCCCCCCCCCCCCAAGCAACTTCATGGGGCTTTATTACACTAGTCTGTTTGTTATCTTGCAGCAATCATGTTGTCGAAGCACAGAAACAATGGAAACAATCACTAGCACACATGTCTGCAATCCTGCCATGGTGCTGTTTTGGCGATGCATGTTCCTGCTATCGTTGTTGTTTATGTGATTTTAATATGTTGTAAGCCGCCTTGGGTCCCATGAGGGAGAAAAGCAGGATATAAATAAAGATATTATTATTATTATTATTATTATTATTATTATTGACACAACGATGTTGTATGACACAGGAAACAAGATAGATATGCTGGATTTTGTATCACAAAATCACAAGTCGAACACTTCCAAAGTGTTTAGGACTGTATGATGTATTTTCGGATGATACCTGCAGATTCCAGTAAGGTGGCCTTTTGCAGTTGGCAGATTGTAATTGTGTCAATGTCCATTGTTTCCAAATGCCGGCTGAGATCTTTTGGCATGGCACCCAGTGTGCCCATCACCACTGGGACCACCTGTACTGGTTTCTGCCAGAGTCTTTGAAGTTCAATCTTGAGGTCCTGATAGCGGCTGAGTTTTTCCTGTTGTTTTTTGTCAATCCGACTGTCACCTGGGATGGCGACATCAATGATCCAAACCTTTTTCTTTTCCACAACTGTGATGTCTGGTGTGTTGTGTTCCAGAACTTTGTCAGTCTGGATTAGGAAGTCCCACAGTATCTTTGCGTGCTCATTTTCCAATACTTTTGCAGGTTTGTGATCCCACCAGTTCTTTGCTGCTGGGAGGTGGTACTTGAGGCATAAGTTCCAGTGAATCATTTGGGCCACATAGTTGTGCCTCTGTTTGCAGTCTGTCTGTGCGATTTTCTTACAGCAGCTGAGGATATGATCAATGGTTTCGTCAGTTTCCTTGCACAGTCTGCATTTTGGGTCATCAGCTGATTTTTTGATCTTGGCCTTAATTGCATTTGTCCTGACGGCTTGCTCCTGGGCTGCAAGGATCAGGCCTTCTGTCTCCATCTTCAGGGTCCCATTCGTGAGCCATAGCCAAGTCTCCTCCTTATGAGCTTTTCCTTCAATTTTGTCAAGGAACTTTCCATGCAATGTTTTGTTAATTATTATTAATAATATTAATATAATATAATAATAATTAATATTATTATTCTTTCTTCTTCTTCTTCTTCTTCTTCTTCTTCTTCTTCTTCTTATTATTATTATTATTATTATGCACTGCCTCACTAGCCCTGACTTCCTTCCCAGTGCATTCACAATCTTTTATTTTTAATTTACTTTGCCGTTGTTGTGCAGTTGCTGCAAAATGGTAACATAAAAATAGATACACAAATAATATAAAAGAAAGCAAAAGTGGAGTAAAAGTAGGGGAAAAGAGGAGAATTATGCTGACTCATGGCACATGACTGCTGGAATATCAGAACTGCAGTGGAAGGGAACGATCACACCAGAGGCAGTGTTGGAACAGCAGCGATACTGGGCAAAGATGTGCTCCACTAATGATTGAAATGCAAAACAGCAACAGGAGAGACATGGCCTTGTGTGAAAGGTACCAGACAAAAACAACATTATCCTGCTGTAATTGAAATTTTCCAGCCTCGTGTGATAAAGTCCGTGGCCACCCCTGCAGTTTGGGGCAATGAACGCTATAAGTAAAGTCAGAGGAAGTCAGTAAAATCCTTTGCTTTGTCTGCCATTGCTTCTGTTTTGTTCTGTGGGTGACTGTCTAAAAAGAACCAGCCTCAAATACATCTATATCTATGTCTATATCTATACCGTTTTGTGAAAAAAACCCTAAACTGTGTGTACTATTTCAGAAAGACTTTCTCCGCAGACTGCAGGTCCGTAACTATGAGCAACAGGATATGTGTTCACCCACCACTGACGGTGGATGTCGCTTGAGCTTGTTCATGCTTCTGCTGCTCCTTCTGCACAAAAATGGCGGGGAGGGGTGGGTGGGATGGAAAGGAATGAGATCTATTTTGGCAGGTGGCAGTCCAGGAGGTGGGTGGTAGGAGAAAGAGAGAAAGGGAGAGAGAGAGAGAGAGAGGAGAGGTCCACGTCATTCTGTTCCAGTTAGGATTACAAAGATTAGTTTGCTTTGCATGCGTCGAGTGATGTCGTCCTGGTTTTGCCGTTTTAATAAAAAAAACCCATGCACGCATGTTAGATTTCGTAACTGTTAAATGCCACTCCAGCCCCCGAGCAAGTTAATAATGTACATTCTCCATATGCTGCTTAATCTAAAGTTTGTGTGTGTGCTTCCCTCCCTTCTACCGAAAGCCAATTTCATACATGGTGGAAGCTGATCAACTGCGTCAGTATATTTTGTGCCATGTTGCTGAAGGACTGTGTAGTTATAGATTATACAAGGAAGCAAGGAGCCGGAAATAACTTAATATTTCTTATCAAGAGTTCCAGTATCCTTTTAAAAGTCTACTCTGAACACTAAGTCATGTACGCTGCTGCATCTTCTCATATTATAAGGAAGGAAACTTCAGCTTTGTTGTTGTTGTTGTTGTTATAAAGTTAATGTGGGGCAAGTCAGCAATCAGGGCAAAATCCACCAAAAGAAGCTTCAGTGAAAAGATAAAATTGGGAAGCTGTGAACCATCATTATCCTATGGTGCTTTAGAAGGAGAACCTTCTATTGGATTGTTTTCCCAGTTAGTATGCTTAGGACCAGTAGATTTAAAAATCATAGTCTTTTGTCGTTGTGTGCTTTCAAGTTGTTTCAAATTTATAGTGATCTCAAAGCAATCCTTCTGGGTCTGACAGCATGTGACACACCCAAGGTACACCCAGTGGGGTTTTGTGGCCAAGCAAACTACTACACCACACTGAAGTTTAGATGATTAATATTAACTAAATCCAGATATGTTGTTTTTATTTATTACTAGCTTGGGGACCCGGCAATGCCCGGGTTATTAGAAGAAGGCATTGTTTGTTTTGGAGTATTAGGTAATATCACTTAAGTTTGGTCCAGTTTGGTAAGGGTGAACTACAACTCCCAGATTCCCAGGGCAATCACCCCCAAATCCTGCCAGTCTTCACAGTTGGCCATGTTGGGTCTGTGTGCCAATTTTGGTCCAGATCTGTCACTTGCTTTTATTGCTATGTTTTTAAATTGTCTGATGTCTGGGCTTGGCCCCATGTAAGCCACCCCGAGTCCCTTTGGGGAGATGGGACGGGGTATAAAAATAAAATTATTATTATTATTATATTATATTATTGCTGGGTTCAGTATTCTATGAATACGGGTGAACTATAATTCTCTGCTGCCAAGGTCAGTCACCCCAAGTTGGTAGCCTTGGATCTGTGTGCCAAGTTTGGTCCAGATCCGTCATTGGTGGGGTTCATTATATGGGACTATACTGACCATATAATGCAGTTCCCAACTGCATTATATGGCAATGTAGATCCAGTCTTAGAAAAAATAATTGGCTCATTGTCATTTAATGGGCTTCATGACCAAATAGGAATTTGAATTGGGGTCTCTATTTAATAATTTTTATTAAAGTTTTCTTTCATGTACAAAAATTAATAGAGATGGGATACGTGAGGGAAAGTTTGGAGTAGAGATAGGGTAGGAATAGGGGAGGGAAGGAGAGGAAAGAGAGAGTAAGTATTAGGATCATAGAAAAAGGGGGGAAATAAAAAGTTCTGTTTGGTCTTCCACTTCTGTCCTTTGTGGTTAAATTTTCATTTCTTGTTTTGTTTTCTCTTGATGTTCTTGTCCAGATCCTATAGTCCATTCCTGGGTTCTCCTTTTGTTTATTCTTCCTTTGACTTTTTCTTGTATTCTTCATATTTTCCCCAATCTGTTCACTTTATTGCATTTCCTCTGGTTGATTTCATAAGGTATGTTAGTTTGTCCATGTCATATATATCATCCATCTTCTCCAACCATTGTTGTTTCGTCGGAATTTCTTTTTGTTTCCATTGTCTCGCAAAGGATATTCTTGCGGCTGTTACTGCATAGTTAAATATAATATCCTCATTCTGATTAAGATTTGTTATGTTCTCCGTAAGTCCAAGCAGGTAAAATTCTGGCTTCATTATGAATGTTTTTTGTAGTATTTTCTGTATTTCATCATGTATCATATTCCAAATTTTTTTCGTTTCTGAGCATGTCCACCAAATATGAAAGTACATTCCTTCTTGTTTTAGACATTTCCAGCATTTGTTTTGCATATTTTTATACATTATTCCTAATTTTTTTGGTGTTATGTGCCACCTGTAGAACATTTTAAACCAGTTTTCTTGTAAGTCAGAAGCATATGTGTATTTTATTTTCCTATTCCAAATCGATTCCCATTCCGAGATTTTAATTTGGCGTCCCAAATTTTTCCCTCATTTAATAGCACAGTTTTTAATATATTCTGGCTTTATTGACCATTCTAGTAATTTCCTGTAAGTCCTTGTAATTTCTTTTTTTGAATTTGAATTGGGGTCTCAATTCCCAGAAGTCCCAGCCAGTTTACCAGCTGTTAGGAACTATGGAAGGTGAAGTCCAAAACACCTGGACGCTCAAAGGTTGGGAAAAACTGGTCTAGACGAATGCTCTAACTTCTACACTAGATGAGTAAAATGTCCTAGGCATACACATGTGGTAATATTTTGTGGTTCCTGAAAGAGGATAATCAAGGTTTAGAAATGAACTGAGAAATTATAGGGGGTACCACTATCTACATGTGTCAGAAATGGAGATGCTGATCCAGATTGGGGTACTCTAGATCAGCATTGCCATGATCTTCAGGTCTGATGGGAGTATACATTGAATAGGAAGTGGCACAATTGCTTACACTGGCCCAAAATGTGGATGAGCAACTTTTACAAATTTTGACACCATGGAGTTCATTCATTCCTGCCTTTAGTCTACATTTCCAGAGGTGTGAATCTGTGAGTTAAGTCCAGAACTGCCTTTTTAGATAAAGTCACAGTTCCATCTCATTCAGTTTTCTATTTATTGGCTATGCTAAAGAATAACCTATCGGTGTAGAAACTGTTCTTGATAGCTTATTTATAATTCTGAAACCCTGCTTTAGAAAGATCTTTGTTTACATTTGCCATTAAAAGATATAAGCTCATTTTCTGCATAAAGCCCTGACTCCTACTCTGCGTAGGTCGTGAGAGTGGGAAAGATTATTCCTAAAAACAACATCCAGGATGGACACACCAATATTTTTTACAAGCTCCTGGGAAGTTCTGAAAAGAAAAGGTTGGCTCCATCTATAGGCAGAAAAAGAGAATTGTATTCAAATGAATTCTATTCAAATTTGATATGGACACACTGGACAATTGTTATACCTGAGTGGTAACATGCAGTGGAAGGACCAGCAGGAACTATTGCTTAAAAGTATCCTAGAAGCAGCAGTCTAGAAGAATTATATTAATTATAAAAATGTATTTAATAGAAAGCAATTAATATTTTAGAGAGGGGAGTGGGGTGACTCTGTGCCTTTTATAACTGCAACTGAATGGTTGATAGGTGTGCATTCCAGGATTCTGCAGATCTGCTTCTCCATAGGCAGAGAAAGGACAGCCGTGCATATATGCTGTCTTTCTGTTGCTATGCTTGGCCTAGCTAACTTTGGATTTCGGAGGGGGCATTTCCCTTGCTGTCATATGCTAGTGAAAGCAGTTGAGGCCCACATTACCTCTGCAGAAGCAAGGGCAGCCCTAGGTTATTATCCAACAAGGAAAGTAAAGGATAAAAGCTTTCCCTTTTCTAGTCGTGTCAGACTCTGGGGGTTGGTGCTCATCTCCATTTCTAAGCCGAAGAGCCGGCGTTGTCCGTAGAAGCCTCCAAGGTCATGTGGCCGGCATGACTGCATGGAGCGCCATTATCTTCCCGCCAGTGCGGTCTCACATTTGCATGTTTTAGAACTGCTAGGTTGGCAGAAGCTGGGGCTAACAGCGGGAGTTCACCCTGCACCCTAGATTCGAACTGGTGACCTTTCAGTCAGCAAGTTCAGCAGATCAGCGGTTTAACCTACTGCACAACCGGGGTCTCCCACCAAGGAAAAGTACCATAGTTTAATGATATCGCTCTGTTATTTAAAAGTCAGATGATAATCCGTATTCCAGGAAGTTTTAACATGAGTAAGTGGGACATTATTGTGTAGTACTTCTACCCACAAGAGCTTCCAATGGAAGCTGACTCTAGAAGAGTAGGGCAACTATTGAAAAGACTCTCTTTCAGCAGCTGTACATCCTCTTATCCAGGAGAAGAACTATTCCAGGGTATGGGTAGCATGGCATAGGGCTGGATCTACACTGCCACATAACTCAGTTTTGAACTGCATTATTTAGGCCCTATCTACACTGCCATAGAATTCAGTTTGAACTGCATTATAATGGTCAGTGTAGACTCATATAATGCAGACTGAACTGGATTGAACTGGATTATGTTCAATGTACTAAATCTCCATTCTGAAACTGGACTATATGGCAGTGTAGATGGGGGCCATAGTTGAAGTCAGAATAGAGCCATACAATGTAGTTCAGTGCAGTTAGACTGTGGGTCTGCATTGGCCATATAATGCAGTTCCAAACTGCATTATGTGATAGTATAGATCCAGTCACAGATCTTTCAAGTAATATGGGCCATTGAAGACTTTAAGGGCCAGAGATGCTGCTGTTGCCAGAGAGTATAAATGGTCGGAGAAGCTATTTTGCCCCAGAGAGTACAGTCAGCCTTCAGTATTTAACACATAGTGCAATAATATAATTTTTTTTAGTGTCAGGAGTGACTTGAGAAACTGCAAGTCATTTCTGGTGTGAGAGAATTGGCCATCTGCAAGGACGTTGCCCAGGAGATGCCTGGATGTTTGATGTTTTACCATCCTATAGGAAGCTTCTTTCATGTCTCCGCATGGGAAGCTGGAGCTGATAGACAAGAACTCACCCTGCTACCCGGATTTGAACCACCCACCTTTCGGTCAGCAGTCATGCCAGCACAAGGGTTAACCCATTGTGCCATTGGGGGCTCGAATATAACAACAACAACAACAACAATATATTTATATTCCGCCCTATCTCCCCGGAGGTACTCAGGGTGGATTCCAAACATAAAAGGCAAACATTCAATGCCCGAACATAACAATACACCCATAATAACAAAAATTAACAATCCAACATGTAAAAACAAATTATGACTTAACAACTAAAATTAACAACGCAAGCTGTTAAATCAGACATAAAATAAAACATCAAACATTGAACAGAAGGATTCTGTATCTTTGCACTATGTGTTTAATCTTTGTACTATTCATTTTAATGTGTGTATTTTGTGGCAGTGTGTTTTAATTGTGTTTAATTTTATAGTTTTCATTTTATGGTGTTGTGTTTTGACTGTGTTGTGCCCTTCCAAACCATGAGGAGAGACAGGAATTAGGTAAAAATTATCTTCATAATCATCACCATCTACAGATTTGACCACCCATGGCTTGACAATATTTTTTTAAAAATCCAAAAAGCAAATCTTGATTTTGCTTTTTATATGGGGGTAACATTCTAGAAATATCATTGTTCATTTATAATGGGACTTGAGCATACATAAATTTCGGTATCCATTGAGGGTGTGTGCGTGGAGCCAAAACCTAGCAGATACCAAGTACCCACAATAGAAGCAAAACTTCACTGTATTCTAGCAATTGCGAAGCCATTTCTAGAGCTTACTCTTAATGATTACATAATAGTCACACATCTTGTCCCTCACAGAGTCAGAAAGAAGATGAGCCAATAAATCACATGTATGCTTGCCCCCTACTTCTGGGTAACACGGAAAAGGTGAATGTCTGTGTTTTCTTATTGAAAGGAGAAAGTGTTTCTTTGCATGCATTTGGAATACTGCCTTGGGGAATGTTGAAACCCTCTGAAGCTGCAATGGGGGAAGAGGGAAGATGGCTTCTACTTGGGGGGAAAACCCACACTGAGGGCTGAGGGAGGGTTGCTGATACAAGAGAGTTTGAATTTCATATCCTGTTTCCAAATTATGTGCCTTCATACATTCAGCTCTAACTTATGGGAAGCCTATTATTACTCTTTTTGCAAGGTTTATTTAGCAAAGGTTTGCTATTGCCTTCTACTGAGATTGAAAGAGTGTGACTTGCCCAAGGTCAGCCAGGGTTTTTTTTGTAGCTGAGTGAGGATTTGAATTCTGACCTCCTAGAGCAGGGGTCCCCAAACTAAGGCCCGGGGGGCGGATGCGCCCCTCCAAGGCCATTTACCTGGCCCCTGCCCTCATTTATAATATAATATTTTATATCAGTTTTAATAAGATAATATATTGTATATACATATGATGTTGATAATAATAATATCATTTTATACAATATAATACTAATAATAATACCATATAATAATAATTATTATATGTAATATTGTACATATAATATTACAGTATAGTGGTATAGTTCAATATAGTAATATATAATGCTAATATTGTGCTATGCTAATAATATAATATATTGTATGTACATACAGCTGCTCTGAGTCCCCTTCGGGGTGAGAAGGGTGGGATATAAATGTAGTAAATAAATGTAGTAAACAAATACATAATTTTAGACTTAGGCTCGCCCAGAGTCTGAAATGACTTAAAGGCACACAACAACAACAATCCTAATTAACCTGACTATCTCTTTGGCCAGAATCAGGCCCACACTTCCTATTGAAAGCCTGATAGGTTTATGTTAGTTAAAATTGTTTTCATTTTTAAAATATTGTATTGTTCTTTCATTGTTATTGTTGTTTTGCACTACAATTAAGACATGTGCAGTGTGCATAGGAATTTGTTCGGATTTTTTTTCCAAATGATAATTCGGCCCCTCAACGGTCTGAAGGATTGTGGGCCGTCCCTCTCCTTTAAAAGTTTGAGGACCCCTGTCCTAGAGCCTGGTTCTGGTACTCAAAATATAAATGTCTTGCTTGTTTTTTGTGATGACATGCCCAAGCCTTTGGGAAAACTATGGCGTCTGGCTTTACTCGGGGGCTATCTGTATACCTTCTATTAAGATAATGACCCTTAACATACAGAGGCACTTTAGGTAAGGTGAAAAGATAACCAAGTGAGTTTACTGAAAACAAAACGAATAAAGGGTTAACTCCACCAGGTGCAATTGAAACATAGCTTAAAACAATACATTACAAAAGAAGATTTTGCTGGTAGCACCCATCTCTCTGGAATCCTTGAAAGTCTTTTGACTCTGATGTAAAGCAATGGACTTGGTCTTCTACTTTGTGAAACTTGGGCTGACCACAAGCTTCTGTTGTAACTGGGATTGATGGTATATGAAGAGTTTAGTGCTAAGGATGTCAGTTTGGATTGCTAGGGCCCAGGATTTCCAGACAATATCTGGACCTCTAAATTCTGTAGCTCTATTGCAGAAATAAAAAAGGGTCTAGCAAGAAAACCCTGTGCAGGCAAATGGACTAAACCAACTGAGGCTGGCCTCAAGGTTTTTTTTTTAAAGCTCCACCCAAAAACTAATACAAATGGAGGCATCTACACTATTGGGGAACCTATACAGAGGGAACTGAAGCAAAGAGAGGAAAGACTTCACATTTTTTTCTTGTTCTTTTGCTCAAATCCCACAAGCAACTTTTGGCCAGTTCCAATCATAGTTGCCTTGTTTCATGGGCCTTTGAAATTTCAAGTGGCTTGCTTGTGTTGTTTCATCACTCAGCCAGTCCTGTGGTTGTGTAGAAATCATATGTATAAAAAGAGTTATGTGTGTGTGAATTTGGAAGGGGGAATGATTTTGTGCAGACACTGTTTATCCAAATGAAAAAGGGTCAATCATAAGAATGAGAATATATATATTTGGTCTCTTTGAGGGATGTATGGCTTGATACAAGTGTCAGACCAGGGACCAATCTCCAACATTAGTACCAAAAGGATTACAAATCAGTTTCTGATCAACTTCAAATTCGGTTTGGTTATTTGGGGTGCTGATTCAGAAAATTACATTGGATAGACCACATCAGCTCTAGTTTCTGATATAGAACATATGCCATTCAGTAGTTGCCATCTGCTTGCCTACAGAAAACCATATTTAATAATCTAGAGCTGACACGGTCTATCCAATGCAATTTTCTGATTCAGCACTCCGGATAACCCCAGAAACAGGTCTAAAAAATGAAGACATTGGGGAATTTTTTTTTTGGTTGGGCTGTGTTATTATCTGTAGTAGTAACTGTGAGGCCATGGACCATATTTTAGTTCTTGTGGACCACTGGTGGTCCACGGATCACAGGCTGGGAACCACTACTATAGATGTTTAAACAGAGGTTTTATTGCAGGAATGCTATTGCTAAGGGTTCCTGCATTGACAGGGAATTGGACTAGATAAAATCTGGGTTGGATTAGATAAAATCTGGATATGAAGCCTTTCCATTGCTATGATTTTAAGTACTGCTTTTGAGGAGATCTCATGCAAATCTGCACATAGTAATGTCGAAGTATACACATTTAATTGCATAAAAATACCTTATGAGGAATGATTAAGGAAGTCCTGAATTGCTCAAAGGATATGTCATTGGGTCAGAGGTAATCTTTTGTGGGGATACTCTTTCTCGATGTCTCTTTTCTGCACTCCAGACTTAAAAAGGTCTGACCTTCAAAAATGTGTCAGCTGCTGTGAATCCCTTTTGAAATGAACTGGGATTTTCACCAGCAGGACCTCTGAAGGATTGCAGTCCACTGGAGAAATGCCAGTAGCGTAAGTCTCCAGTAGCATTTCCTGGAATATTGCTCTGCGTGTGTTTCTTGGGAGTCCTTCCAATCAAAGGCCTTACCCGACTTGACCTTGCAGAGCTTTCCAAATGAGGAAGAGAGCATTGTGCCAATTGGCATGGCTTCAAGTTGGAGATAAATCTATGCTGGAATGCCTGAGCTGTGTCCATTGTCCCCAAACTGCTGTACTCTAGTGAGTGTATTACGTCAGCCTTTGTTTTACTTTGCACTTGGTAGTTTGAACTTTTTGTCTCTTTGTAATGACTCCATGCAATTTAGGGAAGGGGCATTCAGAATGCTTGGCCGGACAGATTATCTAGATCAGGTGTTCTTAAACTTTTCCACTTGCTTCCGCTTTTGGCCCAAGAAATGTTTACATGACCCTGACTATATAGGTATATAAAATAGATGTAAAAAACAAAAAAAATTACTGATAACAAACCAGCATTTTCAAGGCTTGCTAAATAGACTGATTTTTCCCTTTTATGAAGTATAGCTGAAGCATCTTCTTCAGAGGTCACTGTAAACAATAAACATTGTGCAACATATTTGCCAATTTTTCGGGACCCCAACATTGAGCTAAGGGGATCTCATTTGGGGTCAGGAGACATAGTTTAAGAAGCAGTAATTTAGACAGAGTTCTCCAGTCTCTGGTTATTCTTCAGCTTTGGACTTTGGGCCCTGGAATCATTAGCCAAAGCAGCTGAGACTGTTAGGAGTTGAAGTCAGAAACGCCTGGAGAAATATATGTTGGGATTTGTGGATGACAGATGGAAGCTCTTACGTGTGCTCGTGAGTCCAGAGACACCCTGCAGAATGATGCACCACTCAGAATTGCAGAACAAATAACACAGGAACTTTTAGTGAACCAAAAGATCAACAGAACAATGGTATTTACAATAGTCCCTCTGATTGCTTACAGAAATCAGCAGTTATAGGCAGTCTTTTCTTAGTCCATAGGTCTGCTTCAGTGAAGATCAGCAGCAAACAAGGCCCCAGAAATAGTCTGGCCTTTCTGAGTACAGAGCCATCTTCTTTTCAGCCAGTACTCAGAAGACACACACACATACACACACACACACAGAAACCTGTTCAGACTGGTTTTCTCCAGCAGCAGGATAGCAACAGTTACAAAATCAATTCCCAGGTCCTTACAAAATCAGCCAGTCGGCTCCATGCAATTTGATTTTTCAGTTAACACACATATAGTAGTATCTTTGCATACCATGTCAATATAGTTTGGGGATCGTTGTCTATGTCTGACCAATTAAAAACTCTAAAATCAGGACAGCAAATAAAGTACAACATTCTGAAAACAGGCGGAATTCCAGACAGGAAACAATCAGAGCCAGCTAACAGCTGCCAACAAAGGATTCCCCCAAGCAGGAATCAGCCAGGCCTTGAAGCTGCAAGGCAATTAAACGCTAATCAACATGATTAATTGAAACATTCACAGTTTCATCCAGCAGACAAAGGTTGTTTCACCCTAACCCTGGACCTTCAAGAGCTATATAAACCCCACTTGCCTAGTTTCCAACAGACCTCACAACCTCTGGGGATGCCTGCCATTAATGTGGTAGAAATGTCAGGAGAGAGTGCTTCTGGAACATTGCCATACAGCCCAGAAAACTCACAGCAACCCAGTGATTCCGGCCATGAAAGCCTTCAACAACACGTCTTTAGCCATCTCTGCCAAAGAGTGCTGGTGCCTCATCAAACTGCAGATCCCAATACTCTACAGCAATGAGCCATGGCATTTAAAGTGGTGCCAAACTGCATTTGATTCTACAGTGTAGATGCAGCCTTAGGCACAAGTGATTTTATCAAGACTTTTTGGTAGCATAAAACAGCACCTCTTTCCTATTTTGTGTTTTAATAACAATGAATTTAACTTGATTTGTTGGGTGCTGCTGCTTTCCTCATTTTTGAACTATAGTGCCCACCCCGAGACTGGGCTCTATAGATGAGCCCAGGTTTATTTGGATTAGAGTCTAATCATTAGAGGAATTTCCTGGCTGCACAAGCCTCCTTTCAATAAAATAAAATAATATCACTGTTGCCCCAGTTGCTAGAAGCAGCTGACAGTAGTGGCTCTGCAGGGATTGTCGGTTCGCTCTCTGAGATATCCAAGCCCCCCTAAGCCTTGTAAAAAAATGAAATGAAAAGGAAAAAATGCTTTAAAAAGGGATTCCCTAGTTAAATGCCATGAGGCATTCAATTCCCCACGCTCCAATGTGTAAATTGTTTGGATGTTATTAGATTTAAACTGCCACTCTTTGGAAATGTATTTGCCCTGTACAAGGTTGCTGATGTCACTGCTAAGAGTTCACATCCAGGGAGAGGCTCACAATTGAAACCGAGGTGTATCTGATTCAGCCCCAAGGCAGAAAAACTGGATGAGGCAGGTTTCTCTCTCCCCGCCTTCCCTTTCCCTCTTGCAGAATATGTAGTGTTTCAAACTGCGTGAGCTTGACAAATAGGGAAGTGTTTCATGCTAAATCCAGCTTTCATTCTAAGGTTACGCAGTGTTCCTTTAATTTTACATAACAGGCATGTGAGTAGAAATGAGATGCATCGTTATTTCAATAGCCCTACTGGTTTTGCATGTCCTACTCTGAAGGAAGTCATTTGGAGGGCCCTGACCCCCAGAAACTCTGATTCCTTTTCAATTTGTTCCCTGTAAGGGAGTCCCCGGTGGCACAGCGGGTTAAGCCGCTGAGCTGCTGAACTTGCTGACCGAAAGGTTGCTGGTTCGAATCCGGGGAGCAGAGTGAGCTCCCACTGTTAGCCCCAGCTTCTGCCAACATAGCAGTTCGAAAACATGCAAATGTGAGTAGATCAATAGGTACCGCTATGGCAGGAAGTTAATGGTGCTTCATGCAGTGATGCTGGCCACATGACCTAGGAGGTGTCTACGGACAATACCGGCTCTTTGGCTTAGAAATGGAGATGAGTGCCAAACCCCAGAGTTGGACACGATTAGATTTAATGTCAGGGGAAAATCTTTACTTTTACTAAGGGTGCATTTACACTCTTCAATTAATGCAGTGGGATCATGGGAGCTGTAGTTTGGGGTACTAGTGCTCTTTGGCAGAGAAGGCTAAAGACCTTGAAAAATGACAACTTGTTAGTATTGAACCATAGCAGTTTTTTGTGTATCAGAAGTGACTTGAGAAACTGCAAGTTGCTTTTGGTGTGAGGGAATTGGCCGTCTGCAAGGATGTTGCCCAGGGAATGCCCAGATGTTCGATGTTTTACCATCCTGCGGAAGGCTTTGCTCATATCCCACCATGGCAGTTCAAGTGGCACAAAATTGCATTAATTCTGTAGAGCAGATGCACTCTAAGACTTTGAGTGTGACAGTCAGCCAAAAAGGTCACATAAGGCACAGTTGAAATACATCCCAAATGCAATAGAAGAAACTGAAAATAAACAGACAAAGAGGATGTCTGCTTCCTTATTTTTTATTTACAGTAGAGTCTCACTTATCCAAGCCTCGCTTATCCAAGTTTCTGGATTATCCAAGCCATTTTTGTAGTCAATGTTTTCAATATATTGTGATATTTTGGTGCTAAATTCGTAAATACAGTAATTACAACATATTACTGTGCATTGAACTGCTTTTTCTGTCAAATTTGTTGTAAAACATGATGTTTTGGTGCTTAATTTGTAAAATCATAACCTAATTTGATGTTTAATAGGCTTTTCCCTAATCCCTCCTTATTATCCAAGATATTCACTTATCCAAGCTTCTGCTGGCCCGTTTAGCTTGGATAAGTGAGACTCTACTGTATATACTAGCTTGGGGACCTGGCAGTGCCCGAGTTATTAGAAGTTATAGAAGTATAGATGGCTATTTGTGTTCGATAGAGGCTTGGGAAGCGGGAGGCTATTTTGTACAGCCATTTTGTTTTTGACTGATCACATAGCTGACCCAGGTGAGCTTGACTTTCAGTTGAGCACAAAGTCTGCTGTCAAGGCTACCCAGCAGGTTTCTGAAGCTTGGGGCATGCCCTTCATCCTTTCAGAGATGTGAACTTGGATATGTGTGGCCAGACAACATCAATATGTGGCCAAGATGACAAAGGTGATCAACGAGGAAGGTGACACAGGTGAAGAGAGGCTGTAGCAGTTGTCAGAGACTATTGAGAAAGGGCAAAATTCTCCTTGTGCTGAGTTACCCTATATACTCATGTATATGTCCAGAAATTGAAGTCAGAACCATCTCCTTCTCTGAGTAGAATGGTGAAATGCAAGAGCTTAGTACATTCCTGGAAAACCTAAAAGAAGCACCGACTTCTCTCTCTGCTGTGAATGCCTTTGCAGGAAAATGGTGGTATAGGCAGTCAGAAGAAGCTTGGTCCCTTAGGATGGCATTGGTGCTTCCCACTCTTACCTGGGAAGGAATCCCACTGGATCATTGCAGCACACCAAAATACTTGGGAAGTACCCTGGACCATGCCCTGACTTACAAGAAGCACTGCTAGACTATCAAGCAAAAAGTGGGCACTAGAAATAATAATAATAATAATAATAATAATAATAATAATAATAATAATAATACTTTATTTATACCCCGCCACCATCTCCCCAAAGGGGACTCGGGGCAGCTAACATCGTACGAAAGTTGACTGGCACACTGTGGGAATTTATTTCGTGTCAAAAGCATTGCATAACAAAATACATTTTAAAATGATGAAAAAAAAGGAAATCACAAGCACCTAAATAGTTTTAGACCAAAAGCGGGCAACAGCAACTGCATTGTCCGTAGCTTTAACTGTGGGAATCACAACCAGACACAGTGCTTTGCTACTCTGCTGCTGAATATGCATGCCCAGTGTGGAATAATCTCACTAAAATAAAACAGTGGATGTGGCTCTTAATGAGACATGCTGCATTATCACATGATGTCTATGCCTCACACCACTGTTTAGCCAGCATGACATTCACTGGAAAGTAGCAGCCAGCAATGAAAGGACCAAGGCATTGACATCTCTGGCCCACCCCATGTTCGGGTATCAGCCAGCATGTCAACCACTTAAATCAAGAAATAGTTTTCTAAGATCTACAGAGATTCTCACAGGAACACCTCAGCAAGCGAGAGTTCAAAAGTGGCAGGCTAAAACCCGGAATCTCAATCAGTGGCTGACGCCGGATGAGAATGCCCTCCTGGGCACACAGAAGACTGGGCAACTTGGAAGGCGCTGAACAGACTGTCGTCTGACAACACGAGATGCAGAGCCAACCTTAAGAAATGGGGCTACAAAGTGGAGTCCACAATATGAGAGTGTGGAGAAGAGCCAAACCACAGACCACCTACTACAATGCAGCCTGAGCCCTGCCACATGCACAACGGAGGACCTTCTTACAGCAACACCAGAGGCACTCCAAGTGGCCAGCTACTGGTCAAAGGACATTTAGTAGAATGCCAAGTTTTTAAAAACCTTGTTTGTGTTTGCAAATACAGTAGAGTCTCACTTAGCCAACCTTCGCTTATCCTATGTTCTGGTGGACCGTTTATGTTGGATACGTGAGACTCTTCTGTACATTACAACTTGTACCCTCAGTTTGCTTCTGACACAATAAATAAATACTTTTCATGGAATGAACCCCGATTTATCCATATCAAAACCCAAAGTTTTTGCCCCAACCCATATATGAGGTTGACTTATACATGAGTATATACGGTTATTGAGCACAGACTCCTTTTCCCGCTTTGCTTTCAGTTGGATTTAGCAGCAATTGAAGGAAGCCAAGGACTAAGGGGGTAAATAGGGGGAAGAGGGAAAAACCCAAATATTTTTAAAGCTACTGAAAAATGAGACAACTGGGACAGTTGAAGGGTATGTTGGGGCTGATGTGATATTTGACAAAGATCTGGAAAGTGGGACAAAATGGTAAGTCCTGACTAACTTTGATGCACTTCGTTCATGCTTTTAAAAAGCCATTCAGCCTTTTGAAATAAAGTTAACTGTGTGCATGATTAATTAGACCCCACATTTCAGTCAGTTTAATCAGGTATGTATTGCAGTATTTCATTGTATTAATTGCTTCTTTATTTTCCTTTTAATGCCAACATAACAAAAGAAGTCTACCCATAGTTGAATCAAACAACTCCCAAGATTCCATATCATTAAGCCATGGCAGTTAAAGTGGTGTCAAACTGCATTCATTGTACAGTGGAGATGCACCCTGGGACAACAGAAATGTCATTTGAATATTTTAACCCAATCCTCCCCCAGAAGATCTACAACTAATACAACAATCTCCTGACAAATTTATCCCATTTGGAGGAGCCCATAGATGCAGATAGCTATGGCATGTTTGGATATATCCAAAGAAAGGAAAAAGCCTAGGAATTTCCAAGAAAAGGTAAAAAAATAATTTTCCAGTAATTCCTTTTATCTGTGGCTGGATCTACACTGCAATATAATGCAGTTTGAAACTGCATTAGATGTTCAGCGTAGGCCCATATAATGCACTGCAAACTAAGTTACAGCGTTCCCTCACTATTTATTTATTTATTTGCAACATTTATACCCCGCCCTTCTCACTCAAGGGAACTCAGGGCGGCTTACAAAAATTGGCAAAATTTAATGCCCAAAATGCAATCATGAAAACAAAACAATATAAACAGATCCATTAATTGTAAGACACATTATAAAAACCTTAAAAACGTATATATAATTAATTCAATTCATCTGAGATCCTCACGCTTCATCCTTAAATCAAGCCATGTCAACTTTGTCATTTACTCATCAAAAGCTTGGGCACATAACCATGTTTTTACGGCCCTTCTGAATCCCAGCAGGGTAGGAGCCTATTTCGTGGTTCACTTTTTGCGGATTCGCTGTTTCACGGTTTTTTAATAAACTCTAAAAGAATATTATAAATCATAAAAAATACAATTTACAGCCTAAGGAAGGGAGGAAGGAGAAGCCGAAGGGAGAGAAAAGGAGCCCAAGCGGCAACGGGAGGAGAAGGAGGCGATTTATCAACATACGATTGGTTGATAAAGACTTAAAATAGTGTATAACTACTAAAATAATGTATAAATATATAGCTTCCCTACTTCGCGGATTTTCACTTATAGTTTGCCCATGTCTGGTCTACACTGACCAGATAATACAGTTCCAAACAGTATTATGTGGTAGTGTAGATCCAGCCTGTGCTTTTAGTAGTTATGAGTAAAGGAAGACACACACACAAAGACAAAGGTCTAACTTTGATTAAATGGAAATCTACTCAAAATGAAATAAAAATAATTATTTTGTAAACAAATAAAAATAATAAATCATACATCACAACTGTTTCAGCACCTTTTGAGGTTTGCCTCTACACTATTTGATTTAAAATGAGTGCTGCTTTTTTTCTCCCTCCTGCTTTCCTGTGACTTTGATTCTTCCTATTAATGTGGTCAAGAATTTGGGAACTAGAAACTTGAAGGGCCTTACTTTGTTATACACAGTAAAAAAAGTCCTCCTTTATGCCCCACCAGTTGAAGATATACACAGTTTGAAGTATTCAGAGCCCTTCCACACAGCCATATAACCCAGAATATCAAGGCAGAATAACCCACAATATCTGCTTTGACCTGGATTAGCTGAGTCTACACTGACATATATCTCAGTTCAAAGCAGAAAATTTGGGATTTTATTTAGCTGTGTGGAAGGGGTCTCAGGGCCCTTCCAAATAGTCATATAACCCAGAATATCAAGACAAAAAAATCCCACAATATCTTCTTTGAACTGGATATCTGAGTCCACACTGCCATATATTCCAGTTCAAAGCAGATAATGTGGGATTTTGTTCAGCTGTGTGGAAGGCCTTCTCTATAATGGCACTTCAGGACCTTCAGTCCTTTGAAAGTCTGATTGGTGCTGAAACTGGTTTCTTTGCCACACTAGATTAAAATATGATTTCTTATTAAAATTATTTTGCCTAAATCTGCAGATATAAAACTGTTTTAATTGTTATCATATAACATTTCAATTGTTCATTTTTAAATATTTCTGAAGACTTCATCACTGTTTTATATTTGTATCATTTTGAATTGTTTAAACTTGATTGCAACAGTATGCAGCCCTGAAATCCCGTGATGCAGGGCAGACTAGGCTATACATATTTCATGTATAAAATACTTGCTCACATAAAAGGATTAATTCCTCTATATTCTTCTAATACTAAGTTTGCAGTATACTTTAGAGCCAAAAGTGGTTATCCTAGAAAAATGGTGGATTACATGCTATACTGCAAGAGACTTCTATAATCCATATGTAAATGTAAAGGTTTTCCCCTGACATTAAGTCTAGTCGTGTCTGACTCTGGGGGTTGGTGCTCATCTCCATTTCTAAGCCGAAGAGCCGGCGTTGTCCGTAGACACCTCCAAGGTCATGTGGCCTGCATGACTGCATGGAGCGCCGTTACCTTCCCTTTTGAGCGGTACTTATTGATCTACTCACATTTGCATAATCCATAGAAGTGTAATTTTTAGTGGTGTGGAGAGAAACTCTAAAGCAGTGATTTACAACTGGTGAACTGGCTGGGATTTTTGGGACTTGTAAGCCAAAATACCTGGGAATCCACAGGTTGAGAACCATTGCTCTAAAGGATGTACAATTTTTGTATTCCAGGAAGAGTTTTGGCATTGAGAGAAAGAGAAATAAATGTAGGGAGGCCTTGGTATCCACTGCAACTCTTGCCCGGATTCCCAAATCCATGGATGCTTAAGTCTCATTATATACCATGGTGTACTAAAATCATGGTCCCTATATAAAATGGCAAAATCAAGTTCTGCTTCTTGGATTAAAAAAAAAATTTTTTTCAATCCATGGATGGTTGACTCTGTGTAAGCAGGCTCCATGGATACGCAGGGTTGACCGTACAGAGAATTTCCTCTGAGTCATGTTGGTTTTTGTTCTATCTGTAGGCAAAGGCAATTTGATCTCAGTGCATCTATTACAATTCTGTCTTCTGGTGCAATAATGCTACTTGTGTACTGAGTCTCCCAGAGAATGTAAGTTTTCATTAAAGTGATGGTAGTTCCTTGCTCACCTTCCCCATATGTATGGGATGATTATTATTTTCCCTGGGCCACCCTTGTCTTTCCTTTTTTGTTTTATGCAAATAGTGATCAGATAATAGAGGGAAATGGTTTCCATGGTGCTGAACAAATACAGGTCACATTATATGGGTCTCTCTTGCCCATGAGATGTAAAGAAGAGGATGTATAGAATTTTTTTTTAATTTAGAGAGCTGGAAATAAATTTAGAGTTGTGCAGCAACTTTTTATTGCAAAGACATGTTGGAGCTTTCAAAGAATGTATTTACAGTAGAGTCTCACTTATCCAACATAAACGGGCCAGCAGAACCTTTGATAAGCGAATATCTTGGATAATAAGGAGGGATTAAGGAAAAGCCTATTAAACATCAAATTAGGTTATGATTTTACAAATTAAGCACCAAAACATCGTTATACAACAAATTTGACAGAAAAAGTAGTTCAATACGCAGTAATGTTATGTAATTACTGTATTTACAAATTTAGCACCAAAATATCATGATATATTGAAAACATTGACTACAAAAATGACTTGGATAATCCAGAACCTTGGATAAGCAAGTCTTGGATAAGTGAGACTCTACTGTATCTCCATATGACTGGTCCTGCACAGTATATAGCCCCATGAAAACATTTTACTTGACATAAGAACAGAAATACAATGATGTTGGGGTAACTGTCTATAAATATTACACAAAGGTTTTAGGAACTTTTCTGGCACATTGCAACATTTCGTAAACAAGTCCATTTCCTTATATTGCAAGGATGAATATTTCCCCTCATTCAGAGCTTGGAAGTGGCGTGCTAAAAATGACAGTATTGTATGACAAAGTGTTGAAGCCCCTGGTGACGCCGGGGGTTAAACCGCTGAGCTGCTGAACTTGCTGACCAAAAGGTTGGTGGTTCAAATCCGGAAAGTGGACTGAGATCCCGCTATTAGCCTCAGCTTCTGCCAACCTAGCAGTTTGAAAACATGCAAACGTGAGTAGATCAATAGGTACTGCTTCTGTGGGAAGGTAATGGCGCTCCGTGCAGTCATGCTGGCCACATGACCTTGTAGGCGTCTACGGACAACGTCGGCTCTTCAGCTTAGAAATTGAGATGAGCACCAACCTCCAGAATCAGACATGACTAGACTTAATGTCAGGGGAAACCTTTACCTTTACCCTATGACAAAGTTTGACTTTGGGAATTTAAAAAGTCATCACTCCTTTGTGCCTTTTACGAAGTAAATGTGATGACTAGAAATGCTATTGGGTGATTTTTTTAAAAAGGAATATTTTCTCATTATGCCAAAACATTGGGTTTTGGTATTTCATTTGATGGGATTGTTGAGCATTTTTGTCTACCTAAGGATTTTTTTATTTAAAAACTTAGTTAAAGATAATGGCTGGCATTCTGTACTGCAGTTGCATATTCATAGCCTAGAACAGAGGTTCTCAACCTGTGGCTCCCCAGATGTTTTGGCCTTCAACTCCCAGAAATCTGAACAGCTTGTAAACTGGCTGGGAGTTGTAGGCCAAAACACCTGGGGACCCACAGGTTGAGAACCACTGACCTAGAGTGATGGATGCATAACAGTTCCATATTTAGTAAGTCTTACTATAAGACAATTCTCTCTCACCAGAAGCAACTTGCAGTTTCTCAAGTCGCTCCTGACACGGAAAAAAAAGTAAATGTGGCTGCTGGCTCCTAAAGTGGGCTGAAAGTTTGTTGGGCCAGGAAATCTGGTTTAGTTACACATATGTATGTAACTAAATAGCTGATGTAGACTATTGAGAAGTGGATTTTAAATTTTAAAATGTGCTACTAATGTTGTTGTTGTTGTTGTTGTTGTTGTTGTTGTTGTGTGCCTTCAAGAAGTTTCTAGTTTATGATGGACCTAAGATGGACCTAAGATGTACAGGTTTTTTTTTTGCCTTTATCTTCTTCTAAAGCTAAGAGTGTGTGATTTGCCTAAGGTCACCCAGTGGGTTTCCATGGCTGAGTTGCAAATGCTGTTATTTTCTTTTGAAAAAGCAAAATGCATTTGTTTTTCAGAAGTAACTTTTATAGCTTCGGCTTCATTTATGCCAGAGGTCAGTGTGTGTGTTTCATATGCACGTGGGCTGTTTTTTTTTTTTTTTTTTTTTTTTTTGCTGCAGCTAAAATAAAATTGTTTGGATCTCCTGCTGCGTCTTGTCTGGCTGAAGTGCATCAAGGAATGGATTCTGGGTTTAGGGATAACACATGTAGTTTTTGCATAAGTGGATCCTCTTCCTAGACTGCTATGATGCTAGATTATTGCATCTCTTTCCATTTTTCTTGGTCCTCATCTTAACACAAAACAGCTAAGAAGCCTCCAGGTAGAGACATCTATTGTATACCACAGAGCTCCCTCTCCTTCCTATATAGATAATGTATTTTCACAGACATACTCTTTAGAAATCGTGCTACACGGGAAGGGGGCAAATGAGGGCATTGCCCCCATGAAAATCTGCCCTGCAAATGAAAACTCATTTCAAACCTAAGATTGCAGTAACTTAAAACTTCAGTTGAGCATTTGGATAGTTTAGATATCTAGAGAAAGGGGGAAGAACACATCAACACAGTAAATATTAGATTCCTATGTATTAGATCTCTCACTGGCACAGCAAGTTAAACCACTGAGCTGCTGAACTTGCTGACCAAAAGGTCGGCGGTTCAAATCCGGGGAGTGGGGTGAGCTCCTGCTGTTAGCTCCAGCTTCACCAACCTAGCAGTTTGAAAAATGCAAATATGAGTAGATCAATAGGTACCGTTCTGGCAGGAAGGTAACAGTTCTCCATGCAGTTATGCCGGCCACATGACCTTAGAGGTGTCTACGGACAATGCCGGCTCTTTGGCTTAGAAATAGAGATGAGCACCAACCCCCAGAGTCGCACACGACTAGACTTAATGTTAGGGAAAAATCTTTACCTTTACCACAACATGAGGAACTGTATTAAAGGGTCAGGGCATTAGGAAGGTTGAGAACCACTGCCCTGGATGGACTAAGGTCTTGCCCTTTGCCACTCTACTCAGAGAAGGGGATGGAAGGAAAATAAAGAATTGGGTGTTGGTTTGAAACAACCATAATAAAATTGTTCTAACAAAAGCCTTCGACAACACATAACAAAATTGTTCTGGCTGTTCTGTCAGTCATTTCTATGCAGCTGGGACCAGACTGGTCTTCCCTGGGTAATTTCCCCAGCAGCCTTTGTTCCTTCACTGGTGGCAAAGCCCTTAGGATACTGTGTCCTTCTCCTCACTCCTGCTGCTGGAGGCTTATGTTAGTCATTTGGATATATACTGGTGAAAGTCACGTTAGTTTGTGTCCTGTGTGTCATTTCAACATTTTACAGATGGATGCATACAGCACCTCCAGCAGTTAAGCAGTTTTGTTGTTGTTGCAAATAGTCTTGGACACTTGTACATTAACTGGGTGGAAATATTAATAAAAAAGCAGGACATCAACCGTCCTTTACAAATTGCTTAGAAAACTTAGTTCAATGTGAGAGGCACCTATGAAGGACAATTGCTTTCAATGTATATACATCAGTGATATAACCGTAGGCACTATGTATTTTAAAGGAGATGTGCTCTATTCCTTCATTATAATAGAAAGTAAACTTGCATAACTCCAACAAGTTGGGAAGATTTCCATCTAGATTCAAGAAAAGTTACAATAGCAGGGGAGAAGATTTAGGCCAATACAGTAGAGTCTCACTTATCCAACATAAACGGGCTAGCAGAATGTTGGATAAGTGAATATTTTGGATAATAAGGAGGGATTAAGTAAAAGCCTATTAAACATCAAATTAGGTTATAATTTTACAAATTAAACACCAAAACATCATGTTATAAAACAAATTTGACAGAAAAAGTAGTTCAATACGCAGTAATGCTATGTAGTAAATACCATTACTGTATTTACGAATTAAAATATCACGCTGTATTGAAAACATTGACTACAAAAATGTGTTGGGTTATCCAGAACATTGGATAAGCGAGTGTTGGATAAATGAGACTCTACTGTATTTATATATAGTAGAGTCTCACCTATCCAACATTCTCTTATCCAATGTTCTGGATTATCCAATGCAGTCTGCCTCCCACCCAGATCCACAGCTGTTTCTCTAGGCAGCAAGGACTGAACTTTTTATGTATTTAATTTCCAACAATATTGTTACTATAAGTTCATTTTATGCAATTCTATCTTTATTTGTAGTCAATTTGTTAGTAGCCAATGTTTTCGTAGTCAATGTTTTCAATACAATGCGATGTTTTGGTGCTAAATTTGTAAACACAGCAATTACTACATAACGTTACTATGTATTGAATTGCCTTTTCTGTCAATTTGTTGTAAAACATGATGTTTTGGTGCTTAATTTGTAAAATCATAATGTAATTTGATGATTAATAGGCTTTTCCTCAATCTCTCCTTATTATCCAACATATTAGTTTATCCAACGTTCTGCCGGCCTGTTTATGTTGGATAAGTGAGACTCTACTGTAGTTGTGGAAGTAGGAAATAGGATCCAGAAAGATGCAAAATCATGCCCCTTGCTCTACATTTCAAATAGGTCTTTCATATTTTTATAATGGACATTTAGTATTGATATGTAAAAGCGATACTTCTGCCTATCAAACGTTAGTCTCCTTGGGTTCAGGATTCCCCTTGTCACACTGCTGATTGAATGAAATGTGTGTTAAGGAGATCCTTGTGTGCTCAAACCCCGTCTTCTTGAGAAAGTTGAAGGTGTTTTCCAGCTCTGTTTATAGACGTCTATTATTGCTTAGATGACTAAAGAGACAATCAATTCAAAAGCAATGTACTCAAATGAAGGGGACGAACAAATAAGCGATGAATGATCGCAACAGGAAAATCAAACCCTAGTCCTGTTATTCTGTTTTAATGGCGAATGCCAACAGGGACAGGACCAGCAAAAAGAGGTTAATGAATTGCAGAGATCCTTTAGAAAGTGATTGACTGGTATTGAAGCCCAGTCAAATCAGTCATAAATATTTACTATTATTAGCAACAGTAGGCTGCCTGTTATTTCCAATTGATTTTTTTAAAGCTGTTGGAAATCTACCACAGCAACTATTAGCTGGTGGTATATTTTTTAAATCAATATTTTCTAGGAACAAACAATTCTGCAGTGGACAAAGTCTTCTAAATCCTGTTAAAATCACTTTGTTCAGCCCTTGATAAACACTTTGTAAGAGGAGAAACATGGGAAGTTAACAAAGTTTCACAGTTCCATTCAGATATATCATGTCGATCTTTTCATCCTCTCTTCTCCCGTTCATATACTATTGGTGAGTTTCCTATTCCTTGATGATCTCTTATTAAAGCAGTAATTATTAGCAAAACTGAGGATGCCTTTATTTGTTTTACCGGAATGAATGAGGCATAACAGACAGTTAACAAAGGTTACTTCCAGCAATCGGGTGTTAGCGGAATAAGGCATTTCTGGGGTTAACATCCTTGCCATTTGCAAATAATGGACTAAATTCATCCATTGTGTCTTTAGTTCTCTCTTTACAAAATGTACACTTGAGGTTATACGTCTTCCCTCCTTTTCCTACTTTTGTGGATGCAGGTTTCACAAGCACAGAATAATATTCTGAAAGGCAGGTGTTTTGTTAAATTTTCTTAAAATTATTTTTTTTTAAAAAAAGGAATGTAATAAAAAGGTTTTTTTAAAAAGGGAGATAACAACAAAGAGTTAACATTTCCCAGGGCAGACAAGTTTCCAATTCAATTAGTTTTAATGAACCTTCTGCTCACTGGTTACTGAACTAGAAAGAACAGCAATAAATGCCCAGAGGAAAGAGAAGGAGAGGGGGGATATTAAGAGGGTTAGTATACTATATAGTATATAAATTTCATAGTTGATGAAAACTCTAGCCTTGATTTAGGTCTTTTTTTGTGATATATATATAATCATCACAAAAAGACCTAAATCAATGCTAGAGTTTTCATCAACTAAGACATTTATGCATGCTTTTTCTCTCTCTCCCTCATGTGGAATTCCTCTCAACTTGGGCTAATTCCCATTTTTGATATCATATTATATTGGCAGATAGGTATAATTTAAGAAAGCAATTAATTCTAATTAGTCTAATTTAGGAAATCAGCTTTCCGGTCCTTGCAAGCAGAGCAAGAATAGTTCTCTGAAGCCTGCCACTTCTTTGGGAAAAGGCGCCATTGAGCTCAATAGATCTTACTTCTGAATAGACATACATAGATTTGTATTGCTAATTGCCCCATTCTTCTGCCCCCATGGATTCATTAAAATTGTCAAATTTTGATTATGCAGAACTATTGGCATGTTGAATACATTATATGGGACAAAGTTTAAAATGTATGTTGTCATTTGAAAGGAATTTTCTATAAGATGTCATATCCATAGTGTTTAACCCCAACGTGTAAAGGTTCTTCAAATATATGTTGAAAATAAAAAGAATGAGGTCGACATGTAAAAAAGCAAGAAAGTATCAGGCATGAATACATTGTTGCTTGGAAGAGATACTTTATTTATTTACTAGCTTGGGGACCCGGCGGTGCCCGGGTCATTTGAAAAAGGCATGATTTGTCTTTGAATTTTATATATTCTGTTTGGAGTGGGTGAAGTACAATTCCCAGAATCGTGGGTCCATCCTCCCCAAACCTGCCAGTATTCAAAGTTGGCTATTTTGGGTCTGTGTACCAAGTGTGGTCCAGATCCATCGTTGGCTGGGTTCAGTGGTCTTTGGATGCGGGTGAACTACAACTCCCAGAATCAAGGTCCATTCCCCCAAACCCCTGCAGTATGTTCAGTGCGAAGTTTGGTGCATTGTTGGTGTGGGCCAGTTTCTCTGGATGCAGGTGAACTATAACTCTCTTTTCCCCAAACTTGTCCAGTATGCTCTTTTGGTTATGGGTGCTCTGTGTGCCAAGTTTGGTCCTGGCCCATCATCGATGGGGTTCAAAGTGCTAATTCATTGTAGGTGAACTATAAATCCCAGTACCTACTACTCCAAGCCAATTCCCCTCAAAACCCACCAGCATTCAAATCTGGGCATATCAGGTATGCATGGCAAGTTTGGTCCAGAGCCATCATTGTTTGGGTTCATAGCATTCTGGGTGTAGGTGAAGTACAACTCCTCTACATTCCCCAGTAGGAGTCACAGTGCTCTGACTTGATGCAGGGTGAACTACAACTTCCACCATGTGGAGTCAATCCCCCAAACTCCTCCAGGAAGTGTAGTTGTGCTGTGTTTGTTCTGCAGACAGATTGGAAAGGGAAGGGCAGTAGGCGGGGTCATGCAAATTCCACACCAATTGAGAACCCTGGGATGCCTGCCTGTGGTGAGGACAAAACACAATCTAGGATGAAATGGTCCAAAAATGAAAGCATTCCTTGGGTGGTGGGCCGTAGTGTTTGGGAAGGACATTTGCAGAGGTTGGGCTACATGTTCATGGCACTCGCTGTAACCGCAATGTCAGTGGAAAAGAGTAACTTGCTGGCTTCTCAGCACTGGGAACTAGAGCCTGTTTGTGGAGGCCAGAGGCTGGCTGTGTGAGTGGACACCCATGCCACATACACACATAAGGGTTTTCACTTTTATTATGGATATAGACATAGATATATAGATATATAGATATAGATTTATTGTATTTATATATTTATATATTTATTTATTTACAACATACCCCGCCCTTCTCACCCCTGGGGCGACTCAAAGTGGTTCAAACATAATTCAGCAGTGAAATTCAATGCCTCACATAGCATCACATAGCAAATCAACAACCTATAACAATAGAATTAAAACAATAAAACTGTGATAAACATTTAGGCCTTGCAACATTCCAAGGTATCTTTCCATATTTCTGTCATTCGCCAAATGCCTGCTTGAATAACCAGGTCTTGAGTTGTTTCCTAAACGTTACGAAGGAGGCGATCTGAACTCACTGGGGAGGGAGTTCCACAGCCGAGGGGCCACCACCGAGAAGGCCCTGTCTCTCGTCCCCACCAATCACACCTGCGAAGGTGGTGTGACCGAGAGCAGGGCCTCCTCGGCAGATGTTAATGTTCTAGCTGGCTCATGAAGGGAGATGCATTCAGACAGGTAAGCTGGACTGGAACAATTTTATAGGCCAAAGCCAGCACTTTGAATTTTGCTTGGTAGCAGACTGGAAGACAGTGAAGCTGATGCAACAGGGAGGTTGTATGCTCCCTGTACTAAAGATAAACATTAAATTTAAACCAATATCTTTTCTTCTTAGACTAAGGGAAGCTCAACTTGAAATGAAACATGGAAAAATCCTTCCATGAACAATGACTACAGCTATAGTGCTTTATGCAGTGAAATGGAAAGAACTTGGGATATTAACATGGATGAAATGAGTGATGAAACTTCAAGACTATGCAGAGCTGGACAAAATAGCAATGTTTTAAAGAAAAGGCCTGTAGAAAATGTCAAAGAAGAATAGAATTCGTGATACATGAAGACTAAATGGGGCCAAGAATTTACTTTAGGCTCTGGCTAAAATAACTAGTTGCACTTAGATGTACAAGTGCCAAGTATAAACAATACATTAGTTACAAATGTTTCTTTTTATATATAACTGTAGAAGAGAAAAAGCTATTACTGTATATTATATATACTTTATATAACCGAGTATAAGCCGACCCAAATATAAGCCGAGGCACCTAATTTTACCACAAAAAAACTGGGAAAACATTGACTCCAGTATAAGCCGAGGGTGGTAAATTTCAGAAATAAAAATAGATACCAATAAAATTACATTAATTGAGGCATCAGTAGGTTAAATGTTTTTGAATATTTACATAAAGCTCAAATTTAAGATAAGACTGTCCAACTCTGATCAAATCATTATTCTCATCTTCTGCAATGTAAATGTGCTTATGTATCCTTTAAATAATAATAGAGTAAAATAATAATGTAATAATAATAATAATAATAATAAATACAGAAAATAATACATGTAATAATAATAATAATAATAATAATAATAATAATAATAATAAATACAGGAAAATAATACATGTAATAATAGAGTAAAATAATAATGCAATAATAATAATAATAAGATCAGAGTGAAATAATAAATGTATTAATAATAATAATAATAAAATAGAGTAAAATAAATGTAATAGTAGCAACAATAATAGAGAAAAATAATAAATGTAATAATACCAATAATAATAGAGAAAAATAATAAATGTACCATATATTCTCGAGTATAAGCTGACCCAAATATAAGCCAACCAGAACCTCACCCGAGTATAAGCCGAGGGGGGCTTTTTCAGTCTTTAAAAAAGGGCTGAAAAACCAGGCTTATACTCGAGTATATACAGTAATCAAAATCATGTAAGTTGGAAGTGACATGTAGCCTTTTTTGTTGTTGATTAGTTTAGTGTAGTTATTGTAGTATGCTAAGTGTAGTGTGGTAATGTCCTAAACGGTTTGGGTCCAGACTATTTGCAAAACTGCAACTCCATATACAAACCTGCTCGAGCGTTGCAATGTGCGGAGGAGGCCCTGCTCTGGGTCCCACTCCCATCTCAGGCATGGCTAGTGGGAATGAGAGAGGGGCCTTCTCCGTAGTCACTCCCTGCCTCTGGAACTCCCTCCCAAAAGAACTAAAAACTGCCCCCTTTCTCCTCACCTTCAAAAAGATGCAAAAAACCCAGGTATGCACTCTGGCATAGATGTGTTAAATCTTGTCTAGACAACGGAATTGATTTTAGCCTGTTGGGTGTCGGAAACCATACCATTGTTCTATAAGGATTTAGTTGTCAGTTTTAGATGTTTTACCCTGTAATAAATTATGTCTGTTTGGAGGTTATGTTAAGTTTTTATATTTGGTTAATTTGTCATTCAGTTTCAAATTAGGATGTTTATAATGTTTGATGTGTTTTGATGTAATTTGTTTATATGTCTTCTTTTTGGCATTGAATGTTTGCTATAAGTGTTGGAAACTGCTCAGAGTCTTTTCAGGGAGATAGAGCAGTCTACAAATAAAGTTTTATTACAGTAGAGTCTCACTTATCCAAGCCTCGCTTATCCAAGCTTCTGGTTTATCCAAGCCATTTTTGTAGTCAATGTTTTCAATATATCATGATATTTTGGTGCTAAATTCGTAAATACAGTAATTACAACATAACATTACTGTGTACTGAACTACTTTTTCTGTCAAATTTGTTGTCTAACATGATGTTTTGGTGCTTAATTTGTAAAATCATAACCTAATTTGATCTTTAATAGGCTTTTCCTTAATCCCTCCTTATTATCCAAGATATTCGCTTATCCAAGCTTCTGCTGGCCCGTTTAGCTTGAATAAGTGAGACTCTACTGTATTATCATTAACTGGGCTAGTTTTTTTTGTTTTTTTTAATTTTCCATTTTGTGTACTCTTAATTTAGTTTTATATAATTAAAATAATAATTAAAATGCTAAAAAAGAAAATATGTTATGATACCAAGATTTAAAGTATCATAATATGAATATAAAGTAAGGGATCAATAAGAAGTTCATAATTGAATAATCTTTGAAGGCTACCTAATGCTTCATCTCCAACTGGTATCTATAGAATGGCATGTTCTAAAATTCAGAATTAAATATTTGAGTCAGGTGGGTTTTTAATATCAAGAAGCACATTTGCATCAAGTTTTTTTTTCATGTCAGGAGCAACCGGAGTTGCTTTTGGAATGAGAGAATTGACCGTCTGCAAGGACGTTGCCCAGGGGACGTGCGGATGTTTTGATGTTTTACCATCCTTGTGGGAGGCTTCTCTCATGTCCCTGCATGGAGCTGGAGCTGATAGAGGGAGCTCATCCACGCTCTCCCCGGGTGGGATTCGAACCTGGCAGCCTTCAGGTCGGCAATCCAACCTTCAAGTCACAAGGCTTTTATCCCCTAGGCCACCAGAGGCTTATTTGCATCAAGTAATCTAACATAAATAACTATATGCGTGTCAAATCATTTATCACTAGTCATGGTATCAGTGAGGGATGCATTTATAGGACTGTTACCACATTCAAAGGCCTACAACCCATGGGTGGGAACACCACACATTGTATATAGTAAGTAGTACACCTTTCTATAACTTATGTCAGTCGTATGGAATGAAGTCATTCTAAAGGGGCAATGTATGAAGAGTACTACTTTTGTAACATATTTTAATTTTCTTGCTTTTCCAGATGAATGTTGATACTAATCATTCTTCTGTGTAACTTTAGGTTTCAAACAATACATTTTCATCTTAATTCTTCCTGGATGCTTCTATTATTAATTAAGAGAGCAATTTTGTAGGTTCTTAAATGTTCACTTTAGCCACCTTCATCTTCTCTTCTAAAATAAGAACTAACTTGCTGCATATTTTGCTAACCTTCTTGTATAAAGAATCTGAAAATGGATTTTGAGTTAATCAGATTTTTAATTGCATGCACATTTTTATATGTGCATACAACTGAAATGAAGACTATGTGAAATATGGCTTTTAAAAGTGTATTTCATGAATATGTATAGTTCTCAGTTTAAAAACTATTAGTTGTAGAAGACATCATTAAAGAACTGCAACTGAGAATTTAAGAATGTAAAACTGCCAAGGACCAACACTGGAAATGGCCTGTCTTAATCGATTTATAATGTTATGTTTGATTGTCTTTATCTTTGATTGTATATCTTTGATGTTCCACCCTTTGGAAAGGGCGTTATAAATCACCACCATCATTCAAAGCAGTTTTTTGTTCTGAGAACTGTCCCCTGTCCCATGATAGTGGTCAATACTTACACATTGCTGCCTTTCTGATTTTAGCTTGTTGCATGCTAAACATAAATGGCCTTGTGTCTAAGGGACTGAAGCCATTAACTGATGCTGTCATGTCTTAATACTCAGTCAATGCTTTGGCCACAATAATGATTCCAGTATGATCTTGATGTGATTTATGGTATTTTATAGATACTTCTTCATGAGTAAAATTATTATGCGACAATCTGTTTTGAACACTTATGGCAGCATCACACTGATGTTGAGGTGTTTCAGCTGGCCCAAGACCATCTCATTCTCTCTTCTTGCTTTATAGCGGTGGTTCTCAACCTGTGGGTCCTCAGATGTTTTGGCCTTCAACTCCCAGAAATCCTAACGGGTGGTAAACTGGCTGGGATTTCTGTGAGTTGTAGGCCAAAACATCTGGGTACCCACAGGTTGAGAACCACTGCTTTATCATCAGCAGAGAGCATATTGCACTATTCAGCCCAGGAAAAGGGTGAAGGAGTAATGCCTATATGAACAGTGGATTGGGTAGAATCAAACTTGATCCAGCTGTCCACACTTCCACACAGTCCCGGAATACTCCAGAGTTGCCAGCAAGCTCCAGAATATCCCCAAAATTTGCCAAAACCAGGGCACAGTCAGTGTAAAGCAAGAAAATCTGTGATACTCACCAGAAGGTGGAAAATGTTGTGGGGACAGTCAACAGTTAATGCTAGGTGAATACATTTTTTTCTTGCTCATATAGACTTGCACTAAAAGATTATTGTTTACTAAAACCAAACAGAGCCCATCAAGGTCAGATTCTTAGCACTGACGCTGCTTCAATTGTTATTGTATCAAGTGGTCTGATAGCCAGGGCTGGATCTATACTGCCATATCCTTGACAGTTTTTCAGAGGAGCTGTAAAGAATTTCCAGACCACTCCGAAGGCAAAATGGGAAGTCTAAACGCATTTTTATTTTATTTTCTTTTTTTCTTTTTTTTCTTTCTTCCCTCCCCGACTCTATTTCTATGATTATTCCTTCTCTTGCTATTTCCTCACTTTCCTATCGATACATTGTTCCACCACTTTCTATGTATTATGCTTCACTATAAAATAAAAAAAGAAGTTCCAGACCAAATATAACCGGGGGCTCATCCACACTACTATATAATGCCATTTCAGAATGTAAATTATATAAATCTATACTGCCATTTAATCCAGTTCTGCATTCTGAAACTGCATTATATGGTAGAGTAGATGGGCCCCCGATTATATTTGGTCTGAAACTTCTTTATAGTACCTCTGAACAACTGAAGTGACTCTGTGACAGAAGGGCTTCTTAGGAACCCTTCCACACTGTCCTTATATCCCAGGATCTGATCCCAGGTTATCTGCTTTGAACTGGATTATATGAGTCTCAACTGCCATGTAGTCTGGGATAAACAGATAATCTGGGATCAGATCCTGGGATGTAAGTAAGGACAGTGTAGAAGTGGCCTTAGACCAGTGGTTCTCAACCTGTGGGTCCTCAGGTGTTTTGGCCTACAACTCCCGGAAATCCCAGCCAGTTTAACCAGTTGTTAGGATTTCTGGGAGTTGAAGGCCAAAACATCAGGGGACCCATAGGTTGAGAACCATTGCCTTAGACCAATGTTGTAAAGATTAAAAAAGAAAGAACACATATGGAATTTTGCTGATGTTGATTTGACTGTTATAGCACTACTGTCATCTAATCACAAAAATATACCAGCAAGTTATGTGAGACTGATATGGCTGTTGTTTCATTTTTTTAATGACCAAGAGGTTGGTTAGAATCACAGATAGGAAATGCAAAATAAGAGGGAGATCCCAGGCTTCTTAAGTTCATTAAATCACAGTCAATGAGAGCAGAGTATTCTGGGAAGATGAACCTGAAAGATAAAGTAATTCTGACTCTCACTTCCCTAAACAGCAACAGACATTCTAGAACTTGCCTTTAAGATATTACAAGAACTTTGTCAAGTAGCACATGAGAAAATAGAGCCCACAGCCATATAGTAAGCAAAAAAATTCTGTTTGAGTATTGACATGACAGTTTTTGAAAGTTCAAGCAGAAAACCAATTATAATGAGCACCGAAAAGCCCGAAGCCCTGCTGTTCAATAAATAAAAAGTACAACAAACTGTTTTCCAAAAAGGTTCTAGAGAGTTTCCTTCTTGTCCCACTACTTACAATATGATTACATAAATAGTCTCTGTTTGCTGTTGAATTGCCAGGCAGCTGTATTAAAGTACAAATCAAATCAAGTTAGGATTAGAAAGTAAAAGAGCATGGTTTAAAGTAATCTATCCCCCAGGAACTGTGCTCAGATTCATCAAACAGAGCTTAAAGTACAGTATATCTTATACCCTTGTGTTTCTATGCTGCACTGCTGTAAAACCAGTTATTATTTTTGATATCCAGAGAATGTAGCTTGTAGCTTTAGGAGGCTCACTTGCTTATTTTAAAGTACTATAAACCTTACCTGTCACTTATTATTATTTCCTTTGGTTAAGACCCATGGAAATGACATCAGGACGTCACACAAGAAGAAGACCCCCTTTTATTGATCATCCCGTATTTGACTCTCTGCAGCATTATTTTGAATAATAAGCAGAGAAAATAGGAAAAAAGTTATTTGGGGCACACAACCTCATCTTGATTATTAAAAACCCAAAAGATGTAGTTCTAATAAAGGCTTGAAATAATGGCTTTTGCCTTCTCAGGGACCAAGATAATTATAATTCTCACCTTAGAGAACCATTTTGCCAGACATCTCTGCGTGCCTTAGCACAGTGTTTCTCATACTGGGCTCCTCCAAGTGTTTTGGACTTCAGCTCTCAGAAATCCCAGCCAGTTTACCAGCTGTTAAGAATTATGGGAGCTGAAATCCAAAACACCTGCCTCTATTATTTAGTAAACAGCAGAGATGACCACAACAACCTCTGGATAGACTACCAATATCTCTGGGCTCAGATTATCTGCACCCTGTCTGATATTATATTATTATTATTATTATTATTATTATTGATACA
This sequence comes from Anolis carolinensis, assembly GCF_035594765.1. Lineage (NCBI taxonomy): Eukaryota > Metazoa > Chordata > Lepidosauria > Squamata > Anolidae > Anolis > Anolis carolinensis. The sequence goes on from NC_085841.1 coordinate 221,281,625, forward strand.
ACAACTTTGTATGACACAGCAAACAAGATAGATATGCTGGATTTCGTATTCCAAAATCACAAGTCGAACACTTCCCAAGTGTCTAGGACTGTGTGATGTATTTTTGGATGATGCGCGCAGATCTCAGTAGGGTGGCCTTTTGCAGTTGGCAGATCGTAATTTTGTCAATGTCTATTGTTTCCAAATGCCGGCTGTGATTGGTGGAAGAAAACTTTTGTCCTAGTGGTAGTCTTTATATATGTTCTTAACAGTGGGGCCTTGGTATATGCTAGGGTTTAGTTCTAGGACCTTCTATAGATACCTAAATCCATGGATGCTCAAGTCTCATTACATATTATGGCAAAGCAAAATGATGTCTTTTATATAAAATCAAGACCTGGCTTTGGGATTTTTAGAAATTTTCTTTCAAGCTGTGGAATCCATGGGCTGTTTGTATTTATTGCAAGGATAGAAAAATTGTCTAAATGTTACAGTGTCTAAACTTACATGCTTAAATAGAGGTCTTTTAGTGTACACTCCAAAGACACACAGCTATTCCATTTTTTTTCCTTTAATAAGTTTTTTTCTGATAAGAAAAAAAAATACATGCTGGAAAAACTGTGGCAGAGCTCTCCATGAAAGATACCACTATCTGGACCTTGAAGTAGGGGAAATGAAGCATCATTGTATTTTTTGTCAAGCAGATATTATTTATATCTGTTCTCTTATGTATATGTTAGCATAAGAAAACAAATTAGCATAGATTTGGATCCAGAGTGAGCATGATTAGGTAATGATTTAGGGCTCTCAATACTAGCTGTGTTTTCCACTGTAAGTTAGAACAATACAGAAAGAAACTTAGGGAAGCGTCAATGGACTTCATCATATGCAAGTTCCCCCCGTTTCCTCACATTTCTAAAACAGTTCATAGATGAAACAACACAGATCCCATCATATGATACAAAGGGACCTCCGTCTCTCATCGTGCTGCTTTGTTTGAAGTTTTGGGAAAGGAGGGTGGGGGGCAGGACAGAAGCCGGTTATAACGTGTCTTCTGAGCTCCCAATGCCCATGGAGATAGGAGAAAACAGGGAAAACACATGGGATGGGATCTGTCAAATTTCCCTATGTTGAATCGCTTTAGTGATGGGGAGTAATGGGCAGTCTTCTACCGAGCTCTGACATTTATTTCCTAAAATCCTGCTTCATGAGCCTGGCATGGTAATTTTTTTGTAATTATTTTAATCATTAGGAATACCGCAAATTCGAGATATCATCACTTTGTTTTTCTCCTTCATAGTAATCTTGGCCTTCAAAATTGAGCTATTGCTAGCTTTCTAACTTTGTCCCCCCGCCCAACTGAAGTAAATTCTAGTGTCTAAGAGGTTTCAGACTTCCACAACTGAGAGTAAGGAGATTGTGAGTGAAAGGAGCCCAGAAAAGTGGTGTCTGCCTTGAGAATGATGGCTTGTGTTTTCTCTATGGATGGTTGAGCTAAAGGCAGGAGGAAACGATCTTGTGAGGATGGGGTAAGTAAATTCTTTGTCTTCTTTAAAGACAGAATCCTATGCAAAGAAGACAATTCTACATGCAAAGAAGATGCTTTCCCTTGCTTTCCCCCATTTCCCCCTAGCTCTGTCTGATGAAGTCCTATGTGTGTTTCCAAATTATGGTCACCTATCACAGGAGATTTTTTGGAAATATTTGTTCAATGTTTGCGTGTTTATTTTTGCCTTCCTCTGGGACTGAAAAAATGTGACTTGCTAAAAAGTCATCCAGTGTGTTTTCGTGGTAGAACAGGGATTTGAAATCTGGTCTTCAGAGTTGTAGCCCAGTCCTCAAACCAATACAACACATTGGCTCTTTATGGTAAGCAATTTAAGGTAATATAAGTTGTTCCTCTAATGTTAGGTAACAATAGCAGTAAAACACTATGTGTTCAAAAAACAGTGTTACCATAGTAGTACACCAAGAGATAGTAAGGATTTGCTGTTGAATTCAGAGTGAGATGATGTATGGAAATCCCAAACTGTAATCCAGGGACCACTCAGAATGCTGGAGTGTCTTCTGAAAAACAGATTTCCATGTTGTTTGTCTTGTATTAATTTTACTTAACAGAAAGAACAGTTTTCAGAATTATTTGCTGTTCTCCCATCAATCTTAAAATCTACATTTGCTACCCATAGTAATTGTTGATTGAGCCAATGTTACAACATTCAATTTTATCTTGATGTCAAATGTTTGTAGTGTAGAGGAAAACACTCATTTTAAGAAGGTGCACTACATGGTGACTAATGATCAGGGGATGAGACCCAGAGTTTGAATATTTATACCCCATTGCTGGTGCATGGCCTAGATATACAACAGTTGTTAAATAATGTCCTGCTTGGAGTGCTTATTTATGGAGATGAGATGTCATTCTCAGTTCTGAAGCAGGATCAGACCAATGGGCCTTGATTCAAATCAAAATGTTTTGTCTTCCCCCTTAATTTTTGATGATGTCACCATAGGAATCTATTTCCTGGATCAACTAGCAAATAATAATAATAATAATAATAATAATAATAATAATAATAATAATAATAAACTTTATGTACTGCTCTATCTTCTCAAAGGGATTCAGGGCGGTTTCCAACATTAGTGCAAAACAACATACAATAACTTAACACAGCGAAATAAACACATCGTTAAAACAAGACAAAGACTATTCAATCTCTGTCAGAACCTTCAATCGAGGGGGCAGGAATCATTACTCAAGGTAAGGTTGACAAGGTCCATTTTTAGGGATAGGTAACTATTCAACATGTCTTAGGGCCAAGAGGTAGGCAGTGTACCAGAGTAGAGTCTGATTTGACTAATGAAACTAATATTATTCAAAAACCTGCCATGGCTAGCATGTGGTCCTTTTTGAGAAGAGGGCAATCAACAACTATTATTTAATTATACAATCTGCATAAATAAAATAAAAAAGCTCATCGGTCCCATTGCACCCTTCTTGAAATACACATACGGGAAATTTGAGTTGTTCCTTTTACAAATACAAAAATTGTGATCTGTTCTGAAAGCTGTTAATTTATGAAATTCTTTTTAATGGCATATTGATTTTGATCACCCACACCAAACTAAAGGCAAATGTACCATGCTTCCATTATTAAAGAAAAGGACCCCTCAATAAATTAGAGGTAAACGAAGATAAATGATTTAAGTGCTCAGTTTGTTGAGGAAATTGAACCCATACATCATGGGCTTTCATTCCTTTAATTTTTTTTTTAAAAAATACAGCCAGGTACATGGGAGTTGGTTGATTGACCAGTCATAAAAAGAATTAGCAATATTGGCTATTTGTGTGTGCATTGGGGGCAGGGAGTAGAATGTAAATAAAAGGAGCTCGATTTCCATAATATTTTCTCCATTTCTTTGACTGTGATGGCTAATCAGTCTGGCTTATGTGATCCTTTCTGCCACTACTCCTGATCCTGTGTGGAGAAATGAAGGGCTCTGTGTTAATTTTAAACCTCCCTTTGATTGGGTGAACCTGTCTCCGTTTTCCGTGACACGGTTGCCACAGGTCATTGCCTGGTGCAGTGTAGCATGAAACAAACAAATAGAAAAAGGCACCTTCTGGCACTAAGTTCCACTGCCATCTGACTACAGCCCCAGTGGTTCAGAATGATGAAAAACAGAGCCTGGGACCAAAAAATAAAATATATATATTTTAAAAAAACTTCTTATGGTTAGAGAAAAATATGCCTGATGATCACATGAGCTAGGAAGGGCAGGACAGACAGCTGAAGTCATCTCAAAACTCAAGAGAGAAGCTGCCGACAAGAGGTCACAATTATATTCTAGTATTGCCCTCCCTTTCAGCAGGATCTGATATATTCAGTTTGTTCTTCTGTGGTGCTTAGGGAAGTTCTAATTAAGGGAAGAAAGAATTTTGACACATGTGAAGCAGAGATCAATATTTAGCACTATAATCAGCAATTCCTGATGGTTTGACAGTGTCACTATACTCATTGTAACTATCCATTATTCTCTGAGAAGGGAGCCAGGCGAAGGCTAACAGGCTTACTGCCGACTATCATGAATCACATAAAACAGTGTCTCATTCACTTCTATTTGCCTTTCTTTTCATCTTCATTCATTCTTATAGAGAAGCTTCAAAGTGACTGATCCCAGCTCTGAAACTCACCATGTTTACGAAGTGTCACCATGTTCACCAAATAGACATCTGGAAATTTAATTCACCTGCTTTCAACAAGAATATTAATGTTTCTTTTGTTTACGTGTGTGTACAATGTACTATATCAAAAACTGTAGCCCTTATATTCGTGTATATTTAACATTCCCAGAGAGAGAAAATTACAACAATGGTGCATGGAGAAATGATATTTTCCGCGAGGGTGGTGCAGTGCGGGGAGATATCATGCCGCTTCTGTTGGTTGTGATTTGTTGGGATTGGCACAAAACTCCCAAAGTCCTACTGTCTGTTTTTGTTTTGCTTTTATATTTGCTTTCACAATGCGTTTGTGGCATATGTTACTCATAATCTCATTTGGCACCAAATGCAGAAAGGTGGAATATAAATTTCAGTAAGTAAAATAATAAAGAAGTGGAATAGTTTGAGTATTGGACTAGGTCTCGAGGCAACCAGGGTTTGATTCCCATTTTGGCCATGGAAAGTCATTGTGTGACCTTGGACAATTCACACTCTCTCAGTCTCAGGGGAACGCAGGGGCAAACTTTTCTGAAGAAACCTTGCCAAGAAAGATGCATAAGATGTTCAAATTTATTCTGCTAGAAGTCAGAGTGGACCTAATGTTTTAAAACAAAAACAAAAGCAAAATAAGAAAAATAAAATATGAATAAAAGGTTATGCTTAAGCCAGATGGATTAGCACAAGACATATTTTGCAGCAAGAGCACTTTTATTGTTATCTTCTCCCAAAGTGTAGACCTTTGAAAAACAAAAAATAAAAACAAGACACCCCCCCCCCTCAAAAAATAACTTGTAAATTTTCTGATATTACCCATGGAGAGAGTAGCCAATGGTTACGAGATTTTTTTAATGTGTGTATTTTAAAAAAAAAATTGTTCAAAAATACTTGTTTTGTATAAATCCAATTTTTGGTGCAGCACATACCAAAATACTGTTTGCATGCCAACATATTACGGTGCGTGCAAACATTTTTGCAGTCATTTTTTTTGCCAATATTCTCAAAGTGAGAGAAAAAATAACCAGAATATACAAAACCTCTCACTGTCTTGCCAAGCAAACAGAAAACACTGTAAATTCTTTATTTTCCTTGTAAAAGTGAAATTTATCAAGAATTTCTGTGACAATATAACTAGCATTCAGAGAAAGCAGACATTGTTAGTGAGAGAACTGGTTGCAGTCCTATTAACCTCACTGGGACTCTAATGCAACTAATTTTCTCTTGACCGAGTGGATATCTTTAAATGGTTTTGATGCTATATGTGCTTTTATAAGTACTGTATATACTCAAGTATAAGCCTAGTTTTTCAGCCCTTTTTTAGGGCTGAAAAAGCTTACCTCAGCATATACTCAAGTGAGGGTCCTGGCCGGCTTCTATTCAGGTCGCCTTATACTTGAGTATATAGGTATTCAGAGTTGGATAGTCTTATCTTATTAAAGTCTTATTATTATCTTAAATTACAGTTTTATATAAATATTCAAAAACATTTAACCTACTGATGCCTCAAATAATGCAATTTTATTAATATCTGTTTTTAGTTTTGAATTTGACCCATAGCTGCTCCATTTCCCACCCTCGTCTTATACTTGAGTCAGTAAGTTTTCCCAGTTTTTGTGGTAAAATTAGGTGCCTTGGCTTATATTCGGGTCGGCTTATACTCGAGTATATACAGTATGTTGTACAAGGAGGTGTTATTATTATTACTATTACTACAATGCATTTTAAAGTAACTATGAGTGCATCTACACTAGACTTGTGCATCGATCCATTTTAGCCATTTTCCTTTGGCTTTTTCAGCCTGTTCGGCTTCCCTGGACAGCTGTAACAGCAAGGGCTCAGGCCCACATGGCTGTCAGGCTTGGCTTATTCCCTTTCTGTTTGGGAGCATGTGGTGCATGTGTCCTTAACCTCATTCCTCAAACACAGGCTCCCTTGAAAGGAAGAAAGGAAATGATCCCAGGAACGGAAACGGTTCCCATTGCCACAAATTGACCAGATCTTCTCGGCTCTTTTGGCTGCCTAGCCAAAAACAGATTTTTCTATTAGCCAACTTTCCGGAGGCTTTTGAAAACAATGAAATTCAGAGACCAAAAAAATATCATCCTCCAGCTGAATTGCACAAGTGATTGCAGAATCACTGAAGTTTGACACCACTTTAATTGCATGGCTCAATACTATGAAATTCTGGGAGCTGTGCCTCTACAAGGCCTTGAGTTTTCTGTGACAAAGGTGCTGGTGCCTCACCAAACTACAACTCTTATAATTCCATAATCCTGAATTATAGTGGTGTCAGAATTCATTAATTATGTAGTTTAGCTGCACCGAAAGTTACTTTAAAGCACATTAGAGTAATCCATTCATTCTACCATGTAGATGCAAGCTTTCCACAGGTCTTAGTACTGGAGAAAAAGCAAGATGTTCATATGATGTCAGTGGGGATAACTATGATGGAGGAATAGTACACACACCAGGTATTTTGATGTTCTATTTGTGAATTAATCCAACCAAGTAGGCATATTTCCTACATTATATGTTTCAGAGTATTTTATGAATACAAGGTATTCTCCATAAACTCCATAAACATAATTCAGCAAGATACCCCAAATAGCTTTAACCTTTGTGTGAAATCTATTTATTGTTTGTATGATCATTTGAGGTTTTCTTTTATAGCTTTAAATATATACGTCAAACATGCATACTTCCAGTTATCTGGATTTGGCCACTTCATCATGCTTACTCTCAATTCTAGAAAGAAGTTATGTATAGGGGAGCAGGCCTAGCTGATTCTCATTGTTTTCTGTAGCTGAAAAGCACAAGGAAGCCATTTGGCATGTAAATCTACATTTTAAATGAACTATCCAAGGTGCTGAGACATATCTCCAGAACAGATTTTGCACCTTCAGTTACTGCTTTGAAATTCACGCTAAAATCTGGAATGGATTCACTTGCTCCATTTATGAGGCACCCACTGGGCACTGCCATTTGTAAGACTGCAATGCTAGCTTCTTATTTTCTCCCTTTATTTATCTTAGGGTCATAATGTGTGATCTGGAAACTTGCAGCAACTGCAGTGATTTATCAGGTCTATATTAAGACCAGACACTTCAAGTATTAATGGCCTAAATGCCCTAAAGGCAACAGGTCCATTCTGATCTTAGAAGCTAAGTCAGGTCAGCCCTGATGAGAGACCACCAATAAATACCAGCTGACGTAAGCTAGATTTCAATATTCATTGCCTAAGAGAACCCTATGAAATGCATGGGCTTGCCATAAGTCAACAAGTGAATTGAAGGCACTTGTACAGATTTCAAATATTTATTCTGTGAGTTCCAGAGTCTCTCTTTATTATAACTAAAAACGGAATGCTTCAGCCCAAATCCTAGTTCAGCTATGATGCCATTAAGTCACTTTAAGCAACCAATTCTAAACCACATCATCTATGAGTAAGATGGGTATTGTGTTTTGGGTCTGTCCATCCCCCTCCCCTGATTTTAGAAAGCCTGTGTATCTTGGAAATGGGACCCAAGTCAAAACACACAAATAATTTATGTTTCATATAAATGTTATACACATAGTTTGAAGGTAATTCTATTCAATAGTTTAAATAATTTTGTGCATGAAACAAAGTTTGTGTATAATGAACAATCGGAAAACCAGTGTATCACCATCTCAGCCACCCATGTGAACAATTCCTGATTTTGGAGTATTTTGGGTTTTGGAATTCCAGATAAGATATGCTCAACCTGTACTATATTATACAATATTCAAACAATGGGGGGGATGTGTTTGTGAGTGTATCTGTGTGTGGATAAAGGTAAAAGTTTTCCCCTGACATTAAATCTAGTCGTGTCTGACTCTGGGGGTTGGTGCTCATCTCCATTTCTAAGTCAAAGAGCCGGCATTGTCCATAGACACCTCCAAGGTCATGTGGCCGGCATGACTGCATGGAGCGCTGTATGTGTATGTATGTGTGTATATCTGACTTAAGGAGCCCTGGTGGCAAAGTGTGTTAAAGCACTGAGCTGCTGAACTTGCAGACCGAAAGGTCCCAGGTTCAAACCCCGGGAGCGGCGTGAGCAGCTGCTGTTAGCTCCAGCTTCTGCCAACCTAGCAGTTCAAAAACATGCCAATGTGAGTAGATCAATAGGTACCACTCCGGCGAGAAGGTAATGGCACTCCATGCAGTCATGCCGGCCTCATGACCTTGGAGGTGTCTACGGACAACGCCGGCTCTTCGGCCTAGAAATGGAGATGAGCACCAACCCCCAGAGTCAGACATGACTGGACTTAACGTCAGAGGAAAACCTTTACCTTTTATATCTGACTTCTTTTAAGATTCACTCAAAGCAATTATTTTATGTGATTGTAAAGAATCAAAGACACCAAATGAACATGGTGACATTTTGTAGGTTTTTGTAGATTGTTTTTCTTTCTTTTTTGAGAGGTTGATGATACCTTTTAACCTACCAAATATGCCCTGTGTGTATGTGCAACATGCAAATAGGTAAACTAATTCTGTTTATAGCACAAGAACAAAATCCCCAATGTTTCTTTTGATTTTCTCATATTTGAGGACTGTGCCTCAGAGCTGGAGAAGGCTGTGAAAGGAGACCTGGCTTCCTGCCGCGTTGCTGCTCTCTGGCTACTGTGAAGAGGCCCCTGTCCTGTCAAGGTGCTATGTGCTGGAGCCCCCTTCGCCCCTCATTTGAATTGAGCCAGGCGTCTCCACGATGGCTCTCTGCACCTTGAAGGATTGAGCTGTAAGTGAGATGCTGACACAGGCTCAGATATACTGACTATCCCAAGTAGCACTAATTAAGGGCTGTCCAACCGTGCTTTCTGTTGAGCCGTTTGCTCCAGTGGGTGACAGCAAACAGCCTGGGATCTGTCTGCAGAATGACATAACAAAGACGGGAGGTCTGTGTGTGTGGGAGGGGAATAATCAGAGTGAATAGCCCACTAAAGAGAGATCTCAACCAGATTAAGCCTTGCTCGATCTCCTTGTGAATATGTAACTTGCATCTAAAAAGATTGACTTTATTTTCCCTCTCTCCCATTTTCATCAGTTAATTTTGGCTCTCTGAGTCACAGCAGCTGCACTTGTATGATAATTATCGTACTATATCCATTCATATGCCTCTGTTTATTATGGATAATCCTGATTTCTCACAAATCTCTATGCTTGGGTTGGGTGCATCATGAGTTTTGTTAGCCTCGCCATTCCCCCTCCTTTCCCCATATCTCCAAAAGTTAGACTCTTTAAAATCGAAGCAATATTTTATCAACAATAATAACAACAACAACAACAACAACAACAACAATGGGTGCCGTGCCAAAACAATAGACACTGGAAACAATAGACATTGACAAAATTACGATCCGCCAACTGCAAAAGGCCACCCTACTGGGATCTGCACACATGATCTTAAAATACATCACACAGTCCTAAACGCTTGGGAAGTGTTCGACTTGTGATTTTGTGATACAAAATCCAGCATATCTTGTTTGCTGTGTCATAAAATGTCGTTATGTCAATAATAATAATAATAATAATAATAATAATAATAATAATAATAATAATATCTTTATCTCCCCAAGGGGACTTGGAGTGGCTTACATGGGGACGAGCCCGGTCAAATATCATAGAATATAATCACATTAAAATACATACAGAGTATCATAAAACAGAATATTTTTTTTCGTGTCAGGAGCAACCGGAGTTGCTTCTGGAGTGAGAGAATTGGCTGTCTGCAAGGACGTTGCCCAGGGGACGCCCGGATGTTTTGATGTTTTACCATCCTTGTGGGAGGCTTCTCTCATGTCCCCGCATGGAGCTGGAGCTGATAGAGGGAGCTCATCCACACTCTCCCTGGGTGGGATTCGAACCTGGCAGCCTTCTGGTCAGCAACCCAACCTTCAAGCCACGAGGCTTTTATCCCCTAGGCCACCAGAGAATAAACAGAATAAAACAACAGCAATTATAAATAAGATAGCAGTTGTGATGGAATAAAAACAACCTCAAACCAACCACCAATGAGCCTATACTAAAGTCCATTTCTTGGCATGGATGGGCAGGCTGGCACAACTCACTTTTGAAAATAGGGCTAATGGATAAAGTGCATAAGTCCGATAAGTAGGGGTGAGCAATGTAAGACAGGGAATAATATTTTTGGGTAAAGAACAATAGTAAAGTGCAAGGTTCAAGTCCTAATTGGAGCCAGGTTATTTAGGGGATTGTCTAGTCAAATGCACAGCAGAACAATCCATGTTTTTAGTTTTTTTTACGAAAGATGGAAAGGATGGGCTGTAGGGATGAGCATTCACATGAAGGCTGTCCATGGCATGACAATGGCCCTCCTATTCCGTATCCACTTAACTGTGAGTAAATCCCACTGAATTCAGTAGGATTGATTCTGCAGGGTTATGTCTAGTCTTGTGTTGTAAGGCACTCTTTTTGTGTTGCACCACCTCTCATTTCAGGAGGTATAGTTGGTGAACTTTACTCTGAACACGTTAGAAGACAATTATGTTTTCCTAGCTTATCTTTATCCAAAATGACGCACATACCCTCATTGCTTTTCAATCAGTTTAGGACAGGCTATTGTAGAGCAAATTAACATAGAACACAGCATGAAGACAAGAGCTTTCAACCGTGTGTAAAGATGCAGGATGGAGCTCAATTGGCAATTCTTAGTAAGAGAATGTGTGCAATACAGATGGCACAAGAGTGTCTCTATTTGAGCCAACAAAGAGTGGGAGGGTATATAAATTACTGAGAAATGTGGGTGTTGTAGCCAGTGAAAATGTGGTGGGTATAGCTTTGTTTTTAGGGTAGGGAATTGTTCTGTGATATGTAAAAAGTGAGTGGGACTGCTACTGTTTATGTAAATGAAAAAGTGGAACTGATATAGGCATGATTCATTTGCCATTCCTCTTCATAGACCGAAACTTTCCTTAATAGTTAGTTTGCAGTGTTAAGATGAAATCAGTAGGATTCATTCTGGAGTCTTAGACAGCATAGAAATACAGCCAGCCCTCTGTATCCATGAATTTTCTTTCTGTGAACAAAAACAACAATCGCTGGAAAATATTCAATGAAAAATTCCAGAAGGTAAACCTCAATGTTGCCATTTTGTCTAACAGAAACTGTTTTGATATGTCATGGTATATAATGAGATTTGAGTCCCTACGGGGAGCCCTGGAACCAGTATCCAAGGATCCAACTGTAGCAACAACTGTGATTCACTCACTGGTTATTATACTGGTCTTATGGCTGGAAAAAAACCCAGCCTCTCATAGCCTTGTATTCTAGCCAGGGTCCTCCTCTTTGGTATCAAAAGTTCTTGTATTTCTGGTGGTCCATATCCTGGATGTATTAATGATAATAGAAAGCAGAGCAGAGAAGATGCTGAGATTCCATTGGTAAAGGTAAAGGTAAAGGTTTCCCCTGACGTTAAGTCCAGTCATGTCTGACTCTGGGGGTTGGTGCTCATCTCCATTTCTAGGCCGAAGAGCCGGCGTTGTCCGTAGACACCTCCAAGGTCATGTGACTGGCATGACTGCATGGAGTGCCGTTACCTTCTCGCCGGAGCGATACCTATTGATCTACTCACATTGGCATGCTTTCGAACTGCTAGGTTGGCAGAAGCTGGAGCTAACAGCGGGCGCTCACTCTGCTCCCAGGATTTGAACCTGGGACCTTTCAGTCTGCAAGTTCAGCAGCTCAGTGCTTTAACACACTTCACCACTGGGGCTCCATTGGTAGAAAAGACAATAACAAAAGTGTTCTACTTTCTTTTCTGACTGCTGCAGGGGGATGCTATGAAGTGACCCTGTGGTTCTAGAACAGGGGTGGAAAAATGTGGGTGACATGTGGCTCTTTGGATGTCCCTTACATGTTATTTTAGGTGACTCCACACTCCAAAACAACCAATGCTGCCAAACAGCTTGACAGACAACTGTTGTTGTTTATTCATTCAGTTGCTTCCAACTCTTCATGATCTCATGGACCAGCCCACGCCAGAGCTCCCTGTCGGCCGTGGCTGTCCCCAGCTCCTTTAGGGTCAAGCCAGTCACGTCAAGGATACCATCCATCCATCTCGCCCTTGGTCAGCCCTTCTTCCTTTTTCCTTCCATTTTCCCCATTCTCTTTTCTAAGCATTCCTGTCTTCTCATGATGTGGCCAAAGTACTTCATCTTTGCCTCTAATATCCTTCCCTCCAGTGAGCAGCTGGGCAACTGAGAGTGCTATATAAAAACTTGTGGTAGTTTAAAAAGGCAGTCATGATGATATGCTGTGGTCTTCTGAAACAATAAAAATTCTGGTGGTATGGCCAATGGTCCCTGAAGATCTGCAGGAGTTGCTTAGGGAAGGAAGTCCAGAAGCACGAGTAATTGCCATTGCCAAATCATACATGTTCTGTAACTACCATCACTCTCAAACATCTTGACTGTTGGAGGCAGTTATAAATGATGGAACTGTGCATACTCATTCTATGCACATACTGTGTACACCCATCACTATATAATATGTTGGGACTGACCTCAGCAAATATGGCTCCTTTGTGAACATACAGAGATTAAATATTTCAGTCATTAGTACTATGTGAAAATGACATTCAAGATAACTATTGAAAGCAAATAAATATGTCAATAATTCCCAAACGATGGCTTTTAGAAAAAAAAAAAAAAGGGGGGGATAAAATACCACCACCACCCAAATCTGGTTGGCAAATCTAATATAATGACATTTATTTAGAATCATTCTCCCACACCAGCAACATCTTGAGGAAATGTGTTGTTTAGTTATAAATATTTATAGATCATTTAGATCCAGACGTTTCAAGGCAGTGTATAATATCTTATTTTAAAATACATACAACATTTACATGTTCAGGGAGAATAAATTGTAGGTTGGATTACAAAGGAAAAAAAAGTAGATATGCTTTCAATATATCTCTAATATCCAAACCTAGTTTCTTCATAGTTCCAAACAGACTAGATACTATAGACTGAAAACACTGAGTTTATAGAAGTATTGGATTTCTATTGAGATATACCATATATACTGGAGTATAAGCTGGCCCGAATATAAGCTGAGGCACCTAATATTACCACAAAAAACTGGGAAAACGTATAGACTCGAGTATAAGACAAGGGCAGGAAATGCAGAAGCTAAATCCAAAAAATAAAAATAAAAGTAGATACCAATCAAATTACATTAATTGAGGCATCAGTAGGTTAAATGTTTTTGAATACAGTGTTCCCTCAATTATTGCTGGAGTTAGGTTCCAGGACCACCCACAATAAGTGAAAATCCACAAAGTAGGGATGCTATATTTATTTTAATATTTATACATTATTTTAGTAGTTATACACTATTTTAAGTCTTTATCAACCAATTGTGTGTTGATAAATCGCCTCCTTTTCTTCCCGTTGCTGCTTGGGCTCCTTTTCTCTCCCTTCAGCTTCTCCTTCCTTCCTTCCTTAGACTGTAAATTGTATTTTTTTATGATTTATAATAGTCTTTTAGAGTTTATAGAAAAACCTCAAAACAGCAAATCTGCAAAAAGTGAACCGCGAAGTAGTGAGGGAACACTGTATTTACATAAAACTGTAATTTAAGAGAAGACTGTCCAACTCTTACCTATATATTTGAGTATAAGCCGACCACGACCATCTCAAGTATAAGCTGAAGGGGGTTTAAAAAGGGATGAAAAACTCATTTTATACTCGAGTATATACGGGAATATGGGAGCCCCTGTGGTAAGGGCGCTCCATGCAGTCATGCCGGCCACATGACCTTGGAGGTGTCTACAGACAATGCCGGTTCTTCGGCTTAGAAATGGAGATGAGCACCAACTCCCGGAGTCAGACTTGACTAGACTTCATGTCAAGGGATAACCTTTAACTTTAAAGACTAAGCAGATTCTAAAGTGGCTCCAGAGTGATGTAACATTATTTTTAGTTGCCCTAAATAACAATTGTCATGGTGTGTTCATGAGCCACGGTGGCGCAGTGGGTTAATTCCTTGTGCTGTCTGGACTGCTATCCTGAAGGTTGGGTTGCTGACCTGAAGGTTGCATATTTGAATCTGAGAGATGGAGTGAGCACCTGTCTGTCAGCTCTAGCTTGCAGAAACATGAAAGAAGCCTCCCAGGTGTGCCCTGGGCAATGTCCCTTCTGACATGATAAAAAAATGGCATGTTCAAGAACACAAAAGGAGCTGAAAATGGGATGGTGTGGCTCTCTGACCTCAGGATGAACTCACCTAGGGCTAGATGGATAAATAGTTTCACTCCCGGTAGGAAGCTTCCTATGTCCCTAGCTGCATAAGATTTTGGATTTGCATCCTGCCCAGTCCTGAGGATTTGAGGGAGATGAACTCACTTAAAATACCCCCAATATTGCTCTAATAATTCAATAGGAATGCTATTTTCAAAAAGCTCAAGGTGACAGAAATGTGGTTTTCTTCTTCTAGCCTCACAAGGATGCTGTGAAGTAGGTTCCACTTAAGACATAAGGACCCTCATAGCTGAGGTGGTGACCTGGGTCTCCCTGAGTCAACTCTCTTGTGATGTCGATGATACTGCACTGGGTCTTGACACAAATACAAGTTATGCCTGATGTGTCATTTGATCAAACAATTTAAATCTGTCAACAAAAAGCAGAGCAACACCAAAGGTCTTGGAACGTGTAGAGTAGTTGTGATCCTGAAGTGGAGCATAGAACTACAATCTTGTTAGAAGGGGGCACCGAAAACCAAATTCAAGATAGCATGAACGAAAAATGGAAAGAAAGCCAATCGCTCAGCAATAACGCCTCCTGCTTGTTATTGTGTGTCACAAACACTGTCTGGTTCAATGCTGCACCATCCTTCTACAGGGCTGTCATTTAATTGTAAGCCAAAGATCAGAGGTCTTTAACTCTTTAACTGAATCCCAATGTCTGCCAAATTCAATAGCTGTCATTCCTCGGGAAAAAAAAGACAGGGTAATATGTGTGTTCTGATCTAATTTTACAGAAGAGAGACACAATTTACATACAGTTTATTTAGTTAAGTCCCCAAAATCAATACCTTTGTCTGTAGCTCTTTTATTTAAAATACATCATGACATGGCAAATGGCTGTATAAATGAATGTTTCTAAACCACATGCGTTGTTAATGTTTCTATATAGCAGGTGGTTTAAAAAAAAAATATATTTCCAACCAAAAAGTTTGAGCTGTAGAATTTAATAGAAGAGACCTAAATCTGTATTAATATTGGATTCTTAAAGAATGCTAAGCACACACAAACATATAAGAGAACATTTCTGAAATTATAAATATTGTTTTGAAAGGTCAGTCATTTACTCAGTACCCATTTACCAAACAGAGAACATATTTCAAAGAAAAGCGATACAGCAGGAATAATGCTTAAGAGTTTAAATGGGTAATTTGAAAAAATCCCGTTCAGGGGAATGATAGCGGCCTTAGGCAGGAGGCATGCTAAGAAAAGTTTTATTATTGCTGAAAACAGCTGTTTTCGGTAGATCTCAAACTCATTTGCATTTTAAAATGTGTATAATATATCTATTACTACTGCTTTCACCATATCTCAGTTTTCTGTGTATATTAGTGATAGCTGAAGCTGTGGTCTTATGCAACTGATGGTAAGTAAGGCCTCATTGAACAGAATGGGACTTTTTAATGGCTCCATAGGCAGAGATATATCTATAGGGAGGGCAAAAAGAGAGCACTATACCTTCATAAGAATTTCATCCCATTGAAGTTTACCTTCAGCACTCAAATTTCTACTATTGCAGGGAGTGAGATATTGAAAATTGTTTCCTCTAGAATGCGCATATTTTTTGTGTTCACATTTCCTGAGTAACTTTGTCTGACCTTTTTCTTTGGATACACTAAACTGAAGAAATGTGGGGACAGAAAGAAAATTTCAGTTGGAGTGGGGAGAATTCTTATGTAGGGGAAATGGATTTGTTTTCTTGCCCATGTAGATTTTCCCATATCGGTGTATGTGCAAGTCTACATGGGAGGAGTCATCGAAGGTTTTCATGGCAGGAATCACTGGGTTGTGCATTTTCCGGGCTGTATGGCCATGTTCCAGAAATATGTAACTCCTCCCATGTAGACTTGCACATACACCGGTATGGGAAAGTCTACATGGGCAAGAAAACCAAGACTCACCCTGAATTGACCTCTGGCTGTCCATACAATGTTCTACTATTTTCAGTGAGCATTGCAGATTTTCTATGGTTAAATTGGCTTTGTCCCTCTTTGGGCAAAGTCGGGGGATACTCTGAAGTTTGCTGGAAACTCTGGAGTATCCCGTGGCTTTGAGGGAGATTAGACACCTGGATTGGATCTGATTCAGACAGGTCCGCTGTCTAGATGGAATACTAGTACCATCACTTTTACTGCAATCATCAGTGCAGGGAAAAGGTGATGACCACACAGGCAACTTGAGCTTTGCATCTGGCTGAGAGGGTGAGGTGATGGTCCAGTGGGGTGAATGTGGTCTTGGCATAATTGGACCATGTGGATGGTCCAACATAGTGCTGCAGTGGATGCATATGTCCATCTCTGGAGCTAGTTTGGATCATTTCTGCCCTAGGTCTTCATTTGTTATATTGCTGCAATCCTGAGCTATCTGGAGCCAAGGGGCTCCATGAATGTTGAAGACTGTACTACATTTTCCTTAGTCATTCTCATGGCAGTACAGAAAAACAGAGCCTATCAACACAGAATGTGTCATTAAAGCTCAGATTTGAGAAGTCATAATATTTGGAGGCATGGAAGTGGATAATTATTTCTAATAATGTCATTTGACAGATTTACTAATCACTCCTGTTTCTGTGAGAAGCTATATTTGTTTCTGGTCAACCTGTAAAATAGACTGTGTGCACATATGTGTGCACACATGCATCCTTCCATATATGTCCATGTACACATTACTATTTTTAGAATTGTGTTTGCTCCATTTTAGACAAAGCTTGGAATGTTACTAATTATTGTACATTTATACTTTCAAGGACAAAACAATAGTTTAGTACTATTATAACTACAGTAGGGTCTCACTTATCCAACACTGACTTATCCAACGTTCTGGATTATCCAACGCATTTTTGTAGTCAATGTTTATGTGCAAGTTTTTTGTGGACGAATGGTTTAAGTATTTTTATTGTACTGTTTTAAATGTATTTATTGTATTATGCTAAATTGATTGTTTTAATTGCCTATGTTTTATCTTTTGTACAATATACGGCATTGAATTTTGCCAGATTGTGAGCCGCCCTGAGTCCCTTTGGGTGAGAAGGGCAGCATAGAAATGATGGAAATAAATAAATAAATAAATAAATTTTCACTACTTCGTGATATTTTGGTGCTAAATTCGTAAATACAGTAATTACTACATAGCATTACTGCTTATTGAACTACTTTTCTGCCAAATTTGTTGTATAACATGATGTTTTGGTGCTTTTGTAAAATCATAACCTAATTTGATGTTTAATAGGCTTTTCCTTAATCTCTCCTTATTATCCAACATATTCGCTTATCCAACGTTCTGCTGGCCCGTTTATGTTGGATAAGTGAGACTTTATTGTATCTGTTTGCTAAAAAGTATTTAAAATAGTTATTCAAAAAACATATTTGAATGACAACAGCAACTGGCTTGTGGACAAAAGCACACATTCTGCCTCATTATCACCTTGACATCCACATCAGAGCCTGAATCACAATACAGGTTGTACTTGAAACAAGTGGTGTTCCTTCTCTATCATTTAGTGACGTCCTACTCAGTAATTCTAATATTAACTAAATATTACAGTTACATGCAAATAGGAATGAAGTTGCACTTTACTAAGTTACAATTATAATGAAATAGTGTGTTTTGTGTGCCTTCAATTCATTTCTGACTTATGGCAACCCTAAAGTGATGCCATCACATTCTTGGTAGGTTTTGTTCAGAAGGGGCTTTCTTTGACACGGAGAGAGTGTGATTTGCACAAGGTGGGTTTCCGAGAGCAAACAGGAAATTAAATCCTGGTCTCCAAAGTCCTATTTCAACTCCTAAACCACCTGACCCAAAATTTTTAATCATGTTTTAATGTTTACATTCATATTTTAATGCATTTACTCTGTTTTAATTGTATTGAGTACTGCTTAATTGCTTTGAGTCCCTATATAAGGAAAAAGGCAGGATTAAAAAGTCAGTAGGTAAATAAAAAGTTATATGACATAAGAAGTATGTATATTTTATTTTTTATGATTGCCAATGTCCAATACTGTGCAACCTTCAAACCTAGGAAGGCTATGTTTCCCGCTTGTAAGAATATTGTTTGCAAATTTCAAAGCTTTCAGGAGTGCAGCTTGAGAAAATGACTTTTTAAGACTTTAAGTTACAGAATATCCCAACCAACATGGCCATTAGGGATTCCAGGAGCTGTGGTTAACCCCACTCCCCTAAGTTTCTCATGCTCTGGCAAAAAGCAGCCTTCTATTTGAAAACGACTTCAATAAATAATAATAATAATAAACTTTATTTTTATATCCCGCCCCATCTCCCCGAAGGGACTCGGGGCGGCACACAACAGGGACAAGCCCAACAACGACACAACATATTTGACAAAAACTTAAAACATTTCAACAATAAGCAAAATAATATAATGAACAATACATTAAAATCAAAGCAGATAAAATCAGAGTAATTAAAAGCAACCCAGCGGGGACAGGTTTCATAAAGTGCTATATCATGGACATAAGTAACAGTGATAAAGTGCCATACAGTTTTATAAACATAGAGAATTATTCTGATGACAACTCTACTGGGCCTATTCATTCAAACACGATCCGGAATAGCCATGTTTTCAATTCCTGGCAGAAAATGGGCAGGGAAGGAGCTAACCTGATCTCCCTTAAAGTGAAGTGTTGTCTTGTCTAAGTCCAGTTTAAAGCTAAACAAAAATCAATCCTTCACTGAGGAACCAGAACAGAAGATGCATATCGGATGCATATAGGTTAGCCTCTCCCTATAATAAAATTTACAATCAGTTCTAAGATTTCAGATACACACACACACACACACACACATAAACATACACACACAGAAAAGAACAAAACTTTAATGCCCTGCTTTATTTTTTTGTTTTGTAGATGTGTAAAGGGACAAGATCCCCCTTCACTGGGGTATCAGAAGATGAATCCAATTTTTGTAGTAGTTCTGGGATAGGAAATTGTGTATCACACATTTAAATTCCTCACTTATGCTATTGTATAAACCTTTTTGGGCATTGCGATCAGCAGACATGGCTTTGCTGTCAGCCTCATCCACATCTCATCTTTGCAGACGACACAAAACTGGGAGGGATAGCTAACACTCCAGAAGACAGGAGCAGAATTCAAAACGATCTTGACAGACTAGAGAGATGGGCCAAAACTAACAAAATGAAGTTCAACAGGGACAAATGCAAGATACTTCACTTCGGCAGAAAAAATGGAAATCAAAGATACAGAATGGGGGACGCCTGGCTTGACAGCAGTGTGTGCGAAAAAGACCTTGGAGTCCTTGTGGACAACAAGTTAAACATGAGCCAACAATGTGATGCGGCTGCTAAAAAAGCCAATGGGATTCTGGCCTGCATCAATAGGGGAATAGCGTCTAGATCCAGGGAAGTCCTGCTCCCCCTCTATTCTGCCTTGGTCAGACCACACCTGGAATACTGTGTCCAATTTTGGGCACCACAGTTGAAGGGAGATGTTGACAAGCTGGAAAGCGTCCAGAGGAGGGCGACTAAAATGATTAAGGGTCTGGAGAACAAGCCCTATGAGGAGCGGCTTAAAGAGCTGGGCATGTTTAGCCTGCAGAAGAGAAGGCTGAGAGGAGACATGATAGCCATGTACAAATATGTGAAGGGAAGTCATAGGGAAGAGGGAGCAAGCTTGTTTTCTGCTGCCCTGCAGACTAGGACACGGAACAATGGCTTCAAACTACAGGAAAGGAGATTCCACCTGAACATCAGGAAGAACTTCCTCACTGTGAGAGCTGTTCGACAGTGGAACTCTCTCCCCGGGGCTGTGGTGGAGGCTCCTTCCTTGGAGGCTTTTAATCAGAGGCTGGATGGCCATCTGTCGGGGGTGCTTTGAATGCGATTTCCTGCTTCTTAGCAGGGGGTTGGACTAGATGGCCCATGTGGTCTCTTCCAACTCTACTATTCTATGATTCTATGATTCTAAGTGTGGTTGGAGAGAACAAGAGAGGGGGCCTTCTCCATGGTTGCACCATCCCTCTGGAACTCTGTCCCTAAAGAAAGTAGAACAGTCCCATCACTCCTCTCTATTAAAATACAACTTAAAACTCATTTCTGTGAATTAGCTTATGGAGAAGAAGGAAAGTAGATTACCACCAATTCTACTTTGAGACGTTGCTGGAAACAAATAATTTTAAATTATATTTTGATATGTATTTTAATCTGTGCAATCTTGTTTTTTGATATCTTTTATATGTTTTATATGATGTCTTGATTTTTTATGTTTGTCTGTCAAATTATTCATTATATTTTGTATTGGGCGTCAAATGTTTTCCATTTTACTTTGTAAGCCGCCCAGAGTCCCTTTGAGGAGAGAGGGTCCATACTGCAACTGCAGAAATTTCTGAAGATCAAATTGCTCTTGAAGAAGACCAAATTAGGTCTTCTAATGCTGAAGGCTGATATGCATCGGGATCTCTCTCTCTCTCTCTCTCTCTCTCTCTCTCTCTCTCTCTCTCTCTCTCTCTCTCTCTCTCTCATTTTTGACCTTTGCATTGCACATGGAATCTAGTCTCCTTTTATTCTTTCACTGTGGTTGTGTGTTTTCCAGTTCTTTGCAGGTAACTGCAGACTAGTTCCAAGGCATAGGTGACTGCCAAGCAAGTAGAAACCGTATGCTTTTGATTATTGGTGTAGTGGTGGCAATAGTGTGCTATATGGCCAATGTCTGGCACAAATCTGAACCAGAAGGCAATCATGCAGACAGGAGCAGTCCAAGAGCAGTTCACTCTAAATGGAGAAGTTACTCAGATATAAGGATGAGATTTATAAAACCAGGTGCAAACCTAGTTACAGTTTCTGCCACCTTTCAGCATCTTCACAATTGTATTAATTTGACAGGTCTAACTGCTATGGCTCTGTTCAAAAGAATTCTGGGATTTGCATTTTAAACTTTGGCATGGTGCTTAGAGTTCTCTGGAAGGAGGATTCTAAATCACCCACCAAACTACAAATCATGTAAAACAGAGCCAAGATAGTCAAAATTGTGATGGTATAACTATGTGGTGTGGATACGCTCCTGGCTGTTGATATCTGCAATATGTACACTTTGGTCATTCATACTGATGGTGAAGCATGCTAGGCCGGTGCTTCTCATCCTGTCTGAAATAGTGAACCTGCGAAATTTCCTCCCAATGTGCCACAAACCGGTAGCATATCTGTGTCATATTATTACCCATGCTCCTGACTATCAGCCAATGGCTTGCTGACCTGTCCCACCATTTTTGAGTAGCAAAGGCCAGCTGCTCCCTCTTCTGGCAAGATGCCACTGTGGCAGAGAAAATAAAGGTCTGGGTCCTTCTGCCAACACCTCTGCTTTGAACTCCCTGTTGCCTAACATCAGCCACATAGCACAGAGCATATGGGATTAACACAGGGGCCACAGAACAGTGTCAAAACAGTTGTTTATCCACAGCTGACTAGGTAAGCAGGACCCCAATGAAATATTGCAATGTGGAGCACTGCTATTAAGAGTTTCAGAAAACCCTTTTCAAAGTTTTCCTTTGATTTTCTCCCCCAAAGCCCTATAAGCATCCAATCATCAGTGGCCCCATTCAGTCCAGTTAGGGGTATCTGATAAAGAACCCCCCCCCCCAATATCTGTGTACTTCTAAAAAGCATTCACAAAATTTCATATTTTCCTCTCAGAGGCAGTGTAGGAATCACATTAGCTTGGTGCATCCACATGACACACACAAACTGCTGTGACCTAGCTTGGGATAAGCCATTTTGGATCCCCATGTGAGATCCAAGATAATATCCCTATAACCATTCCTCACTTCCCAGGCCCAGGCAATCTAGGAAGGTGGGACAGAAGCAGGGCCGGCCCAACACGGAGGCCACTGAAGCGCCCGCTTCGGGTGCATGGTCCCCAGGGACGTCGTTGAGGTTCCCCCCCGCGGGGACCCTGGGCCCGCTCACTGCCGAACAGGAAGGCCTGTTTGGTGGCGAGTGAGCTCTCCCGCTGCAGCCTGGCTGGCTGGGCAAGGCCAGCCTGGCCAGAGCGAGCCGCGTGGGAGGCGGGGTCACGACTGGGCGGTGCCCCACCTTCCACGGCCACGCCACGCACCCTGGCTCCGCCTCCCACGCTGCGCAAGAGGCAGGGTCAGGGCGCGCTGCTCGGGAGGCAGGGCCAGGAAGGATTTTCCCACTGCTTCCTGGCCAGCTGGGCCAGGGCGCGCGGGGTGGGAGGCAGGGCCCCATCTGGTCGGGGCCCCGCCTCCCGCATCGCACGGCCACGCCCAGCATCTCACGCTGCGCGAGAGGCGGGGTGAGGGCACGTGACACGGGAGGCAGGGCCAGGGCGTGGGAGGAGGGGCCAGGTCTAGCCATGTCCCGCCTACCACGGCTCATGGCCATGCCTCCCGCAGTGTGGGGGGCCCCCACAATTTTTCCCCCCTGCTTAATACTTAAAATTACCTCAGGCCGGCCCTGGACAGAAGTGCCTTCCTACTAGAGATGTGCATGGAAAATTTTATTTCATTTCCTTCATGCTATCGTTTCATTTTGACCCTTTGTTTACACAAAACGAATGATGACTTTTTTGTAGGAAACGAGAGACGTCATGAAAATGAAAACCACACAGTCATCGTACTTGCCTTCATTTTTCTTTCATTTTGGCCTCTTAACAATAAGCAGGTACTGACAGAGCTGCAGTACTTTCCCATTACAGCTGATGTGTACCAATGGGTGTTAATAATAATATTAATATAAATAACGATAGCTATCCTGGAACCTTAAGCTGAGTCTGAGAGGGGAGTGTTTACCCATTACATCTGGTGTGTGCCAATGGGTCTTAATAATAATAACATTAATAACAATAGTACTCTGGGGAAGACCCAAATGTTTAAAAGTTGGTGGGCTAAAAGGGGTCGAAAGGCCCTCCCCTCTAGCCCAAGAACCAAGCTTGGGGGAGCCTCAGAAGCCCTCCCATTGCAGCCAATGATCTGAAAATTTTAGTTTTTTTCATAAGCCAGATGAAAATTCTGTTTCAATAGGTGGCCCATTTTTATTAATGGGAACAAATACAAAAATGAGACTAAAGAAATGAAACTACACAAAACAAACAGCAATTTCATACAAAAGCACAACACTACTTCCTACCCTGCCTGCATCCCAATTTCTCCAAATTACAGAAAATCCTCTTTTCCATTGCTGCAGGCTTTGTACTTACTGAATCTGTTTTATGCACGAAGTGACATAGTTTAGGAGAAAGGGGGACTCTGTTGCTGCCATAATGATTCATATTCAAGAAATACAGCTTCTGCAGCAACATTAAATAGTATTATCTGTAGGTCTTTTTTGGTGGTGGTAGGGGATTGGGGTGCAGGAGTCTTGGAAGCAGCTGCCCTTGCTCAGCCTTGCTAAACCAGGTTTGGTTAGAAGGCTTAGAATGGGCTTGTGTGGCCTCTGTCATTCAGAACTGTCATTATTGATGCTGATTCCAACCACATTTTGTGCTTGTTTGGAAGGACCCAGAGTACAGTAGCTGAATTTGACCACTTAAGCAAGCAATGCAAATTGAGCAAATCTGCACAATCTCTCTTTCTCTCTCTCCTTCCTCCTGTTCCCCCCCCCCCCCACACTGCATTTTGTAAAGGTTATCTTCCTTCATTTATTCTGCTTCTTTCTAGGGAAAGGTGCTGAAAATGTGGCCTCTGAGAAGCATTTAGCAATCTCGTTGCTTTCTGAGGTTTCCCCCAGACATTCCTTGCTTAACTTTCAACTGATATAGTGGTTTAAGCACTGGATATGACTCCAGGATTTGAATTCTTGCTCAGTCATAAAACCCATTGTGGACTCCCTCTGTTTCAGAAGAAGGCAATAGCAAGCCTTTTCTGGACAGATCTTGCCAAGAAAATCCTGTGGTAGAGTCACTGTACGATTGCCATAGATTGGATTTTGTTATTTGAAGGTACACAACGACAACTACAATAACATATTTGTAGCTCAGGAGGTCTAGAAACAGCTGATGCATATACGAGGGTTATCCAGAAAGTAGATTACGTTTTGGAATTAAAAATGAACAAAGTACAGGAGAAAACATTTTCCATATGCAGTTGAAAGCCACACCCAAATACCACTTCTCAACATAGTCACCATTCAAATTTAGGCACTTATCATAGCAATGAATGAGCTTGCCAACTCCTCCCCCACAAAACTTTGCCGCTTGCGTCCTCAACCAGCCAGTCACCCCTTCCTGCAGCTGCGCATTGTCGCCAAAATGCTGTGTTGAGGATGCAAGCGGCAGTGTTTTGTGGGGGAGGAGTTGGCAAGCTCATTCATCGCTATGATAAGTGCCTAGATTTGAATGGCGACTATGTTGAGAAGTGGTATTTGGGTGTGGCTTTCAACTGCATATGGTAAATGTTTTCTCCTCTACTTTGTTCATTTTAAATTCCAAAACGTAATCTACTTTCTGGATAACCCTCATAGAATTAATTCAGTGTAACTGTCATGGAATCATGGAAGTTGTAATTTCAGAAGGTTTTGGTTTCTCTGCCAAAGGGTGCTACGACTTCTAGGATTCCGTAGCATTGAGCTATGGCAGTTAAACTATATTAATTCTACAGTATATGTGCACTCTGGGCAAACTTTTTATCTGCAGCTTTTTTCTCTCGTTCATCCTCTCTCTCTTCCCTTCTCTGCTTGTCTGACTTCGTGCCCTTGTCCTCTCAAACCTTAAAGAGTAAACCCAGAGACTGCTAGAAATGTTTGGTAAGGGCAGAGCTGGTCAGCAGCACATGTGCCTCTTTATTGCTGCTGATTTTCCCTGACAAGTCACTCATAGGGTTCCAACAGAGGCTGTCTGTTCCTAAAGAACTTCAGTTGATTCTTCTTTCTCTCCCCCCTCTCCTCCGCCTCAGCTTCCCCCATCACTCAGCTGAAAATGCCAGCTTATTACAAGGCTAAAGAATTTATCATTTTATTTTTCTTAACTAGGTTCTCCCAGACCCTGTTAGCCATCGCCCATATAGCCTTTTAACAGACGACATAAGACAATGACAACAGTCGATGGTGTTAATTAAATACACGGAAATTTATGCATAAATTTACGTATAAATACATGCCTTTTGCAAAATGGATTTATGGCTACTCAGCGGCATCTTGGCTAGGCTAGCCTTTGCTTATTTGCAGGACCGTAGTTGGCTTGCTTTATTGGAGGCTTCAGTTCATTTCCCCTGAGCTTCCTCCAGCTTAATTGCTGAATTAGTTCATGGGGGAGCAATGGATGAATTGTATGATATTCTTTTTTTTAAAATCTAATCCTTTTCAGATCCTAGATGAAAATGCATTGTGGAATAATTTTAGCTCTCTAATATGTCTTGCTTTTTTTTTTTTAAAGTGGGACCACTGGCTCCCTGGACCCGAAATATTTTTATGCAAAAAGATATGGATTGTGATGACTAGATTTAGTTTTATGTGAAGTCTTTTGGCCCCCTCTTTAAAAAAAGGAATCACCATTTAGCACAGGCATGGGCAAACTGAGGCCCGGGGACCGGATGCGCCCCCCTGGGCACTTACCACAGGCCCTCCTAATTTTATCTGTCCTTTCAGCCTAAGTACATGGTGGCTGGCTGTATCCTTATGCAGGAAGGACAAGGGAGAAAGGCACGTAGCATCTAAGAGCCCTCTGGAGCACTCTCAGCCACAGCATGTCTCGCAAATGGCACCGTCCTTATGCTGAGAGGATGGCCTGAGGAAGGCACACAGCGGTTAAGAGCCCTCCAGAATGCTCTTGGCTGTCACCTGTCCCGTCCTCCTCCTGACATAATGCTGAAAGGACAGAGGGTTCATCCCTAAACTGTAGAATTAATGCATGTGGACGCCACTTTAACTGCCATGCTCAATGCTATATAGAATCCTGGGATTTTGTAGTTTGATGTGGCATCAGCACACTTTGGCAGAGGCTAAAGATCTTGTGAAACTACAACTCCCATTGTTCCATGGCATCCTAGGTCACTGAAGCAATACCTTCTCCCTGAGATATCGCCAACTCAATTTGCTCATGCTCACAAGGTGCCCACGGATACTGTTATACAAAAGGCTATTGTCTATTTGAAGGTCTGTCCAGTCCAAGACTAGTGTAATCATATTAAATGTTTGTGCGTGTACTTCAAGTCACCTGTCAATCTAAGGTGACCCCATGAATTTCACAGGGTTTTCTTAGGCAAGGAATACTCAGAGGTGGTTTGCCAGTTACCTGCCCTCAAATATAGCTTACAGCACTTGGTATTCATTGGTGGTTTCTTATCCAAGTACTAACCAGGGTGGACCTTGCTTGGCTTCCAGGATCAGACTCTTTTTTGGGTATTTAGGCCCCTGATATAGAACACACTGTTAGCTATTGGACAGTTAGCACTGCTAGCACTTGGACAGCAAGATTCAGTAGGCACACAGGTTATGTGGTCAGATTGAAATGTGCTGTAATGATTAATTATAATTGTTGTTGTTTATTCGTTCAGTTGCTTCCGATTTTTCATGACCTCTTGGACCAGCCCACGTCAGAGCTTCTTGTCGGCTATCATCACTCTCAGCAATGTCAAGGTCAAGCCAATCACTTCAAGGATACCATCCATCCATCTTGCCCTTGGTCAGCCCCTCTCCTTTTTCCTTTCATTTCCCCCAGCATCATTATCTTCTCTAAGCTTTCCTGAATTACAATAATTACTTTTAAATATGCATATTTTAATGCAAATTGTATTTAAAACTGCAACCTCTTTTGGCTTTTTTCTGTATGTCTGCACAAACGACAACCCTAGCTTCACTTGTTTAGGAAGGATGCCTACCCATTCCCGAACCCTTTTTGTTATTTGAAGCTTTAAAAAATCTAGAAAAAATATTGCATATATTCTACTGGATATCAGAAGTGGAAATATAATTCAGGACCTAAGTCTGTACTTGATATTTGGATGTCACCACAGTTCCACACAAATTGTGGTGGTGGTGGAGATGGAGGTGAAGTACATTGTAACATACTAAGGAAAGATCTTAACTAATGGGGAGCCATCATTCAGGAATTTCTGGAGGGTCACACAGTTCCTATCTCTATATAGGATTTATCAAATATGAAATAGTTTAAGACAGGGGTTTCTGCTTCTAAGTTGAGGAATGCCATGCCAGGAGAGGCTAGGCTGACCCCTCCCTGTTTTTCTTGTACAAAAAGACATGTTTATTCAGATGGATTCTTAGCAAATGAGTGGCTGTTGACAACCATTGGATACTGTACACTTTTTAATTGGTTGCTTTTAAAGTATTTAATTCAAATTTATTTGAATATTATTTGTTTAATTGCATTGTAATATTATATATTTTGTGCTTTTCACTGTATCTTTTCAACTAGTCTTGGTATTAGATACCTTAGGTACCACTTTTGGGAGAAAGACAGGGTATAATTCAAATTATTACTATTAAGAACACAATTTCTCCAAGACTGGGAATGAAGGCAGTTCATTTTTTCTTTTCCTTCCCTACCCTCCCCCTTTCCCTTTCACTTTCCTTAATTTTTATGCTATCTTTCTTCTGGCATGGGACCCAAGGGGCTTTCAAAATAGAGTTAGGTACAAATATTGATGCTGTGTGCCTTCAAATTAGTTCCACATTACGGCAACCCTAAAAAAACCCATCATTTTTGGGGCAAGATTTCTTCAGAGTGAGTTTCCCCTTGCTCTTCTCTGAGGCTGAGAGGAGAACAGGTCTTCTTGGCCTCAATGGGAATTTGAGTTACAATTCAATGCAAGTTGCAGTTTCTCAAGTCGCTCCTGACACCAAAAAGTCCAATGCTTGAACTCCTACAATTATAAAGAATGTATACATTAATAAAAGCAATGCTGAGCCCAAATCCCATTATTCTGTTGGTAAAATGCAAATTCAGTGTGTGAATTCCAGTAACTGGTTAGACAGAAAAAGAAAAATGTGCTGGATTTACTTGTGATCCCATTCGCAGAAGTTGATAAACACTTGATCTGTTTTGTCTTTTGAGATGCATGGGTGATATCTCTGCATCTATACATCTATCCTCTTACAACGGGTACTCCAGGAGTGCTATTGCCAATAAGGTAGTGAAAAGCAGAGTAGTATGGTTTGTGGGATGCTCTAGAATTAATGTGTGGACCACATTCCTCCAGCCAATTAATGGATTATGAGCATTGTAGTCCAAAAGTCACTTTATCAAGCTCTGTGCAGAACTTCCATTTTGGTCAAAACATTTTGCGAAGCTTTTAAGCAAAATTTCAGATACCCGAACTGCCTTTATTGGTTACTACTGCCTTTTTGACTTATGCCGAATTGGTAAAAATACTGAATTCAGTCATTGGAGTAAGACCTTGATTCAGCATTCATTATTCTTATTATTTATTATGTTTATTTATACCCCACTTTTTCTCTCCACAACGAGACTCAAAGCAACATTCGTTTCCTTCCCTTGTTCCTTTCCAACTGTGTTCTTCTTTCCAGTTTTCACCTATGTATTGAAATGTCCAGCCTGCACATGCAGGAAAGAAAGTTTGATCAACTGTGATCTTTTTAGCAATCATGAAATGTTACCCTCAATGTCCATCTAGAAAACACACAACCAAATCTTATTGATTTGTATGTTATTGTCAGAATTGCTTTAATTGCATCAAATGACATAATTGGTGTAAATAGGTGTAATGATGTCATTAGCATGTATGATTGTGACATTTAACAATGTAATTAAAATGTGTAATGACATGGTAAATGTCCTTATTAAAGTACGTGAGAAAAGCACTGCAGGTGGATAGGCCATGATTTTTTTAAAAAAAAATTCAATACCACTGCAGTTCTTCCATGTTCTTTTAAGAACTATTATGCCTGATTGATTCATATTGAAGCTTATTTTAAAAAGAAAATCATTGGGTCTATAATTTGGAATTGCAGAAACTTCACTGTAGAAAAGTCTTTAAAATGCTGTCTTCTGGGTGCAAACTCTGCCGGTCATCTTCTCAACTTTTTGTAAATACAATTTCTGTAAAACTCTATCTGAGTATTATAATTCTGCCTTTGCTGGCAAATACACACATTTGAGATAAAATAATTGTCAGTCATGTCTAACGCTCCTATACACATTTGCAGGGGAATAAAACTGAATACCGAGGGACAATTTACTCATTTATTAAAATACTTGCAACCTGACTGGTATCATATAAAATCAATTTAAAGTTTTAAATGACAGAGAACAGTAGAAACAAATTAAAAATGTATTAAAGAATTTAACAAAATAAAACAATTTAATGAGATAGATTGAAACCAGATTTGGATGAAATCAGGTCCCAAATGAATTGATAAAAAAATCATGTTTTATTTGACACACGTACTCAGCTTGGTAGAATAAAACCAACCTGAGTACGTGTTGTATCTCTAATGGGAATGTATTCCACAATTCGATAGAGGGCCATGTCATCATATTGTATTACTTCCTCCCATTGGAAGGCCCCTCTTGTTGAGTTCCATACACAGGGAGATATGCTCTTTCAAGCATTGAGGCTCCAAATGGTTAGGAGCTTTAACTACAGTAGAGTTCCGGTTCTCCGACTTCCAGTTATCCGACGTTCCATGTTATCCGAGGTGCCAGGACAGGCCGCGAGGTTCACAGTGCTTGCTGGAGGATGAGATGCGGCTGGTGCAGACTTTCCCTCCCGGCAAGCACCCAGCACTTCAGAGAAGCCTTGGAGCGTGTTGCTAAGCAGCAAGCATGCACCGGGGCTTCTCTAAACTGAACCTCCCAGTTCCAGTTATCCGACATTCGGCCCGCCCGTTTAAGTCAGATAACTCTACTGTACCACCATTATAATCTTGAATTTAAACCAAAACCATACTGACATCCAATGTGACTCCTTTAAAAAGACCATCATAATTTCTATATGATGTTCAAGTCAGCAGTCTGCTGCCCTTTGCACCATCTTTCGAATCATCTTCAAGGGCAGCCCCACATTGAGAGCACTGAAGTAACCTAACCAGGAAGGGACCAGTGAATGGACCACAGTGGATTGGTTCTGAGAGTCAGATACTGTACCTAGGCTTGTACCATAAGTACATGTAATAGTTGTACAATCAACCCTCCACAGTTGCGTGTTTTTGTAGGTTTGATTATTCACAAATTTGATTTACAGTGTTCCCTCGCTACTTTGCGGTTCGTTTTTTGCAGATTCGCTGTTTTGCGGGTTTTTTTAATAAACACTAAAATAATAGTATAAATCATAAAATAATATAAATCCCTCTTTCTACTCCCTTCCTAAGGAGAAGCCGAAGGAAGGAAGGAAGGAAGGAAGGAAGGAAGGGAGGGAGGGAGGGAGGGAGGGAGGAAGGAAGGAAGGAAGGAAGGAAGGAAGGAAGGAAGGAAGGAAGGGGAAGCTGAAGAGAGAGAAAAGGAAGCTGAAGCAGCTTTGTTTTCGCCTCAGAAGGCATGCGCGTGCTTGAGAGGTGAGGAGGGGTCAGAGATGTTACTTGCCAGTGAGATTGTAAACAGCAGAAATATAGCACCCCTACTTCACGGATTTTCACTTATCACGGGTGGTCCTGGAAAGTAACCCCCGCGATAAGTAAGGGAACACTGTACATGTTCTCTTTAGAAATCTCTTGGTTCCTCAGTGCAACTCTATTGTTAGATTCAGGTAAAGATTGACCAGGACGTATGCTAGATACGGACTTTCTTTCACTTCCTCCTCCTCTTAATTTTCCTCTTTTTCCTTCAAACCCAGTTTTTATTCCTGCTTTTTCTACTTTGGTGAGGGCCTTATACCCAAATCCAGCAAATTTGGAGGGGCCATTATATATATTTTATTTTATGTTGCCTTGAGTTCCAGTTTTGGAAGAAAAGAGGGGCATCACCATCACTACTACTACAAGTAGTAGTTGGAAGTCAACCTCACTCTGCTCAAGTCTTCAGTCCTCAATAAGGAGCAATTAGATAACATTAGGTTAGGCTGAAGAAATACTCCCCCCGAATGTCTGTTAATGTATCCATTTGCTCTCTCTCTCTGTCTTTCTCCTCCCATTTTCCAACTGAAACTTCATGTTCTTCTCCTGCCTTTTCCATCTTTGCATGTAGACATCTCTCTACTCTCTGTGTTTGAAGACATGTAGTTGTTTGGAGGTTTTTTCCTCTTGTTTTTGAACCTTAGAAGTAATGGAATTAGAGAGAAGCTTAGACTCAATTCTTTTCTGTCAAGAAATGTAGTTTGTATATATTTCTAAATAAGCCTTTTTGAAACCTTAATGACAACTCTGCATCTTTGACTCCTAAGCTCAAGAATTATTTTGCAGCCACAATATTTCATCTTCTGTTTGCTGTGAGCTGACTGCTCAATTAAGTATCCTGTTTGTATTTTTGGAAGCTCTGCTATTTTGGGAGAATTTTCTAACACTACTACAACAACAATGTCAACAACAATGTCAACAACAACAAATGTGTGACTTGTACCCTCTGCAGGCTGGCAGGAGATGGCTTGCATTTTCCTAAATCAATGCAAGAAAAGTCTTTGAAAAAGGTAAAGGTTTTCCCCTGACATTAAGTCTAGTCATGTTCGACTCTGAGGGTTGGTGCTCATTTCTAAGCCAAAGAGCTGGCGTTGTCTGTAGACACCTCCAAAGTCATGTGGCCAGCATGACTGCATGGAGTATTCCTTGTTCAAAATGTTTGGGACCAGAAGTATTATGAATTTTTGATATTTTGGGGTTTTGAAATATCTGTCTGCATATATTTACGTAATGTGATATCTTGGAGATGGGACACAACTCTAAACACAAAATTCACCTTTAAGGTTATTCTATGCACACTATTTTTAATGCGTTTGTGCATGAAACAAAGTTTGTGCCCATTTAACCATCAGAAAACAACAATATCATTATCCACAATTTCAGATTTTGAAGTATTCCAGATAAGGGATCCTCAATCTGTATTAGTTTTATTCTGTTTGTTCCTTACATGGCAATAATAAAATAATGTTTTAGAAAACATATATTTAAACTATTTTAAAAGATCATTGCTCTTGTAACATTTTAAAGCATAGCTTCAAAATGCTGAAGTGTTGCAGCAAAGATAGCTTCCGTCTGATTACTTTGCACTTCTGTTTGAATTCACTCATCCCACTTTTTTGTTTTGCTTTTTTCCAAAAGGCTTCAAGAGTGTGCCTGTGCTTCAGCGCATGGCCTCGATGGATAAAAAATAAATTGAACAAGACCTTTAAAGAGTCATATTAAATAGCATGCACATGGCAGGCAGAATTATGCCAGAATTTCAATATGTGCTCATCATGGTTGCCCAATTGTATTCTATGCAGCAATCACAAGCAATTTCCCCCTGTTTTTCCCATAAATAAAATATTGTATTTTTTGTCCTGGGAAAAAGTGATCTCTCTGCAAAAGGGCTGAAGAAGAAAAAATCTGGATCCCTCATAACAGTTTTTTATTATACACAAAGCATTCATTATTGTACAAAGATCAACTTTTTTTTGGAAAGGCCCTTTGTGTCAATACTGGTATGGTTTCAACTTTTAGTGGTTTATGGGAAAATATCCAAATCTTTTATGCCTACAGCCGCTCTCACGTTGCTTAATGCATATGTGCATTTTGAAAGGCTGGCCAAATGTATATATTTTGAGAGGCATAGAAAACCAAGGATTTTAGTTTTGCAGCTCCAAAATACATGCATGTAAACTGATTTTGATGATTTTTTGCTGAGACCTCTGGCTAACTGGTGCAATGACCAGGATTTTTTAAAAGACAAATTTGACAGGGAGATATGCAAAATTTTATATGCTCACTTTGCTTTTTAAATTTAATTTCATATTTAATTTCACATTCCTTTTTTATTCCCAATGATGGGGGAGGGGAGGGGATAAAGCATGTACATTTTAACCCTTGAAGTGTATTATGATTACTCTTTGATTTAAGTAAGTGTGTATATTTGTGTGCCTTTGCTCCACTTTTTGTCAGCAAAATATCTGGTTAGTCCTGGTTGTCCCAGGTGAATTCCAATTAAAGACTATTTTAGTTTTGTACTTGATTCCCTCATATGTAAGAATTTCAGCTTGTTTTCTTGATATTTTGATTGTCTTCCGATTCTTTCATAGCAGGTTTAAAATTAAGACTGATGTTGTTGCCATTTGAATTGAGATGAGGGACATATCAGATCAGACCCAAAATATGGGTCAATGTAGATGGAGCCTAGGAATGTGATTTAATGGATTAATCTGGAAATAACAAAAGTGGAGTCATTCATGTATGTTGTTACTATAGTTGTTTTATGCCTTCAAGTCATTTCCAATTTATGGTGACCCTAAGGTTAACCTATTGTGGGGTTTTCTTGGTAAGATTTCTTCAATTGCTATCATGTGATGCTTCACTGCTGCATTGCATCACATAGTGGTCTTGATAAGAATTGTTTTTGACCAACCAATAGCAAGTTCTTCTCCACCATATCTTCTACAATGCCGTGTACTGTATCCACAAAGGATGCTTCTGAAACTCAATGGCAGCTCTAAAAGGATAGGAGAAACATGGCAGAAAGAAGGAAATAAACAGAAATTCCTATTCACAATTCAGGACCTTTTGTATACACAATTTTCACATGGTAGTTTTGTGCAGGATACAGCATTTTCTGCAAAGGTAGCTTTTTCTATAGATAATTTTTTTCTGTGTAAAAATATTATTTTCTCCACAGTAAATAGTGTTTGCTATGCAAGCTACCATACTCAAATTTTCTGCCAAATAAGTCCTGAACTACTTTTAATCCAGGATTGTTTTACTTCTAAACCAGGATTATTTTTGACAGGATTTCTTGACGCTTGAAAAACATTTTCTTTGACCATATTTTGATTATTTTCAAATACCCTTTTCATCCCTATTTTGTGGGAAATGTACAAAATGTACAAAAAAAATCCTTTAGCAGTTCTTAAGATGCTACTTTCCCAGTTTAATCACCTTCACATAATTGTTGGGATGATGAACAAGGCAACACATGTAAAACACTTTGCACACTGTCAAGTTCTATACCACAAGATTAATATTATAGTTTTACACACCAATTAATAATTTGTTAATCAAAATACTCTTCTGTTTCTATTCATCCTGGCTTTCCTCAGGTATAGTGTTTGTAGATTGATTTAAAACTATTGCTTTTCTTCTTTTCCCTCTTTTTGATGAACATAACTGATTCAGTCACAGGAGCATTTACTAGTCATAAATTATGAGACAGCCTCAGACTACATTGTGAATTATATTCCTGCTAATTTAATCAAAAGATTTTTTGTACTTTGCCTAATGTCTTAATAATAGACTGAGTTGATATCACATGAATGTTTTTTACATGTGGTTTCATGAGGGGCTGGTGTGAAATTGCTCTATCGTCATTGCATTGTTGTGGTTGATGATTTACGGTATCTATATTTAGACCAACGTTCGTACACAGGTGCTATTCAGAGTGCTATCTGAAAATGTATCTTTCCCCTTAATGAATATTTTTTTGGCCATAAAAATAATGTTATTACATCTTTGTCATAGATGAAGAGTGAATTCTGGAAATAGCCATCACATTGTGGAGATGAACCTAGTTAGTCTTGTTCCTTTCACCAAACCTCGACGTGAATGAGAGAGCCATCAATACTTGAAGGTTTTCAGAATTTATTTCATTCAATAAGAAGAATTGGGGGGGGGGGGCTATAGAGCTTAAGTGAATAACTGAGGCAGACATTACAAGTTTTGGGCTGCTATCAGTTGGAAAGTTGAACATCCCTTTCATTTCTACTTGTGAATGATCAACTAAGTGGAGAAAGGCTTCATGAAGGGCAATACTGTTCAGAGTTGTAGTCTGTATTGAAGACCCGTTTGTCCACATAGAGCTTCCAGGAAAGAAAAAAAACACACACACAGTATTTGGCACAGCACTGGAAAAAACACTTTTGGTCTTCCAGATAGATAGCTTAATATGGGCTTCTGTAAGAAACATGGACAAAGAAGAATGTACCCTTGGTATCCACTGTAGTTTGGTTCCAGGAACCACACACCTCCATGGATACCAAAATATACAATGGTGCTGCTTATATCAACAACAACAACTCTTTATTGATTAGTCAATTTTGACCATATCAAAACATATGAAACATACAAAACATACACACTTACCCATACATACAGTAAAACCATGTATAGATACAAAGCATCCTGGCCTACAAGCCTACCAACCCACTCCTAGGTAATTGTGCAAATACAGAGTAAAAAGATTAAAATTAATTATTCCCTTAAGGTGAGGTTTAAGCGGGGGCAAGGGTAAGTAAAACTAGTGGTTTGTCCATAGTAAATTTTAAATTTGGATTTTGTTAATGGCATTAATGTCACAGCTCTCAGCTTCCATCTTCTCGCGGATGACCAGCGCTTTTTGCATAAAAAGGGTCAGTTTTAAAATAGAGTTTTTATCTGAACCTTGTAGAAGGATGTGCAATTTCTCCTTATTCTCTAAATCAGTATGGTTCTCCAGCAGAGGCTCTAAATAGAAAGATCGAATTCTGTTGTAATAGGGGCATTTTAAGAAAAAGTGTTCTGAGTCCTCCACTTCTGCATCTGCCTCACGGCACCCACAGATTCTCTTCGTATAGGGGATATTCTGACGTCTACCTAGCTTAGACTTAATGTTGAGTTGCTCGAATCTAGCCCGGGTAAAAAGTTTTCTAATATATAGTGGAAGTGTAAAAAAGAGGTAGGGCTCCTTATATAAAATTGCAAAATCAAGGTAATTTTTGGATAATTCTTTTGGGAATATTTTCAAACCATGGATTGTGGAATCAGTGGATGTAAAATCCATGGATCTGAAGTGCTGACTATAACAATGGTAAAAGTCATTTGAAATGCAGGAAGAAATGGATCCAGAGAAGAATGGTGACTGGGCACTTACAAAAAAAAGGTGACATCAATTGTCAGAAAGAAGACCAAAGAGGACATTAATTAGCATAAACTGTGCATGTGGTAATTTAAAAATAGATCAAAGAAGATTTAAGAATAATTACATTGAAAAAGAATGTATTTCACCAGAATGGGGAAGTCTCTGCTGGCTCAGTCTGCTGTCCAAGTGCAAGCTGTCAATGGCCAGCATTTAGTCTTCCTTCTTTCTTGAAGTTTTTTTTTTTAAAAAAACCTGGACATGGACTACACAGCCCTTCAAATAGAGGTTATCTTCAGTCAGAGGATTTTCCAATAACAGTAAGGCTATAAGGCAATTTTAATCTAAAGATGGTCCACAATGGGCCTTGATACAGTCTCAGATAACTTCTGAGTAATAGATCTCAAGATTTCTAAGAAGTGTTCTCTCACAAAATTCTGCCACTGGCCTGAGCAATGTCAGTTTGTTCTCTTGTTTATTGGCATGCAACAGATTGAAATTTCTATCCTTCCTACAAGTGATCTCCAGTGCAAAGAGGAATTAGAATAACAGAATCCAAGAATTGGAAGAGACCTCATGGGCCATCCAGTCCAACCCCCTGCTGAGAAGCAGGAAATTGCACTCAAAGCACCCCTGACAGATGGCCATCCAACTTCTGCTTAAAAGCCTCCAAAGAAGGAGCCTCCACCACAGTTCAGGGCAGAGAGTTCCACTGCTGAACAGCTCTTACAGTGAGGAAGTTCTTCCTAATGTTCAGGTGGAATCTCCTTTCCTGTAGTTTGAAGCTATTGTTCCGCATCCTAGTCTGCAAGGCAGCAGAAAACAAGCTTGCTCCCTCCTCCCTATGACTTCCCCTATACATGGCCCTCATCATGTCTCCTCTCAGCCTTCTCTTCTGCAGGCTAAACATACCCAGCTCTTTTAGCCGCTCCTCATAGGGCTTGTCCTCCAGACCCTTGATCATTTTAGTCACCCTCCTCTGGACACATTCCAGCTTGTCAACATCTCCCTTCAACTGTGGTGCCCAGAATTGGACACAGTATTCCAGGTGTGGTCTGACCAAGGCAGAATAGAGGGATAGCATGACTTCCCTGGATCTAGACACTATACTCTGTTACAGTAAGTAGTAACAGGATCAGGTATATATGTGTGTGTTAAAGAAAACCTTATGGTGTTACAGTAGAGTCTCACTTATCCAAGCCTTGCTTATCCAAGCTTCTGAATTATTCAAGACATTTTTGTAGTCAATGTTTTCAATATATCATGATATTTTGGTGCTAAATTCGTAAATACAGTAATTACAACATAACATTCCTGCGTATTGAACTACCTTTTCTGTTAAATTTGTTGTATAACATGAAGTTTTGGTGCTTAATTTGTACAATCATAATCTAATTTGATGTTTAATAGGTTTTTCCTTAATCTCTCTTTATTATCCAACATATTCGCTTATCCAACATTCTGCTGGCCCATTTACGGTGGATAAGTGAGACTCTACTGTATTAAGAAGCTATTCAAGATTTCAGCCTTTTCTAACCTTACCTGGAAGTTTCTGTTATTCCTTGATGGTCCTCTATCAGAGTATTAACCAGGCTTGACCTTGTGTAGCTTCTTAACTCAGATGAGTTTCAAGCCATTCAGGGAAACTTATTTTTGTCGGGGCTTCCCCAAAGCACTGACACTTTCCAATGGGGGGATTGGTATGCAGCTGAGTTGTCAAATTTCTGCCAAGGCTTTGTTTGGGTTTGGGCCTTTGACTCTTGGTTGGATAAGCCATTTGTACAGAAGTGTTTCACCCACTGAGTTCCCTCTAGCAACAGCTAGCTATTTGACTTGTCTAATATATTTTTAAAAGATTGCACCCGCTCAGTCAACGTCTCAGACAAGCTGTCAAAATCTAGTCACTCATGCAGTAGTTGGTCACACTTTGATGATGTGTCTGTCATCATGTTAAAACAGTCGTGTGCTGACATATTTTATGGGCCTGGCATGGGCATGTTTTAGAGATGAACAAAAAGGGTTGGCCTTTAAAAGGAGCAAGAGGAGCAATTCCTTTCAGTGAGGAGACATATAATTTGAAATAATAGTACATCAATATAGTATAGTATAGTATAGTATAGGAAATTGCTGTAAAATGAGAATTTCATACTCAGCTTTTCGTCCTGTAGTTCTTTCTAAAAAAGGGGGAGGGAGATAAGAGTGGTTAGGCTCTCCATGAAAATATACCTTGCACAAAGCTTACATTTTTCTTCCTGCCTCTTGAGTTAACAAGATGGGTGGAAATTTGGAAGGAATTATACGTCCTCCATTGTCCCTGCACTGTGCTGCATCTAAATGGCATAGGTTTTATGGGAAATATTAAGTAATTTTGTGCGAACATTGACTGAATAACCTCAGTGGTTTTCTCGGGTTAGACATAAAGACTTGTGATTTGGATTATGTAGAACCCATATATTACTTTGCACTTTTACACATTCTCTAGGGACATGTCATAACTATACACTGGAGACACATCTCTTGGCATTTCCCCCCCTTTAAAATGATTCATAGGCAGATATACTCAGAAATAGACCTGTACAAACTGATCAGATCTAGTCTGACCATCTGTTTCAAAACTAAGTAAAGACTTTCATGACTTGGAGCTGAGCATTATTAGAGAAGATGGAAACTCATATCTATCAAACTATTCCTCAGACTGTTCAAAGAATTGGTAATCCTTCCAGAAACCTGGGAGAATTGAGCAAGGCACAATGCCAAGAACTGACAGAAACTATACCAGCATATGAGGAAAATACCAAGTATGAATAGGACAGTTTGGCAATTACTTTGAGGCTACAAAGCATGATGAGCAACGTATATTCATTTCACACATAGACACAAATGCACAGGGCTCTTATAGAAAAGCACAACACATGGGACCTGTCTCATTCGCATTAATTAAACACCTGGAAAGATTTGGATCTTAAGCTAAGACTAAAATCTTTGCAGGTATTGGCCCTGTGGGGACTGACTCCTAGGACTATTTTGCAGAAACTAGAATTTCCTAGAAAGGTGTCCTCTCAGGTTAAAAAAAAAGGTCTTAAAGAAGTTGGTGATAGAGTTGCACTGGAGGACCTAGATATTCCAAGATAA
The DNA here is from genome assembly GCF_035594765.1 of Anolis carolinensis. Classification (NCBI taxonomy): domain Eukaryota; kingdom Metazoa; phylum Chordata; class Lepidosauria; order Squamata; family Anolidae; genus Anolis; species Anolis carolinensis. The sequence continues at coordinate 221,321,152 of NC_085841.1, forward strand.
CATTTTAATCAAATCTATAAATAATCAAATCCACAAAAGTCAGACTTGCAAATGGGAAGGCTGACTGTGTGTGTGTGTGGTATTTTGAATGAATTTAGGAGAGTGAAAAACAAAACGGTATGTTTCCTACATGAGTTTAATTAGAAGATCCTGGTGCCACAATGGGTTAAAGCCTTATGCTGGCAGGACTGCTGACTTGGAGGTTGGGTTGCTGACCTGAAGGTTACTGGTTCGAATTCAACTCAGGGAGAGTGTGGATGAGCTCCCTCTGTCAGCTCCAGCTCCATGCGGAGTCCCACAAGGATGACAAAACATCAAAAACATCTGGGCGTCCCCTGGCCAACATCCTTGTAGATGACCAATTCTCTCACACCAGAAGCAACTTGCAGTTTCTCAAGTCACTCCTGACATGGAAAAAAAGAGTTTAATTTTGCTTTTGTTTTTGCAAGCAAGAGTAAATACTGTCCTTGATGTTCCTCTGTCTGTAGATGTTCTTCCAGCAGTGAGCTAAGGCAGGATCTCTGTGGGTAGCGTGGTGCTTTAATAAACAGTCATGAAGGCAACTTAGCTTTTCTGCAAGTAAATTAAAATAGATTGAATTGCTAAATTGCCTTTATAACTGTATTTATAAAGCTGGAATACATGGCCATCTTAACCCATTAGAACAAAATCTACATTAATATTTTGATTAGAATGAATCAAAATTCACCATGTAGTATGCCTTCAGGTTTTATATAGAGCAGGGCTTTTAAAACTTTTTACACTCAGGACCCCTTCCTGCCTGGTAAATATTTATGTGATTCAGGTATATAGGTAAACAAAATAGATATAAAAATAATACATTTACTGATAACAAATCAGCATTTGCAAGGCTTGCTAATCAGGCTGATTTTTATGAAGTTCTTCTGAAGCATTTTCTGCAGAGTCCACTGTAAACACAGAATGTTGTTTCTAAGAGATTTGAGTAAATGTCTAAAATAGCCATTAATTGGTGTTCAGAAAACATTTACTGTTGCTAATTTTTTTCATGACCCCAACATTGAAAGAAGGGGATCCCATTTAGGGTTGGGATCCACAGTTTAAGTATGTGTTTGGATGGGATGTTAAATGAAAAAGGAAGAGATGTTTCTGAGTCAAGAGGAGGCATGAAGTCCTGTTTGTAGTTTGCTTTAGCCAGAAGGTGACAATAAAGGAAGCTCTGTTCCCAGTATTATTGTGAGCCAGGAGGGTTTGTGAACCTCAGTAAGCGCATGAAAAGAATTGGTGGTCATATGTGATGAGCCAACACATCTGCAATGGTGGTGAAGGCTGACAGAAGTGTGTAACAGGGGGCAAGACTTTGCTTCTTGGTGCCTTCTAATATGATTTTAATTCAGATGCTGCATCTGGCCAACATGCCTCATGCAGTCCATTATCAGCTAGTTAGCCAACCAGGCGTTAAGGTGTTTTTATCCATGAGGCAGTGGTGAGCAAAAGCAGTACGTCTTTATTTCGGTTCCACCACTGCTTTGTTCATTAAGCTAATTATAACATTCTGCATTCCTCCTTTTCATTTCCCTTGTTTCTTCAGCTGATCCTTTCCCCCCAACCTTGCAATCGACTGTTACTGAACAGTTGAAGCTGAACAGGAAGGAATTGCAGGTGTCAACTCACAGTTTACAAATATGACATCTCCTCTGGCATAGCTGGAAATATGAAATATTGATTTATGTGCAGTAAAAGGTCTTATAAAAATGATCACATACACATGAGAGATTAATGCGCTGGAGATCAATAGAAATTTCATTCTTGACGCTAGACTGTCACCTATGGTGAAATGCTAAAATACAGAAATCAATATTATCTATGAAATGTCAAATTTATTATAATTATGAGGATGAAAGCTGGCCAAGTGGCTCCCAAGAGAGAAGGAAGGATAGGTTACTGTGCTGAAGCATCCTTCATGTCCCTTGTTCACTTGCTGCCAATTTGAGAACAATATTGGTGCTGGGGGTTTTCAGGCATTATGTATCACCATGTAGTAACAAATTCCTCCTGGAATATTTAACTCTTGAAACTGACAATAATACCGGCGTCTTTGTAGGCAAAAGGTTCAGAACTTTGAAATGGGGGTAGTGGTGGATTGGGAGAGGGGGGAGAATGAGAAGGAAAGAAAGAAAGAGAGAGAGAGAGAGACAGAATGGGTAAGGGTGGGGGAAAGCGCATATTGCTAGCACACAGAGCACACCAGATTATGCTGATTAGTAAGCTGTATAATTTTACAACATTTTACATACCACCTAATTAATTATGATCACAGTTTAATAGTAGGAGTCTTTAAAAAATTATTCAACTGGTCGAGTTGGCAGCAAACTGGAGAAGTAAAAGCAGAAATGCCTGATCTGCCATGCCAGCATTCTATTGTTTTCTGTGTCTGAGCCTGATTCTTAAAAATGGCCCTTCAGTCCTTCTTTGCCTCTTGGTGCAGCAATTCTTTCGAAGGCATTTTTTATGTGGCGGGCCCCGTGTGCCTCATGTATCACATTTATTGGAGTCTTCTGAAAAGCACCACCAGGCTAAAATGTTATGGGCCAGTAAGAAAACAATAAAACTACAGTTTTCCTTGTTGCTCTTGATTTGTTTTATAAATCAGATTTATGAAGGAGCCACTCCTACATAAATTCTTCTTTCACGTACCCACTTGGCAAACTCTGTGTTTGTTTGTGTGGGAACCCTGTTTATGCCTGTAATAATATCAATGTGCTTGGTTGTCAGGGGTGATTTTGGGAGAGCCTATTTAGCCATGTCAGATTTTGTAGAAATGTCAAGGTACATGTAACTACTAGTATCTGACTACTGCCATTTAAAAAAATAAAATAAAATCATTATAATATAAAACTCTTGCTGGAGAAGTGGATTTTCTTGTTTTCATACCCTGTTTCCCCTAAAATAAGACATCCCCAGAAAATAAGACCTAGTAGAGGTTTTGCTGAATTGCTAAATATAAGGCCTCCCCTGAAAGTAAGACCTAGCAAAGTTTTTGTTTGGAAGCATGCCCAATGAACAGAACACCAGAGCATGCAGGATCAGTAAATGTACATACCATAGAGTTTTGTACATGGAAATAATGGTAGTGACAAGAAATTCTTGATAGGATTCACAATTTGTCTGGTTATGCTGGTTTGTGATGACAACTACTGTACACTATATAATAAATGTTCATTTTTTGTTCAACAATAAATGTGAATTCTTCTTCATGGAAAAACAAGACATCCCCTGAAAATAAGACCTAGCACATCTTTGGGAGCAAAAATAAATATAAGACACTGTCCTATTTTCGGGGAAACACGGTAGATAGAACGGTTGTGATTTAGTAGCTTAAATAACCACACACTGGAGATATATTTTGGATTGATATCTCCATAGTATTAGAGATGACACAATGGCTGGAATGAGTGAAATGTCTGGAAATGACACAACAATTTCATTATAAAATAATTCTGGTGCATACCTTATTTGCCTTCAAATTTACATGCAGTAGGATGTCACCCAATAACAGCAACAAGAAGAAGAAATGCATTGACAAAAATAATCTCACAAGATCATAATTTTACATAAAATTTGCATAGGCTAATTTTTATAGAGATACTAGCTGTGCCCGGCCACACATTGCTGTGGCTTATGAGAATCATTTGTTGACCAGGTGGAATAGCAGTGAATAGCCTTGCTGCCTCAAAACCTGGCCGTTTTCTTCTTATGCGAATCCTTGTTTGGTTAGCTGGAATACAAAGGAATAGGCTTGTTGCTTGGAAGGCTGGGTACTTGCATTCTAGGGGAATGGTTTTTTTGGCCAATTTGAATTCCACTGAATAACTTTGCTGCTTCAAAGCCTGACCGCATCTATATAGGGGCATCCTTCCTTCTTGGTTAGCCAGGTTGAACTGCACTGAATAGCCTTGCTGCTTCAAAGCCTGGCCACTTTCAACATTGGGGCATCCTTCATTCGCCAGGTTGAATGGGACGGAATAGCCTCATGGTTTCAAAGCCTGGGGGTTTTCTATCTAGGGGAAATCTTGGTTGGCCAGGTTGAATAGCAATTAATAGTCTCGGTGCGGCAAGTATGAATACTGCAATTAGCCACCTTGATTAACATTTAATGGCCTTGCAGCTTCAAAGCCTGCCTCCTTCTTGCCTGGTGGAAATCCTTTGTTGGGAGGTGTTAGCTGGCCCTGGTTGTTTCCTTTCTGGAATTTTCCTGTTTTCAGAATGTTGCTCTTTATTTACTGTCCTGATTTTAGAGATTATATTGTTCTGTATTATTATACCACAGTAAAAGGTAAAGGTTTCCTCTGACGTTAAGTCCAGTCGTGACCGACTCTGGGGATTGGTGCTCATCTCCATTTCTAAGTCGAAGAGCCAGCGTTGTCCGTAGACACCTCCAAGGTCATGTGGCCGGCATGACTGCATGGAGCGCAATTACCTTCCCACCGGAGCGGAAACTTTGGCATGTTTTCGAACTGCTAGGTTGGCAGAAGACCACAGTAATTATTATATATTATATTTATAATCTTATATTATCTGCTTAGAACTGGATTATATGAGGCCCCTTCTACACAGCTGTATAAAATCCATTCTGAACTGGATTATATGGCAATGTGGACCCAAGATAATCCAGTTCAAATCAGATACTGTGGATTATCCTGCCTTGGCATTCTGGGTTATATAGGTGTGTGGCAGGGCCTTGAGTCTACACTGCCATATAATCCAGTTCAAATCAGATAAATTGTATTTTATAGGCAGTGTGCAAGAGTGAACAGGCCCTGGGCACCATTTCTGGCTGAGTGGGTTGCTAGGAGACGAAGTGGGCGAAGCCTACCCTTTTAACTGGCAGCAAGGGGAAAAAACAGTTCTTTCTCGTCTTCTATTTTGGGCTTAATTTTTCTAGGTTTTTTTTGTTTTTGTTTGAAAGACATATTTTGGATGACTATGTCTTTTGTGGCCAAATTTGGTGTGATTTGGTTCAGTGGTTTTGTTGTTTATTTTATAGTAAAATGAACATTACATTTTTATATATATAGATACATAGCAATTGCTATTAATAGGAAATCACCATTTTGATGACCTTGTGTTCTATGTGCCTATTTAGGCTTCTGTCTGAGTATGAGGTGCTATAGGCAAATTCAACACTTGCTTGGTTTTCCTTCTCAGGCTTCTTTATTTGTAAGTTGGATCTGGACTGGAGAGCCCTTAAAACAGACTGTGCCTTCAAATATAGGTGGTGTTCTTGTGATAATTAGGATACTTGGCTGTCCTTGCTATTTATTTTCAAGACCAGCATACTGCATTAATAGATTTGAAAAAGATACTAGAGGGGTGCACAACTTTCTTTTCTTTAGGATAAAACTGGAGTGTACTCTGTGACATATTTAGTTTGTTGAGCAATTGGAATGATTGTGAACGTTCCCTGTTTCACCACATCCCATCATCAGCCACACCATGTTTGAATATGTCTTCAAGGCACCTGTCAACTTATGATGTCCCCAGGGATTTCATAGAGTTTTCTTGGACAAGGAATACTCAAGAGGTGGTTTTGTCAGTTTCTTCCTCTGAAATATTACCTACAGCAATGGGTATTTGTTTGTGGTTGCCCATCTAAACACCTAGCCCTATTATCTTTGAAGCTCAGAAGGAATCTACTGCGTTCAGTTTATTTAGGCCAAGCCTTCTTTACCTTTTCCACTTGTGACCCTACAATGTGCCTTTCTATACCCAATGCTTTTTAATATTTGTATGAAACTGCTGGGTGAGATCACCTAGAGGCATGTGGTGGAGTGCCATCAGTATGCTGATGACACCCAAACATAATTCTCCATGCCTTCAAAAACAGCTTCAGCTAAGCAAAGTGTGTCTCCTCCGAAGGAATGTCTGGAAAAGGTAATGAGCTGGATGAGGAAAAACAAATTGAAACTGAATCCAGACAAAGCAGAGGTGCTTGCCATCAAGGGTCCTAAACTGGCGGTGAAAATGTGTCAACCAGTTCTGGATGGGGTTACATTCTCCCTGAAATACTGTGTCCGCAGCTTTGGAGTGCTCCTGGAGCCATCTCTCCAAATGTCAGTCTAGGTAGATGCTACAGACAGGAGTGCTAACTATCAGCTTCATCTAATATGGTAGCTGCACCCCTTCCTAGATTTGGACCTAAAGATGGTAGTGCATGCAATGGTAACTTCAAGGTTGGACTTCTGCAATGTGTTTTACATTAGACTAGCTTTGTATCAAGTTTGAAAACTCCAGTTGGTTCAAAATACAGCAGCCAAATTGGTTTCAGGAACATCCATAAGTGCACATATTACACCCATACTTGAGTCACTCCACTGGTTGCCAATTAGTTTCCAGGAAAAGCACAAAGTGTTGGTTAAAGCCCTACATGGTTTGTTTCCTAGTGACTTACAGGATTGCCTCCTCCTGTACAAACTGCCCCAAACACTTAGGCCACTCCAGCCTGCCAGAACATGACTTCCCACCATCACCCAGAGGACCTTTTCATTGGCCACCCCAAGATAGTGGAACGACCTGCCATAAGAGATTCAACAACTAAATGAGCTGTCAGAATTTAAAACACATCAAAAGACCTATGTCTTCCGGTAGGCCTGCCCAGATAGTTTTAATCAGGAATTTTAAACTTGTGTCTTGTGTCCACTATATTTTAATCATTGTTCTGTGTATTTTAATGTATGTATTTTGTAGAAATACGTTTTAATATGTGTATTTTGTATAATAATTATGTGTTTTAGCTATGTTTTAGCCACCTTGAGCCATAAGGAGAGGTGGGTAAGAAGTAAGAAATGGTAAGAAATTATAAATAATTAAATGATAACAGACCCAGGGAACACCTGCAAAACACAGAAGCAACCAATACCAGCTCTATCTAGTGGACTAAATATATGCAGTACATTCTCAGTTAACCAGAACTCAAGCAACTAGAACTACTGGTATAGTATAGTATTGGATACAGGATTAGTTAAACCTACAGTAGAGTCTCACTTATCCAACACCCACTTATCCAACGTTCTAGATTATCCAACGCATTTTTGTAGTCAATGTTTTGATACATTGTGATATTTTGGTGCTAAATTCGTAAATACAGTAATTACTACATAGCATTACTGCGTATTGAACTACTTTTTCTGTCAAATTTGTCATATAACATGATGTTTTGGTGCTTAATTTGTAAAATCATAACCTAATTTGATGTTTAATAGGCTTTTCCTTAATGCCTCCTTATTATCCAACATATTCGCTTATCCAAGCCTCTGTTTATGTTGGATAAGTGAGACTCTACTGTATTTTAATAGTAACTTTCAAGCAACCAGAAACTACATTTATCTGGCATCTATCAATCCCTATAGGTGCCAGTTAACTGAATGTCTATTGTAATAATTACATACTACTGATGCAATTCCCGGCAGTAAGCAAAAGTGTTTGGTCAATTCTGTCATCCATACTGCACCCCACACCCTCTTTTTGTTCCTGATTAATGACATAAACTAGGATCTTCTCAAATCAGGTTTCTCAACATAATGGATAAAGGATTTTTTTAAAAATATATTTTTATTGATGTTATATTTCGTATTGTGAGCAGATTGGCACATTTAATACATATGCATCGTTTCTCTATTACCACATTTCTCCACCCTCTTCCATTCTATATTATCCACTCACTTATCTAATATATCATAGTTCTGATCATAATGAATAAAGGTTTCCACTTAATAATAAATATTTGAATGTTCGTATGTTGAGATTTTTTAGAGAAACCTTCCATGCAAAAAGACGAAATGCTTTTCAGTGCATTGAATTCCATTAGCCCTCTTATGTTGTACCACAGAGAAATCAAGTTCTTTAGGTTTTGAAAATCTAGTGAATTATCCTGTTTGTTCATTGGGCAACTCCTGGGCACACTCTGGTGAAAGAAGACTGACAGCTGTATTCTAGGCTTCATTTACGAGACAGCTGTGGCCAGAAATGCTTTGCTATAGCTTCAGAGTAATATCTGATCATTATATTGCAGCTGTCCTGTATATGTGAGTGGAAAAGCATCCATGTGGAGCTCTGCTTCATGGCCCTTAACAATGAAAAGATTCTTACAAGAAGTATGCCTTACTTATCTTGATCAGAGATGAATGGATCAATCTGTTTCAATTACATGTGTTCACTTGCACAAATCCACTCTGTCCTGTTTTCTTATTCATCCAACATCATTTTAATTTTGGAAAGTAATATCATTAAAACATATAAATTTTAAATGTCCCTTCTTTATAAAATATGCATCTTTAAAAGACTGTGTCTCAGAATAAGACTTTTAAAACATATCTCTGATGCTTTTTTGAGCTGCATATACAGTGTTCCCTCACTTATCGCGGGGATTAGGTTCCAGGACCACCCGCAATAAGTGAAAATCTGCAAAGTAGGGGCACTATATTTATTTTAATATTTATGTATTATTTTAATAGTTATACACTATTTTAAGTCTTTATCAACCAATCGTGTGTTGATAAATCGCCTCCTTCTCTCATTGCCACTTGGGCTCCTTTCCTCTCCCTTCAGCTTACCTGTAATAACTAGGAAATCATTGGGTGCAGTTTCTAAACACGGAGATTCCTTATTTAGGAATGAATGTCATGAAGGCTATGTTCTATCAGAATGCTTAATGTTCCAGTGTGTCTTTTGCAGCACTATATCCGGTGGCCTAGGGGATAAAAGCCTCGTGACTTAAAGGTTGGGCTGCTGACCTGAAAGCTGCCAGGTTCAAATCCCACCCGAAGAGAGCATGGATGAGCTCTCTCTTTCAGCTCCACCTCCATGCGGGGACATGAGAGAAGCCTCCCACAAGGATGGTAAAACATCAAAACATCCGGGCGTCCCCTGGGCAACGTCCTTGCAGACGGCCAATTCTCTCACTCCAGAAGAAACTCCGGTTGCTCCTGACACGAAAAAAAATATCAATAATAATGCATTGCATGTAAGTTATGTGTTCTAAAATGGAGGTTTTACTGCCAATCCTATCCCATGTTGAAGTCATCAAGTTACCCAAGAAACAGGTGGATGGAGTGTAAGAACTGTTGACATGTTAATTTAATCCAAACTATTGAGAAAGATAAGGAACCTCCAGTGGCACAGCGGGTTAAGCTGAACTTGCTGACTGAAAGGCCACCAGTTCGAATCCGGGGAGCGGAGTGAGCTTCCGCTGTTAGCTCAAGCTTCTGCCAACGTAGCAGTTCGGAAACATGCAAATGTGAGTAGATCAATAGGTACCACTCCAGCGGGAAGGTAACGACGCTACATGCAGTCATGCTGGCCACATAACCTTGTTGTCTACGAACAACGCCGGTTCTTTGGCTTAGAAATGGAGATGAGCACCAACCCCCAGAGTCAGACGCGACTAGACTTAACGTCAGGGGAAATCCTTATTGAGAAAAATGAGTTACAGGATATCCAACAAGATGAAGGGAAAAGCAATAGAATGATTGTCAGGCAGTCCGGAACTTGTTCAGCAAATCAGTAGTTCAGATAAACAAAACCAGAAAAATATAAAACAAAGTAGTAAATCCTATCCAATCCAGGGTCAGGAAAACACAATCACCAAAAATTGCCAAAATAGTTGCCAAGTAGAAGAGTTGCAAGCACGACTGGTCTGCCATCCATTATATTGAACTGGCTGAGATATAAAAAAACATTTTCTGCTCATTATTGCTTGCCCCATCACATTCCTTTCTGATCTTTTCCTGGACAGATCAATAAACAGACACAATCTTGAAATAATCCAATGACAGTTTATTAAAATGCCCTGTCATGGCAGAGACCAACCAGTAGTGGTGTCATACAAAGCCCTGGACCAACCAGGGAGCAAATCCTATCTGGACACATTCTGGACCAACTGGAAACTAGCATGGTATTCTTGAATAGCTATCAAAATGCAATAAATATGGCTATATGTTTCAGTTGTGGTATGTAAGTTCTTTGGAGTGCTGTTTCCGCTGACATCTAAAATCATATAACACTTCTCTCCATCTGAATCATCCAACTTTAGAGGGTGAGTTACGACAAAGCCCCATTAAAATTACACCAGCCCAGTCATGGCAGAATGTGTTAGAAATGATAAGTGGTTGGGTTTTTCATGACCCATCGCTCCGCTATGTTACAATTAGGTTGAGCTAAAGACAGTGGGAGTGGATGGAAATAAAAGGCAATATGGGAAGAGAATGAACAATGCAATATGGACTGAAGCTAAAGAGAACTCCAGTCCTATAATGCTCATGCTTCTTCCATGTTTCGACTATGAGAAAAGTGCCAAATTTATCCTCAGAAGAAAGGCATTCTATGTATTGGTGACCAGGCCTTGGAATGTCCTGTCATGGAAACATGCTTGGGCTTGTCATTGTATTTGTTCCTATGCTTGACTGAAACTTTTCAATTTGCCTGTGTGTGTCTGCAATCATTTTTATGCACCATATTTGTATTGGAACATTGTTTATGCATTCACCCCTTTTCATGTGGGATTGGTTGTGGTACCTACTGTGGATACCAGAATCCATGGATGGTTTAGCCTCATTACATAAAATGGCATTAAGGTAAAGGTGAAGGTTTCCCCCTGACATTAAGTCCAATTGTGTCCGACTCTGGGGGTTGGTGCTCATCTCCATTTCTAAGCTGAAGAGCCTGCATTGTCCGTAGACACCTCCAAAGTCATGTGACCAGCATGACTGCATTGAGCTCCGTTACCTTCCCACAGAAGCGGTACTTATTGATCTTACTCACATTTGCATGTTTTCAAACTGCTAGGTTGGCAGAAACTTGGGCTAACAAGCTTCACTCCCCTCTCTGGATTCGAACCTGTGATCTTTCGGTCCACAAGTTCAACAGCTCAGAGCTTTAACATGCTGCGCCACCAGGGAAATTACTCATATGAAATTGCCTGCAACTCTAGCTACTACTAGAGATAGCCAGAGGTTCTGTGAAATGGTAGAAAGCTACAGTGGAATATTTTTGAGTCATGCTTGGTTAAATCTATGGATCTGGAGCCCACAGATATGGAAGGCTGGTTGTACATTGTAGGCTAAGGTAAAGGTTTTCCCCTGACGTTAAGTCCAGTCGTGACCGACTCTGGGGGTTGGTGCTCATTTCCATTTCTCAGCCAAAGAGGCGCCGTTGTCCGTAGACACCTCCAAGGTCATGTGGCCAGCATGGCTGCATGTAACGCCGTTACCTTCCCGCCGGAGCGGTACCTATTGATCTACACACATTTGCATGTTTTCGAACTGCTAGGTTGGCAGGAGCTGGGGCTAACAGCGGGCGCTCATTCCGTTTCGGGATTTGAACCTGGGACCTTTTGGTCTGCAAGTTCAGCAGCTCAGCGCTTTAACACACTGCGCCACCACCAGGGGCCCCTGTACATTGTAATAATAATAATAATAATAATAATAATAATAATAATAATAATAATAATAATAATACAGTAGAGTTTCACTTATCCAACACTCACTTATCCAACATTCTGGATTATCCAACACATTTTTGTAGTCAATGTTTTCAATGCATTGTGATATTTTGGTGCTAAATTCGTAAATTCATAAATACAGTAATTCTACATAGCATTAATGTGTAATGAACTACTTTTTCTGTCAAATTTGTTGTATAACATGATGTTTTGGTGCTTAATTTGTAAAATCATAACTTATTTTGATGTTTAATAGGCTTTTTCTTAATCTCTCCTTATTATCCAACATATTTGCTTATCCAACGTTCTGCTGGTCCGATTATGTTGGATAAGTGAGACTCTACTGTAATAATAATAATAATAATAATAATAATAATAATAATAATAATAATAATAATTTATTATAAGAAATAATTTATTTCTTATAACCCACCTCCATTTCTCCGAAGGGACTCAGAGCAGCTCACATGGGGACAAGGCTTAAAAACATCAGTTTGATGTACAATTAAAGCACAATACAAGATTGAGATATTTAAAATATCTTAAAATGAACAGACAACCATATCAATTACAGAGCAAAAATGGTAAGTTGCATGGAAGGTGAAGGCTGTGCAACCATAGATAATAGAACCAGAATGGAATTAAGTGCTAAGAACGGGCAGGAATGATTCGGGACTGTGCAGTAAAGTGCAAGCTGATTTATTCAAAAGCACATTGAAACAACCATGTTTTCAAGTCTTTTTGGAATATGGCCAGGGTGGATGCTAATCTGATCTCCCTGAGGAGAGAGTTCCAGAGTAAGGGGGCCACTACCGAGAAGACCCTCTCCCTCGTCCCCACCAACCGTGCTTGTGAAGCGAGAGGAGAGCCTCCCAATACACTTCAAACATTGTATTGTTTATATATTGTGTTCCATTAGATATGCTATCCTGAAGTCTCCCTCCCTCCCTCCCTCCCTCCCTCCCTCCTTTCTTTCTTTCTTTCTTTCTTTCTTTGGTTTTGGCCTATACATTTCCACGATGAAGAAAACAATGCCAGCTCTAAGCCATTTGCCCATTTATAAACCCAGTGTGTCCTCCCCCAATGTCTTCTGCAGTGCTTAAAAAGGGGCACTTAATTAGAGAAATTTGTGGAGGATGGTATTTTGCCACAGAGCTGCTATATAAAGCTATTAATAAGGAGCATCCACAAAGTATATTTACAAGTGAATGAACTAACAGACCATTGCTACAAAGTAAATGAGGAATTCTTTATCACCTTTAATTACAAAATAATATCCTTGCTTCCGCTCTATTGGTTTCCTAATATTGTATCTTTTTTATTTTCCCAGAGTCATTGCATTGCAATTTATTGTCAGTAAAGATAGGATATAAAGCTTCTCTCTCTCTCTGCTGTCCCCCTCCCGCCACACTCCCAGTTCTGTAATACGTAAACACTTTTCAATCGTCTTTAGGAGAGCTTGTCCAGAAAAAGAGGTGCTTTTTTCTATTACATTGTAGCATTTACACATTTCCCCCTCCTTCTTCTAAATAGAGATTTAGAAAGATTTTTCCCCTCTCTCCCGCCGTCTTTCTGAAGGCTTTCTGTACCTCAAGTAGACGAAGCCGCAGTTAAAGTTAATACGTAATGCAACACAGTTTAAGAGATAGGCTTTTCTTGCAGTCAGGTCTCAATTAAGAGATAAAAGACAAAAAAGTGCAAAGCACTTGATAAAGCTAAGAATACAAGGACCGGCATGGAAGTGCTTGAAGCTGTCCATAGCGATAACTGGATAGTCAGCTGGAATCTTCTTGAAATGAAGTGGGTGCTCTAACTTATCAAAATCCACATATGGGAAATTATTGGTGCCTACAGGGGTGATTAACACTAACTCAGTGGGTCAGAAACAAGCTGGGATGAAGGTGAAAGCTGTATCTGACTATCAACACCAAATACATCAATTTAGAGAAAGATAGCAGCTTTTCCCCTCTCCCTCCTCACTTTCTGTATCTTCACTTTTGCAGGTTGTTGCGCAGCAGAAGCGGCATGTATTTTGCAAAGTGTCTGCTGTAATGTGCAAATTGCATTGTACATTTATAATGTAATCTGTTTTTAATAAGACACATTAAGATTACATTTTAGATAATTGGGTGTTTCTCTTTCACAACAAGCATTTGCCCAGTTCGATGTGTGCATCTTTCCTTACCTGTATCTATATATCTACAGAGAATGTTTGTGTTTGTGTATGCAAAGAAACATTCTTCAAAATAATAATACAAGCATAAAATAAAAGCTTGCATATTAGTTATTTCTGTGACATGTTTTACCTGGAAAATTTAGTGGATAGGCAATACCGTGTTTTCCCGATAATAAGACAGTGTCTTATATTAATTTTTGCTCCCAAAGTTGCGCTAGGTCTTATTTTCAGGGGATGTCTTGTTTTTCCATGAAGAAGAATTCACATTTATTGTTGAACCAAAAAAAATTGAACATTTATCATATGTTGTATAGTAGTTGTCATCACAAACCAGCATAACTAAACAAACTGTGAATCCTATCAAGAATTTCTTGTTACTACCATTATTTCCATGTACAACAATCTATAGTACATACATTTACTGATTCTGCATGCTCTGGTGTTCTCTTCAGCTAGTATGCTTACAATCAAAACTTTGCTAGGTCTTACTTTCGGGGGAGGCCTTATATTTAGCAATTCAGCAAAACCTCTACTAGGTCTTATTTTCAGGGGATGTCTTATTTTCGGGGAAACAAGGTACTAGCTTTCTCTCAAATACAATAGAGATAAGGGCCCTTATACACTATTATTATTTATTTATTTACAGCATTTATATTCCGCCCTTCTCACCCCGAAGGGGACACATTACACATATAGGCAAACATTCAATGCCTTTTAACATAGAACAAAGACAAGACAAACATAGGCTCCGAGCGGGCCTCGAACTCATGACCTCCTGGTCAGAGTGATTCATTGCAGTGATTCATTGCAGCTGCTCTCCAGCCTGCGCCACAGCCCGAGCCCACTACATAGGTATAATTCTATATTCCATTTTAACTGCTATAGTTGCATCCTATGAAATTCTGGGATTTGAAGTTTAGGGAAGGGTATTTACATTCTTATCAGACAAACTCTAGGTCCCCATCTACGCTGACCATTTAGATCAGTGTGGGGTCAGATCAGCCTGCTGGATCTAATTCAACACAGGTAAAGCTGCTTAAAGTGGCTGCCTCCAGAATTAAAAAAAATGCCAGGGACAACCCAGAACATGCACCAGAGGTAGCCCAATGTACAGAGCATTGCGGAAGTATAATCTTGGGGCTACTAGTGAATGCATTACCATCTTTAGGTCTTCCAATTGTAGGAAGGAGCATAGCTGACATATTTTCAAACCATGAATAGTTGAGTCTGGATACAGAGGGTCAACTGCACTTCATGTTTCTTTTCCACATAATTCTAGCAGTTCTATTCCACTTTAACTACTTGACTGCATATTAAGAAATCCTGGTCTTTGACATTGGGTGATGCACTCAGGGCCCTTCTACACATGCTGTAAAAAACAAAAGTAACTGGGTTAAAAGAGTGGTGGAGGCTAAATGATGTTTAGCCAAAGTGAGGGAGGGATCGGGTTGAGAGGTAAAAGGTGTGCTTATAACCCGATTCCGGCTCAAAAATGCACACCTTTGCATGACTGTATATCCCTGCAGTCAGAGCCAGCCCTAGGTATTTTTCAAGTGTGGGCGAACAGAATTTTGCCCCCCCCCCCAAAAAAAAACAACCAATCACTGAAAAATAAAAGTGTTGGATAAACTAGAATGTTAGATAATAAGGAGGGATTAAGGGAAAGCCTATTAAACATCAAATTACATTAAGATTTTACAAACTAAGCACCAAAACATCATGTTTTACAACAAATCAACAGAAAAAGCAGTCTCGACTGCGCCCCCGTATGTTTTGCTCCACAGGCGACTGCCTAATTCGCCTCATTGTTGGACCGCCTCTGCCTGCAGTCATGCAAAAGATGTGATTTCCCCTTCTCCCCTTTGTGTTGACTGTTACAATGCACATGTGCTTTTTTAAAGCCTGAAACAGCTGATCAGA
This sequence comes from Anolis carolinensis, assembly GCF_035594765.1. Lineage (NCBI taxonomy): Eukaryota > Metazoa > Chordata > Lepidosauria > Squamata > Anolidae > Anolis > Anolis carolinensis. The sequence goes on from NC_085841.1 coordinate 221,336,724, forward strand.
TTGTCAAACAGACACACAGGTGGCTCAAGGGAAGCACAAATGGAGAGCAATTAGAACTCTGAAACTTTTTCTTCTACACTTTGAAATCTTAGGGCCCTTCCAGACAGGCTCTATACCCCAGGAACTGGCAGTGTGGACTCATATAATCCATCTTAAAGCCAAAAAACCTGGGATCAGATCCTGGGATGTAGGGCCTGTCTGGAAGAGCCCTTAAACAGAGCTTGAATTAACAATTGGCGGAAGAGAGATCCAACTGAAGGTTTTGTTTTGTTTTTTTAAAAAAATGCCTTCCATTATGCGTTGGACATCATGTGCATATGCAAATCTGTTTGTGCTTATATTAAGATATTCATCTACACACATATACGGTCAAGTGCATAACAGGGCAATTTTTTTTAAAAAAAACTTTTCCAGATGTCCCTCTCTGTTGTCCATCTTGATCTGCTTCAAAAGAAGGCTGTGAAGACGGAGGGGGACCATGTCCTGGGACTGATAGGTCCATGTGCAAAGCCTCCGGTTTTAAAAGTAAATCCACTTTTAAAACACGGATTTTGGTGCTGTCTGGAAGCATCATTAGAGTTCTGACTGGGAATTCTAAATGCGCCTCCTTAAACTGAAAATGCTAAGATTTGATAAGACGAAGCCACAAAAGTTAAAGTGGAATCATAATGCCATGACTATAGTGTGAAAAGGGTCTGTTGTTGTTGTTCGGTCGCTTCCGACTCTTCATGACCTCCTGGACCAGCGCACGCCAGAGCTCCCTGTTGGCCGTCTCCACCCCCAGCTCCTTCAAGGTCACGCCAGTCACTTCAAGGATACCATCCATCCATCTTGCCCTTGGTCGGTCCCTCTTCCTTTTTCCTTCCATTTTCTCCAGCATCATTCTCTTCTCCAAGTTTGCCCATCTTCTCATTGTGTGGCCAAAGAACTTCATCTTTGCCTCTAATATCCTTTCCTCCAGTGAGCAGTCAGGCATTATTTCCTGGAGGATGGACTGGTCGGATCTTCTTGCGGTCCAAGGAACTCTCAGAATTTTCCTTCAACACCACATTTCAAAAGCGTTGATCTTCTTTCACTCAGCCTCCCTTATGGTCCAGTTCTCACATCCATAGGATACTATGGGGAATACAATTGTTTTAAGTATGAGGACCTTCGTTTCCAGTGTGATGTCTCTACTCTTCACTATTTTATCGAGATCGATCATTACTCTCCTCCCAAGAAGTAAACGTCTTCTAACTTTCCTGGCTGCAGTCTGCGTCTGCAGTAATTTTTGCACCTAGAAATATGAAGTCTGTCACTGGAATACCTGATGCTGTGAGTAGTTTTGATGATTTCCTGATAGCGGATCTTCACATTTATCCTCCACAATTACCCCTGGCTCAACTTTTTGTTGCTCAAAATAATTGCACGTTTAGCGTCTTGAGCCTACTCATGAATTAAGAAACAATGTAAACTGTTTTCTACCTTGAGACAAATGCTAGTGTGCAACTGTATGATTTCAGACAATATGGACTGGTGCTTTAACTTCACAGCTAATATGATAATCTACACAGGCCTTTTTGTTTAGGTGTAGGGCAGAAAGACAACTCTGATTCAGGGGCCCGTTTGATAGCATGCCACAACTCAAGTTAAGCAGGTGGCAGGGGGAAATATAAAAGGATTGCTAAACAAAGAATTTTTATTTCCTGGCTTGTGCCTGCAGGGGAGAAATTATGAAAGCAAAGCAAAACTCTGACAGCCAAAGAGCATCCAGGATTTTTAAATGAAGTGGTTTATTGTTATTTTTAAAAGCTATGCAAATTATCACCAATTTGCAACTAAAAAGAGCCCACTGCAAACAGATGAGTTTTTAAACATAACGAGAAAAAGTGGGCTTAAAAAAACTTAGTTGAATTTATAGAAAGTTTTACTTCGAATATGTTGGACTATCTAACTCATTCTTATGCTAGGCCTTTGGCTAACATAAGCAGCAAATCTGGGTTAGATTCTACATTATGCTATAGATAAAGTCTAAAATATATGTATGCTAGGTGTTTACACAAGCTATTTAGGAATTACTTTATCTCCTTTTTGCTCACAGTTGTGTCAAATGCAAGAATGTGTTCGCATCAGAGCGAGTGAAAGAGAGCGAGTGTGAGACAGACTTGCCTGTTAAACTTCTAAAATTGCTAATGCCAGAGTCAGAGACCCTCTTTTTATGTACTTAATAAGCAAGATATCTAAGTCTTTAACTTCACAGCAGGCTCCTGTTTGGGGAGGCACACCATTTAAGCAATAGGTACCCCTTGCATTTCCTGAAATTAATAAAGTTGGAGCCTCAAATGTCAATTATTTGCTTTCCTATTTTCATAGGTGATTTCGCTAAGCAGAAGCCCAGGCTAATCCTGCGTTCACATAGATAGAAGGTCAAAGTTGGTCAGTGAGCCAAGAAATACCATATCAGGGTTTCTTTCCTCTCCAATTGAAAGAGGCATAAATTGTGGAATTAGTGTATTGATTGAAGGCTACAACTTCAAGCAATCAGTTTTTTCTGGCTTGACAAGATTATTTTATCCTACTTTTCTTTTATTATTATGTGTTGTATTTGAGTCATCCTTCAGGCAGATGAAGTGACAGCTTGATTTAACTCAATAAAATCCACCAGTTAGGAAACCTACTGAGCCGAACAAAAGAAGAAAACGACTGCAAGGGGAAGGTGAACATTTAGTGTAAGCAAGCATAACCCTCCGAAAAAAAGAAAATATTAACTGAAATTATGGCCCTAATCAATGCATTTCTATGGAAACTTGTGAGGAATTTATGAGACTTGCTCACAGGGTAATCCATAGCAGATCAAGCCTTTCCCCTTTCTCCCCACTCTTTTAAAACCCTACAAAATCTTGTAAAAATGTTTACTAAGATTTTTTTTAAAAAGCAAACATGCACAAGATTTATCTTAGGCATTGTGTTTTTGCATAATTGCAAATTACATTGAAGTACTCATAAAGAAAACACAGTCATTTTTGCTACTTTGAGTGATTTAAGACAGCTTCGGAGTATTTGAATGCCTGCTGGATTTTGTAAAATGAACATTCCCTTCTTTCAGGAACTGCTTTTGCAGTGTGAAAGGAAGGAGATACATCACTTTTGATGGATGCACCTAGGGAATGACATGGACATATGGGATCTTCTACAAAATGCTGCAGTGTATTCTTATCTCCCAAAAATATTGCTCTGGTCCGATTTTTGCAGGTCAGCCATGCTTTCCTCCGAAATACCGTATGTAGCTTTTTTTCTCTCCTACTCCATTTACATTTGTCTTTTCCATATCTTTTGTAGTTGGGTTGTTGATGGGTTGATCCCCTGGGCTATTTTTTAAAATTGTATTTCTACAGAGATCCTCTGAGTATGCTGATGCTTTCCTCCTGCTTTTCTGTGGCTTCATTTCTGTTGACAGTCACCATTTGGGAGGTGACCTCCATTGGGAGGGATTCCTGTGTGTGCAAATTTAATTCTTTGCCCCCACTGAGCAGTTTTATGAAAACCACCTTTTCATCACTACAATCAGACCCCATGTAGCAGGGATTTAGGTGGGTGAATGACTTAAAGGGCAAACCGTAAATATCCAGAAAAACTTACATTCTCAGCAAAGAGAGCCACTATGGAGAACAGTACATCTCCAGTGGCAGAAGCTAAAGTCCATTTCATTGGATGCATAATCTCATCGGCTACACATTGCTACAAAAAAAAAAAAAAAAAAGAATGGATGAGTTGCAGTCTTTCAAACCTTTTGGACCACAACTTACAATAGTCCTTTGCACTGGCTAAAAAGCTAGGGCTGATGGAAGTCACAATCCAACAATGCCTGGATGAAAATGCAATACAAAAATGTAGTCTATGTCTTGCATTTTGCTATAGACAGATGCTCACTTATGTTTCCTTACATATTTTGATGCAATAATAATAATAATAATAACTTTATTTATATTCCACCCTATCTCCCCAAGGGGATTCAGGGTGGATCACAATACACATACACAGGAAACATTCAATGCCGTTTGGACAGACAGTACAGAACAGATAGAAAGGAGGTATGTTGTGTTTGAAGTCCAGCTTCAGTGCTTTGGAGGTTGTGCTCAGAGGTTGTGTCTTGGAGGTTGTGCTCCGACTATAGTGGTTGTTAGGGTCAGTTTAGGATCACCATAAGTTGGAAAAAATTTAAAGGCATACAACAGCAAAAAAAAAAAAAAAAAAAAAGGGGGGGGGGCTGGTATAGTTTTTCTTCTCCCACAGTATTCAATTCCCCCTCAATTTACTGTGCAATCTTAGAAGCACCACACACATCTCCTGGTTTGTTAGGAGTGGCTAAAATCACAAAAAATATTTTCATTAAAGGAAGTCAGGGTGGTGGAAATATGGGGTTCATGCTAATGTAGATCCATATGCTGAGCCATCTAATGAGATTTTACCATCCAACCCCCAAAATAACAAAAACCACACAGCAATATGAGATTAATGATCAACAATTTTTATTAATGTTACCTATTTAACCTTTTGTGAACTGTAAAAACCTTTCTAAAGGGTCTGAACTTGGTGTGGAAATAAGATGAGGCAGTGGCCAGCTAAGACCTACTCCGCAGCTAACTTGGACAATAATAATAATAATAATAATAATAATAATAATAATAATAATAATAATAATCTTTATTTATACCCCACCACCCCCCCGTGGGGACTCGGGGCAGCTCACAATGTTACAAAAGTAACAGCACAAATACATTAACAATACACACAGTTTAAAACACAAGAAGATAATAAAACAAGTTAAAACAAAGATTTAAACAACAATAGTAATATCAATAGTAATAATATCAAACAACCACCAATGCGATTCAGTCAACTTCAAAGGTGGGGGGACAATACACCTGGGTCCCTGGATGTAATAAACTGTACTGTTTACAGGACGACCGATCAGGAAAGCATAACGGAGAATTCTGTCCCAACTCAGTAGGATTTATTAATGCCAGAACTCTCCCCGCTCCAAGGCCATTTCCGTTCACCCTCATCTTGGTTATTTAAAGCAGAGGTGAGGGTTTCTGTTCCTGACCTACACCAGAAAAGGGTGCCTTAGGTGTACATCAAATGTGAATCCATTCCTGTTTTCCGTATGATGGCCTATTTAAAACCCACAAACTCAACCGACTCAAAAGAAAAAGTATAGGGTAGGTAAAAAAAAAAAAAACCCTCTAGAGCATACTGTTAAGCAGGTGGGAGGGTGGGTCAGTGTTGAGCTCTAAATGAGCTTCCGGGACAGGCTGCATGCCTACACCAGCCATGTCCCCTGAAAATAGTTCGGGCCAATGTCTCTCTCGTAGCAAAACTTAAGGTTTGGAAATAGATTAAAGAAATAAACTGAATGGGACTTGCAGTTCAATAATATCTAGAGGGCTGTTTCTTACCCTTCTTTGCTGTAGAGTAGTGCTACTCAGAATGGTGGTTTGTGGTCTGCAAGGCACTATTTACTGGTCCATGGCAAGTTTCTAGAAATCATGTAAATACAATAACAATTGTGCTCTAGTGTCTGGCACATTGACGGTGGTGGGGTTTTGCTGGTCTGACATTCGATAACTTGATAAGCATTACTATAGAAGACTGAGGGTTGACAGATTGACTTGAAGCTGAGTACAAATAAGGCTGATATAGTGTTGGTTAACTGGTATGAGGCCTTCTCCACACAGCTTTATCAAATCCACATTGAACTGAATTATATGGCAATGTGGATTCAGATAATCCAGTTCAAAGCAGATATTGTGGATTATCTTGATATTCTGGGTTTTATGGCTGTGTGGAAAGGCCCTGAGTAAAGAAATCATGTTTGTCTGGCAAAGAGCACAGAATTAGGGATTTTATCTTCTCATAACATAGAAAATTTCTTTAGTGGAATGATCTTGCAAAAGTAAAATTCCAAATTTTCTTTTTCTAAAATTCTGACCCAATTCCCTTTTGTTTTTAAATGCTCAGAGATCCCACCATGGAATGCTGTATATCTTTTTCTGAATTTACTTAGCTGTGTGAATGGGATTGAAGTGGCCTCAACATAAACATGCTGAGCCTGTAGTTTTTGCATAGGAGCCTATATTCCTCCTAGTCCATAATGAGTGCTTTCTTTGGGAGAATGGGTTTTTTTGCTCAATAAGTGTATTTTTTCGCTTATCTTTTGTGTACGCTCAATATAGTGTTTTCATTGGGATGTAATATTTTCCAAATATTAAATAAATCATATATAATGTTTTAAATTGTAGGAAAATAAGACGCTTTTTGAAATCTGGGGACAGCCTGCATCAGACATGTTCCAAACTGGTTCCAGATTTTGGTGTATGTGTAGATGCGCCTAGAGATCAAACAGGGAAAGAAGACTAATAGGGATAAAACAAACATATCATAACTAATATAATATTGTTGACACATACCATTACTTGGACTATAACGTGTGATTTTTTAAAAGGCTCAGTGGAAATGTGTAAAGATCAATTTTTAATATGTTGCATAAGAATGGATGAGACACATGATGAGTGGGAGGGAAAGGGAGGAAGGGAAACTTGGGATATTTCAAGAAAGATCGAATGCAACCCCATGAATATGTAGGTATGATAAAATCGAATGGAAACAAACAAATACATAAATAGGAAATTCTCAATATTTTGTCCACATATGGAGGTTCCCAAAGTCCTCAACACTTCCAAAAGACTTTGGGCATGAAAATATTACATTCAAGTTTAATTTTTCATCTTGTTTGAAACTGATGCATTACCATGCTTCTAATGAAAGTCCCTTAATCTCTTCTGGCTAATAATGAGATAACAACATTATTTTCTCCCTTATTTTTCTCTTTTACTTGTTATCTTTCCATTATTGGCAAGTTGATGTGATTGTTGTCCACTGCAGTGCTTGGTTGGCAGTGAAGACATGTTCTACTTCTTTTGTTTTGTTCTCAAATAGTAATGCCTTGCCATTTTGACCTGTTATTTGCATTGGATGCAAGCTCTATATATTTCTATCAGTATTAAAAAGTCATACTCATTTTGTATATGCATTTTATTAGCGTTGTATTTTATCTGTATTTTAACCATGTTGTACCCTGTCTTGGGCCACAGGGAGAGGCGGGTAACAAATAAATGTACCTTCATCATAATCTCTCTCTATTTATTAGTATATTTTTATATTCCCCACCCATCAAATAATAGTATCAGAATTTAAAAGTATACACTTGTGGATTGTTGTATCTCATTAGCCATGGTATTTCAGAGATATACTTTAGAAATTTATGTAACTAACCATTTGCAATGTGGGCAGGGTGATTAATACAAATTCTAGACTGGAGTATTCTTTTTTCATTGTGTTTTGAGCTGATGTTTAAAATGCACATCTTTTTTTCCTCGGTCTCAAAGCTACTGTCTCCCTAATGTGAATTGATTACCAGTGTTCAGAGGCAGTGGGAAGAAATATGAACGAATTGTCTCTCTATCTTCTCTTTTTGTTTTGAAATATCTATTTCTCATTTTCTGCATAGATGTCCTTGATAGAAATGCCTCTGTAGTGTTGTCCAAAAAAGCCAAATAGTATAGTGTGAGAATGAAATAGAAATGGTAGTGATGATGATACAGCAGGAGGGCACATGTATCAAAACTCTAGCTTCTTCCTTAAACTCTTTGTATTGATCAGAATTGGAGCTTGGAAATATTATTTATTTATTGATTAAAGTTTTTCTGTATCACTTCCCAGCCCATAGGCTGCAAATAAAACTAAGTAAAATGATACAATGATGAAAGTATTTTAGCACACTCTTTTAAACCCCTAAAAACAGTCTAAGAACAAGAATTGCATTCGGAAATTGTTAAAACAGCTATTTTCTAACACTTAATGTCATGCAGAACAACATTATATTGTCAGCCCTCTAAAAGCTTAAAAGACATGGGGTCTAATTTATTTGTGTTACCTTCCCTTTAAAAAGTAGTTAATTGCCTATTATAGTACATACAATGTTAAAAAGAAAACAGCCACTTACGAATTTTTAAAAAGTCCCCAAATGTCCCAAATCCCCCCCCCCCACATCAGTAAATATTACTTATTACACTAAAAGTCTAAAGACCTCTTTCCACTATGTAATTTCTCAAAGGAATGCTTTTGCTCTTCGCCACTTGACCCAGTTACACATTATACGTATAGTCAGCAGTACCTATCCACAGATCCTGCATTCACAAATTCGAAGATCTATGGTCTGATTTTTTAATTGCCATTTTATAAAAGAGCATTTTATATAATGCTCTTATATAAAATATATATTTTATATATAGGGACTTGAGCATCCATGGATTTCAGTGTCTATGGGATGGTGGTGGTCCTCGAGCCAAACTTTAGTGGATACCAAGAACCCACTGTATCTTGTAACATGCTACTTCCAATGAAGCACCTTTGAGTCTAAATATGTGACATTCAACATTTGATTTATAGCTTCCAAAAAGTGCATCCATAATTTATTTATTTACTACATTTATATCCCATTCTTCTCACCCCGGAGGGGACTCAGAGCGGCGTACAAATCAAATGTACATACAATATATTATTAGCATAGCACAATATAAGCATTAAATTACTATATTGTACTATATCATTATATGGTAACATTATTAGTAATATTACATTAGTAATATTACTTAACCATTGTTTATACCTGTTGATCTATGCAGGTCTCAGAAAACCTCTTTGGGAGGTGTACCAATATCATACTCTCCTTTCCCATATTTTAATATGTATTCTTTTTTGAGGCTGTTGCAAATTTTATTCTTGAGATTAGCAACTCTTAATGATGCTTATCTCAAGAATAAAATTAATTATCTTGAATAATCAATCAATCAATCAATTAATAATTACTTCTCTTCATTATGCTCGAACCCCCAGTGGTGCAGTGGGTTAAACTGCTGAGCTGCTGAACATGCTGACTGAAAGGTCGGTAGTTTGAATTTGGGGAGCAGGTTGAGCTCCCACTGTTAGCCACAGTTTCTGCCAACCTAGCAGTTTGAAAACATACAAATGTGAGAAGATCAATAGGTACTGCTCCAGTGGGAAGGCAACACCACTCCATGCAGTCATGCCGGCCACATGACCTTGGAGGTGTCTACGGACAATGCCGGCTCTTTTGCTTAGAAATTGAGATGAGCACCAACTCCCAGGGTTGGACACGACTAGACTTAATGTCAGGGAGAAACCTTTACCTTTACTTTAATTATGCTTTCCTTTTTATCTGTGACTTCCTCTTGTTGTATATGCCTGTGTTGTGATTTTGTTGTTGTATGCCAATAAAGGCTGTGTGTGTTTAAATGTCCATCATGTTTGATTATCTATACAAGGGCAAGTCAGATTTTTCTTTATCTGTTCCACAAATCATGACTTGCAGGTTTGGATTGAATACTTCCTCTGTATTGCATTAATTAAAACTGTTCAAAAGCAATGTAATAATCAAGGCGAAATGAGGTATAATCAATTTTAATAGATGTCCTTTGGGCTACTTAGGAATCTCTGATGTGGTAGTGGCTCAGTTTTGAAGACTATTCTCAGAATAAAACCATGCTCCTATCCTCCTTTGCCTACAAAGTTAACGGTTGTTGATGGCAATAGTAGTAGTAGTAGTAGTAGTAGTAATATAATAATATTTATTTCAGTTTTTATATAAACTATTTTTTACATATTGACTTTTGAGAAAAGATTGGTTGCTGTGTCCTAAAGTAACATGTAGCTTGACACCAATTGCTGGTATTTCAATCAGGATAATCCTGTACCCTTGCGATTAATTGATGGTAATATCCTGCTGTCGTTGTCATTGTTGTTGTCGTTGTTGTTGTTGTTGTTGCTGCTGCTGCTACCTCCCTAACTTGGATATTCCCCAAGATTTGTACTCAAGACAGCTTAAAAATTAAAATGATTTCAAACATTTAACAGTGCATTTATAATGCAATCACAAATCATTAAATCACGAGACATCTTTCCCACAAAATACAATGCAAAAAAATAAACATTCAAAAATGGACAGAACAGTTCAGAACAGTAATTTAAAATCTTAAAATACAGGGTGTGTCAAAATGATGGATCGTGTTTGGGGGGCTTTTGGGGAGGGGGTTGTTGTCCATGTGATTTTCTAGACTAATTTAGCCTGGAAAATCATGGGACTGCTGTCTGGACTGCAGTCCATATAGCGGAAGTAATGGGTTTATAGTGGAAGTAGTGGGTTTATAGCGGAAGTAGTGGGTTTATCTTGCGCCTTACAGGAAGGCGTGGAATAAACCCATTATCAAATTATTTCACTACAAACCAGGGTTTTTCTGGTTTGTGATGAATTAATTCGTGTTTTTCAAAGATATCATCTAGACAGCCCCCTTTTTATTGCAGGAACTCCTGCATTAAAGGGGCTGTCTGGATGCGCCCTTCCACACTATTTCCCAGATTATCTTCTTATCCCAGATTATCTGACAGTGGAGACTCGGGGAGCTTCCAATTCCTGGGATATAGGGCAGTGTAGAAGGGGCCTCAGTAAAACCATTCTGGAAGGTTTTGTGTATTTTATCCTGCTTTTTCACAGGGCAGTGGTGGCACAATATAAGGTTAGGTCAGGCTATCTGTTTTTTTTTTTTTCGTGTCAGGAGCAACCGAAGTTGCTTCTGGAGTGAGAGAATTGGCCGTCTGCAAGAACGTTGCCCAGGGGATGCCCGGATGTTTTGATGTTTTACCATCCTTGTGGGAGGCTTCTCTCATGTCCCCACATGGAGCTGGAGCTGAGAGAGGGAGCCCATCCGCGCTCTCCCTGGGTAGGATTCGAACCTGGCAGCCTTCAGGTCAGCAACCCAACCTTCAAGTCACAAGACTTTTATCCCCTAGGCCACCGGAGGCTCCAGGCTATCTGGTTGATCCTATCTCTCTATATGAGTCTCTCCAGACCCGTACACCCTCAGGAGAAGCACTAATTCCAATTGCACCATCTTCAAAGGCAATGCTTCTTAAACTGTGGGTCCTGACTCCAACCCCTTTGCTCAGTGTTGGTGATCATGAAAAAATTGGTGACAGTAAAAGATTTCTGGGTGTCACCCATTTACACAAATCTGTTAGCAACAAAATGCAGAGTTTACAATGGATTATGCAGAAAATGCTTCAGCTGTACTACACAAAAAGGAAAACTAGCCTGTTTAGCAAGACATGCAAATGCCAGTTTATTTGTATGCCTGTCATATATACCAATATACCTGGGGTCACGTAAAAAAATCTCAGGGGAAAAGTAGTCATGAGTGGAAAACTGAGAAACCCTATTCAAAGGTATGGTTGGTGGTGCAATGCATCAGGTCGTCTCATTGTCTGCCCTTAGGCTCTGGGACTTCCTCTCTAGAGAGGTCATAATAGCTCCTTCCTTGCTATCCACCAGTAAATGCTCAAGTTTTTAAGGGAAAGATCTTAAGATGGTGCTGTACTGTTTAAAACATTTTGACACTTGTAACTATAGGTATAGATCTTCAATTATGTCTTACACAAAACAAATGGTTGTTGTGGGTATATTAGTCACTACAGAGTCTTTTAAAGGTTGTCAAAATCAGCAAATTGTTGAGATGTAATACCATTAAAGCCTCTTGAACACATACGTTTTGGAGCTGTACTGTATTTTTCTCCTTTTGGGCGAAAGCAATTAGGCAGATAAACTTGGTACTGGTAAACTCTTTAATATTTAGAGATGTGCATGTTCTTTTGAATTATTTACTTGCATCTTGGAAACTAATGAAGGGGCAGCAGAAGTGAATTTTTCATGTCTTTTTGACTGCTAAAAGATTGATACTTCAATATTGGAAAGGTAACTTTCCTCCACCTGTGATTCAATGAATATAAGTCCAATGCCTGCAACCTTTGAATGAATGATGTACAGACTAAACCTAAAAAAGAACTCATATTTGGTCAGGAACTTTTTATAGAAACTTATTCACTCGGTTGTTTTTCTTTTCTTATGTACTTCTACCCATTTAATAAAATATACCGTATATTAAAAATCTAAAACAATTGTGCTGTTTTTAACTCTTTTATCCTTTTAAAGTGCATGTTTTAAATTGCTTGTATTTTATTAATAGCTCAATTCTTTTAATGCAACTTTTGTATGTTTTAACTGTATTATGAACATTGTAGCTCCTATAAATTTGCTGGAAGATCTTTTGATTGCTATTTGATCTATTTTTTAACAGATACTAATAAATGAGCAACAAAAATGTCAAGTTTCTTCTGTCTGCTGCTAATATTTATAAAATATTGAGTCTTTATGGGAGTTTCCTCCTCTTTTTAATTATATTATATTTATTATACAGAGTGTTTGAAATTGTTATGTCTCTACAATCATGAAGTGACCATGAATGAAACTCTTACCACTTCAAAGAATGGGGAATATGTATAGAGGAGACGGTATCTGATACCAGAGAGGCTTGCTAAAATGAATAATGGTGGTTCTAGTAAATGTTGGAAATGTGAGAAAAATGTTGGAACATTTTACCATATATGGTGGACTTGTAGAAAGGCCCAGTAATGCTGGAATCAAATACATACAATGTTAAAAGAAATGGTTAAGGTCAAAATTATAATGGAACCAGAATTCTGTTTGCTGGAGGTGTTGGATGATCACCTAGGCCCCATCTACACAGCCATATGAAATCCAAATTATCTGCTTTGAAGTGGATTATATGAGTCTACACTGCCAGATAATCCAGTTCAAAGTTGATAATCTGGATTTTATATAGCACTGTAGATGGGGCTTTAAGTAAAGGTAAAGGTCTTCTTCTGATGTTAAGTCTAGTTGTGTCCGACTCTGAGGGTTAGTGCTCATCTCCATTTCTAAGCCAAAGAGCCAGCATTGTCTGTAGACACTTCCAAGATCATTTGGCCGGCATGACTGCATGGAGCACCGTTACCTTCCCATTGGAGTGAGACCCTTGTATCAGCAGGACTGCTGACTGCCAGGTCGGTGGTTCGAATCCGGGGAGAGCAGATGAGCTCCCTCTGTCAGCTCCAGCTCCCTATGCGGGAACATGAGAGATGCCTCCCACAATGATGGTAAAACATCAAACATCTGGGCATCCCCTGGGCAATATCCTTGCAGATGGCCAGTTCTCTCATACCAGAAGCGACTTGCAGTTTCTCAAGTCACTCCTGACACGAAAAAAACCCCTATCACCTAACCCCTTTCTTCCACTGTTCAGAGAAAGTGCACTCTGGTTCACTAATATGTATTCCACATTATTTTTGTTACCCTTCACAGTATGCCACTCAAGTTGTTACTTGTTTCTGCTACAAGAGATTCAGATAACTCAACTGGAATTTACTCTCTGCTAAAGAGCTGATCTCTTTGGCTTACCCAGAATAAAAATAAATTTAAGGTCAGTGAAATCATGTTCATGTAAGACTTCTGAATTTCAAGCTAATGTAGAATTATGGCTTTCTTGACCATTTCATTTCATTTTCAGTACTTAAGATGCTGTAAAAGAATGAAAGAAAAATATATATCACTTGAGTGTTCACATCAGATATTAGATTATTGTATGAGGCTAAAACCATATTTTGCAACTCTAAAGTCACATATTAACGTTTGTTAGTGCACTTCTTTCCCATTTAAAATTATCCTCCACCCTTTCCCAAGAATTGTACCTTTCATTGTACCTGAGTTGCAGTTAAGCATCAAGAAAACCAAGATTATGGCAACCAGATAGATTGATAACTGGCAAATAGAGGGAGAAAACATGGAGGCAGTGACAGACTTTATATTTCTAGGCGTGAAGATTACTGCAGACACACATCTCAGCCAGGAAATCAGACAACGTTTACTTCTTGGGAGGAGAGCAATGACCAATCTTGATAGAATAGTGAAGAGTAGAGACATCACACTGGCAACGAAGGTCTGCATACTTAAAGCAATGGTATTCCCGTAGTAACCTATGGATGCGAGAGATGGATCACAAGGAAGGCTGAGCGAAAGAAGAGAGACATTTTTGAACTGTGGTGTTGAAGGAAAATTCTGAGTGTGCCTTGGACTGCAAGAAAATCCAATCAGTCCATACTCCAGGAAATAATGCCCGGCTGCTCACTGAAAGGAAGGATATTAGAGGCAAAGATGAAGTACTTTGGCCACATTGTGAGAAGACAGGAAAGCTTGGAGAAGAGAATGATGCTGGGGAAAATGGAAGGGAAAAGGGGCTGACCAAGGGCAAAATGGTTGGATGGTATCCTTGAAGTGACTGGCTTGACCTTAAAGGAGCTGGGGGTGGCCACGGCCGACAGGGAGCTCTGGCATGGGCTAGTTCATGAAGTCACAAAGAGTCAGAAGTGACTGTATGAATAAACGACATCAACTGGTTGTATTTTCATTAAGTTTCAGTAAGTTCTTTTATAGATGTTTTGACTATGTTGCATTGGTGGTTGTTTGATATTATTACTATTGATATTATTACTGTTGTATAAACCTTTATTTTAACTTCTGTTTTATCATCTTCTTGTGTTTTAAACTGTGTGTATTTTTTATGTATTTGCGCTGTTACTTTTGTAACATTGCGAGCCGCCCCGAGTCCCCACGGGGAGATGGTGGCAGGGTATAAATAAAGTTTATTATTATTATTATTATTATTATTATTATTATTATTATTATTATTATTATTATTATTATTATTATTATGTTGTGCCTCGCCTTGAGCTGAAAGGAGAGGCAGGTAATAAATAAATATTTTATTATTGTTATTATTAGGCCGAAATCCTATTATTAGTCTTACTCAGAATAGACCCTTTGACACAAATGGATGGATCTATATGTATATTCACTTTTCAACAGTTGATTTTGATGTTCCTGTGAAATTAATCAACAAAATTCAGAGCAAAGTGTTTGTGTGTTAGGATAAAACATAATTAAGGCTTAGGACTTTTGCTGGCTGCCATATTCAAGGATTTCTAATTCACACATTGAGACAGATGGTTTCTTTTCAAAATATTAGCCTTTTAATAAAAACACCACCGTTCTTAATTTCTTCAATTTGATGTGGAAATTTAAAAAATCAAGACACTATTACTGCTGTCAGAATCTATGATTTGAACTACTAGCAGAAGAGTAGGTATAATAAAAAGACAAAAATTATCATTGATGTTTGCCTTGAACTGTCTATCAAAGATGCAGAAAGATGTAACCAAAGGACAATTGCTAGTCTGCAGGTAAAAAAACTGCACCAACTCATGAAACCTAACAATTAAAAAAATATCTGTGTAGCTAAAAAGTCAGGTTACCTAAATACATGAAGCCAAACACTTTATGTAACAACTGAAGATATTTGTTTCAAGATTATCAAATACCACTGGGAGGGGTTTTTGAACAAAGGGCAACTCGAGAAGTTGCCTTTAAACTGCTACTAGGATGCTGCTAAATGGCTTGCAATAAAGATAGGGGCAAAAATCTACTGCTGTTATTTCAGAAGACACAGATACACTAATACTGTGCATTGGCTTTGTAGGTGAAACACCATGCCCTGTGTTTGTGAAATGTGAAACAAAGACCCGTTGACATAAGAAGAAAGATTTACTGACATGAGCAGAATCACAAATTTAATTCAACAGGATGTGTCTTACATGCTGACTGGACTATATGTCCTCACTGGTTGTGACATTGTGAGTGCTTTTGCAGATTGCTATAAGTTAGGTCCCTTGAAACTACTGAGAAAGGACAGCAGCTACCAGGAGACATTCAGTCAACTAGCGAAGTCATGGGAAATCTCTATAGAGCTATTTCAGGGAGTAGTTCACCTGTCAAATGTATGTTCCAACTACCAAATAAATGCACCTGCCTGTATACATGTGGCTTCTCATTCCCACTTCTCCACCAGTAGATATATAATTATTCGATATTGCTTTTAATTATTTGTTTCCAATATACTGGATAAAATCATATAAATCCTGATTTTATGATACATTAAAATGTGCCTAAATGTGACATGTCAAAAATGCTTAGTTTATTCATGCTGTGGCTTGTTGAAAAAAAAAAAAGAGTTAGCTACAACTATTTAACATATATAATGCACA
Source organism: Anolis carolinensis (assembly GCF_035594765.1). Classification (NCBI taxonomy): domain Eukaryota; kingdom Metazoa; phylum Chordata; class Lepidosauria; order Squamata; family Anolidae; genus Anolis; species Anolis carolinensis. Next base: position 221,352,831 of record NC_085841.1, read on the forward strand.
TTTTTAGTTTAAGTAAATTGCCTGAATATTGTAAAGATACCAGGTGCCATCTGATCTTGGAAGCTAAGCAGGGTCAGCTCTGGTTAGTATTTGAACAGGAGACCTCCAATAACATCAGGTGCTGTAGGCTGTATTTCACAAGTATTCTTTGCATAAGAAAACCCTGTGAAATTCATGGGATCTCCATAAGTTGACAGGGACACACACACACACACACACACACAGTATCATATATAGTAAACTGTTGCAAAATATGATTTGCCTCTTTGATGCAGGATCTGTACTAATACACATTTCTCTATATGGACACATTTCTCTATATCTATCTCCATTTAGCACTGTTGACACTATCAACATGGACAGTGATTCATTATGGTCCTTGGGAGTTATAAGCAATTATTTATGGTTATAATGATATTTTTTAGTCATTCTGATAATATATTTAATTTTATTTAAATTAATTTAAAAATAAAATGAGCATCTATAACCATGTATATAGGTAAGAAAATCTAGCTGTTTTGGTTGTGCTGATGTTCATGACATTGTATATGTGTGTTCCTGAATTGCATTTATGTGCAACTGAAGGAAAGATACTCCATGTGTACTTAGAAGCACTCATATTTAAAGGGTAGTCCTTTCCTTCAAACATGCCATCAAAGGTATAAGCTTATATAGCAACATCTGAAGGTACTCCACATGAAGGTAATCTCTCACAGTGAGACAGATTTAACATTCTTCACTTCAAAACATCCATTTTGCAATACACACTTCAGCTGTACGTGTGCCCAAATATAGGCTATATGAGATATAGACTTCACTGCAAAGAAAAGAAAAAAATATACTTTAAAATGCTTTTTCATCACAATATAATGCATATTTATACATCAGCAAATCACATTGCGTTGAATAGGTTTTACTTGCAAATTAATGTGGTTGGAGATACAGTCCTTAATCACCCGAGAACTCTTGAGGGATAAATAAAATTCAGAATAAGCTAGTATTTGAGATGAGTGTGTCAGATTATAGCGAATTGTGGGCTGAATTAACTCTGTAACACCATCCCACAGGTAACAAGGAAAGCATCATATTGCCAAGCTATCAGCAGAAATTGCTCAGAGAAGAGTTCCCAAACCTTTATAAATGTACTATTGATGACAAAACTAGTATTTTCTTTGCAAACAGGACTTGTAAGATTATTCAGTTTAGATATGATTCTGGCCCTGTTGTGGATTCTTTTGAATCCCTAAATAAAAATAAAAATCCTCTCCTTTAGTGTTACAGTAGCAAAGCTCAGTTGATGTCTGGCGATTTTGTACCATTTTATTTTCCCAATCTAGAGGTCCAATTCCAGATTACAGTGTTCCCTCACTACTTTGTAGTTCACTTTTTGCGGATTCGCTGTTTCGTGGTTTTTCAATAAACTTTAAAAAAACTATTATAAATCATAAAAAATTACAATTTACAGCCTATGGAAGGGAGGAAAGAGAAGCCAAAGGGAGAGAAAAGGAGCCCAAACGGCAATGGGAGGAGAAGGAGGCAATTTATCAATACACGATTGGTTGCTAAAGACTTAAAATAGTGTATAACTACTAAAATAATGTATAAATATTAAAATAAATATAGCGTCCCTTCTTCGCGGATTTTCACTTATTTCTGGTGGTCCTGGAACCTAACCCCAGCGATCAGTGGCTCGGGCTGTGGCGCAGGCGGGAGAGCAAGCCAGCTGCAACCAGCTGCAACGAATCACTCTGACCAGGAGGTCATGAGTTCGAGGCCTGCTCGGAGCCTATGTTTGTCTTGTCTTTGTTCTATGTTAAAAGGCATTGAATGTTTGCCTATATGTGTAATGTGATCCGCCTCGAGTCCCCTTCGGGGTGAGAAGGGCGGAATATAAATGCTGTAAATAAATAATAAATAATAATAATAAGTAAGGAAACACTGTATCTGCTTTAAACTGGAGTCTCCACTGCCAGAAAATCTGGGATAAACAGATAATCTGGGATCAGATCCTGGGCTATCGGGGCAGTGTGGAAGGGACCGGTCATACCTCCAACTGTCCTTGTTTGTCAATTACAGACACAATTAACTCTCTGTTGTTCCATTTTTTCTGCTGCTTTAAATAGGTCCAGTTTCTCTCTTCTCCCATTTTCCTGCCTTTGTCCTTAGTTTACTACAAACTGAACTGAAAATGCAAAAGTGGTTTGAGTTTAGTGAACACAGCAGGGAAAAAGAAGAATGCTATGATCCTATTCTTCTTAGTAGACTCAAGCAAAACCAAGGCCTTTTCTACACTGCCATACAAATTCCTGATTATCTCCTTTGAACTGGATTATTTGCTTCGATAATCTGGATTATATGGCAGTGTAAGAAGGGGCCCAACATGCTCCAACCTCTCCTTGCTTTTGTGTTCATTCTTGTGAATAGATTTTGCCACCTTGGCCACATTTTGATGTTGACTGACAATCATCTGTGAAATGTTGGAGGGTATAGTTATATGACATCCTGTGTGAATCTTCAGATTTGCTAGTGAAGTTCTTTCCCCATGTTGTCTCTACTACAGTGAGAGACACTGTACCTGGGGTCCCCACATTTTTTGGCCTTCAACTCCCAGAAATCCTAAGAGCTGGTCAACTAGCTGGGATTTCTGGGAGTTGTAGGCCAAAACATCTGGGGACTCCAGGTTGAGAACCACTTCTTTTCTATAACTTAACTTAAAACGACAGCTCACACTCTGAAGAGTAGTGATCTTTCTGCAGGCAGCCTTGTGACACCCATAATATATATACTTCAGCTCTCATTGGTCAGACAACCTGAGTATTAGTGTGATTTCAAAAGTATGATACGAATTTTAAGTTTTATAAAGTTGTGGATGAAGAAGATAAAACAATGATAGCAAGGTGTTGTCGAAGGCTTTCATGGCCGGGATCACAGGGTTGTTGTATGTCTTTCGGGCTGTGTGGCCATGTTCCAGAAGTTTTCTCTCCTGACGTTTCACCCACATCTATGGCAGGCATCCTCAGAGGTTGTGAGGTATGGAATAAACTAGGTAAGGAAAGGAAAGAATATATATCTGTGGAGAGTCCAGGGTGTAGCAAGATTCCTTTGTCACTGGGAAGCCAGCATTAATGTTTCAGTTAATCACCCTAATTAATATTATATTAGCATTATATTATTTGAGAAGACAGAAATGTTGGATCACTCCAACAACTATCATGTCAGACTACACAGAGAAGCCATTGAAATCCACAAGCATGTGGACAACTTCAACAGAAAGGAAGAAACCATGAAAATGAACAAAATATGGCTACCAGTATTAAAAAAAACTCTAAAATCAAAACAGTAGATGGGAACCAACACTCTGAGGGCAGAGGACAGCTAATGACTGAACAAAGGATGTCCCCAGGCAAGAGAGAAAACCTTTCCAATGCTAATTAGGGTGATTAACTGAAACATTAATGCTGGCTTCCCAGTGACAAAGGACTCTTGCCACACCCTGGACTCTCCACAGATATATATTCTTTCCTTTCCTTACCTTGTTTATTCCATACCTCACAACCTCTGAGGATGCCTGCCATAGATGTGGGCGAAACGTCAGGAGAGAATACTTCTGGAACATGGCCACACAGCCCGAAAGACATACAACAACCCAATGATAGCAAGCTTTCAAAATGTGGATTTCCTGAGATATGTAAGATATCTTTGGAAACTACAGAGATGTTTCATTCAGGTATTGTATAACTGTTTGCTGGAGAAATGTAGATTGCAGAACAATCCTCACTTCTTCTACTAAAATAAATAATCCCAAGCCATGGCTGTCTACAGAAACCTAATTTTCCATTTGTTATGATTTAGAGCTGCTTAGCACAATACAAAAGCCACAATGGGTCTTACGGTGTTTGAAAGAGAGCAGATTATTGAATTAGAAAAGGCAACTCACTCTGGTTTACTGTTCTCCAGAACAACAAAGGCAGCTTCTGTTCAGATACGGTGATTGGAATTCAGTCGTTTAATGGTTAACACAGAGCATGAATACACCTGGAATCTGAGCAATAGTACATAACACTTGTTCATTGAAGCCAACCCAGCCTCTCTCATGAAATCCCCAATGCGTGTGTACAGTGGCTCAAGCTCTGAAACATTTGAAGGTTGATCAGTTGACTTTGTACTGCATCTGGGGGGACCACCAGTTGCTGGCAAAGGCAAAGACGAAATCTGTGTGACCAGATAGGCAGAACCAACTGTGCATGTTTTATTATGCTTCTGATGTATCTGTAGAACAGGCTTCATATTTTGCAGTGAGTAGAAATAGGTAACAGTACAGTTAGGAAGCAACTTGCACATGATTGTGCCTTTCTTTGTTCTACGCATTATATTTAATTCTTGACTTCTTGGAAATTGCAGGTGTGACCATTTTCTTTGAGAACACTTTGTGGGAATTAGGTGTGTGCATCTATACTAAAATAATATGCTTGTTGCAAACCAGAGTGGTGGCCATTTATGAAGATGAGGAAAACATTTTTCAGTAGTAATCTGCAATAGCTTCTTCATAAAACTGTCAAATTGCGATAATCTGAAAGTGCATCTGTAATGATGAATGATCATGAATGCACATGCAAAGTACCATATAAACTCATGTGTAAGTCTAGAAATTTGAGTAAAAGAATCATTGTCAAAAAAGTTCAATGTATCCACAGGTCAACGTGAGTACTGTACCTTAATTCATATCAAAAAAGGAACCAACCCTATTTCTGAGGAGAGTAATGAAAAGCAAGAGCTTAGTCTGTCCCGGGAAAATCTAAAAGAAGCACCAATCCCATCTATTATCTCTGCCATTTGTCACTTCTGACCTTTTGAATGCCTGGCTGGAAAAATGGCAGTGGTGGTCAGGCCAGCCTCCTGAGTAGCACAGGTGTTTCCCCCTCTGCAAAATGACTCTCAACATATCAATGGGTCATATCAGAATATATAATTTTGACCCCAAAGTGCACCCTTCTATATATATAAAAGGGTAATGACATTTTGGCCTAGGACAAAACAACAAAACTACACATCCCAGAAACACTAAACTTGGCAGCACAACCCATCATCCATGCCTCTACGTTCATACAACAAAAAGAAAACAAAAATAAAGTCCTAATTAGAGGGAGAGGAAGAATTGTTTTTATCCAATTGCTGCCAGTTAGAAGGCTAAGCTCTGCCCACTTGGTCTCCTAGCAACCCATTCAGCCCAGGGGACAGGCAGAGTTAGGCCTCACTTAGGCCTCTTCCACACTGCCTATAAAATACAGATTATCTGCTTTTAACTGGGTTATATGGAAGCCGCTTCGAGTCCCCGTGGGGAGATGGTGGCGGGGTATAAATAAAGTATTATTATTATTATTATTATTATTATTATTATTATTATTATTATTAAGTGTAGACTCAAGGCCCTTCCACACAGCTATATTACCCTTTTATAATGGACTTAATGTCAGGGGAAAAGCTTTACCCTTTACCTTAACTACCACCAATTCCTCAATAGTTTATTTCCCATACCACCATACTTAGCCACAGCAATGCGTGGCCGGGCACAGCTAGTAACTTATATATGAAGTTAACATATACATGAGTTTATTCAGCAGTGTTCTGTCTTTTTGTTGAGGTGCTTTGCTTTTTCCCCACTATCTTCACATGGATGTATGGTGGGAACATGGGAAAGGGCCTTCTCTGTGGTTTGTCTCATAATTTGTCTCATAATTTCCTTAAGAAAGTTAAGATGGTGTTTTCCTTGCTGTCTTTTTAGCAGCTGTTCCAACAAGCTTTCAGGAACTTATATTTCATGGGAGTAGAACCCTTTATAGTGTTGTACTATGTTTAAATGCAGTTTTAAAGTAAAATATGAAATTCATTTCATGCTGTTGTTTAATATTGTTTCCATTAACAGCCATATATACTCATGTATAAGTCTAGAAGATAGGCTGAGTGAAGGAAGATACAGTGTTCCCTCACTACTTTGCGGTTCACTTTTCGCAGATTCACTGTTTTGCGGTTTTTCAATATACTCTAAAAGACTATTATAAATAATTAAAAATTACAATTTACAGCCCAAGGAAAGAAGGAAAGAGAAGCCAAAGGGAGAAAAAAGGGGCCCACGCAGCAACAGGAGGAGAAGAAGGCAATTTATCAACACATGATTGGTTGATAAAGACTTAAAATAGTGTATAACTACTGAAATAATGTATAAATATTAAAATAAATATAGTGTCCCTATTTCGCGGATTTTCACTTATTGCGGGTGGTCCTGGAACCTAACTCCAGCGATAAGTGAGGGAACACTGTAGACAATTTTGAACTATGATGTTAGAGGAAAATTCTGAGAGTGCCTTGAATCACAAGAAGATCCAACCAGTCCATACTCCAGGAAATACAGCCTGACTGCTCACTGGAGGGGAGGATATTAGAGACAAAGATGAATTACTTTGGCCACATAATGAGAAGACAGGAAAGCTTGGAAAAGAGCATGATGCTGGGGAAAATGGAAGGAAAAAGGAGGAGGGATCAACCAAATGCAAAATGAATTGATGGTATCCTTGAAGGGACTGGCTTGATCTTGAAGGAGCTGGCGGTGGCGATGGCGTGGGTTGGTCCACGAGGTCATGAAGAGTCGGAAGCGACTGAATGAATGAACAACAAACATAAATCTAGAAATTTTAGTCAAAAAAATCCCCCCAAAACCAGGATCAACTTATCAGTACAATGTTATCAAAAAGGACCATCCCCTTCTCTGACTTGAGTTTCTACCAGAGAACATGAAAAGCCTCAAGCTCCTCTACTCTTCACTGTGGCATCACTTCTCATCTTTCTTAATATCTAGGTGGGCAAATGGTGGTGGTGGTGGCCAGAGGAGGCTGTTCTCCTGAGGCAGTCTTAGTGCTTTCCTCTCTCCATGGAATGAGCCTCCACTTATCCATGAGTCATATCAAAATCCATAATTTTCGCCCTAAAGCCTAATGAGTACATATATTATATAAAGTTCCTGAACAGTAGCATGTCTCTCCAAATGGGGAGAACATACCATTGTTCTCCCCATGTGTAATAAGCGAAAGAGAGAATGGGAGCTTCAAAACATTGGCCTTTTTAAAATAAAAAACTAAAATTATTTTTGTTGTATAGTCTGTTGAAATAAGGTGTGTGAGCTTAAAATATATTTTGTGTGCATTGGATGTAAGCTGGTGAGGCAAAATATTCAAACATAGGGGACTTTGACGTGTTCTGTGTACCTCCTTCCCCAAAGAACATGATTAAGGGGAGAGTGTCAGTTGTGACTTGTATTTTTCTGCTGTTGTCAGCTTGTGTCACAACCTTAACATTATTAAAATGTATTTTAAAAAATTCAGTATTCATGTTCAGGTGTTCAAGCCATAATTTCTGTTAGTAAAACTGACATTTTTTAAAGTTCATTATTTTTTCACAGTGAAATCATGGGTGCTTTTAAAAAAAATAAAAATTAAGACATTAAATAATAGAACAGAGGTGACTTCAGGCTAACGGGTACCCCAGTGCTTTGTCATTTTAATACCTGAATTGTTGGCATAAAGGGTTTGAATATGCCTGGGTCATGTAACCTGGCTGGTTAAGAATTATAGCCATCAGAATCTTTACCTTTCACTGATTTCATACAGACTTTGAAATTTGACATTTTTGTTGGCATTTTCAAATGGAGATGCACTATGGAGCCCTGTTTTAAATTATGAGGACCCCAGAAGTTTCAAGAACCCATCCACAAGCTTCTAACATACTTACTGACACAAGAATGCCACAAAGTGAGAAAACACACCTGCACTGGTAATAGTAATAATATCAGTGGAAATAAGATAGCTATGGTATGCTGCCTCTGTACATGTTCAGCAGAAAGTTTAATGAGAACTTATGTGTCCCAACAGAAGGGTCAAAACATTGTGTGAGGACATGAGTCTTCTCAGTTATGCCATCCTAGTTGGAAAATGTCCTTCTGGGATTTAATGGGTGCCAACGCTGGCTTCTGTTTGGTGCCAAGTAAATGTATGCTTGTATTAAACTCTTTGGGGCTTAACTGATTTATTCCAAAACCTCTTTGCACACAGCTTTAAAATATTTTAAATGTTTAAACTTGTTAAATTGTTACATATGCTTTTAATCTGATTGCTCCTCCTCCTCCTACTATTACTACTATTTGAAACTGCTATAATCAGCTGAATTCAATTTTATTTGCATTCCACGCTGACACTGCAAAATACTGGGTAGAATAAATAAATCTTACCCATTTACTAAATAACCTCAGATTCCCAAATCTTGATTAACCACAGAGAGATAATGTCGGTACAGTTCTACATGAAAGCTTTAATTCAGATCAAACTTTGGAAATACGATGTTAAAAGTCATGGTGAAATTCCTCACTTTTTCTTTATGTGAGGAGGGGCAACACTGTTACCGTGTTTCCCCGAAAATAAGACCGTGTCTTAAATTAATTTTTGCTCCTAAAGATGCTCTAGGTCTTATTTTCAGGGGATGTCTTATTTTTCCATGAAGAAGAATTCACATTTATTGTTGAACAAAAAATGAACATTTATTATATAGTGTACAGTAGTTGTCATCACAAACCAGCATAACCAGACAAATTGTGAATCCTATCAAAAATTTCTTGTTACTACCATTATTTCCATGTACAAAACTCTATGGTACATACATTTACCGATCCTGCATGTTCTGGTGTTCTGTTTGACGGACATGCTTCCAAACAAAACCTTCTACTAGGTCTTATTTTCTGGGGATGTCTTATTTTAGGGGAAACAGGGTAGTAGGTTTTTGCAAAACCAAGTCAAACGTTAGCTTCTCACTCCTGTGTAATGAATATCAATTGCTTGTTCATTGTGGAAATGTTACCTGGGAGTTTGTCATTTTTCCATTTTAGTGATATTTACATACAAATAAGACTAAGATTTTTTTAACTTATTCATTTAGAGTTCTGTACAAACTACACTGTCTTTTCAGCATTCAGGCAAATTCCAGAAACATATCACCTCCATATAATCATGGATATGGGGGTTATACAACATTGGTGAATATTGCTTCCAATAATGCCATCCAAGGAATTCTGCTTAGTTAAACTCTGAATTAAATGCCATGCATATTGCATAATGACAGACACAGCATTAGATGGTATCACTGCTTTGAAATATTAAATCGTGCTTAAATGAGAAAAAGTGTAGGGTTTAAAAAGTGTAGGGTTTGACTCTGTGAGTCAAACTTCAGCTTACCCCTCTTGAGTTTGATAAGAATCTGTCTGAATGGAAAGGCATCAGAGTTGAAGACGGCATATTATATGTTTAATTAGGTCCTACTATTATGTCAGAACCCTGCTACTAGAGCCTGGATGTGGCTCTGAGTTTCAGGGTCACTGACATTGATAAGACACCTGCGTCCCAGGACTCGGAGGAGAAACGGCTGATGGACTTGGCGGGGAATTTGCGCGGGGTTTTACTGAGCGGGAAGAGACTGTTCAAATGAGGGGGAGGGTATATAAAGGAGGGTTGGCCGGAGCCTCCCATTCTTGGCTTTTCTGATGTTCATGTTTCCTACAGTAAAAGTTCCTGGTGATACCACAAAGAGTCTCGTGTGTTCATTCAGGAGCGGCTGTGGTGAGCTGACACTAAGCCAAGTTGAAGACCGTCTCCCAGGGGCAGAGGTCGGTATCTGAGTATGCGGAGGAGTTCCAATGCCTCGCTGAAAAGGTGCCGGAATGGTCTGCAGTGACAAAGATAGAACTCTTCAAAGAGGGGCTCAGGCGGGAGATCCTCTCCTGGGCGGTGCATCGTGATGAGCCTGACACACTGCGCGGATGGATTCAGCTGGCGGGGCGCATCGAGACATCGCTGGCCCAGGCGAGGAGGCACCGAGGAGGGCTACAGCAGCGGCCGCAGATGAAAGAGGGGAGCCGGAAGGAGGGATCAACCCCAGCCGGGAGGAGAACGGAGCCGACAGGGAACGTGAGCACCAGCAGGAGGGGCTGCTTCGTGTGCGGCCGTTTGGGCCACAGGGCTGCCGAGTGCTGGCAGAGAAAAGGGGAAGGCGGAGGCCCGCCCAAACCGAGAGCCGTGGCAGGGAAACGCGCCGAGGAAGAACCACCGATGAGGCACCACTCGGGGGGGTTGGTAAGTCAGGACAAAGCCATGATAGTGGTCCCCATTCAGCTGGAAAGTGGCAGCAAACAAGCAACCTGCAAAGCATTTGTGGATTGTGGATGTTCCAGGAACATCATCTCCCCTGAATTAGCCGAGGGATTGGGATGCGAAAGAACGAACCTAGAATCCCCAATAGCTTTCTCGCAGTTGGACGGATCCACAGCATCGGGATCATTAGCTAAGTACAGTGCCGAAGATGTAAAGTGTAAGATAGGGAGTTGGGAAGGAAAGGTGTCATTTGTGATATCACAAATAGCCAGCTATAATGTTATACTAGGCATGCCATGGCTGGGGCAGGCCAACCCGCAAATCAACTGGGAGGATAAGAGCATGATCTTCAGGATGAAGTTGGAAGGAGGGAGCCAGGAAGTGGAAAGGGAGCCGGGGAAAAGGGGGGAGGAAGACTCTATCAGGATAGCAGAACTGGCAGATAAATTACCCCCAGAGTATCGGGATTTTGTGGACGTATTTGATGAGAAGGAAGCAGACAGTTTCCCACCGAAGCGGAGAGTTGAAGTGAAGATAGAGCTAGTCCCAGGAGCAGAGCTTCCTAAGGCAAAAATATACCCAATGTCGGCTAGGGAAAAGGAGGAACTGAGAAAATACATTGATAAAAACCTAGCGAGGGGTTTCATAGAGCCCTCAAATTCCCCTCTAGGGGCGCCTGTGTTATTCAGGCGCAAAAAGGACCAAACGCTGAGGCTCTGCATTGACTACAGGGGCCTGAATGCAATCAGTTCTGGAAATAAATACCCCCTACCTTTAGTGAAGGACTTGATCGCCCAGTTATCGGAGGGACAGATATTCACTAAATTGGACTTAATTGAAGCGTACCATAAATTGCAGATTAAACCAGAGGACAGGTGGAAGACGGCCTTTTCCTGTGCATTCGGATTATTCAATTATCGTGTGCTCCCTTTCGGTTTGTGCGGCGGAGGCGCCGCGTTCATGCAATTAATCAACGAAGTGTTGCATCCATTGTTGTACAAGGGAGTCTTTGTTTTTTTAGATGACATATTGTTAGTATCTCGGACTAAGGAGCAACATATAGAACTAGTCAGGGAAGTCCTGCAAAAGTTGAGAGAAGCAAAACTGTATGCGAAGCTTGCCAAGTGCGAGTTCAATAAAGACCAGATAGACTTTCTGGGGTATAGGATTTCATCCCAGGGAGTGGCGATGGACCCTGCGAAGGTAGAAGACGTGAGGGGGTGGGAAGCCCCCAAAACACGGAAGCAGCTGCAATCCTTCCTAGGGTTCGCAAACTTCTATAGAACATTTATCAAGGACTTTGCGCGCCTCACTTTGCCATTAACGGATTTGTTAAAGACTAAAGGCAGGGGAGAAACAGCCAAAGTGAAGGCCCCAGGGGCCAAACTGACCTGGACAATAGAATGCCAGGAAGCTTTCGAAGCCCTTAAAAAGCGTTTTACGGAGGAGCCTGTCCTACAGCACCCTGATATGTCGAAAGCCTTTGTATTACATTGCGATGCGTCAGACCGGGCATATGGGGCAGTTCTGCTACAGAAAGACGAGGGGGGGAACCTGAAGCCATGTGGCTATCTGTCAAAAAAGTTTAGCGATACAGAAAAAAACTGGCCGATTTGGGAGAGAGAAGCCTTAGCGATTCTAAAAGCACTAGAGTGCTGGAGACACTTCCTGGAAGGAAGTGGAACACCGTTTGAGGTATGGACTGACCATAGAAATTTACAGTATCTAAGATCCCCTCGTAAACTATCAGCGAAGCAAATTAGATGGGCCCAATATTTCAGCCGTTTTGATTTCAAACTCAGATTCTTCCAGGGGAAACATAATATACTCGCTGACGCTCTCTCTCGAATGCCTCAGCACGGGGGAGGAATTCAGGAATCTGAAGGGAGTATTTTTCTTGATAAGCAATGGGGCCTGGCAGTACTAACTCGAGCACAAGCGGCCAAAGAAAACAAACGTACTGCCATTTCCACGGGGGGAGGAGAAATATGGGAGGAAGAGTTGAAGCGAGCGTATGGAATGGACAAATGGTTACAAACAAACAAAGAAAAGGGAGAATTGTGTGGGGATTTGGTGTTTGTAAATAAGAAATTGTATATTCCTGAATGTTTAAGACGAGAAATGTTAAGGAAGTACCATGATAACAAGGGTGCGGGTCATCTAGGCCCCACCAGGACTATTAAACTGTTGGCCAAACAATGCTGGTGGCCCGGAATGAGGAAAGACGCCAGGGGGTACGTCACGCAGTGTGAATTATGTGCAGAGGGAAAAACACCACCGGGGAAGCCCCAGGGGCTATTGCAGAAGGTGGTGGAGCCCATGAGGCCATGGGAATGCGTAGCCATGGATTTTGTAGGCGAACTACCCCCCAGCAGAGGCCACAGATACATTTGGACAATATTGGACCTATTCTCAAAACAGGCACACTTTGTGGCTCTGCCAAAACTTCCTTCAGCTGAAAAACTTGCTGATTTGTATGTGAAGCATGTATATCGCCTACATGGGTGTCCCGACAAGATAATTAGTGACCGGGGAGTCCAATTTACTGCAAAATTTTGGGGAAAATTCTTACAGCTGTTAGGAGCAGAAAGGAACCTGAGCTCGGCCTTTCATCCCGCGACCAACGGGGGGGTCGAACGTACCCAACAGACACTGTGCCAATTCTTAAGGATGTACACCAATTATAGACAGGATGATTGGGCGGACCTTCTTCCGTTTGCTGAGATGGCTTTTAACGGGGCCGTACATTCGGCCACAGGTCGTGCCCCATTCGAAATAGTATACGGACAGGAGGTGGCACCTTTCCCCAGGCTACCAGAGTGGAAGGAAGGGGAGGGCCAGACCGACGAGGAATGGCCGGCCAAAATCAAGCAAGGGTGGCAAACCGTGGTAGAGGCATTGCGGGAAACACAAAAGAAGTACAAGCTCTTTGCGGATCGTAGGCGCCGAGAGGGGGACAAATTGGGCGAAGGAGATCTGGTTTGGCTGAGCACAAAAAACCTGAAATTGGGGTTCCCATCCAAGAAATTGGCTCCACGCTATATAGGGCCATTCAGGGTAGCAAAAAGAATAAACGAAGTGACCTATGAGCTGAGGCTACCAAAGGACCTAGGAAAGGTACACCCGGTATTCCATTGCAGCCTGTTAAAAAAGTATAAAGGAACTCTGGACAGCGGAGAACAATAGTTGTGTTTAATCTTTTCCTTCCAGGACGAAGGGGAGGAGGACGCCATGTCAGAACCCTGCTACTAGAGCCTGGATGTGGCTCTGAGTTTCAGGGTCACTGACATTGATAAGACACCTGCGTCCCAGGACTCGGAGGAGAAACGGCTGATGGACTTGGCGGGGAATTTGCGCGGGGTTTTACTGAGCGGGAAGAGACTGTTCAAATGAGGGGGAGGGTATATAAAGGAGGGTTGGCCGGAGCCTCCCATTCTTGGCTTTTCTGATGTTCATGTTTCCTACAGTAAAAGTTCCTGGTGATACCACAAAGAGTCTCGTGTGTTCATTCAGGAGCGGCTGTGGTGAGCTGACACTATTATAGTGCAGATTATATGGCAATGTAGACTATAATATAGTCATCCTCATCCATGAACCAGTTATTTGGTATAAGTGTATTTAAAAATAATAGTACCAATTAAAATATTTTGCGTTGCTTTGTAGTACCCTGATCCTATCCCTAGTTATGTCAAGTGACTTCAGCTCCTAAACGGAGAAAGCAATTCCCTCACAATGAAAGCCCATCTGAGACTGAACCTTTAGACTTTTCAATGACATTTCTGAACAGATACGTGTTGGATAAGTAATAGCCAAGAATAAGTATATTGGGGTTGTGTGTACATGAGTTTAAAATTATTGATTTCCCATTGTATTTGTAAGTTTCTTGAAGTGGCTGTTGAAAGCCATTCTGTGTCCAGTGGGGTAATGAAAATAGGAAACATGGGGGGGGGGGGGAATCCTCATGCAATCAAGGATCACCTTGGGAACAACATTGGGTTGCATCTAGGGACTGTGGTTTCTCACCATTGTTTGAGGATAAGTTGGTCTCTGATGGCCACTGCCTCATTTTATTACACACCAGATTGATTGATAACATATAATAAAGGTTGCCCATAGTTAACCCACACAGTTGTCTTGTCTCATTATTTCACTGGTGGGAAAGCAAAAGCCTGTCCAAATCCTGGGATCCTCAAGAGACACCCTTCTTCTGTTCTACCAACTTCATAGGTATGGTCAGTGGGCACAAAGGATCAGGTCTTCTTGGTAGTTGTCCCTAGGCTCTGAAAAAGAAACTTGGGGATTGGACCCAAGTCTAAACACAAAATACATTTATGTTTTCATATACCCTTTTTACACATAGCCTGAAGGTAAATTTCTATGCAATATTTCAAAATAATATTCTGCGTAAAAAATTGTATACTTCAAATCATCAGAAAGTAAAGGTATCATTATCTTAGCCATCTACATGAATGCTTTTGGAGGATTTTAGATTCTGGATTTCATATAAGGAACACTCAACCTGTAGTTTAATTCTATTTTAATGCTGACTTTCTGCATATTTTATTTATTTTGTACTTTTTAAAATTTTTGAGGCACTTTCCATCCCAGTCTTGGAGAATAGTAAGGATAATGATAAATATGATAACAATAACAAGACACACACATTTTTGAAGAAAAGGAATTACAATGGCTGTCCTGTAAAATGTGATCATTCCAAATGCAAATTTACCCTATCCATCCTTTGAGTTCTCATGTTGCAATATGCTGGTCGTTTCTCTGGTAACTGTGTGAGCTAACAACTACAAACAAGCATGCAAGCCAGCCCAATGGAATTTCATGCATAATTTTTACCTGTCGTCAAAGCCAGTGGTGGGAGATGATTTTCATGGCAGCGGGTTGGTGAGGATACCTGTGGTGTTAGTCCACCTCCTGTCCCAGGAATTAACAAACAAAGCAAAACATGAAAGAGGAGGAAGAGTGTTGCTTTCTGGTAAAGTACAGTTAAACCACTGACAGCCAGGGTTGAACTCAGAAGAGATCACAGGCTCAGATGCCCATTCACCCATAACATTTGCCTCATGTCTTGTTGTTCAGCTTATCCCACTTTAGAGGGTTGTTGTGAGAGTAGATAGAACTGTGATGTTCTTCAAAATAATAAATATTGCTTTGAGTTTTGAATTATATGTGAATCTTGGCTGTGGAACTGTCTGAAAATAATAATCCAAAGACAAGCACGTTTTCCCCATTTTTTGTTTTGTTTTTATACTTTATTTCCCAAGCAGTGGTTCTCAACCTGCTAGTCCCCAGGTGTTTGGACCTACAACTCCCAGAAATCCCAGCCAATTTGCCAGCTGTTAGGATTTCTGGGAGTTGAAGGCCAAAACATCTGGGGACCCACAGGTTGAGAACCAGTGGTTTAAACAAACCATGCTTGAGACTCATGTATATTTTTCTCTACACCATTTTTGCACCTACATGATAAATGCTCTCCAGATTAAAACAGAAAGGTATGTGCATATCTTGATCATAGTTGCTGTCTTATACACGTTCACCTGGAAATATATTCTCATTGGACTTGAACTTAGTTGGTTTACCTCTGAGTAAATGTAAAGAAGATGTTAATGAAAGTCATACGTTTTGTCCTGATGGCCCATAAACTAGAAGCAAAAGACTTTTGCTCTATCGCCAGCATTTTTGCATTTTTGAAACTTACTTGTTTTACAGATATGATTTATATAGACCATCTAAATTGGCTGTGTCAGAAAAAGATGATTCTGTAATCTCATCTTCTTGTGATGACCTCTAGGATTTGGATCAGTTTCTCCTATGTTGGTTAGAGAGGTCTTCCTTCTCTGGATGCACTGAACAAATTGAATGTGTGGGCAAAGCTGATGTTTCTGAGCAAAGGGAAAGAGGATAAGAATGACTAAATGTTTGTTTCAAAGAGTATATGTTTTCTGTTATGAAATGACAATGGTTTTTGTCATGAGAATTGGATTGTGGGGTATTTGTAATGAAGCAGAACTTGCAAAGAAATGTTCTCAAGCACTAAGGCCTTTTTTCAAAAGAAAATGCTACCTTTTCTCTGTGCCTCCTCCATAACTTAGTGATTAGATACTTCCATGTAGGCAATGGAGATTTCACTCATTTTTGTTTTGCAGTCAGAGCCGGTCCAACAATGAGGCGAATTAAGCAGTCGCTTCGGGCGCAAAACATACGGGGGCGCAGTCGAGACTCCTTTTTCTGTTGATTTGTTGTAAAACATGATGTTTTGATGCTTAATTTTTAAAATCTGAATGTAATTTTATGTTTAATAGGCTTTTCCTTAATCCCTCCTTATTATCCAACATTTTCGCTTATCCAATGCTTTTATTTTTCATTTATTGGTTTGGGGGGGGGGTGCCAAAATTCTGTTCGCCTACACTTGAAAAATACCTAGGGCTGGCTCTGTTTGCAGTCATCCTTAAACTGGATGTGTATAACTAGTCTTGCAGTGACAAAAGCTGAAGAACCTGAATGAGAAATCTGTGTAATTGTGTCCTTTTAGGCACTGCTTAGAAATACATGCAAATCTGATTTATGTACAGTAGAGTCTCACTTATCCAACATTCACTTATCCAACATTCTGGATTATCCAACGTATTTTTGTAGTCAATGTTTTCAATACAGCGTGATATTTTGGTGCTAAATTCATAAATACAGTAATTACTATGTAGCATTACTGAGTATTGAACTACTTTTTCTGTCAAATTTGTTGTATAACATGATGTTTTGGTGCTTAATTTGTAAAATCATAACCTAATTTGATGTTTAATAGGCTTCTCCTTAATCTCTCCTTATTATCCAACATATTCACTTATCCAACATTCTGCTGTTCCATTTATGTTGGATAAGTGAGACTCTACTGTATTTAGCTTTTTCTTATCTTGTTCACATGGTAGCATCTTTTTTATTGACAGCTGACACTATGGGACTCTATTAATGTATGAGTCTTCTGAACAACTGTATCAAAACATCTTAAATGCCTTTCATATAAATACAGAATAACTCCATGTACCAATTATCCAAATAACATGATGGATTTCCCTTCCTCTTCCTTCCTACATTGACTACTGTGAATTGTTAGGTTGTCTAGCACTTAGATAACAATGAAACTAATTGGGATGCTATTTAAAAAAATAATTATAATAAGAGGGTAAGGGAACACTGCCAGCCTACTGAGATGAAAAGAAAGCTGTTGAGAAAATAAAATCTCATAAGTACACAAACACACACTCTCTCCTCTCACCCATACATTTTACACTAGATGTATATCCCAGGAACAAGCTCCATTGGGATGTTTTGTGGTCTCAGGGAATTTTATTTACTCTGACAACCACACTGGCAAAACCAACCACCTCATCACACCGAGAGAATTAAGCATCCTAGCTCACTGACAGGATGCTTCTTCCATGGAGCCTGGCAGACACAATCACACAATGTAAGGCAACTTCTGGCAGGGCACCATAGAGGAAGCATCCTCGCAGCATGCTAGGAAACTTCCCTGAAACATAGGAGGCTTCCTGTGTTCCATATAGAAGAATGAGAGGAAGCTAGGCGGTGACACTCCCCCCCGTGGGATACGGTAAGGGTGCAGCGGGTGACAAGGGGTATGGGGCAACAGTTTCTCCCACTGCCCCATGGATTTGGACCTCAGTATGATGAGGTACTTGACCAACTCCACTTTTATCTAGAGAGAAGTGATTTCCAAATTCTTATACTCCAGGCGTTCACCTCCCAGAGGTTGCTTTGTCCAATAATCATGAATTCTAGGAGCTGAAGTCCAGAACCTCAAGAAAACCAAAGTTTGAGAAACATTGATGGGAGGAAAATGATGCAGAATAAGAAGGAATCAATATGGTTTGCTTAATAGGCTTGAATCAGAAACAAATTACTTTCTCCAGAGGCTGGGCTTCAACTGTACCTGTGTTTTTCTTTTTGACCATTGAACTAGATCTCATAAAGGATGGGCAACTGCAACAGGAGACAATATCTACCTTTGTAGCTGGAACTAGAGTCTTCTTATGGACACAATATCTGCTAAATACACGAGGGTTATCCAGAAAGTAGATTACGTTTTGGAATTAAAAATGAACAAAGTATAGGAGAAAACTTTTACCATATGCAGTTGAAAGCCACATCCAAATACCACTTCTCAACATAGTCGCCATTCAAATCTAGGCACTTATCATAGCAATGAATGAGCTTAGCAACTCCTTCCCCACAAAACTCTGCTGCTTGCATCCTCAACCAGCCGGTCACCCCTTTTTCCGCAGCTGCGCATCATCGCCAAAACGCTGTGTTGAGGACGCAAGTGGCATAGTTTTGTGGGGAAGAAGTTGCCAAGCTCATTCATCGCTATGATAAGTGCCTAGATTTGAATGGTGACTATGTTGAGAAGTGGTATTTGGGTGTGGCTTTCAACTGCATATGGTAAATGTTTTCTCCTCTACTTCGATCATTTAAAATTCCAAAACGTAATCTACTTTCTGGATAACCCTCTTATATTGAGAAGTAACTAGAAATCCATTTCTGATTTATACCTTTAGGTATTTCAGGCTGATTTTGGCCAATGGGGAGTAGTGTTGGGGTGTGGGGGGGGGGGGGTTGCCATGATTTTGAAAGGAAATAAGGTCTCAGCATCTGGAAGCCGCAAGAAGGACTGCAGTGTTCATGATGCACACTATCTCTCTTCTGTATCCTCAACCCTTTATTCATAAAAATAATTTAGAGGAAAAACAGGAGGTGATGGCTGGCACATTATACAAGAAAAACATTTCAGAATTAGATTTATTATATTTGGCCATAGTAAGAACTTCCCGACAAGCGATCTGTCATAATTCATAATTTGCGTACTGAATTAATTCAGATGAAAATTCTTTGTTATAAGTTTTATTTTTGTGCATCAGTGTATCATTGAAATATATCATATTATGTCTGTGCACATAATATGGTGCTATTTCTGGCAGCCACCCTTTTCTAGTTTTCCTTGATTACCTATGGTTTGCTTATCGTCATGATGCAACAGAAAAAAAATGGAGATAGAAGCATGGGTGGTGAGACAAAGAGGCGGGTCTCTCCTGAGTTTTTTTAGAGCTCTAAGACATTGAACAAGACCTCTATTATAAAAGAATGGTCAACAGTTTAAATAATTAGGTAGTCATTTTGATACTTCATTGTTTCCTCAATGTGGAAAAAATTGACCCAAAAATGACAATTTTTGCCACAGTATTCCATTTCACACATGTATTTTCTGAGTAAATCCACAGAAAATTTGAGGCATCTCTGCTATTGTTGGTCATCTGGAAGAAGGATGCTACCCACCGCATGTATGTGAGAAAGAAACTGTGGTGCAGCAAAGGGAAGGGCAGCTTTGTAACTGCTTTGGGGCTATTTCCCTTGCCTTCCAATTTCAGCAACTGTAGATTTATTAGGTGGTTGCAGAAGTCTGGCACCTTGTCAGTGAATATGATACCACAGGCATCAAGCACATGGACACATTTTGTTGTAGTTGCTGTATCTTCAAGCCATTCCTATCATATGATGATCCTATTACAGGGTTTTCTGAGCTGAGAGTGTGATTCTTACCCAAAGGGTTTCCAAGGCCAAGCGGGAAATTGAACCTTGATCTCCAGAGCCATTGAACCCTGATCTCCAGAGTCATAGCCCAATAAACCACGACACCGCAGTGTTCTTGTGGGCACATTACATTTAAATAAAAAAACCACCCAAAACTCACTTCTGCCTCTTCTTGGTACATATGTCAATGTACATGTGTTTAGAATTCATAATCTTGGTGTGAATAGCCAGACAGAACCACACACTGCATCTATTAAAATATTTTTAGGGTGCTTTTCTATCCTTCAGAACAGAAAATAACAACAAAAAGCAGTTACCAGCAGTTTATATTTAGTTGAAAATAAACAGAAACCAGGGCTTAAAGTCAAATGCTTGACTAAAAAGATAAGTCTTGCGACCTTTTCAAGAGGAAAAGAATGAGCTTGCTCTCCTAACCTCTACTGAAAGGAGGTTCCATAATTTAGGAATAATGGCTGTAAAAGGCTCACTCTGAGCTGTCATTCTTCATATCTGTGAGGTTTCCATTGCTTCCTGACTTGATTATTGTAGGAAACTCAAATAATTCAGATGCATGTAAGAATATGGCGTACCCAAAATCATCGATGATTCATTTCAGTTACTTAAAAAACCCACTGGTATTAACACAAATTCACATGGCATTTCACAAGAAAGGCATAACCTCTCCAATAATAGACTTCTGCATTCTGTAATACAAATGGTACTGAATTCTTTGGAGTGCTTCCTGAAAGAGATACTTGGCAGATATTTGAAGAGAGGCAACGGAATACAATAGTATGCCTTATTACAATCTGAGGATAGGTCCGGTAGAATCAACAAGAATTCTCCATGTTGATGTCTAGATGAAGACATTTCACTAGAGCAGTGGTTTCCAACCTTTGGGCCTCCAGGTGTTTTGGACTTCAGCTCCCATAGTTCCTAACAGCTGGCAAGCTGGCTGGGATTTCTGTGAGTTGAAGTCCAAAACACCTGGAGACCCTGTCAGGGATTCCTCTTCTTCAGAAGAGGAAGGGGAGCAGGAAAGTGTTCATGAGTCTGGGGATGAGTTGAAGTCTGAGGAGGAGAATTTGCTAGTACCATCATTCCTGGAGAGGCGAAAGGAAACAGAGCAGAGATGTCATTCAGCTAGATTAGCTGCCAGAAATGCAACTGAGTAATTAGGAACTGCCCTAGCAGCTGTGTGGGGACCCAGGGCTATAAAAGCCAAATCATGTGCAGCCAGCTCTTGCTGGTAACAAACTGAATCTAATGCCTTTGCTCTCCATGTGCCTGCTCTGGATTTATTGCTGTTTCTTTGTCTGAAGTAAGACTTTCTGGCTTTCTTTTGCATTTTACCACTGGGTGTGCTGTACTTTATGTTTTGCTGAAGTAAAGAAGCTTTTATTTACTTACCACAGTGTCTTAAGCCTGTTTTTGAAAGATAAAACAAGACAGACCCAAAGGTTGGGAACCACTGCACTAGAACAGCTAAAGTCATCTCCACTCCATAGCTAGGAGATGGAGAGGAAAGAGCCAAGAGAAGAAAATCCAGTGGGATAAACACAGGGACTTGGATAGGAATAGAAGACTGGATATATGTGGGGAATTCGCTGTTTCTTTCTTGGCTTGGCTTTTTCTAGAAGCAGTCAACCTCCATTCCCTTCAACATTGATAGAAATTTCTTATTGAGAAAGGGCACTGAATGATCCTAGTTGAAACTCCACTTAACTCCAACTGGCTGCCTTTAATCAACCAAGATGAAAAGTGGCCCAGAATACATGTGATGACTGTCACAACTCCTGGCAACCTGTCAGTATTCGCAAGAAGCAACCAAGGGAAATAAGCCAAACAGTTTTAAGAAGCAGTTGTTTCTGACACTGCTGGTTCAGCTTTTGCCCTAATGGTCATGTCTACATCAGACCAAAGATGAACAAAGAATCTAGCAAAGGCATTACAGGGTGCAGCTATTTCATCTTTGGGAAGTGCCACTCTGGAGTACAGCAACCTCTTTATCACCAGAAAGGGCTTGAAAGATGTGATAGTTCTGATGCAATGGTATCATAGACAATTATGTCACTATTTGTAGCATCACCTTTTGCCTGCAAATGGGTTTTATAGTGTGATCATTAGGATTCAGAGCTGGAATAACTAGTTAAAATAACTAGTCACTTTTAATCAATTTCTTTCCTCAATAGTTCAACAATGTGTGATTCAACAGAGGATGTCTTCACCATTTTGGGGTGTAACTGTAACATGTTTTAATCTCTTTATTGTTCTATATGTTTGATTTGTTTAACTGTTTTAATCTTTTAATTGATGGGATGATTTATTGTTATGTTTTAATGACATTGAATCTTGCTGGAGTTGTAAGCCACCTTGAGTCCCTCATGGGGTGAGAAAGGTGGGGTATAAATGAAGCAAATAAGTAGATGAATAAATAAACAACATTTTAGTTAGTTTTCTAGTTCTCAAAGTCTGACCTCATTAATGGAGGTGGATTGAAATGCTTTCTGATATTCCTGCCTTGTGCTGCTGCTGTGTTGTGAGAGTTGAGGTACACAGGAGGAGAGTGCCAAACCTTCAGGGTGCATTGGGGATTTAAAATAAATAATAGCTAAAAGTAAGGTAGAGCTCCTTTCTCATATATTCTCCTTTTAATAGTAACTATTGAGTATAAGTGATTAGCTCCAGATCCTAACCTGGCCACCCGCTAGGACCCTGCTTGCACTTTACCCATTTCCCTGGCCCTACCACACATCGTTGGACTAATCTAACCCTCTTATAGCTGCTCAACAAGCAGTGATACCGAGAAACCCAGTTTGTACTTTACCCACCCCCATCTCTATGTCACTTTGTTGCACTAGTCCTGGCCCGGCCTCTCATAGTGTCTAGGCCCTCCCTGGAATCTTATCCATTGGTAGTTGAACTTCACACAATGGTTTGAACTGGTTTTAATTCTACATGAGTATGTTGTGTCAACAGTAATTATGTTGATGTTTTATTGTGTTTGTGTTTGTATGTTTTTGTGTTGCTTCTTAGCGGGGGGTTGGACTAGATGGCCCATGAGGTCTCTTCCAACTCTACTATTCTATGGTTCTATGATTCTATGGTAATTGAATGTTTTAATTATGTTGGAAACCGCCCTGACTCCCTTTGGGGAGATAGAGCAGTATACAAATAAATTAATATTATTTTATTGTATGACACAGCAAACAAGATAGATATGCTGGATTTTGTTTCACAAAATCACATGTCGAACACTTCCCAAGTGTCTAGGACTCTGTGATGTAGTTTTGGATGAGGCGCGCAGATCCCAGTAGGGTGACCTTTTGCAGTTGGCAGATCGTAATTTTGTCAATGTCTATTGTTTCCAAATGCTGGCTGAGATCTTTTCGCACAGCACCCAGTGTGCCCATCACCACCGGGACCACCTGCACTGGTTTCTGCCAGAGTCTTTGAAGTTCAATCTTGAAGTCCTAATAGCGGCTGAGTTTTTCCTGTTGTTTTTCGTCAATGCGACTGTCACCTGGGATGGCGACATCAATGATCCAAACCTTTTTCTTTTCCACAACTGTGATGTCTGGTGTGTTGTGTTCCAGAACTTTGTCAGTCTGGATTCAGAAGTCCCACAGTATCTTTGTGTGCTCATTTTCCAATACTTTTGCAGGTTTGTGATCCCACCAGTTCTTTACTGCTGGGAGGTGGTATTTGAGGCATAAGTTTCAATGAATCATTTGGGCCACATAGTTGTGCCTCTGTTTGTAGTTAGTCTGTGCGATTTTCTTACAGCAGCTGAGGATATGATCAATGGTTTCATCAGTTTCCTTTGCACAGTCTGCATTTTGGGTCATCAGCTGATTTTTCGATCTTGGCCTTAATTGCATTTGTTCTGACGGTTTGCTCCTGGGCTGCAAGGATCAGGCCTTCTGTCTCATTCTTCAGGGTCCCATTTGTAAGCCATAGCCAGGTCTTCTCCTTGTCAGCTTTTCCTTCAATTTTGTCAAGGAACTTTCCATGCAATGCTTTGTTGTGCCAGCTGTCAACTCTAGTTTGTAGTGCACTTTTCTTGTACTGGTTTTTTGTCTGCTGTGCTTTGAGGAGTTTCTGATTTGATTATTATTATTATTATTATTATTATTATTATTATTATTATTATCATTATTATATTATGACACAGCAAACAAGATAGATATGCTGGATTTCATATCACAAAATCACAAGTCGAACACTTCCCAAGTGTCTAGGACTGTGTGATGTATTTTTGGATGATGTTATTATATCACACAAAGCCACAATCCCATGGCAGTTGTGAAATTATTGATAGTAGCAAGAAGCTGGGATAAACAATTTATCTGTTGCACCTTTTTGCATTTGCACAACTGCACCAATTCACCAATTCATGGTCCTGTGGCCATACTTCTGCCTACATTTGTAACACTTACCTCTCACAGTTCTGCTGGTTTGTAATATTTTGTAAGATATTTTTTAAAAGCAATTTCACAATTACAGATACAGTTATGTTTTCCATTAAACAACTTCAAATCAATGAATTATTACCTTGGGAATAGCAAGGGGGGAATGAAAGAGAGTGGGAGAACAGGATAATTCTGCCCATTGATGTCACTTCAGTGCCGGCATACCAACCCAGAATCAGAATGGACTCATTGTATCACGGAAGTGATAGAAATCTGGTGTGACCTGCAGCTGTTGATGAATTTTTCCCATCAACAGCAGGGAATAGCTATATCACAGGAAGAAGACAGAGTAACAACTGGTTGCACATGGCGCCAAGCAATAGGAACTATTATCACTGGTGACAATCCTGCTTCAGTGCTGGTTTGCCTCCTTTGTGCAATAAAGTTCTCGAAATGAATTTCCACTTTTGGGCATCAAGTCATCTATCAATATGATTCAATACCTCTAGTTGCTCAGTAAATTGGGAAGGTTTAGTAAAAATTTTAGGAAATTATTCTGTCAAGTGTTTGAATCCTGCCCTGTGCAAGAAAGTAAAGCTTATGTTACTACAGGAAGGGTGTTCTTTAAAATATAAGACATGACAGAGATTTTCCTTCTAAAGAAGGCAGCAGATCTTTGTTTGTTGTTCAATCATGCTTCAATCATTACTAAAAAAAGGGGGGGGGAAAGAAAAAAAAGCATTTGCCCTGCGGTTTTAGTAACATTCACACTTATTTAAATTTAATCAATTAATTCATAAATTCACCGCTTAAAAGGCAGAAGTTTAAGCAATGAAAAATTCTTTTAATCAGCCCCCAGTCCTATTTGTCACCATTGCTACTGTGCTCGCTGGATAATTGGAACTATTCAGCCAACCTTCATGTATAAAACACTTTAATACTCAGCGCTTCTCTACAGGAACTAACCTGAGAACTCTTTATAAAAAGAGTTTCAACCTAAACCTGTAAGTGCAATTTAAATGTATTTTATGGCAACAATTTGGGCCAATCTTGTGCCGTAATAAAAATGCTTTGTTGGTTACTGCTCCCAAAGGGTTTCTCTTGAAGTGCAGTGTGTTATGTAAGGCCTCACCCTGCAGTCTTTATTCCGGCAGAACTAACTCACTTTCTCTTGTGATCCTAGGCTGCAATGAATTCGTGGAAACTTCCTCCACAGTGGTGGCTTCATTTTCACTGAAACATGACTGGTCACAACAAAGGAGGACAGGATTCGTTTATTATTAAGAGTAGCGCCAAAAGGGGAATCGGTAGGTGTCATTTATAATGCATATTTTATCACACATTAATGATACAGGAATTCTGGCAATGTTTTCATGCGTCCATCCTAAACTACTTTGCACATGAGACCTAAAAGCAAGGAAAAGACCTAGGTCTTCATTTGAGCATAGTTTCAAGTGTCCTTATCACTCCCCACTTTGTACATCTTTAAATGGTACCTGCTGTAAGTTTTTAAATTTATTTTATTTGATATGTTAATTGGGTTTTTATATCAGGATATGATGTTTTAACTGATTATGTATTATGGTTGGATGTATTTGTATGAATTTTATATATTGTACGCTG
Organism: Anolis carolinensis; assembly: GCF_035594765.1. Lineage (NCBI taxonomy): Eukaryota > Metazoa > Chordata > Lepidosauria > Squamata > Anolidae > Anolis > Anolis carolinensis. The sequence continues at coordinate 221,378,671 of NC_085841.1, forward strand.
CTTTGAATCTCACCAGTGGGAGAAAAGCAGGATAGAAATGAAATACTACTACTACTAATAATAATAATAATTTTCTAGTGTAAAGCAGGAGTTTAGAATAAAATGTATTTTTGCATTCACTCGATTTTAAACAGAACTTGTGATGGGAATCACGTGGCTCTCCAGATGTTGTTTGGCTCCAATTCCCAGCATGCTGTACTATTAACTATATACTTCCCAACCTGGCCCATGTAGTCAGGACTGTTAATAAAGCAGGTTTCCTTGTTGCACGAAGGCTTCAGCTCTTGTTCAACTAAGTATGAACTTAAGCCCCTTTCAGATTTTGCTCTACCACAGAGAACGTTGGGAACCAAGAAGGTGGAGGCTTGTCCTATCTCCTCTTTGAATTACCATATGAGCCACCTGAATTGTCTGCCTATAGCTGGCCTCAATACTACTGAACATTAAAGTTAGTGAGGCCATACCATTAATACTGGAATAGTGTTGTGCCTCACGCTACTGCCTCCATTGCTGCTGCCATAACTATTCAACTGTTCTGATTTGGCTGGGACAGAACAGTTTAATTTCTTGCCATCCCATTCTTTCATTTGTGTTACAGATGTCACAGTTTTCTCCCACTTTTCCCTAAGTCCCAGGCACACTCCAGTTCCTGCAAACTGAGTTCACATTGCAAAAGTAGTTTACACTCAATGAGCTCAGCAATGGGGAGAAGAGGGGAGGGGAGCTTGCCATTCTCAGTGGGTTCAAGCAAAATCACATAGCTACAGCTTTTCCTAACTTGCCTGATTTTCCTTAATAATAACTATTGCCATCTTGATCCTACTCTGATATTGCTTGGCCTTACATATCTCAGTTTTCATCTGTAAAATGCCAGAGGGCATGTTGTTGATAATAGCCTAAGTACTTTATAGGCACCAAATCTCTGCTGATCTTGGCACTAAATATGGACATCCCTGGTTAGTACTTGGATGGGAGAACATTAATGAATACTAGGTGCTGTAGGCTATATTTCAGAAAAAGGAACTGGCAAAACCACTTCTGAACGTGTCTTGTCCGAGTATGATAGCCTTCCAAGTGTAGTGTGGATACAGGTGACTGTAGAGACCTATTCTTGACCCACATGTTCTTCCACAGTAAGGACATTGGTTTCGAAGTGGAAAGCGGTCCTGGTCCGAGCTGACCTGACTAGCCTTCCTCTTGGCATGTTTCTCCCTTTTGCGCATCTTCAAATTCCACAGTATTACTGGTCACAACTACTACTGGAGCCCCGGTGGTGAAGTGCATTAAAGCACTGAGCTGGAGACCGAAAGGTCCCAGGTTCAAACCCCGGGAGCGGCGGGAGCAGCCGCTGTTAGAGTCACCTCCTGCCAACCTAGCAGTTCGAAAACATGCCAATATGAGTAGATCAATAGGTACCACTCTGGCGGGAAGGTAACGGCGCTCCATGCAGTCATGCCGACCACATGACCTTGGAGGTGTCTAGGGACAACGCCGGCTCTTCAGCTTAAAATGGAGATGAGCACCAACCCCCAGAGTCAGACATGACTGGACTTAACATCAGGGGAAACCTTTACCTTTTTACTGGTCACAACTGACCTCTAGATGGAGTATTCAAGGGCAAGGGCTACCCAACTCTCAGTGTCTATGCCACAGTTTTTAAGGTTAGCTTTAAGCCTATTTTTAAATCTCTAGGACAAAGTAAAATGTAACAGTTGCATGACCTGAGCACACAATGATTGGCATGCATCAAGGGAGGAAAACCAGAAAAGGAGAATGCCACTTTCAGTCTTCATTATGTCATGATGTTTCATCTTTTGAAGACTATGAAAAGAATGGAAACAAATATTGTCGACTTCGATCTCAGTAGCTTGTGTTTATTAAATATTTGTCTATTACCTATACATCGCACAAACAGATTTTTTTTAAAAAAACAAATAATTGGACAACATGTTGGGTGTTAAATATTTTCCCACATGTTGTGATGTAACCTGTGGGTATGTGTTTTGCAGAATCAAGAATTGTTCACTCTCTTAGTTTTGTCCAGATGTTTAGCTACAGGGTAATGTTACAACACAGATTAGCACAGCTGTCTAAGAGATACCATGCTAAATATGGAGAGTATCTGTGATTTGTCTAGGGAGGTTGAATTTCAATTAATTAAATGTGCAGCTAGCTTGCTAAGATCTTTTGCAGTGCTGGTGGAAACCTGACAGTTTTAAAAGAGACATTGACTTTGGCATCATCTGAAGTAAACAATATTTTTCATATTTTGCATTTTTGCCAGGCTCTTGGAAAAGCAAGTACACTAGGTTACTAAAACATCTGACAATATTTTCAAGGATCATATATTTGAATGTAATTGTTTCATAAGTTGAATCATTTCTTCAATTCATCCAGTTCCAAATTCTCTCACTTGGTAGGGAAGGCAAGTAGAATAAAATAAGATTAAATCATGAATGTAGCTACTGTTTGCACATTAGCTTACTTCTCTGTAAAATATTTTCACTTTCAAGGTAATTGACCCTTACAAAAGTTTGACCCTTTACTACTATGGACTTCCCTTCTTCTGCCCATTACCTCCAAAAAAGGAATAGCCATTCAACTATTAAATCAATTTTAGCTCTCCCTGCCTTTTCAAAATCCACAGTACTTATTTAGGGATCATTTTTAGAAAACTGCTGGCGAGTATTGAGTGAAAAGTGCAAAAATTGTCCACGGTTCCAGAACAAGAACATATGGCTCAATTGGATAGGAAGGCTGAACCAACTGAACTGGCTCTTAGTAGCCTCAGCAATATGGCATCAAGGCTTGGTGGAGCATTTGCCTCTCATCAATTACCTATGTAAGAAGTTAATTGTTATACATATATGCGACATTTCTAACATTTATCTGATTTTTTCCCGGCCATTGCTGAATTTAATAGACTCTGGCAGTTCAGATCTTTTGGTTAGACTTCCCAGATATGATCTGAGGTTATGATGAAACTAAACAGAGTTGGGGAGAAGATTGCTTGACAATTTAAGTACGCTGCTTTGTATTTTAAGTCAGAAGATGGGTGGGAGAAATGTGATGTGCTGAGCTCAGATTTGCTGAGCTCAAAAACTTGGGATGGGCTTTATAAAATGCATTTTAGCTTCTCAAACCCAGTGTATGGAGAACTGGGTTCATGATACCTCTGACCACTACTGATCCCATCCAATCTTGAAAGCCAAATAGGTCTGGACCTTGTTAGTATTGAAGACCAATAAGAAACACAAGAGAACTACAGGTAGGGCTAGGAAATAACCTTGGCTGAAATACTGGAGGACCACTACAGTTGAGAACATTGGGTTAGAGATGGACCAAGGGTTTGAGCTTGTATCAGACAGTTTTTTTTATGTTTCTGGATATAAAGATTTGATTGCATGTTAAACCTATTGCAACCTCCAGTATTAACCGTAGAGTAAGAATTTTTTATGGCATTGTTGTTCCCAGGTAAGAGCACCTCTGGTCCCAGGAGGGAAAGCAGAAACATTGACATCAGATGGCTTGCTTGACTTCAAATGGAGTCAATTATTTTTGCATACACGCATCCAAGTTTATATGGATGAACAGAGAAAATAAACGTGTTATTATTTTATTAGTTTAATAAAAGCTTATCTCCCTTTCCAGTTGGCAATTAAATATGATCGTCTCTAAGGCAATCCTAAGACTGCCTAATTCCATCTCTCCTCCAATACATACAAACCGAGCTTTCCCAAGGAAAAATGCATTTTAATGTATTGTAGCCACATGCATATAGCCTTTTCCCTCATATATATATGAGTGTCAAGAGTAATCGTCCCAACAACATTATACCAAGCCAATATTAATCAGACTTGCAGCTACAGCTTGCTCTACTTATGATTACATTTGTGATGTTTAGATGAATTCCCTGCCTTAATATTCTGTTAGAAGGTCTTTTGTCATTATTCAGACATTTGGAAAATGGATTTTTATGAAAAAAATCTTAACACTAAATGTTTGCAAAACCTTCTATAGAACACCTGCAACAAATTAAAAGTTTCAGTGTAATAAATGTGATGTCATGCATTGTATAAAAACTAGAAAAGTTTAAGAGAATACGCAATGTTCTGATAGATTTTCCATGAAATCCTATCTTACGGTTTTATAAGAAGCTAGCTGGAGGAAACATGCCATTCTGTCTATAGTCACTTACCCGTTTAAGTGGGCTTACTTTTGAAGATCAACCCAGTTAGTCTAAAAGATTTACTCTGAGGTATAGCAACCCAAGAGCTCCAGTGGCAAAGTGTGTTAAAGCACTGAGCTGCTGAACTTGCAGACCGAAAGGTCGCAGGTTCAAATCCCGGGAGCGGAATGAACGCCCGCTGTTAGCCCCAGCTTCTGCCAACCTAGCAGTTCCAAAACATGCCAATGTGAGTAGACCAATAGGTACCGCTCCGGCGGGAAGGTAACGGTGCTCCATGCAGTCATGCCGACCACATGACCTTGGAGGTGTCTACGGACAACGCCGGCTCTTCGGCTTAGAAATGGAGATGAGCACCAACCCCCAGAGTCAGACATGACTGGACCTATTGATCTACTCACATTTGCATGTTTTCGAACTGCTAGGTTGGCAGGAGCTGTGGCTAACAGCGGGCGCTCATTCCACTCCTGGGATCTGAACCTGGGACCTTTTGCTCTGCAAGTTCAGCAGCTCAGCGCTTTAACGCACGGTGCCACCAGGGCCCCCAGGGGCCCCATATTCATGTATAAGTCTTGACATTTAAGTAAAAAAACCAACCCAGAAAACCTGGGTCAATGTGAGTATTGGATATATTTTAACTCTTACTTTTTTAAAAAAGGAACCACCCCCTTTTCTGAGTGGAGTTGTGGAGGCACAAGCTTAGTCCATTCCAGGAAAATTTTTTTAAAAAAACACCAACCTTTTCTCCTCTCTCCACCATGCTGCTGCTTCTAGCCCTTTTGAACATCTGGGTGGAGAAATGGTGGCAGCAGCCAAGGGGCCATTCGACTCCTAAGGCCACATTGGCACTTTCCTCTTCCTGTAGAATAACCCTTGACCTATTCACAGGTCATATCAAATCCATAACATTCATCCCAAAGAATGCTCTCGAGTTATATAAGAGTATATATAGTTAGGTTACACATATAGCTAAATCTTCCCATGACTGCTGCTGAATGGGGGGCAGGTCCTTTTAAAGCTGGGGTTAGGTAAAGGTAAAGTTTTTCCCCTGACATTAAGTCCAGTTGTGTCCGACTCTGGGGGTTGGTGCTCATCTCCATTTCTAAGATGAAGAGCTGGCGTTTTCCGCAGACACCTCCAAGGTCATGTGTCTGGCATGACTGCATGGAGCACCGTTACCTTCTCGCTGGAGCAATACCTATTGGTCTGCTCATATTTCCATGTCTTTGAACTGCTTGGTTGGCAGAAGCTGGGGCTGACAGAGGGAGCTCACCCCACTCCCCGGTCTCAAACCACCAGCCTTTCAGTCAGCAAATTCAGCAGCTCAGCGCTTTAACCAGCTGCGCCACGGAGTTAGGTAACCATTAATAAAAAAACACTAAATCAGCGTTTTATTCTTGGGGATATATGCACACAGGAGCAACAGCATGGTTGTTTTCATCCAAATGTCTTTACTGTACCTTGCTATGGTGTGTTAGACAAACATTTAAGAAGTAGGACAGTTTCCAGCTAAGAGATATATTCTGAAAAGAAAATATTCACCTGTTTAATATCTGCTTATTGACTGCAGGTATTAAACGCACAGTGGCCACTATTGCCAAAAGATATTCAAAAGAAAGTTTTTCAAACAGTGTATTCATAGTGCTGACAAATCTTCAAAAGGTAGAAATTGCTTACAATTTGATTGTATACAGACAAGGACAATTTCCTTAGCCCTTTCTGAGACATCGTATCCTATCCAAGTTTATGGAGACCAGTTGTGTTCAACTGGACTTGCCTTCTAGCAAGCCAAGTGTAGGTATACAAGATTGCAGTATATGCAGGTAGACAAGTGTGTATAGTATAGCCTTTGTCTTTTCAGTTCATAAGTTTTCTTCAGGAGTAGTAGGTTGTTCTACTGCCAACAGAATAGTTCTCTTCTGCACTCTCCTGGAAGAAATGTAGAATTCTTTCCCTATTTTCCCCACACTCCCCAAATCTCACAGTTTCCTATGCCTTTAAATAGGTAACCCCTACTTGTGTTTTTTTCCATATAAACAAGAGAATTTTAACTTTGTAGCATTTTGCTATGACCTACTCAGTGGAATTACAGCAGCAAACTAATCCTTTAGAAGGGATGGCTCTATCAATCTTTGGTTTTTTCTAATGTGGAAGCTACTCAATTGCATCTCAGAAATCAGGAAGGTAATTACTCATGCAGACAGCACAAAATGAAAGGGGAAAAAATGCAAGTTCTGCTGAGTATCCCTTTTAGAACAAGCAGTGGAACAAGGAAAACAGCTCTATAATCAGTCAAATTCTTCCACTAATTTTTCAGGTGCTGAAGGCTATATAGTAAGGATACATGCTATGAAAGTTAAAGCAAAGAGAGGTCTTAGTGGAAAATGGCATAAGTAAGGACAGTCCTTATTAAGCAAACACTATATTGTTGGTATAGTTTTATAAGTTGTTACTTGATTGTTCATAATCATAATTACTCACCAAGACAAAAATATGAAAAAATCTTTTCACAAATGAAAAGAATGATATAACTACATGGGATAATATGAAGTCTTCCCTGCTCACAATAGCATAGGCCAATCCCTCTGTTTACTTATATAAATGAGATTGAAATGTTTTGAACTGTGTACTCACAGTTTTATTTATGTTAACTGTTGCTGTCTTGGCCCATCAAATATATAGATCAGTGATTATTTAGGAGGGATAACCCCATAGGAAGAAAGAACAAACACCTCTCAATTGGGACTAGGTTCAGATTCCATTGAGATTTATCCTCTTCCACCAATTTCAAACTGGCATTGCTTCTCCAAGAAAGAGACCAAGAAGAACAATCACTTGGCCTGTCTCCATCACTCCTTGGTGCAGACACTTTACATTACTAGAATTAAAATGTTGTCATGGTCATTGTGAGCATAGGAATTAATCTTTTCTGAGTCCTCCCTCCCATTTCCATATACTTCTTTGTGTTCGGTGGCCTAGGGGATAAAAGCCTTGTGACGTGAAGATTGGGTTGCTGACCTGAAGGCTGCCAGGTTCGAATCCCACCCGGGGAGAGCGCAGATGAGCTCCCTCTATCAGCTCCAGCTCCATGCGGGGACATGAGAGAAGCCTCCCACAAGGATGGTTAAACATCAAAAACATCTGGGCGTCCCCTGGGCAACGTCCTTGCAGACGGCCAATTCTCTCACTTCAGAAGCAACTCCGGTTGCTCCTGACACGAAAAACAAAACAAAACCATGAAGACAAGGACTATCAAGTGTAATTCCTATAGGCCACCATGGGAAACTTCTGGATAATGAGTAGGACAGGAATACCATTGGGAATGTTTTCAGCATACTTTAATGTTTCTAGAAAGAAGTCCTAGAGCTCTGGAGGTGGTGATAGTCTCTGGGGCTATGAGAAATGTGGGATATTTCATTCTGAAGACAGAAGATAGGTTGTCTCTTGGAATGTCATCTCATCTGATGTTACTCAGGACATTTCACACACCCAGCACTTCCCTAGTGACACCACAGAGCCTACTTGTTTATTCATTGTGTAAGGAAGATAGAATATGTTGGTGAAGGCTTTTATGGCCTGAATCACTGGGTTGCTTTGAGTTTTCTGGGCTGTATGGCCATGTTCCATTAATCACATGGAAGTATGGTGATTAATGCCTTCAACAGACAAGAGTTCTTTCTCCCACCCTGGACCTTCCACAGATATATAAACCCCACTTGCCTAGTTTCCAACAGACCTCACAACCTCTGAGGATGCATGCCATAGATGTGGGTGAAACGTCAGGAAAAAATGCTTCTGGAACATGATCATACAGCCCAGAAAACTCACAGCAACCCGAAGATAGAATATTATGCAAGGGAAGAAATGTGATGATCTTAGGGTTACAAGTCTGCCATCTTGCATGAGGTGTTTGCTTAAGATAGTTTAATGCTGTTGGGGACTAGATAAAAGGTTGGCACACTTATTAGAAGTTTGGGTGTCCTTTCGGAGTTTGCTATCCATATATAGAGGTGTTCTTTTGAAGATGAGTGTTACACTTACCTCAATGATGCCCCCATGGTCTCAACACCCAAGAAAGCTACTTTTTGCTTGCATTGTTTACAGAAAAATCTCTGTTAAGACACAAATGTGGAGTTATTTCTTTTCCATCCTTTCTGTCATATTTCTATCTGGTGGGCAAAATGCAGAGAGAAAAAAATAGTGGGGTATCATTGGGTTGCTGTGAGTCCTTCGGGCTGTATGGCCATGTTCCAGAAGCTTTCTCTTCTGACGTTTTGCCCACATCTGTGGCAGGCATCCTCAGAGGTTGTGAGGCATGTGGGCGAAACGTCAGGAGAGAAAGCTTCTGGAATATGGCCATACAGCCCCAAAGGCTCACAGCAACCCTATGATTCTGGCTATGAAAGCCTTCGACAATACAGTAGGGAACAACATCATAGGCCCTTCCCGAGTCACAGCTGTCTTCCTTTCATATTTTCCTTTTCTGTTGCCACATTTCTTTGTTTCTCAACTTAGATCTTTGCAGTACCAAAGTGTAAAAACTGGTGTGCTGCATTGTTCAGCAGACTTACCTAGCACATGGGATAATTTGAAACTTAATTATTCAGCACTTGAAAAGCGCTCTCAGATCTCCTGACGAAAAATACCACAGAGGAGTGCAAAGTGTTATTTTTATGGCACTTTTCGCAGGAAGAGAGGTTTGATCTGATCACATTAAAACCCTGGTGGGATTGTTAGACTTTAATATTATCTACTGAGTTCAGTAATAGTGGGATGTCTCCTAGTTCACAGCGCTCCTAGTTCATAGAGAAGTAGCTTTCCCTTGAAATTATTCATATTCACATCTTACCCTTGATAAAAAAAATCCTCTTAAAAGAGGCATTCTGCCACAGAGGTTAAGGGTTTTCATTGAAATTGCCACTTGCATTTGATTTTCATCTTCTCGTAACAGCCTGAAAATGTTCAGAATGAGAAAAGTCCTGTCTGAGGCATGGTTGAGAGTGCCTGTCTTATTTTAAATATGCTACAGAATTAAGGAAAACATGGACTAAGGTAAATGAGAGCCTCTTTGTCCACAGTTCTGTCTACGGGGAGCAAGCTAATGCCTATATTTTACCAAATAAGCTTTTCTTTATTACAGACAACCTAAACAAATGCTTATCATTTCGCAGAACCCAGATTAATAAACAAGGGATCAATGCTTAAAACCTAATGCTCTTTTAAGAAAAATCACCTGTTTAATGCTCTTGTATTTAACACATATGTGCTTCAATATATTTGATTGGGACATTAATAAAACCTTATTGCTTATATTATCATCCTCTTGTATAAAACAATTAACAAGCACCAGGAAGCCAGGCACAATTAATCATAGGTACAAAAACAACAACAAAAAAACACCTCCATAACAAATTCAAGTAATTCTGAAGATGGGGAGAACACCAAATTGTTGCTATTGAAATAAATCATGTAAGGAAGAGAACAAGTGCAAACTTAACTAAAGGAAGCATTATTTTTTGGGACAAAAGAAAAGAATAGTGAACTGTGGATTAAGGCTCAGATGGTAAAGAAGCACTGATGCTTTAGGAGTCCCACTTCTGTGAATATAAATAAGATGACTGATTGATTTATTCAAGTTGAACTGGTGTTTAAGCAATGGGAGAATTGGGATGGCCATCCATTGATCTTATATTGAAACAAAGGAATTATACTAACACATGGCGATCTTGTAAGGACTTATGAGATTGTCTTAGCTTAGCAGCTCTCCTTTGTTTTACATTTGCTGACAACTCATGTTTTGTTTGATATCTCCCTTACAAACTTCAGAATCATTTCTTTACGGTTATTCTTATTGCATGTGCACATAAGGGGAAATAAAACAATCATGCCTGATGCTTTTGCTTCCCCCCCTCCGCTCGGTAAATGATATGAAGGCTACTTTTGATGGCCCAGTGATGTCCCTCTGGTTACCTTTTTCCCCAGGCTGAAAACTTTTATTTATGACTGCCCTCCTCCACCATTCATGCCCTTTTGTGGATGTTCAATCCATTTTATGTTACATTTATGTCCATTCCGCTTCCTTCCTTTTCTTAGACCTCAATCTTTGTACAAAGACCTTAATCTCTGATGTGGAACTTTGTCAAATGCTCTCTGAAAGTCTGAGTGCAGGCTAGTCATTGCTCAGGGACAAAGTCGGCATCCTTTTCTGGAGGCAAAGGTGCAGTTGGGCAAGAAATAAAATAAGTCTATTCAGTTTTTTTTTATTAAAAAGACCTGGAAAAGCAGCCCATTTTACACAGTCTGTGCCCATTCTATAATAAACCTATTACTTTCTGTATTTTTCCTTTCTTGCTTTGAAAATTTTAATTTATCTTTCGCTTAAGTGCATTGTTTCAAAATCATACTAGGATTTTTTTTCTTTCATCTTAATGAAAACTATCAATTTTTTTTAAAAAAACTAGATTATTCTTTGTTGTACTACTTGCATGCTTCTATTTCACAACAGGAAAATTACAGATACTTGATTAATTTCTGCTTATGCATTTACGTAATGGTAAAATGACATTTTTTCAGTTGTCCCTATCCTAGTCAGAATTAGCTGGTTTGATTTACACAATCTTCATTCTTTTCCATGCAGTAATGTATTGAACTGAACCCATGTACAGTACAGTCTCACTTATCCAAGCCTTGCTTATCCAAGTTTCTGGATTATCTAAGCCATTTTTGTAGTCAATGTTTTCAATATATTGTGATATTTTGGTGCTAAATTCGTAAATACAGTAATTACAACATAACATTACTACGTATTGAACTGCTTTTTCTGTCAAATTTGTTGTAAAACATGATGTTTTGGTGCTTAATTTGTAAAATCATAACCTAATTTGATGTTTAATAGGCTTTTCCTTAATCCCTCCTTATTATCCAAGATATTTGCTTATCCAAGGTTCTGCCGGCCCATTTAGCTTGGATAAGTGAGACTCTACTGTATTTGGGGTTTTTTTGGATCAAATTATTTGTTTGATACAGTATTTTTGAAGCTAGAAGTACTTGCATGTATGATCTTTCTAAATGAAAAGTCACTTGGTTAGACCTCTTAATGTGCTGAGAATTAAGACATTTTTAAATTGTTTGCTCTCATATTTAACTTAATTGTTTTCAATGCCAGAAAAAAACCAATATCAGTTAAAGATACCTAAAAGGTTAACATCTTCTAAAATATGCTTGTTAATATCAATTGCTTTATTTCTCTGTTCTTGTCTAAAAATCGGTTATGAAAGGGAGCACATTTGAAATGTAGGGAAATAAGTATTCTTTTTCTCATCAGTGATTGGCATCATAAGTTGAAGTCCCAGGCAGGACCATGGACAGCTCTCAATAGACTCCAACCTGAAGATTCACCCATGAGTATGGTCAAATACTGCTTAGTTATCGATTTAGAATCTAGTTCAAGGATCTCATAACATGTGTGAGGTCTAGTGTGGTGATTTATCAGCCTCCGTGGAGATTCAGGGTGTCAGAAGGGTAACCATAGCACCCCGGTCAGTAGTGGATGCTTAACCATCACATGTAGGGAAACATCGCCACATGGCTTAATCCTGTGGTATCCCCATTGTTATTAATGGAACACGGAGAGGTTATCATGTTGGAGGCGCAGCCTCCTATAACTCTGCTGCCCCAATTTACTCACATAGCGCAATCGGAAATCAGCATACGTTGTCTGATAGGCTCCACGGGGCTCTGTGAGTGAACTGGAGCAGAAGCATCCTAGGACACTTATTTTTTCACATGTGATGAGGACGTAAGTGCCAAATAGGAAGAAACTGGCTGGCTGGTTCTGCATCTTCTTGAATCACTATTGTGGTATCTGAGCTGGAATTTTTGAGAAGTATAACCCTGGAGACCATACAAAATAGCAGATTTTCTGTTTTCTTTGATCAACACTACCAAAGTCATACACAGGGGAAATCTATAGACATCTAACCTTCCCCTATGAAAGGTACAAGTGGGGAAGGGAAGCGAGTAAGTACACAAGCTCTACCCCAAATCTCCGCATTCGCTTACTCACATTCGTGCATTAAATAGAGAGGATGGAGACTTAGATTTGCCTGTCTCCTTGAGAAACACCAGAAGGTCCTCTCAGATGGCAGTGGGATAGGAGATATTGGGGAGAGAATGGAGCATGTGTTCACATTCATGTTGTTTTGTTACTTTTCACCCTAATATAATCAGACCGAATACCTTCAAGGGAAGATTGTTTAATAATAATAATAATAATAATAATAATAATAATAATATAATTTTATTTTTATACCCTGCCTCCATCTCCCCGGGGGGACTCGGGGTGGCTTACAGATACAAAATGAACATACAATAACATCAAGTACCAAAAAATGCGCAAATGAAAATAAAAAAAACATAAAATAAAATCACAATCATTAATAGTTAATAGTTAAAGTTAAAACACAGCAATGAAATCATAAAATGAACTGGGTAAAAGTGAGCTAAGTGAGACTTGTAAACATGGAGGAAGTTAAAAGTAAATTTAATGAATGGATTTAAGCACTTTACATGTTTTAAGTTTTGCATATTGTTTTTAATTGTTTAATGCCTAATTGTTTTAATTGCTCTATGTTTTATTTTATTGTATTGCTGTATATTGGCATTGAATTTTGCCAGATTTGTAAGCTACCTTGAGTCCCCTTGGGTGAGAAAGGCAGGATAGAAATGGCTTAAATAAATAAATAATCGTAAAATTTGTAGTTTGGGAAGGGCTATTTAGAAATCTCACCAGAAAGATCTAGCATCTCATCAAGCTACAAATCCCAGGATTACGTAAGATGTGAGTAAGGTGGTTAGGTGGTTAAAATGGAATCATATCATTATAATTGTGTAGCGTTAAATGTCCCCAAGTCTTATGTCAATCAACTCACATTTCTAGCTCTGCAATTGCTATTTTCTTTCAAACAAATGGAGAAATTAAAATATTACAATTGAATTATTCATTTACAATATCCATACCATACACAATACCAGGCATTTTCTGGCAGGTTAACCATAAAATTAAAATTCAAAAGTGATTAAAAAATAAGCACAAAATTAGAATAAATCCTCCAAGAGCACAAAACCAGATTCAGGCCAATATACCAGGAAATAACTCCAGAACAAAATATTTTAAGGTACCAGGACATTTTAAGGCCAAAAATCATAGGAAAAGGAAAACATTTTTTTTACCTCTAGCCAAAATATTTACAACATAGCATCTTTCATCAGCTGCAACATTCCAGTTTTGGGATTTTTCTAAAAAAAAAAAAAACCCTTTCTTTTGATCTATTGCCAATTACAGTAATATTGGTTGGGATTCAAAGTGCTTCCCAAATTGCAGAATGGGCTTGTTCCAATTTCTATTTCCAGTTGCCATGCATTGTGGAAATAGAAATTGGAACAAGCCCATTCCAATTGAGTGCTATTTTTCCAACCATGTAACATTTGGGGGAGATTTTTAAAGTTATCCTTTAATTCAGCACACACATTTAAAATTCCTGTTTGGTTTTGCTTGAATCTCACCTTTCTCACAGCATAAGGATCCAAGGCAGTTCCCAGCGCAAATTAAAATGAAGTGCAACTACAATCCCTCACAATCATTATAATAAAAATGTTAAACACCATTAAGTAGGCATTAATTTAAAACAGTTTAATAGTGTTTACGTCATGAAAATGAGAACAGAAGTTTGACTCTTTCTCCACTGAAAAACCCTTCTGCAGAGGTCAGTTAATAACCAAAAACATAAGTCAACAGTTAAAAAGCATGTCTTTAGAGAGTCAATCTAGCTTCCCATAGAGCAGTGGTTCTCAACCTGTGGGTCCCCAGATATTTTGCCCTACAACTCCCAGAAATCCCAGCCAGTTTACCAGCTGTTAGGATTTCTGGGAGTTGAAAGCCACAACATCTGGGGACCCACAGGTTGAGAACCACTGCCATAGAGGGAGCAACCACCAAGAAGATCCTTCTATACAGGGTGTTTGAAAAAGAACTCCCTAGTTTTAAGTTAAAACACATTAAAACTAGCGAGTTCTTTTTTAAACAACCTTTATATCATCACCAAATGTTTCTGTGAAAGAGCGATGAGACTGAAAAATCCTCCCTTCAGGATCTTTTAGGTGGATCTATTTAATGAGATATGGTCCTTCAGATAGTTTGCACTAAAGACTTTACTCCTCTTGTTTACATCTATATGAAGGTGGTCTGACACCACTTTAATGGCCATGGCTCAATGCTATGGGATCTTGGGAGGTATCGTTTGCTGAGGCATCAAGACTGTATGGCAGAGAGGCCTATTTAAAATTACAGCTCCCAGGATTCCATGGCAGCTAAAGTGGCATCAAACTGCATTCATTACACAGTGTAGATACACTCTTAGTGATTATAATATTTACACGGTTGCAAAAATGAATACAATTTCATTTAGGCCTAAGTTCAGTTACTATTTTCAACTGGAATAAACCCATTAGATCAATGAGGTTGATTTAAATGGTCAGCAATTGCATTCATTGATCTGATGATTTGGAACTACCAGTCCCTTACCTATTTAACATTCTCGGGTGCCTTTCTTGTCCTCATTCTTCATAAATGCACTTTATGGCCTAGTTATTTTTATGCGTTTTTCATTTTTTATCCAATCCATGTTTTATTGATTTGTTACTAATATGTTTTTATTGACTTTTTTTTAACTTAATGTGTTTTATTATGTCTGTTATGCTTGGGCTTGGCCCCCATGTAAGCCACCCCGAGTCCCTTCGGGGAGATGGTGGTGGGGTATAAACATAAAATTATTATTATTATTATTATTATTATTATTATTATTATTATTATTATTGTTTTATTGTATGACACAGCAAACAAGATAGATATGCTGGATTTCGTATCACAAAATCACAAGTGTTCACTTCCCAAGTGTCTAGGACTGTGTGATGTATTTTCAGATGATGCGTGCAGATCCCAGTAGGGTGGCCTTTTGCAGTTGGCAGATGGTAATTTTGACAATGTCTATTGTTTCCAAATGCCGGCTGAGATCTTTTGGCACAGCACCCAATGTGCCCATCACCACCGGGACCACCTGTACTGATTTCTGCCAGAGTCTTTGTAGTTCAGTATTGAGGTCCTGATAGCGGCTGAGTTTTTCCTGTTGTTTTTCATCAATGCGACTGTCACCTGGGATGGCAACATCAATGATCCAAACCTTTTTCTTTTCCACAACTGTGATGTCTGGTGTGTTGTGTTCCAGAACTTTGTCAGTCTGGATTCGGAAGTCCCACAGTATATTATTATTATTATTATTATTATTATTATTATTATTATTATTATTATTATTATTATTCTTATTATTAACTACAAGTCACTTTTGGGGTCAGAGAATTGGCCATCTGCAAGTATATTGCCCAGGGGATGCTAGGATGTTTTGATGTTTTACCATCCTTTTGGGAGGCTTCTCTCATGTCCTCGCATGAGGAGCTGGAGCTGACATCTGCACTCTCCCTAGATTCGAACTTCAGGCCAGCAACCCAACCTTCAAGTCAGCAATGCTGCCGGCACAAGGGTTTAACCCATTGCATTTGTACACTGCTTTTTTCATGTCAGGAGTGACTTGAGAAACTGCAAGTCACTTCTGGTGTGAGAGAGTTGGCTGTCTGCAAGGACGTTGCTCCAAGGGATGCCTGGATTTTATCATCCTTGTGAGAAGCTTCTTTCATGTCTCTGCATGGAGCTGGAGCTGATAGAAGGAGCTCATCCCTGCTCTCCTCAGGTTGGATTTGAACCAGCAACCTTCAGGTCAGCAACCCAACCTTCAAGTCAGCAGTCCTGCCAGCACAAGGGTTTAACCCATTGTGCCACCGGGGGTCCATGGCATTCATAGCAGTGTATAAATCCACAGAGTGTCCAAAATAATGGATTCAAAACTGGTCTTTGTTCACTTTATGTTTGAAACTTCAAGGCACTATTTCTCAAATCCCCCTCCCTTTGATAACATGGGCACTCTAGCTGTACTGACTAGTGGGGAAGTATGGTTTTAATTGCTGACTACGTCCACTCATTTACAAATGCCAGAAGTAAGAGGTTAAAAAATTAAGTGGCTGAAATGAGATAGAAGTGCTAGACCTTAAATATGATTCAATTAAACAACCAAAAAGGGGGAAAAACCCTTCTCTACCTGAAAGAATTTTGTTATTAAGATGAGATATAAATCTGAATGTAATAGAGACAGAAGGAACGAAGAGGTGAGAACTAAAGACGAAAATGCCATTTGCCATGTTCTGCGGGAAAACGGTGCTTCCTCAGAAGATGCCGCAGTCTTCCTTTTACTTTCTTATTTAACTTTTATGGTAAGAAGTCGAGGAGACGTATGCATGTTTGCCTGAGTCACTTATGAGATAAACACAGGAAAACTGCTTGTCATTTATTGGTTTACCCATTATCGCCCCCAACTTAGGATAGAGTGGTCTGATTTCAAAGTGACAGCTGGCAGTGTCGCTTCCTGATACATGCTAATCCACTTTTTATTATGGAAAAACTGCCGGTGCTTCCAGGCAGCGAGAGGGAGTTGCTCAATGTAATCGCTGAGGAGGGAACCTTAGGATCTTGCATATAAAAGCTTAAAATGAACCATTTTCTCATTAAGCGGCAGTATCCTGATTAAATACAGATGTAGGGCAAGGGAGGTAATTCATATCCATGAGCACCGAATGTTGCTCAGCTTGGCGTTTTAATAAACAGTGCTTTTGCTTGCTCTTCTACTGAGAGTGTAGCCGTAAAAAGTGATTTGGTTTTTTTTTGTCATCAAAATAGTTTTAAAACCATTTTTTAGAAAGTTGATTTAGTCTGTTTATAAATGTTTTCATCTGTGGATTTTATAGTTTACATGTCTTTATCTGTTGTACAATGACCTGTGTAGGGTGAGAATCAACGGAGAAATGTCATAGATAGATGATAGGTAGATAGGTAATAGATAGATGAGATAGATGATAAATGAGATAGATAGATAGATTTTGGGTTCGTGGGCTTCCTTGAAAACTGGGATTAAAAATTGTCTTGAAAACTGCTTATTTTAGTTTCAGAAGGGGATAATTTAGATTGTGGGATTTTTTTCACAAAACAGTTCAATGAAGGATCATTAGGTTTGCATGCAGAAAGCCCTGGCTTTCATTCCTTATGGAAGAGATATATCTGTAGAGACATGCTGAATTAGATGGACCAGTGATCTGATTTGTAAATAAGGGAGCATTATGTTATCTTACAATGCTATGATGGTTTTTGAAGAGAAGTCATAAGTATTTTTTTAATTTAATTAAATTTTTTATTTTATTATTAATAAAATAAAATAGGAAAAAAGATTTTAAAAAAGAGAAGTTGTAAGTATGTCATTTCCATTTCTTGTATGATAGCTATTACAAAATTATGAAGGAATAATGTCCTTTGGGATTCCTATTGAGGAATGAAGCCATGCATCTAATGTTAGGTAAGAAGAGGTCTGGGTTGCTGTGAGTTTTTCGGGCTGTATGGACATGTTCCAGAAGCATTTCCTCCTGACGTTTTGCCCACATCTATGGCAGGCATCCTCAGAGGTTGTGAGGTCTGTTGGAAACTAGGCAAGTGGGGTTTATATATCCGTGGAAGGTCCCAGGTGGGAGAAAGAACTCTTGTCTGCTTGAGGCAAGTGTGAAAGTTGCAATTGGCCACCTTGATTAGCATTGAATGGCCTTGCAGCTTTAAGGAAGGTTGATACTTAAATGCAATCCAATATGACAATGTCAACCTTCCAATCAAGTTCCCAAATACTTTTAACTTACTGCAATGACACATAGTTGTGTGAGTCATTTTGTGGTAAACTGACAGGTGCCAAGGGATTGGAGGAAATCAGCTGACCATCCAGACAGAAACTACGGTATACATCTGACATACAAACAACTCATAGTTAAGAATGGGGGTGAGACAGAAGGAAGTGAGAGAAATCTATCCCTTATAAGGGAAATACACTCCTGAAGCTTTATCACCAATCCTTGCTTCCACAACAGGCTGATTTTATTTCAAAATTTAGTTATCACAAGGACAGAAAGTGAGGTGAAATCTTCTGAACAGGGGCACAGACAGCAAAACAAGGGTTTAGAGTAAATGTCTAAGCTAGTTGGAGAGCCCAATGTTTATGTGGCTTTCTAAAAAAAAGAGAGAGAGAAGATGGAAATGGCAAACTAAAATCGTGTTAGAGTTTATAGGTTTCAGAAGGATGAAGCAAAGCTGGGAATCATGGTTTGAGAATGAAAACTACGAAAAGTGGAAGAATCCAGACTTATAGCCTTATTCAGACTTGTAGCCTTATGGTGTCTGTATGTAGTCTCTCCCAAATAGGAACTCTAAAGACCTTTTTCATAATTATTTCTTTAAGCAATTAGACATTTGTCCTTAGTAGTGCAGTGTTCGCTCCCCCTCTGCCTTTTTGTCTAGTTTCTGAGGATCTGATGCATTGTCCTAGCAACAGTGTGTGGGTATAGAATGGTATCCTGGGCATATAAAATTATAGTTATATAATTATATAGAAAATCTAGTTAAAAAATTGTTCAGAGGCATATGAAGGGGATAGGCATATTCTGGACTTTATTTTGTAATATCCAATATAGTCACCCTCAGGTGTTACCTCTTGATTTGGGGATAATGAAGGTGGCTATTCTACAAGCTCTGACAGATATCAGGTCTAGCTTTTTTAGTCATTTAGTTTGCCATCATACTATACAGAATGCAGCAGGATGAGGAGGATTCTTGATGCTTGGACAGGGCACACCACAAGGCCCCGTGTAAAGCTGTATAAGTGTCTGTTTTCAGCACAAACAGGATCCATCTTACAGAGAAGGGCAACCAGATATCACTGGATGATCTACAAGGGGCCTTGTTGTAAAAGCCTGGATGGGGGGTGGGGGGGGGGTGGGAGTTAAGCAGATATGTACTTCTTGTCTTGAGCTGGATATTATATTAATTAATTAATTAATTTACTACATTTATATCCTGCTCTTTTCACCCCGGAGGGGACTCAGAGCATCTTACAAATCAAATGTACATACAATATATTATTAGCATAGCACAATATAAGCATTAAATTACTATATTGTACTATATCATTATATGGTAATATTATTAGTAATACTACATTTAATATATATAATTAATATTATTAAATTATATTATTAGTATAATATTGTATAACATTATAAGGTTATTATCAATATTATAATTATATACAATATATTATATATTTATAAATTATTGTGTGTGTGTGTGTGTGTGTGTAAAATTAGCATAGCATATTGCTATGGCACAGGAGATGAGATGGAATCATTTTCCTGGCTCTTAGGTTGGTATGTCTTCCTGTATATGTGTATGTGTGTGTATATATATATATATGTGTGTGTGTGTGTGTGTGTGTGTGGTTGGGGGTGGGAGGTTGTCCAAGAGCATATCAGTGAACATCCAGAAGAATCTGTTTAGGGTGAAGATGATCCACATTCTCATAAGATTATGAAGCCCATAAGGGCATAATAGGAATCTTCTGGGGAAGATCTGTTCTCTGCCGTCTTAGGACTCCATATATGTGTGTGTGAGAGTGAGTTGCTTTGGGATAGTATTTCTGGAAGCCAGCTAGAAAGAAACTAATTACCTAGTTACTCTTGAGTTAGAGGCGATTCTCTATGGCTTCAGTGTAGATAGATGGTGGGAACCCCAATCTGTCAAAG
Source organism: Anolis carolinensis (assembly GCF_035594765.1). Lineage (NCBI taxonomy): Eukaryota > Metazoa > Chordata > Lepidosauria > Squamata > Anolidae > Anolis > Anolis carolinensis. The sequence goes on from NC_085841.1 coordinate 221,398,631, forward strand.
CTATATTGAGTTGACACATTGCAGAGCAATGCAAAAAGTCAAAGAAATGGCCTAGAACCGGGGCTCTCATACATTCTAAGCAAAAGGCCAGTTCATGGTCCCTCAGACTGTTGGAAAGGGAGCAGATGAAAAACAATATGAAAATTCCAGCACACAGTGCAAAAACATACAAAAGAACAATATAATATTTAAAACGAAGAGCAATTTTAATCAACATAAACTGTCTAAACATCCAAGACACCAGTTGAGTCTCCAGGTGGAAACTTCAGAAACTTCAGAAACTTCAATAGGTCCAAAATGAAGTAGCCACAAGGCTGTTTGGGACCAGTCACAGGGAGCATATAACTCCCCTGTTGAATGTTCCACTGAGTACTATTACCGTATATACTTGAGTATAAGCCGACGCAAATATAAGCCGAGGCACCTAATTTTACCACAAAAAAACTGGGAAAACATTTACTCCAGTATAAGCCGAGGGTGGTAAATTTCAGAAATTAAAATAGATACCAATAAAATTACATTAATTGAGGCATCAGTAGGTTAAATGTTTTGAATATTTACATAAAGCTCAAATTTAAGATAAGACTGTCCAACTCTGATCAAATCATTATTCTCATCTTCTTCAATGTAAATGTGCTTATGTATCCTTTTAATAATAATAGAGTAAAATAATACATGTAATAATAATAATAGTAATAAATAATACAGGAAAATAATATATGTAGTAATAAATAGAGTAAAATAATAAATGCAATAATAATACAGTAGAGTCTCACTTATCCAAGCTAAACGGGCCAACAGAAGCTTGGATAAGCGAGTATCTTGGATAATAAGGAGGGATTAAGAAAAAGTCTATTAAACATTAAATTAGGTTATGATTTTACAAATTAAGCACCAAAACATCATGTTATACAACAAATTTGACAGAAAAAGTAGTTCAATACGCAGTAATGTTATGTTGTAATTACTGTACTTACGAATTTAGCACCAAAATATCATGATATATTGAAAACATTGACTACAAAAATGGCTTGGATAATCCAGAAGCTTGGATAAGTGAGACTCTACTGTAATAATAATAAGATCAGAGTGAAATATTAAATGTATTAATAATAATAATAAAAATAGTAAAATAAATGTAATAGTAGCAACAATAACAGAGAAAAATAATAAATGCAATAATACCAATTATAATAGAGTAAAATAATAAATGTACCATATATCCTTGAGTATAAACTGACCCAAATATAAGCCAACCAGGACCCTCACCCAAGTATAAGCCGAGTGGGGCTTTTTCAGTCTTAAAAAAAGGGCTGAAAAACTAGGCTTATACTTGAGTATATACAGTAGTTCATTTCTGGGCACAATTCAAAGTGCTGCTCATGATCTATAAAGCCCTATTCAGCTCAATTTAAAACTATTTGATTCACTGTATTTCTCTATATGAATCTGCCAAAATTTCAAGACCTTCAAGGGGAGGTTGTCTCTTGGAACCACTACCATCACAAGTCTATTTGGCTTATGAGATGTATGTGATTTTTATGAACGCTTGTAATATGAGTCTGCTCAAGTATTAATATCACCAATATGGGCCTTTTAATGCGTCCTAGAATCCTGACTGAATTTTAGTGGTTGTACCCCAATTTTGGAATTCTCTGCCCAGAGAAATCTTCCTTGCCCTTTCTCTGATTATCTTCTAACATGACAGACCTTTTCTTTTTTGTGTGTAGCTATTTCAATGACCCCTTTACCACTAAAATGTTCTAATGATTCTATTTTTCTAGATTTTGCTGCTCTTCTCTTCCTTATAGTTGGTATAACTTTTCCAAAGCTTATTGTATTATGGTTGTATTTTTATTATAATATTTCTTTTTTTGTTGGTTGCTGCTTTGAACTATATTTGAAAAGTCATTGAAGGAAATGAATACGCTTATGAAGGCACGCAAGTGAGTAGATCTTCAACAATGTTTTCCTGAAGAATGGTCAGGACCAAATCTTGAAAACAAATACATTTGTGTTTAGAAATTGGAACAAAAGAATGCCAATTCCAACCTCTTTATAAGCAACTCTTCTGAGACAGTGTACCCTGATTGGCACAGTTGACATCAGCAAATCATTGAAATTTTAACTCCTGGAAGTTAGGTGGAAAGGCCACCCAACCATTTCATTATTCCTTAATTAATAATACACTTCAATAAAAAATATTAATGCAATCATTATGATATTCAGCAGCTTTGCAAATCTCCTGCTGAATATTAGCTGTTCTTCAATAAAGCGTCCTTTCCTCTGATTTCTACTGTTAGAAACTAAAAGCTGGTGTTATTCTGATTCTCCTATTATGTTCTTAGACATTCCTGAAATTAAAAAATCCATATTGAAGAAATGTTATTAAAATGTACTCTGAAGTTACATCAATTGACTGGCAATAAATGTTCTCTTGAGTTGAATATCTACGTAGCTCATTTATCAATCTCATTACAAAAAGAAATACTGTCCCTGAGATTGGCCACACAATATTTTTGTGCATGCAGGCACACAAAGTTAATAACAATAGCATTTATATACCACTGGCTAGTGTTCAAAGTGTCTTATGTACATTATTTCCGCAATCCTTTCCACAATCTTACTATTCCTATATTGCTAACACAGAAACGTGGTGGTGGTATTGATAAAAATGGCTTGTATAAGGGTTTATATGAGAGGTGAGATTTCACCCTATGATTGCCTGGTTCATAGCTTAGGTCTCTTGGCAGCTATCCTGTAGTAACTCATAAATTGTGCAATACTGTATCTCAGGGGTCAGATTACTTTCATAGGAATCCCACACAATGAGAAATCTGAAATAAATGAAATGAATGGCAGACTGAATAGATTTCACCAGCTGGATTTATACTGGAGCCCCCTGAATTTTTTTACATTTGCAAAGACTGTGCCTAAGACTTCAATACAGTCTCTAACAATGCAGCAATTAGTTTCTTGTAATTCTAGTCTCTGGTTTTAATCCACAATATTCCACAGAGAAGGTATAATGTAACAGTTCAGATAACTTCATCACACTTAATTATTGGGATTTGTTACCTTATTTACTTTCAATCATTTTAAATCTCCATTTTAAGTTATATCATTTGTTTGTTTTTCAAACTCAGGTCTCAGCTATTGCATGCTGAATATATTATTATAAGAAATCAGTTCAGCTATAAAAGCATTTGAGTCCCAGTCTGAGGCCCCATTTACACTGCCATATAATGCAGTTTGAAACTGAGGCAGTGGAAACTGTGGGGCATGTTTTGCGGTACTGTTCTTTTTACCGAGACCTTCATAAACATTTTATAAATCCAATTTTAGAAATTTTACCAGGGAGATCTGTAAGGTTTTATGTTGATTATCTTTTGGCTGAGCCACACCCCAAAATTACTGCCAAAGTTCCTTGCTGGTACAAGATGTTGTCATAGTCTTAGAATGGTTTAATATTTATTTCAGTATACCATTGTCATCTTAGTATATAAATGTTTAATACCATTTTAACTATTATATTCAATACTAGGTTTTAAATAAATAATAAATAAAATAAACTTTATTTTTATATCCTGCCCCATTTCCCCGAAGGGACTCAGGGCGGCTCACAACAGGGACAAGCCCGAAACTACGACAAACTTTGCTTTTGACAGTGTTTCCTAATACCCTGATTCCCCGAAAATAAGACAGTGTCTTATATTTTTTTGTTCCTCCCAAAGATGCACTAGGTCTTATTTTCAGGGGATGTCCTATTTTTCCATGAATTCACATTTATTGTTGAACCAAAAAAAAGAAAGAACATTTATTATATACTGTACAGTAGTTGTCATCACAAACCAGCATGACCAGACAAACTATGAATCCTAATTTCTTGTTACTACCACTATTTCGATGTACAAAAACCTATGGTACGTATATTTACATGCATGCTCTGGTGTTCTGCTCGGCAGGCATGCTTCTAAACAAAAACTTTGCTAGGTTTTACTTTCGGGGGAGGCCTTATATTTAGCAATTCAGCAAAACCTCTACTAGGTTTTATTCTCAGAGGATGTCTTATTTTCGGGGAAACAGGTTACCTAAATGTATATGTTCTTATTCCGATGTTTGTTCGTTTTTTGGTGCTGGTCCTTGCCAGTGATAAATAAATATATACATTATATGGTTAGCGTAATATAATGCAGTTCAACACAATTAAATTGCATTGTATGAGTTTCAAACTGTATTATATGAGGCCTCTGTCTGGTCATAGGATGTACTGATGTGGTATGTCTGTAAAACCCACATACTACTTCATGTTTTAAGGAAGCTAAATTAAAGTCAGAACTTGAAAGTAATTAGTTACAAACAACTAGTTATTTGTAGTTCATGCCTTCAATAACTAGGTACAACTACATGGCATTACATGTGTATTGATTTCATTTATCGTGTCAGAAGCGACTTGAGGATACAGTTATAATGTATTTAAAAATACAAAGTTAAAAACTTGGCATTATACTAGATTTCCTTTGACCAGAAGCTGAACACTTGGAGTGCCTCTGGTGTCTCTATGAGAAGATCCTCCAATTTGCATGTGGCAGGGCTCTGGTTGCATTATAATAAGTGGTCTGTGGTTTGGTTTTCTCCACACTCGCATGTCATGGACTCCACTTTGTAGCCCCATTTCCTAAAGTTGGCTCTGCATCTTGTTGTGCCACAGCGCAGTCTGTTCAGAACCTTCCAAGTCTCCCAGTCTTCTGTGTGCCATTACATGTGTAATGAGAGATAACCATTTAAGTCATTTTTGTAGTCATGGGCATGTGACCTTAAATAAATGAGAGGAAGAATATTTTTTGACTTAAAGCGGGCTTGTACTGCGTCTCATGCTACGACCTTGTACCATCTCAGTTTCAGGATTCAGTTGCTTTTTTGGAAAAAGAATCATTGCAGTAGTCATTTTTTTTGGTCACTTTTGAGAAATGAAACATGGAAATGTAAAATTGCTTTTTAAAAACAGATTAGACCAGTGGCTTCAGGAGAAACATCCCTGATGATATCTTCATTTTTATGATAATGTTTAACTCCAGGAAGCAGTTGACTTCTAGATTAAGGTTTTCCAAACTTCACTTGCAAGTAGTGATACCAGATGAATTCACTTTTGACAAATTAATTAATGGTAGCCACCATGGATGTGTTGCAATAGCAGATTCCCAGATTAGTCTAGTGTTTACACCTTATTTTTTTCATTTTTTTGGTCATTTAATATTTAATGTTTATTTTACTGAAGTGATATTCGTCTTTAATGTTTTAATGTAGCACAAATCCTACATAAAATCATACTACGTATTTTTGACATTATATACAGAAAGTCTTTACTTTAACTGCCATAGCTAAATGCTATGGAATCCTAGGATTTGTAATTCAGTGAGGCGTGAACACTCTTTGGCAGAGAAGGCTAAATAAAAATAAAGATTTTCCCGTGACATTGAGTCTAGTCGTGTCCAACTCTGGGGGCTGCTCCATTTCTAAGCAGAAGAGCCGGTGTTGTCCATAGACACCTCCAAGGTCATGTGGCCAGTATGACTGCATGGTGCGCCGTTACCTTCCCGCTGGAGCGGTACCTATTAATCTACTCACATTTGCATGTTTTTGAACTGCTAGGTTGGCAGAAGCTGGGGCTAACAGTGGGAACTCACCCAACTCTCTGGGTTCAAACAACTGACCTTTCGACCAGCAAGTTCAGCAGCTCAGCGGTTTAATCCGCTGTATCACCAGGAGCTCCCGAGAAGGCTAAAGACCTGGGAAAACCACAGCCATGGTAGTTAAAGTGGTGTCAAACTGCATAAATTCTACAGTGCAGATTCACTCCTAGTAAACTGTGAAACTGATATTATTGATAATGATAATAATTTCAGCACATTTAGCTTAGCTATACCACCCATTTCTTATGTGTAAAGCAGTCCCCTTTCAGAAAGTATTTGAAATCATTGGCTGTAGTTCAGGATGTTGAGTTTTTTTATTCAATTATTACATAAGGAAAGTCTATTGATACCTTCTTCTGAAGTCATACCGCAGCTCTAACTTGTTATTTAACCATTGTTTTAGTGCAGGATAATAATACATAGTATTAAATCTATATAAGAACACAATATATATGACATGGCTACATAATCTGAAGACCACATTTCTGTCATCCTTGAAGGAGCCCATGGTGCAAGACTGCTGACCAAAAAGTCAGTAGTTTGAATTTGGGGAGGTGGGTGAGCTCCTGTCTGTCAGCTTCAGCTTCCCATACGAGGACATGAGAGAAGACTCCCACAGGATGGTAAAATATCAAACAGACAGGCATCCCCTCGGCAACGTCCTTGCAGGCGGCCAATTCTCTCACACCAGACGCAACTTGCAGTTGCTCCTGACACACACACACACAAACACACGCACAAATCATACTTGAGCAAGGGTATTGGATTTGCTATAGACTGGAAGAAAGCATTATTTGGTTTCTAAATTATTGATTTATTCTCTTCATTTAGTCCCTAAAAGTTTAATGCACATAATAAATATAGTTCACCCTCTGGGTTCAACCATCCAAGGCTTGAAAATATTCCACAAAAATAAAATAAAATATCAAAAAGGAAAATTTGATTTTGCTATTTTATATTAGGGTCACAATTTTACTATGACACTGTATATAGTGGGACTTGAGCATCCACAGATTTTAATATCCCTGCATTAGGGGCAGATACGTCAGCAGACACTAAGGTTTATTTATTTATTTATTTACAGTATTTATATCCTGCCCTTCTCACCCTGAAGGGGATCCAGGGCGGATCCCATTATATACATATAGGGCAAACATTCAATGCTCATATACACATAGAACCGAGACAGAGACAGACACAGAGGCAATTTAACCTTCTTCTGAGGGGATGTTAGATTCTGTCCACAGGGGGGATCAGCTGCTTCATCATTCACTGTGATGGCACTTCCTCATTCCAACGTCATAAATTAGTTAAATTTGCCTCCCCACTTTATAAGTGGTACCTTATTTCCTACTTGATATATGCAACTATCTTTCGGGTTGCTAGGTCAGCAACAAGCAGGGGCTATTTTTTATTTTTTAATTGACGGGTGCTCACCCTGTCACGGGCTGGCCTCGAACTCATGACCTCATGGTCAGAGTGATTTATTGCAGCAGGCTGCTCACCAGCCTGCACCATAGGTTTCACTATTCTTATGTTGTAAGAATACCACAAAACTGCCTGGGATAATTGAGATAGGAAATGGTTTAAAACAAACAAACATACAAAAATTCTAAAATCAAGTATGTCATTTTCTCAGCAAGGATCGTTACTGCTTCTCATTTAGAAAAATAATAAAGGAAAGACAGACACCTCTTCCTTTTAGAATAATTTAGGCTTTCGAATAAGAATCAGCAGCATTAATTACTATCATGTATACTGGAACTCAATTGACAGACCCAGTCTTTTAAACTTGTACACGCCTATCTATATTTTATAAATGCATTTTATGAATGTTATATGTAAGTTAATTTTTTAACTGATTTATAGTGTATTGTACTGTTTTTATATGTCTGTTTTATTTTAAGCCGCCCTGAGTCCCCTGTTGGGTGAGAAGGGCGGGATATAAATATTGTAATAAATAAATAATAATAATTGAAATGAATCCCCACCAAAGAAAAATGAGAGATAGGAAATTGTATTCTGTGTGTGATTAAAACTCAAAAGTGAGGAAATGCAGACTTGAGTGCTCCACACTCCTATTCCCCTCCTCCTCCCCATATCTCCCTTGCTTAACACTTCCCATTACTTTCGAGGCTTCAAATTGTGCCTGATCTCACATATCACACGCTGTAATACACCTAGAGACAAAGGGGGTGAATTAAGGATGCAGTATCTGACTTAACTCTGAGTTTCCTGGCTATAGTGGATTTAACGTTATTTGAAAACACTTTTCTATGGTTTAATATAGAATTATTTTAGGGCAGAACTTGGTGGCATGAAAGTAGCTGATACCCTCTCTATGCTTCTCCTAACGCTTTTTAAAGAGGAGGAGAGCGAGGGGGAAAGAGAGAGGGAGGGAAGCTTTATCTTAATTAAAGTTTAATTAAGGATCACGTTTGGCAGTACTTTTCACACCGATCGACACCAGCAGATTTTCTAGGGCTTAACTTTATCGTGCAGAAAATCCTCTTTTATTACTCTCAACCTGTTGTAAAAGCTGTTGGCACAGAGCAATGGCTGCTTCATTCAGCCGCCTTGTTTGCCGCTGGAAAAATCCCAAGTCTCTAGAGATAGCACCACAGTGGTTCAATTTAATATCTATCCTATCACTACAAGGCTCTAGCTCATTGTTAATGATACTATTCATTAATTTCTTGTTGGGCTGATGTTGTTATTTATTAAAATATTAAAGAAAGCTCCTGAGACACATATATAATGAGAGACACCTCCGTTTCCGCCAGCTATACCAGCAAAGGGGAAAGAATATACTGTAGATTTCCTCGTACCATTATACACTCTTCCTTACTCATTAGTCCTGCTACATCTCGGAGTGACACTGTAAATTCATTTTGTGCACTGTCCAATCAGAGGATAATACAAATGCGGGCTCTTTTTTTTTTAATGAGCCATTCCTATGCAAAATGAATTGACTACTGTCTAACTCATCTAATCTGCCTCTATTTTGGGAGAAGGACTAAATTGCTTATGTTTATATAGGAAATAAATAAGAATTGGCGTAGGGTTGGTCTTCCCTCCTCCCTCCACAACCTCCCACCCGTCTCGCATTTGGAAAATTTCAGCCTTCATATGTTCTATATTTTTGAAAACCTGCCACCTTAGGAAACTAAATCCTAGCGTGACATTTAAACATGTGAAGGTTGTATTTAAAATAGCCCAAACAAGCAATTTGTACACTGTAGTGGTCATTTCATATTAGCTTGTGCTCTCTTTCGCTCTCTATCTCTCTCTCACATTTATTACGGAGATCCTAAGAAGAGCTGATCCTTCCCCAGCCTTTCAGCCCCCAGCTTTTGAGATCACAGCTTGAGTTTGAATGGGCTTAAAATAAGTGGAGAAACAGACTAATAAACTGAATTTGCACGTATTTTAAGATTTTCATAAATACACAGTTCGTTGGAAGGGGAGTGATTTAGAGGAGTAGAAGTCTCCATCTGACGTTTTGTCTTTTGGCACATCCCAAATGAATGTAGCGAAATCTGCATGACAATTGAGGTAGCATCTGAAGATTTTAAAAAGTTTTAATTCATCCTATACGGCTGTTGTTTTCACCCGTGCACAAATAATTGCTATGGAGAAGAAACCACTCACTGTTTTGAGAGGATTAACTGGGACTAATTGCAGCTTGTTCTGATCCCTCTTTTAATAATGGATCCTCTCAGTCCATATCCAGCGCAGCAGCTTTGTGTGGATTGCAAGCGAGTTTCCAAGCATTTATGCATATCTCTAAGGCCCTTTGTACTGTTCATTCATGATCATTTGTTTCCTGAGAGCATGGGGAAAGTGGCCTGGTTTAGAAGCAGAGAAGATATTCCTCTCTTAAAAGGCTAAGCAGTAATAGAAGCAATGACTTCTTGCTTACAGCACTGAAGTTTTCGGTATGTGTAACGTGTGTGTGAAAATTCAGTACTGGTTGAACAAAGCTTATTCAGAATCCCAAAATCCAAAATTGTCCACCTGAGCGGCTGAGATAGTGATACCTTTGCTTTCTGGTGGTTTAATGTACGTAACTTTGTTTCATGCACAAAAATATTTTAAAAGTTATCTAAAATTATATTCAGGTTATGTGTATTTATGACATATTTATGAAACATAAATCAATTTAGTGTTGATATTTGGGTCTCTTCTCCAAGCTATCTCACTATGCATATACGAGGGTTATCCAGAAAGTAGATTACATTTTGGAATTAAAAATGTACAAAGTATAGGAGAAAAAAATTTACCATATGCAGTTGAAAGCCACACCCAAATACCACTTCTCAACATAGTCACCATTCAAATCTAGGCACTTATCATAGTGATGAATGAGCTTGGCAACTCCTTCCCCGCAAAACTCTGCCGCTTGTGTCCTCAACGCAGTGTTTTGGCGATGATGTGCAGCTGCGGGAAGGGGTGACTGGCTGGTTGAGGACACAAGCGGCAGAGTTTTGTGGGGAAGGAGTTGCCAAGCTCATTCATCGCTATAATAAGTGCCTAGATTAGAATGGCGACTATGTTGAGAAGTGGTATTTGGGTGTGGCTTTCAACTGCATATGGTAAATGTTTTCTCCTATACTTTGTTCATTTTTAATTCTAAAACGTAATCTACTTTCTGGATAACCCTCATATATGCATACAGGTATTCCCATATCTGGGATAAAACGGTGTAATCATTTAGGAATTGAGTTTCAATTTTTTGGGGTTCAGTCTGCCTTTTATTGTGTCTGGACAGTGAGATACTTCATTTTAATTAGATAAAATCAGTATATAGGACTAAATATGGATGATTCCTTATTCCAAATTTCTAGGTGACAGCAATTTGTGGTTTTTATGTAGGACACAGTAGAACTTTGTGAGGGGCTACAGTATAAGTTTCATAGAGATAACAGTAATTCTTCAGCAGCACCTACTAGAATAAGATTTCTGATTCAGTTCTTCCAAACTTTAACCTGGAAAGCTTATTAAAAGAACCTGTCATGATTGATGATATTGACAACAAATGAGAAGAGGCTTAGGGAGTTGGTTGTGTTTAGCCTGGAGAAGAAAAGGTTAAGAGGTGCCAGGATAGCCATGTTTAAATATTTGAAAAGCTATAATATAGAAGATGGAACAAGCTTGTTTTTGCTACTCCAGAGACCAGGACATGGAATATTGGACATTCCATAACCTATTGCAAAACATAACTTATTGCATAAGCTATTGGAACATAACTACACCCAGTCTATGGGCACATATCCTTTTGGCAAATGCGAATCTTCATGAATATGTGGAGACTACCTTTGGAAAACCATTAGTCAAGAAAAGCATGACCTTGTTAGATGTCAACACTTTTAACAAGTGATATTCGCAAGCATTAATGTAATAGCATACAAGTAACTTCAGCTGTTAAACTGAAGAACCATGTCTTTAGACTGCCAAGGGTAAAGACATGCCACTACAAAACTATATTTGGTTTGCAGAGGATGGTTGTTTCTTTGCAGTTGAAGTTGCCCAAAAGATATACACTCCCTTTAAACCTCTTAGTTAAAATATGCACTCAGAGATAAAAACAAAGTCCTCTTTGAAAAATAACATATCTTGTTTTAATTCACCACACAGGCACATTTCTTACTGAACTTCAGTTACAGATAGGATGTAGCTTTTTCTCTCTGTGTTGAGAACACAGGGTATCACTCTTAATCAATAGACCATAGTTTTTAGTATAGCTAAAAACACTGATGTCCATAAGCAAATATTGTCTTCATTGAAGTCTCTAAACTGACTTCTTACTGAAGTCCAAACAGCAACCTGCTTTCATTAAGTTTAAACAGACACTTGCATGTATCCACCTCCCCTGAGGTCTGATACAAGACATCTGCTTCCATTGAAGTTTAAACAGATATTGAATACAAAATGGAGCCTTGAGTCTGCACATGCTCAGTATAATCACATGTCTATAACTTCTCCCACACCAAAGAGTCAAATCAACATACATATAGAATGTAGGTGATCAAATATACATATTAATAAAATAAATAGAGGCTTGGGAGGTTGCTATTTCCAACATGGAACAATGCTTTCAGACTACAAGAAAAAAGATTCAATTTTTAAACGTTAGAAAGAACCTCCTGTTCAACAGTGGAATAAATTGCTCTGGAATGTGATGAAATCTCCTTCTTTTTTAAATGGAGGCTGGATGGTCATCTTTCAGCAGTGCTTTGATTCTGTATTCCTGCATGCTGATGGATTAGACTGGATGGCCCTTGAGAGCTTTTCCAACTCTATGATTTTAACTACTGAGAGATCAAGAGAGACCTCCTGGTTTTTTCCTAGCAGCAATTCTAATATTTGTTTTAATATATGCAGAAAATCTATCTGATTGAGGAGCATTTGGAGTTTCTCAATGACCATATACCCAACCCTCTTGCTTGGGAAGGGATTGACAGTAATTCAGGTGTGGTACTATCTCCATGTCTTTAAAGGCATCAGAGACAATCCTCTTCTGAAAGGGAGAATTTATCACAGTAGGGACACAGAAAACCAGACCTTCCTTTATTGCAGTAACAAACAAAGAAGGATGAAATTGATTGTCCTCTTCTTGTGGCCTAAACAACAGAAATGTATGCATCAGCATTCCACCAGATGAGGCTTTGGACATATCCAGTTCTTTGGAAGAACAGATTCAGAAATATCATTCAAGTCACAATGATGTGACTGACTTTATCCTCAAAACAAATGTGTGTTTGCAAAAGTGCAACATCATAATCAAATTGCAAAAGGGTGCAAACCACCTGGAAAAAATAGTTGGAAAGCATTGTGAAGAAGAAATAATGATGGTGTAGAACAGTTGATTTTGACACATGTGAGGTAAACATGCTTTAGATTGCTTTTGATTTTGCTTTAGATTGCAGATCATTTGCCATTCACAAGTAGACAAGAAGCTGTATAATTATGTCTAATCACAGAACAATAAAAGCACATAAAATGTTAACTCGTGAGACTAAAACATGAATTTATGCAGGAAACAAAAATACTTTGCTATATTAATATTACTGAAAAAATCCACTACTCAAAATATTTGAATTGAAATATTTGAGTATGAGACAAAACCAAAATAAGTCGTTCTAATTTGGGTTTAATTGGGGTGATTGTTGAGCAGGCCCGGCCCAACACGGCACGCTGACCATGCCCCCCCCGTTGGGCGCCACCTTCCCAGGGGCGCTATTGAGCCCCTGGGAGGCGGGGCCACACCTGGCGGAGGCGGGGCCGCGTGACGCGGGAGGCGGGGCGTGCCCTGGTGCAGTCTGGCTGGGAGGCGGGGTTGCACAACGCGGGGGGCGTGACCAGGTTTGGCTGGCTTGTTCTCCATGGAGGAAACTCGGGAGCCATGCAGGAAGAGGAGAAGAAGGAGGCGGCGGAGGGGAGAGGCGAGGGCGGTCTGAGGAACCGGCGCTGGTCCCCCCGCTCCAACCGGGTCTTGGAAGGGCTTCGGGTCCAGGGCGCTGCGTGGGCGAGCCCCATGTGTGTGAGTCCTGCGTATGTCTCTTCCCGTCCGGCTGACCCTGATGGATTCAAGGTCCCCGGAGCTTTCCTTTCCCACAGAGAAGCGGCTTGGTGGGGCGGTGTCTTGGGCAGAGAAACCACTAAAGGTTTCCCTTCTCGCTCTCCTTCTTTTCTTCTCTCTCTCCCTCTCCAAGCGTTTCTATTCTTTTCTTTTTTCAGCGCAGCCCTTCTTCTCCTTACCCCCCCCCCCCCCCCCCCCCCCGTTCAAAGCAGCTGTTCCAATACAAGGGCTGCCTGCTTTTGACGGGAAGAGAGGATTTTCAAACAACCCCTAAAAGGCTTTGAACTCCCTCCCCAGACTGGCTGAGCCAGGACACACGCCGCGGGAGGTGGGGCCACGTCTGGCCCCGCCTCCCACGCCGCGCACCCTGGCCCCGCCTCCCACACCGCCCAAGCTGCAGGAGACGTGGCCACCCAGCGTGGGAGGCGGGGTTAGGGCGCGGGAGGCGGAGCCAGTCCTGGTCACGCCTCCCACGGCACGGGAGAAGGGGCGCAAAAAAACTTTGCGTACCCTTTTAAATTTCCTCGGGCCGGTCCTGTTGTTGAGCATAGATTGCTTATGATGTTATTTGAGTCCCTCCCCCTTGATAATTCATCAAATGTATATATACAGAGATCACTGTAGAATTTGGTATTTCCATTTTCTTTCTGCAATGTCAAAATCTCACTCCCCATTACTGTAAATCCTCTGTTTCATGTAATGCTGCATTCATAGATACAGAATTGAAGCTGCATTTGGCTTTGCCTTATTTCAAAACAAGAAATGATACAGGATGGGTCACACCTGGCTTGATGATATCATCACTAAGATCTGTTAGGATCTTCCAAGAGATTCAACATTGATGTCATAATTTTGTGTATGCTATAGGATGAAATGTGGAATTGCTATGTGGGACAGCATCACAATCTTTTTAGTAAGGACCTTATCACATGCACCAGAGAAAATGCCTGGTAAGTAGGTAAAGGTAAAGGTTTCCCCTGACGTTAAGTCCAATCATGTCTGACTCTGGGGGTTGGTGCTCATCTCCATTTCTAAGCCGAAGAGCCAGCGTTGTCCATAGACACCTCCAAGGTCATGTGGCCAGCATGACTGCATGGAGCGCTGTTACCTTCCCGCTGGAGCGGTACCTATTGATCTACTCACATTTGCATGTTTTCGAACTGCTAGGTTGGCAGGAACTGGAGCTAACAGCGGGCGTTCAAGCTGCTCCCGGGATTTGAACCTGGGACCTTCCGGTCTCCAGCTCAGTGCTTTAACGCACTTCGCCACCGGGGCTCCCATGGTTAAAGAAGGCTAGATGAGGACTGGATACATATCTACCCCATCACACCTGCTTTTCTCCTCTCTGTATCAGATAAAAGAATACACGTTTGACATCAAACGATTGATGGGTGACTCCTCCCAATCTGTTGAATGTTCCCTGACGTCACTATCTTCTCTTTAAAAAAAATTTCTTTGGCAGGTCTTGTGCAACTTTGTTATTTCATTCCAAAGGAGGAACATTAAAAAAAATTGTTCCTATGGAGTCGTGCAATTTGGATTTTATTTTTTTAAAGGAAATAACTAAGTGAAAATTGAAAACATTTTTGGCTTTACTTATGGTAACTAATTACTTATGCTCATTCTTTGACAAGTTGCAGATAATGGTCTAGTCCAAAGCCACACCTCTGACACATGTGGAGAAATTAGATGAACATAGTCAATATTTTTCCGTTTTACAAATGGTACTTGTGACAGATCTTTTGCCTAAAAGTGCTAATGGGATACCTATGAAACAGACCATGCATCATATGATAGGACCCATAGAAACCAGTATGAAAGGAGCATCAGAGATGGATATAAGACTGTGTGATAAGGTCCTAAGTCAAGAGTAGAGGTGAAGAAGTGGTAGAGTTCAGCCTAGTGTAGGTCGACATGTGAATCTACTACACTATGCTTGGCCATATAGAGTCGCAACCTCTGACTACTTAAAAGTTGACATTCATTTATTGGCTCATGTTTAATAAACATTTCTTGAATAGGGGAGGAGAAACCATGATTGACTGCCACGTGGTCCTGTTATGAACAGCCCTTGCGGTTACGACCATCTGGCAGAGTCGAAGAAGCTGGATTGGCCAAAGAGAATCGACCAGTTCAAATTCATGCACAAGTCTACTAAACATTATAATCCAAGACTTTAAAGCAGTGTGTTTCCTGTGTATTCAATAAATTTCTGCATAGTCAGCCATATTAGTATTGTATTAGAATTGTCTCCCTTTATTCTGAGAGACTTCTCATCTATAGCAGCTACAGGGCAGGCAAATACACCATGGCCTCCTTATGTTGAAAATAGATCCATCTAATTATTTATCCTTCCCACCCCTCTCACTTCCTTCCTAAAATCAAAATTCAAATGAGCATATCAGGAATTGAAAGAACTGGATTTTTTTTTTAAAAAAAGAGATTGGTGAAAGTGAAATTGACAGATTTTTCTTGCCACAATCCAACCATTTAAACAAATGCAAACCTTTGCTTGGGAATTCCTTCCCCAATATTTGTTTCTACTGTGTTACATGCCATGGTGCTAATTACAAACTTTGATGCCAGAGGTTATAAATAGGGGTATGCTAAGATTGGAATCATAGCCTTTAGTTCATAACACAGTCTTATACATTAGGCCAACCAAGTATGTGGATTTCCATTTGAGCTATATCTTCCTAAATCAAAATAGGCCACACTTTAACACAGAGTCCACAACTCTATGTATTTTATTAAAGGACTACTAAGTTGTTAGTGATTCTTTTAAAGTTCTGCTATAACCTGTCATTCCAAAGATGAAGGTTTCAGAGACTTCACATGGTGCTGCATTTTTTTTAAAAAAAGCTTAGTGTTCAGACTATGGACTTCAAAAGGAAAATTTTAAGTGATTTGTAAAAAGGCTACATGGAAATGTTCTCTGTCAAGGGAATGTTATACACCTTATAGCAGGGAGTATAATATGTCCGTATAATAGGATTATTTAGTGCACTCATAATTTTAACAAGTTGCAGAGAAGCACCTACACAGGATGATAGTATATACTTGCAGTTCAGCCAGAGAAAGTTGCAATAGGAGTTTGCTGCTAAATTGACTTCCCTCCATTAAACTGGCTGGGATAGTGTAGAAAGGTGGTGCCATCAATCACATAGTGAGCAGTGGTAAAATTTGAAAAGTGTGCCAGAGGTTTTAAAGCCGACTCACAAAAGGTACTTCAGTAGGCATGCCATAGGCTGTCAATGTAGCCCTGTGACAGATAAAACTGTACCCACCAAACATCTCCTAGAAAGACGTTCTTGCTGGTGGCAGTCCTCATCCATCTTTTGTTACTTTCCTCTAAAGGGCAACTTGTTAAAGTACAAGCAGATGATAAAGCCTGGATGGCAACTAGGATGTTGGCCATCCAGGATACTGAGCAGGGCAAGATTAGTGCATCCATCTTCAGTTCATTTATTTATTTATTTCAATTATTTATACAACCCTTGTGCCGACAGGACTGATAACTTGAAGGTTGGGTTGCTGACCTAAAGATTGCCGGTTCAAATCCAAACCAGGGAGAGCATGGATAAACTCCATCTATCAGGTCCAGCTCCTTGGAGGGACATGAGAGAAGCCTCTACAAGGATGGTAAAAACATCAAAACATTTGGGCATCCCCTGGGCAACGTCCTTGCAGACAGCCAATTCTCTCACACCAGAAGTGACTTGCAATTTCTCAAGTCACTCCTGAAACACACACACACACACACACACACACACACACACACACACAAATCTGGTGCAAAATGGGACAAGTTACATATTTCATCTATTTTCAAGGGTATGGCTCCATTTGCTGACCTGTATATGTTTTGAAAGAGCATGTAGGCTTCGGTCTTAGCAGAATATCCTTAAAATAGCACAGGCTCTTTTATACATTAGGGGAAGCAATCAGCCTAGCAGAGATGCTCCTCTGTCTGCACCCTCACTCACCCCAGTTGTGTGTGCAAAGAAACACATCTTCTGTTCAGCAGAGGTATGTTAATACTGATACGATACTGATATATGTGAGTATCCACACACAGGAAACTTCTTTTAAAACAATTTAAATTCAACCCAGTAAAGAACTACTTCCTGGTGGGAGTGCTCACCTCCCATCAGCCAGTCCAATTAAAAACTCTACTTGCAAGATACTTCACTTCGGCAGAAAAAAATGAAATGCAAAGATACATCTCCCTTCAACTGTGGTGCCCAGAATTGGACACAGTGTGATTCCAGGTGTGGCCTGACCAAGGCAGAATAGAGGGGGAGCATGACTTCCCTGGATCTAGACGCTATTCCCCTATTGATGCAGGCCAGAATCCCATTGGCTTTTTTAGCAGCCGCATGACATTGTTGGCTCATGTTTAACTTGTTGTCCACGAGGATTCCAAGATCTTTTTCACACGTACTGCTGTTGAGCCAGGAAAGGAGACTCCACCTGAACATTAGGAAAAACTTCCTCACTGTGAGAGCTGTTCAGCAGTGGAACTCTCTGCCCCAGAGTGTGGTGGAGGCTCCTTCTTTGGAGGCTTTTAAGCAGAGGCTGGATGGCCATCTGTCGGGGGTGCTTTGAATGTGATTTCCTGCTTCTTGGCAGGGGGTTGGACTGGATGGCCCATGAGGTATCTTCCAACTCTACTATTCTATGATTCTAGGAATCTATGAACTCCTCCTCCAACTCTACAATGTAGTAATGTCAGATTCTTCATAAAACTTTGGGGTAAAAGACAAGGTGTTTTAAAATGGATTACAGCCCAAAGAAACACATTGAAAATGAATCACCATGATATCATGTGTCACAATCAGAACACCTATGAGGTCCATGTAGTCATGACCTTAGATCAGGAGGTTAAGGAAGACAAAATAAGAATAAAGGGAAGGAGAAGAAGGATGCTTGTTTAATCCTAGATCTCCTGGTCCAGTTCAGTTCAATTATTTTATTTATACCCCATATTTCTCCCTGAGGGGATTCAAGGCGGCTTGCAGCTACACTTTTTGATCAATTTAAAACAAAGGAAATACAAAAATTAAAAAAAAACCCTATTAAACAGTATTCTGTGTGTTAAGTGAAAAGACAATTAAAATACAATAAATAAAATTAAAATACATTTTAAAACACCCAGTCCCCTCCCCCAAAAGGCTCACCCATAACCTCCGCAGCAACGTGCTCCTTATCCTTCTCCAAAGAAGGCCAGCAGGGATGAGGCATTCCTGGTCTCTCTTGGGAGGGAGCAACCACCAAAAAGGCTCCCTCCCGTAATTCTATAATTACAAATAATGTGTTAATCTTCTTCTTCACCTACTCTCCCTTCTCTTTTTCTCCTCCTCATCCTCCTGATCTAAGTTAATGGCACCTTCCCCTGGAGATGTATATCAAGGAAAAGGCATGAAAGGTCAAGGACTAACCATCTCTGGCAGCATCGCCCATTCATCCGCTATCAGTTTTGACAATTTGGAGGGTTATAATGAAATGTCTGAAGATCTAACTATAGACCTCCAATGCAGTTTGTAGTTTATCCTTTAAGACCAAATAATGTTGTTAAATGTAAAAACCAAATAAAAAATTGAAGAGACCAAACTAATGCAGGTGGAAGAATTGATCCAGGAATGAATTAATCTTACCTATCCTCTCATTTTATAGGAAATATCTATTTATAGTTTATAAACTGGAGATATCTTCTTCCATTTTATATTTTCACTTCATTTTTGTGGATATGTCCCAGATCTTCCTTCCTAAATGAATGTTTTTTCTTTTGTCTCTTGGGCTTTGAAGTCCGGTGCAAATGGGCATGTCGTCATCTACTTATAATCCCTGGAGGGCTCGGGTTAGGTCTCAGGTTGAAATATAATACGATTTTTTTGGTAGGGAAAATGTATTTCTAGGCAGCGTTTTGTACACCAATAAGAAAACTATGGCTTTGCTGCCTGGAGAATATGAGTAATATTGTCCACCATATCTGGAGGGCATCAGTGTGAGGAAAGCTGAAGTAGAATAATAATCTGATAATTTGTATTTTTATTTAATTTGCTTTTGTTATGCTCTTGATTTGCTGTTTGAGACAGCCATGCTATTCTTTTTCTGAATAATTATGCTCTTCAGCCTTTAAAGGCTAAAGGCAACATGTTACCTGTAGACCCATGATAATTGTTTTCCTGGGGGCTTTCTCTCATCAGGTAATGAAACAGCTGTGGCCAACATTAGATAGAACTGTGTGAAGAAAATGGCTCCTTAATCCTTTCCTTTTTATTTGTCCATTCAGGCACATCCCCTAGCAAGCAGTTTCTCTCCAACTGATGGAGAGAGCAATCTTTTGAGTAGACAAATAGATGGGGAGGAATCTCCTGCCCTACCAATCCTCCACTCTAGTTAGCTGTAGATCCATGACCTGATAAAAGAAAGCCCATTGAAGGGCAAAATGCACAAATGCACGTGGGAATCCTGTTGGGATAATATACTGATGCAACAATCTGTTATGATAATATAGTCTCCCTTGCCCAGAATTGCATAATGCTCTGAAAAAAGGAAGGGAGATTCTCTGATTTCACTGGGAGGTTATATGAGCGTTATCCAGTACATTACATTTTGGAATTAAAAATGAACAAAGTATAGGAGAAAACATTTACCATATGCAGTTGAAAGCCACATCCAAATACCACATCTCACGTAGTCGCCATTCAAATCTAGGCACTTACCATAGCGATGAAGAAGCTTTGCAACTCCTCCCCCACTAAATTCTGCCGCTTGCTTCCTCAACCACTTGTTTCCAACAATGGGGGCGTGGCTGGCAACGCAGTGTTTTGGCGATGTTGCACAGCTGCGGGAAGGGGTGACCGGCTGGTTGAGGACAAGCGGCAGAATTTAGTGAGGGAGGAGTTGCAAAGCTCCTTCATCGCTATGATAAGTGCCTAGATTTGAACGGCGACTACGTGAGATGTAGTATTTCGGTGTGGCTTTCAACTGCATATGGTAAATGTTTTCTCTTATATTTGTTCATTTTTAATTCCAAAATGTAATGTATTTTCTGGATAGCCCTAGTATTTATGTATGCATTTTAATTTTTATTAATTACTAGCTTGGGGACCCGGTGGCATTGTTTGTTTTGGATGTTAGGTAATATCACTGAAGTTTGGTCCAGACCCATCGTTGGCTGGGTTCAGTTCTGTCTGGATAAGGATGAACTACAACTTCCAGATTCCCAGGGCAATCACCCTAAAACTCTTCCAGTATAAGCAGTTGGCCATGTTGGGTCTGTGTGCCAAGTTTGGTCCAGATCCGTCATCAGCTGGGTTCAAGTCTCTTTAGATAAGGATGAAATACAACTGCCAGATACGAGATCCATCACCCTCAAACCAGGCCTGTATGCACCGTTGGCCATGTTGGGTCTGTGAGCCAAGTTTGGTCCAGATCCGTCGTCAGCTGGGTTCAACGCTCTTTGGATAAGGATGAAATACAACTGCCAGATGTGAGGTCAATCACCTTCAAACCAGGCCTGTATGCACTGTTGGCCATGTTGGGTCTGTGTGCAAAGTTTGGTCCAGATCTGATGTCAGTTGGGTTCAGTGCTTTCTGGATGCAGGTGAACTATAACTCCCAAAATCAAGGTCCATTCCCACTAACCCCTGCGGTATGTTCAGTTGGTCATGGGGCTTCTCTGTGCCATGTTTGATCCTAGTCCATTGTAGGTGGGGGTCACAGTATCAGTGAAGGAACTGCAAATCCCATCATCCATGACAAGTTTGGTCCAGATCCATCGTTGGTTGGGTTAACAGTGCTCTCTGGATGCAGGTCAAGTACAATTCGTGTGAATCATGGTGAATTCCCCCCAAACCTCTTGTTCAGTTGCGGATCAATTCCTCTGTTAACTGTGTGCCATAGGAAAGGGTAGGAAAGGGTTAAGGGTTAAGGTGGAGGCAGTGGGCAGGGACATGCAAATTAAGGAACCTAGGATATCCATTCTGGAGGAAAAATCGAATATCTAGGATGAAATTGTCCCCGCATGAAAGTTTTTGCTTGGGCAGAATGGTGTTTTGAAGGACACTGGCAGGGTTTGGGCTACATGTTCATGGCGTTCACTATAACTTGTGTGTCAGTGGAGGGAGGGTCATTGGTGTCTCCTGCTCAGTGGGAACAATAGCTGTTTGTGGAGGCGGGAAGCTGTCTGTGTAAGTGGACACCTTCTCCAAACACACACACATACACATTTCACTTTTATTATATGCATAGGTTAAATATAAATAAAATACTTTCAAAGTTGGATTTCTGGTGGTCCTTGGAGATAAAGATGCCCTGAGAAAGGTGGTATCATACCACCCCACTGCCCCTTGAGATTTTGTCTTCCTTGGAAGATGAAACAGATGTGCCACAACGGGAGCAGATGGCTGATATCCAGGTGAATCCTTTTCCAATTCAGGAAGAAGAGGAGCTGCAAGAAAGAACCGACATGCAGACTGTTCACTGCCAGCACAGCAAAATGCTATATGCACACAGCTGTGAAACTTGCTCTTTCAATACTATATAGAATGTAGATGTTAGCTGAACTGGCTGCCTTTATAAGCAGGGAGTTCTCACCAGTCAAATGCCTGGAAGCAATCTTTTAGTTCATCTCCTAACGACTTTGCTCACCTATTCCCACGTTTATGCTTTCTAGACTGTTTACTGACTCTTCTACCTTGAACGTTTTGACTCTTTTCCAATTTACAACTTCTTCGCCCCGGACTGTTTGGTATCAGATTATTATTATTATTATTATTATTAAGCTTATATACCGCTACTCCCGGTTTGGCTCGGAGCGGTTTACAAAAATAGATTAAAACAATACACTTGGCTTTAAAATAGCAATAAAAACAATAAAAGCAACAATAAAAACAGACATAGCCCCGAGTCTTTCACCCATTGAACGCTTGTCGGAAGAGCAAGGTTTTGCAGGCTTTCCGAAAGGCAAGTAAGTCTCGGGTGGTTCGAGTTTCCACTGGCAAGGCATTCCATAATTGAGGGGCTACAATCGAGAAGGCTCTCTGCCTAGTGGAAGACAAATGATAAGTCCGTATGTTAGGGACTTCAAGCAAATTTTGGTCTTCGGACCGAAGTAATCTCTGGGGTTGGTAGGGTGATAAGCGGGCCCTCAGGTACGCTGGCCCCAGACCATGTAAGGCCTTGAAAGTTAGTACTAGTATCTTGAAAGTAATCCGGTACTCAATCGGTAGCCAGATACTTCTGAACTTTTGACACTCTGAATTCTGCTTTAGTGTTGAGAGTGGAACAGACTTTGCAAAACTGCCTATGTGATATGACAGAATTAAGCTAGGTAGAATTTCAATAGCCACCTTTCTCAGAGTTCTTTTAGCTCTCCCCATCATATATACCAAAGCTTGGCATTTGAGAAATAGGCTGCTTGGACATAGAAGCTGCTTTTTCTTAGGACCACCACAGAGAATACGCCATCCATGTTTCACAGTGCTGCGGCGGTGGCTTTTTTACTCCCGTTGCCACTATCCTGCTGCTACAACTTATGCTGGCATAATTATGCTGCCATAGCTACACAGTAGGATTTCTGCCCAACACTTAATATTTTATTCCACATAAAGTCCAAGTTCTTTGCACATTTTAGGTGTCACTTACATTAGACGGTGATATTAATTTTACTTTATAAAAAGTTATAATGTAATAAGAATGAACTTCTCAGCAGGGATGCCATGTCAATCTGTAATTAAAGTTAATCAATAGTTGATGATATAGCTTGTTCCATTTTAAAATTAATGCAGCCACGTGTCATTTTTTTGTGTTGTAAAAAAAATTCTGCTGAAAATACTTTGCTTGCACTAATGGTGATACATTCATTGCAGTAGTCTTGGGAAGAGCTGTAGTTATGGGGAATCCAAGGTTCTTCAGGGAGGGTTAATAACTCTTTGTGAGAATGACAGAAAGGAGGAATCTTCTATCTTCTGTACAGACTGAAACTCTGTGAAGTGTTTCCAAGTGTAATTTTCTTGAAGTTAAAGTTTGGGTTATTACGGTTCACTTAACGGATAAAGTTTGCCACAATTTTCGTGATCTCAATGATAAGATGACAAGATTTCTAATTTATAAAACCAAGACAGCATGTTGGGGGCTATGAACCATGGTCAAGGGATATGCTGAGCTACTACTAGTTCTGTACTTTCATATATATTCTTATTTACCAAGGAATTCCAAAGAAACCTTGACACTGAACAGCATATATATTTATTTCTAGGGGTGAGGAGTGGATGTAAACAGTTAATGAATCTGTTGGTTTGGGCTCAAGAAAAGCAGAAAGACTATGAAATAATTAGAGACTTGTAATTATTTCACACAAAACAGCCCAACAAAACTGGTTACATTCTTAATTCCATTGACCCTTAATACTTAATCTGGAAATCCGATTAAGTATACAGACTGATCCAAGATAGAGGAATATGAAAGAATGGGAACATAAATGAACTATCAAAAGATGTATTTTTTCTTTTTAATGGAGAAACAATAAGAGCCAATTTATTCTACTTTTATGTTAACAAACTTTACCCTCAATACAGAACATTTACGTAGAGACAAAGGTAAAGTCGCAAAAGACTAGATGGAAGTCACTACTAGGACTTTTTTTTGACAATTGTTTTTGCATAAATCATTTTTTTTCTTTTTACTCTCTTAAAGGTTTTTCCTACTCTTGTATCATATTAATGTTCCCCCACTTTACTTGTATAAGAAAAAAAACCCCTCCTCCTTTTTATCCTCTCTCTCTCTCTCTCTCTCGCTCTCTCTCTCTCTCTCTCTCTCTCTCTCTCTCTCTCTATATATATATATATATATATATATATATGATTAGCATTCTTCAAAAAGTAGCTGCTTTAAGGGATCCTTGAACTAAATGCAAAAATAATTTCCCCTTCAATTTCCTTTCTGTTAGTTCCTATCATAGTGAATTCTGAAGTACAATTTACTCATTTCAAATATTCCCTGTATTTGTTATTGTTGTTCCAGACTACGTAAGGAAAATCAATTTTCAGTGCCCTAAAATATATTGTAATATTTTTATGTGTATATGTTTAGCTATATCTTTTTCAGGAGAAGAAGTTCAGAGCTTTCTTCATATTCACAAAAGTTCCATGATATCAAAAGTGAAAGAATCTCTGGTAAAAAAAAAAACCCAACAACGAACACTGTGTTTTTGTGTAAAGTTGCAATGAGTGTCTCCTGTACATGTATCAGCTCGTTGAAAACCTTCCCCTGGAACTTTCTGCTGCTCAGAAAAGAGAAGGAATATGGAAAAAATACTTTGACTAAAATTTAATTCCAATCACATATAGAAACACAAAATGCTTTCCTGTGTGCTTCTGAAAATTTTAAAAGATGTTAGGACCTAAAGAGGACGAACATACAGATAAAGTGATGCCTGGTTTTTATTAGGACCACGATGTATAAGGAATCTTATATATTTCCATTAGATCAGTGCAGAATGTAGAATAATCAGTGAACATTGCATGTGATGTGCTATGAGAATGGGATTGTTGTTAGTTTTATTATGCTTATAAATGGACAGTCTATCCATTATTCACAGGGGTAATAACCTTTGCAATGTCGGAAAGTATGTCTGGACGAGCAGTCTTTATGGATCAGTTCTGAGAAGGAGTTCATGTAGAAAGGATAGCGGATGAGAAACTATCAAGACTGCCCTGTCTCTTACACAGGACTTGAAAATACACCACTTATTGCGTTATGGGTTTCTGAAGTATTGAAAATACTCAGAATGTGTTGTAGTGTTATGTTTGGAAACTTCCCAATAATTGCCCCACTGTTCTTCAAATTCAGAGATATTTGATAATCCTTACCAAGGAATTCAATTGACTTGCTCCTAGTGTCCTTGAAGTCACTGGCTTGACCCTGAAGGAGTTGGGGGTGGTGATGGCCCACAGGGAGCTCTGGTGTGGGCTGGTCCATGAGGTCATGAAGAGTCAGAAGCGACTGAACAAATAAATACCAAACGTATTTTCTGTTACGTTGCGGTGTGCTACTACAGATATACTGACATGCAAATACCTGCACACATGCACCTTCTTTAAAAAATGTCAACTTCTTGACAGAAGTTTTCAACTCCCACCAATTAGTTCTACCCACCATTAACTCCTCCTAGCAGATTTACAGAGGTGAGATGCCACCTGGAGGGCTGGCCAGTGGCCACACACCCCAAAATCTGGATTTTCTGGAAAACCAAAAGGTTGAAAAATGAGTATTTTGAAGTGGATTAAAACTCAAAGAACTGCATTGCAAGTGAATAATCAAGAATGTCATATGTCAGGATTTCAGTGTAACTATGATTTTTTTCCCATCAGTATGGACAAGCCCTATGACTACTACCACAAGAAACAATATATACATTTAGTGAGCTTGGGATCACCATGTGGATCTAACTGTCAGGAAATCCAGGAACTACTTGATTCATAATTCATGGCGCAAGCCTATACATGAAATAATAATAATAATAATAATAATAATAATAATAATAATAATAATAATACCTCAAGATTGAACTTCAAAGACTCTGGCAGAAACCAGTACAGGTGGTCCCAGTGGTGATCGGCACACTAGGTGCCGTGCCAAAAGATCTCAACTGGCATTTGGAAACAATAGACATTGACAAAATCACAATCTGCCAACTGCAAAAGGCCACCTAACTGGGATCTGTGCACATCATCTGAAAATACATCACACAGTCCTAAACACTTCGGAAGTGTTCGACTTGTGGTTTTGTGATATGAAATCCAGCATATCTATCTTGTTTGCTGTGTCATACAATGTCATTGTGTCAATAATAATAATAATAATAATAATAACAACAATATCATCATCATCATCATCATCATCATCATCATCATCATCACTGTATTACCCACCTCTCCTTTCAGCTCGAAGCAGAATGCTAAAGTATTAAAACAGCGAGAAAAGTGCAAGACTATGAAAATACATATAACAAGATACACACAGTTGTGCAGGTTAAAATTCACCGATAAAATGCAGATTAAAATTCACAAGTTAAAATTGACTGGGTGACTTTAGTGAGCGAGTTAATGAATGAGTTCAGGATTGAAGTATCAGTTTATTCACTCCCACACCAGGAGTGGTTGGTAGGAGGGCGGATCGTGTTGCCCTCTCGATACTGAGGGATTGCAAGTTTCACCAGTGATAGGTAACACAGCTCATGGTGAGAAATACCGGGATTCAGACTCAAATGACATCTGGAGAGCCACATGATTCCCTCTCAAGCTGGCTCATCTGATACCAGGAATCAGAATGAACTTTACTCATCTGCCATGCTAAGCCTTTGCATTTAGTCTAAAAAGATTCTATCAGTTGCAAGTGACTTTTGAAGTATTAACAATGTGAATACAAATGAATAAAGTTAGGACCAGCAGGTTTCTAGAAAAGTGGCCAAAGCAATGTTAATTACCAAATAACAATGTAGGTCTAATAACATTTTTGTTTGTTATATTTTAATTCTACATCTTTCTCATCACACAATGAATTTGATAAGTTCAGCATCACCTAGAAAACTTCATAGTCACATTATTCAAATCTGGTTCTAGTCTTACACTATCTACTAGGTCATGATGTGTGCCTGTGCTATCATTTGGGGGATGCCAGTAGTTGTAAAAGGGAGCCAGTGACACAATCTTTGCTTAGCTGCTTGATTTTCCTCTTATCATTATAGGGTTAGGGCAGCTGCCTTCACTCTTTTCCTTGCTAAGAGATGGTAACTTATTGGAAGGTGTGTAGCTATCTCAACAATCTTTTCAATTTGGAAAAGTGGCTTTTTAAGAATAACTTCCAGAACTCCATAGCCAGTATGGTGTTATTCTAGAATCATAGAATCATAGATTTGTTAGAGACTACATGGGCCATCCAGTCCAACCCCCTGCCATGCAGAAAAAGCACAATCAAAGTACCCCTGACAGATAGTCATTCAGCCTCTGTTTAAAAGCCTCCAAGGAAGGAACTTCCACCACACTTTGAGGCAGGGAGTTCTATTACAGTCAGGAAGTTCTTCCTAATATTCAAATGGAATCTCTTTTCTTGTAATTTGAACCTGTTGCTCTGAATCCTAGTCTCCAGAGCAGCAGAAAACAAGCCTCTCCATTATAATGTTCTTTCAATTATGTATACATGGTTACCATGTCACCTCTCAATCTTCTCTTCTGCAGGCTAAACATACCCAGCTCTTTAAGATGCTCCTCATAAGGCATGGTCTCCAGAAATTTGAACATTTTAGTCGCCTTTCTCTGAACACCTTCCAGCTTGTCAATATATCTTAAATTGTGGTGCCCAGAATTGGACACAGTATTCCAGATGAGGTGTGACCAAAGACCAAAGCAGAATAGAGGGACACCATTACTTCGCTTTATCTAGACACTTTTGATACAGCCCAAAATCCCATTGCTGCATCACATTGTTGGTTCATGTTCAACTTGTTGTCCAGAAAGACTCCAAGGTCTTTTTCACATGTTCACCATCCTGTATCTTTGTATTTCATTTTTTTCTGCCTAAGTGTAGTGTCTTATATTTCTCCTTGTTGAAATTCATTTTGTTAGTTTTGGTCCAGCTCTCTAATCTATTAAGATCATTTTGATCCAGTCTTTTGTAGTATTAGCTATCCCTCCTACTTTGGTGTCATTTGGGGAACCATTGGTGAGCACCCTTTGGGTTTGGCCACTTAATCAATTACAAATCCACCTAACAGTAGTGTCTAGCCTATTTTATTAGTTTGTTTCTGATTCTTCATGACCATGCCAGAGCACTTGAAAGCATGTAGGGATATCACTTGAAAGCATGTAGATGTATCTTGTACAATGAACTTCTCCTGAGATGGGAGAATGCAAAATGTCTGTTTTCTGATAGGTCTATGGACCGTATTAAATGTTGTTGTATTAGTTTGTTTCCAAGAACATCATGGGAGAACCTTGCCAAAGCCTTAGTGAAATCAAGGTATACTACATCCACAGCATTCCCTACATCTACCAAGCTTGTAACTCTATAAAAAAAGAGATAAAGATTAGATGTTGAAGGCTCGGTAACTTTCTTAAGGTTTGGGAATAATTTGAATATTTTATTTTAGTCAAATAACTGGCAATCACAGAGTCTAGGAGACTCCCTGCTTAGATCAAAAAGAGTTTGTGTGTCTCAGTGTATTTCATATCATTCCGTCTCAGGAATCTTGTGTGAAAAGGAAACAGTACTTCCAGTGTGTCTTTTGAGGACTCATGTTTGCTCTTTATTAAGACACACACAGACACATAGCAGCTGAGGGCCTTCCACACAGCCATATCACCCAGAATATCAAGGCAGATAATTTACAGTATTTGCTTTGGATTATCTGACACCACACTGCCATATAATCCAGTTCAATGTGGATTTTATACAGATGTGTGGAAAGGGCCTCAGTCTTTCCTACCTGTGAGTCTCTCATTCCTAGGTGAAATAATTTTTATCATAGAGTCTACTCTTTTGGAGCCCCGGAGGTGAAGTGTGTTAAAGCACTGAGCTGCTGAACTTGCAGACCGAAAGGCTGCAGGTTCAAATCCCGGGAGCGGAATGAGCGCTCGCTGTTAGCTCCAGCTTCTGCCAACCTAGCAGTTCGAAAACATGCCAATGTGAGTAGATCAATAAGTACCGCTCCGGCAGGAAGGTAACGGCGCTCCATGCAGTCATGCCGGCCACATGACCTTGGAGGTGTCTACGGACAACGCCGGCTCTTCGGCTTAGAAATGGAGATGAGCACCAACTCCCAGAGTCAGACATGACTGGACTTAACGTCAGGGGAAACCTTTACCTACTAATCTTTAAGGGTTTGGATTGTGTTGGCCTGGAAGTAGTGTAGCTTCTTTTGAGTATAAAGAAATTTGCTATTGCTGGGTAACACGCCCAGCCAAACTATGCCATGAGTAACTTAATCTATATATATAAATGAGTGATGGCATCACGGCGACCCACAAAACAACAAAAGTACAGGACCCCCAACCTCAAAATTTGACAACACAACCCATCATCCACGCCACCAGGTTGATACAACAAAAAGAAAAGAAAAATAAATTCCTAATTAGAGAGAGAGCAATAATTATTTTTATCCAATTGCTGCCAGTTTAGAGGGCTAATCTCTGCCCACTTGGTCTCCTAGCAACCAACTCAGCCAAGGGACAGCCAGGGTTCAGTTAGGGGACAGGCAGATTTAGGCCTCACTTAGGCTTCTTCCACAGATTATCTAATTTGCACTGGATTATATGGCAAACATTTACCCTTTACCTTAACTACCACCAATTCCTCAATACTTTATTTCCCATACCACCATACTTCGCCACAGCAACGCGTGGCCGGGCACAGCTAGTCCTTTATAAAACACTGACTTAGAATATACCTAAATAACTGAAGGAGAGTGGGGTGGAGACTGGAGTCACTTGCTCTGATTTTTGCTGAAACCAGTGAGAAGGGCTTTGGCACCAGGAGGGGGAAAAGGCTGCAGTTAAGACTCCCTAGGGTACACAATGACTACCTTGTTTGAAGCACACACATTACGATCTCCACCTGCTGTTATAAATTTAGTCTGAGTGCATCTTTATGTGTTAATTTCTTTCTCCTCATTTTTATGCTGTCATTCTGCATGGGAAATGTCGAGATGTTCAGACGCATCTCTGTACTTTTACTGCTTATGCTAGAAAACATACACAACGAACTAATAGAAAATCAAATGCATTTTGTCCTCTAACACACACATACACAGCAGAAGTGAGTCCTTTCCTGTTCAAAAACCAGGGTGTGAATATTTCATAACTAGCTCTTTTCAACTGTAGCTTAAAATTGTCTTTCTAACCCCAATAAAATCAGCTTATTGTCTCAATTTGTAAGGAGTGATGCAGTAGAAATCAGTATAGTTAATGCCGGAGGAGGGGAAAGGGAAAAGAGATGTGACTGTGCTAACCAGGATATATCATTTTTCCCTTATTCCAAACTGTAATATGTTGTCCCTGTTTAAATTGGTAAGCAGAAATAAATGGGGCCTCTTAGTGAACTCTAATCTTCCCTAGATGCACAAACCTTAGAGAATGCACCACTGGTTTTCAGAAGATAATAATTACAGCCAAAACGATGTTCTGCTAGCTTTCCTTATCTTAAATTAGGGCAAGATTAAGGTCTAAGTATTCTATTTGTGTTAGGTTTAGAAAATAATGGATGTAGAGTTCAGATTTCTTCTGCTTTCCAGGACACTTTACTTATTTCCCCTTTCTTCTTAATGAACCACTTTACTTTCACACACACACACACACACACACACACACACACACACACACACACACACACACACACATTCTAGTGAAACTTTTGCTGCAGATTCCAATGGTAGTTGTATTGCAGGGTTTTTTTTCTCTCTTTGTGTATGCATGCATTCCAATGTTCCACTGTATGCAATGGAACTTCCCCATCTTCAGAAACATCCTCTTCGGAATGAATGGGTGAAAAATTGAAAATGATAGCTTTATGAAGTTCTTTTGGATTTTCAACAAGACAGTTGGAAGTTTAAATCAAGAAGGAGGATTCAAGTGGTCCAGACCTTCTATATTTGAATGAAGAACACTAGTTTCATAAACAGAAGCATGGACCAAGAGTCATTAGGAATATTTTGTAAAGTGGAGCAGAAAAAAGAGAGAAAGAAAGAGAATATAGGTATAATGTTAGGAACACCATAACAGACTGGGATCTAGGTCTAAGCAGAAGAAGGATCCTAATTTATCTAATTATAGTTGAATCAAAACATCATATCCAAAGGAGCAAATAAATGTTTAAAACTAAGCATTTTGAAATCTCACTAATGTTATTTGTGTTCTCAAACAAAAGCCACTTCCAACCTGATTGTCAAAAGCAAATAAGTCATTTGTCTTTTAAATCTGGTATTTTATTATTATTTTCAAAATTTGATAGTGAACTTGAGATGTTGGTCCAATCATATCTCTAAGTAGATTTTGTTGTGAATTGATGAGCCGCTAAGCTCTAATCACCCTCTTTATGAGGTAAATTCCCATTAAAATAGCAGAGTAAAAATGCAGCAGTGAGACTTACGCGGTGTGAGTTTTGGAAAGCCTCTGTGTCTTCAGGATGAGAAAGGAATGCAAAGTTAACTTTAAAGTTTAAAAGCATTTATTGAGGTAAAAAGAAATCCATTGATGGATAGAAAAGGTTCGGAGCTAACTAATCTAATCTGTTCTAATACACATAGACAGATTAAAATAACAAAGATCTAGATAGCTACATCTTGACTAATAGGAGCGAACAGAGTGCATCCTCTCTGGAACAAAGCAGGAAGATGGAATGGCGACTCATGGGTCGCTTCTTCTCTAGGGCCATAAACATTCCAAAGGCCAAATTAGGAAGTTACGTCAACCCTAGGAGAGATCACATTTCTAAAGCATCAAAGGGTGGGTTGACCTAAATAGGTCAGGAAGGAGGAAACAACAGTAAAGCCTAATTAGAGCATGCATGGAACTTGGGAAGGTGGCCCTAACTCTTTTCTAGGCTTCCTATCTAACCATAGAGACTTAAGCAGTGCAGGATGACATTTTTACAACAGATTTAATATTTTATTCCCAGCCTAGGGAAACACGGGGCACGCTGCTGCTTAGCAACGCGCCCCGCGTTTCCCCAAAGTGCTGGGCTTTGGTTGGAGAGAGGAGTTTCCTCCCTCCGGCAAAGGCCTGGCCTAGGGAAATGCAGGGCATGCTTCTGCTTAGCAATGCACCCCGCATTTCCCCAAATTGCCAAGCCTTGGCCAGAGGGAGGAGTTTCCTTCCTCTGGCAAAGGCCCGGCCTAGGGAAACCTGTTTGCTGTTTCCTAGAACTTTTGTTTGCCCACCTCTCTCTCTCTCTCTCTCTCTGTGGGCACTGTACCCGGCACCTCAATAGCGCCCCAGGGGATTGGCGCCTTTCCAGAAGAAAGGAGCAGAATTCAAAACGATCTTGACAGACTAGAGAGATGGGCCGAAACTAATAAAATGAAGTTCAACAGGGACAAATGCAAGATACTTCACTTTGGCAGAAAAAATTGAATGCAAAGATACAGAATGGGGGACGCCTGGCTAGATAGCAGTACATGTGAAAAAGATCTTGGAGTCCTTGTGGACAACAAGTTAAACATGAGCCAGCAATGTGATGCGGCTGCTAAGAAAGCCAACGGGATTCTGGCCTGCATCAATAGGGGAATAGCGTCTAGATCCAGGGAAGTCATGCTCCCCCTCTATTCTGCCTTGGTCAGACCACACCTGGAATACTGCGTCCAATTCTGGGCACCGCAGTTGAAGGGAGATGTTGACAAGCTGGAAAGCATCCAGAGGAGGGCAACTAAAATGATCAAAGGTCTGGAGAACAAGCCCTATGAGGAGAGGCTTAAAGAACTGGGCATGTTTAGCCTGCAGAAGAGAAGGCTGAGAGGAGACATGATAGCCATGTACAAATATGTGAGGGGAAGTCATAGGGAGGAGGGAGCAAGCTTGTTTTCTGCTGCCCTGCAGACTAGGACGCGGAACAATGGCTTTAAACTACAGGAAAAGAGATTCCACCTGAACATTAGGAAGAACTTCCTCACTGTGAGGGCTGTTCGGCAGTGGAACTCTCTCCCCCAGACTGTGGTGGAGGCTCCTTCTTTGGAGGCTTTTAAACAGAGGCTGGATGGCCATCTGTCGGGGGTGCTATGAATGCGATTTCCTGCTTCTTGGCAGGGGGTTGGACTGGATGGCCCATGAGGTCTCTTCCAACTCTACTATTCTATGATTCTATGATTTGCGTACTTCGCTTACCAGTTCAGCCGGCCCTGTTGACGAATGTCCCACCTTCCCCCATCCTTTGACTGGAAGGACAACCTGAGGATGACCTGGGCTCTGCCCTGCTTCCTCCCAGCCTTGTCCTCTCCCAAGCCCTCCCTCCCCCTGGCATGTGTCTGACCCCCCTCCCTCCCTCTAGCCCCCTCCTACTCCCTCCTGCTCCCTCACTCACTCACTCACTCACTCACTCCTGCCCTGGCCTTTCCAGCGAGATCTGCAAGGTGGCCACAGGGCAAAAAAGTTTACACTATTGCTGGTCTAATGTGATAGAAACAAGTAGTACATTTCCTCATGATTAATCCAATCCTAAATGTATTCCTGCATAGGTTCTTCTAATATACAGATTCCAGTAACTGACCACTGAAGCAGCCATTGATCATGACCATTGCATATAGTTATGGGGTGCATCTACACTGTAGAATGAATGCATTTGATACCACTTGAACTGCCATGACTCAGTGCTCTAGAATCATTGGAGTTGTAGTTCTAGAGTGTCTTTAGCCTTCACTGTCAAATAGTGTGGATACATAATCAAACTACAGCTTTCATGATTTCATAGCATTGAGCTATGGCAGTTAAAGTGGTATCAAACTGCATTCATTCTACAGTGTAGATTCACATGTCTCTCAATGGCTCCAGCACTGCTACAACCACAGCCATTGCCATTGTTAATTCATTGCACTGCAGACAGTGATGTTTTGTTCGGGGCTTTTGCTTTCTGTCACTTGTATGTTGAACTTATTCCAAGTTTTTTAAAATGTTAAATGTGCTATCCAATGCGCTGAACTTACCACCAAACCTTGAAGTAAATGCCAAAAACGGACCTTGTCTTCCACTGATCTTGTTCCTATTTTCTCTTCTTGCAGAAGCAAGATATTTATGAAGGAAAGGACCACATAAGCATTGTTTGAGTTTTATTGTTCCCATAACATGCCTAGCATTGGGTACCTTCATTTGGTGGCGATGAGGTGCCATTTGATTCTATGCTTTGGCCCACAAAATGGTTGGGATCAGCCATAGTTTTAAATATTACTTGTTACTAAATTCTGTGCACTCTAATTTATCCAACAGGCAAACAATATGGTTAGATTTGTTTCAGAAAGTGCAATAAACACACTAAGAAGTCTTGGCTTCAATACTAAAAAAAGGAGGGGGGAGGAGAAGAATTAAAATACACAAACAGTGATTTATGTCTCAAAGTCCATTTTATTCCATACTTCTCAAGCTCACAATGCCTATATTACGTGACTGTAATTATGCTCCTCAGGGTGTGCAAGCTAAAGGTGGCAGAGTCGGACAAAAACGCGCGAGGAGATTGATGACATGGTATTTTGCTAATACAATGCAAAAGTCGCTAACAAATTATGAAACTTCAACAGGCTCATTCGAGTGGTGTGGTCTAAATTTTGTTTCCTGACTTGACGGCTGAACTGATCTCTCACTTATCTTGGCAGCCTTTATTGTAAAAAATGATAAAAACTACATCCAAAAAATGAGAACAGGGAAACCAAAATAACCCTGTCATTATCTTGGTGTCTCAAGGATCCAAGGATATTTTTCCCCATTTTACAGGCAAGAATGATTTCATGCAGTCTCTTCTAGTCACAATTTGGATTAATGTTACCCAGAAAAGTGAGAAGGGCAAATTTAAGATGTGCAGAGGAGAGGGGGGAAAATACAGTTAGTTCTCTGTATCCACAGATTCTGTATCCATGAATCCAACTATCTACAGCATGAAAGTAAATCCAAAAAGCAAACGTTGATTTTGTCATTTTATATAAAAGACTCAATTTTACCACACCAGTGTGTGTGTGTGTGTGTGTGTGTGTGTGTGTGTGTGTGTGTGTATGTATGTATGTATGTATATGTAGGCATGTGTGTTATCTTTGTGTCTTAGGACCCTTCCACACAGCCCTATATCCCAGAATATCAAGACAGGAAATCCTACAATATCTGCTTTGGACTGGGTTATCTGAGTCCACACTCAGATAATGTGGGATTTTCTGCCTTGATATTCTGGGATATAGGGCTGTGTGGAAGGGCCCTTATTTTGCAATGACATCAGTTTACATAAATTTGGGCATGACAACTTCATGTATTTACTACTATAGATCTTGGCTATTACATCTCCTCTGTCCCCACTCCTGGCTTTGTGCAAGAAGTGCCACCAAATATTACAACCTAAATTTAGATCAGGCATTGACTGTATTGTTGTCACTGGAGGAACCCGATACAATTAAGTATCATAATTTGTCTTAAAATTTCTCAAATCCAATTTTGTGTGGTGATTTCTTTGCTTCATGTGTATTTTTTCCCTGTGTTTCTGCATGGCTATAGTTTTTGGAAGAATTACAGTTCCTCCTTGATAACAAATGAATATGTTTCAAGAGAAGATAAAATTAAGAACAAAAGTTTGATAATTCTTAGTGTGGTGCTATTACCAGCTCCTGGGAATAAGTAAGTGGGGAGATTAACATTAGTGATACTAATTAACATTGGAAAAATGTTTGAAGGCAATTTCAACTACTGTAATACACCTGGAAAAAATGGCACTGACAAATGGTTTTGAAAGAACAATTTCCTTTTTTTCTCCAATATTGCCTTTATAATTAGGAAACAAAGATTTCTACATATATTTTTCAGGTATACCTCTAAATCAGAAATATGTGTTTCCATTAACAGATATGCTTGTAGATACTACCCTGTTTCCCCTAAAATAAGACATCCCCAGAAAATAAGACCTAGTAGAAGTTTTGCTGAATTGCTAAATATAAGGCCTCCCCCGAAAGTAAGACCTAGCAAAGTTTTTGTTTGGAAGCATGCAGGATCGGTAAATGTTCATACCATAGATTGTTGTACATGGAAATAATGGTAGTAACAAGAAATTTTTGATAGGATTCACAGTTTGTTTGGTTATGCTGGTTTGTGATGAAAACTACTGTACAGTATATAATAAATGTTCATTTTTTTGTTCAACAATAAATGTGAATTTTTCTTCATGGAAAAATAAGACATCCCCTGAAAATAAGACCTAGAGCATCTTTGGGAGCAAAAATTAATATAATACACTGTCTTATTTTCAGGGAAACACGGTAGGCACCCCAATTTAAGGGAGATGTTGACAAGTTGGAATGTGTCTAGAGGAGGGTGACTAAAATGATCAGGGGTCTGGAGAACAAGCCCTATGAGGAGTGGCTTAAAGAGCTGGGCAGAAGAGAAGGCTGAGAGGAGACATAATGAGGGCCATGTACAAATATGTGAGGGGAAGTCATAAGGAGGAGGGAGCAAG
This sequence comes from Anolis carolinensis, assembly GCF_035594765.1. Classification (NCBI taxonomy): domain Eukaryota; kingdom Metazoa; phylum Chordata; class Lepidosauria; order Squamata; family Anolidae; genus Anolis; species Anolis carolinensis. The sequence goes on from NC_085841.1 coordinate 221,435,099, forward strand.
CTTGTTTTCTGCTGCCCTGCAGACTAGGACACGGAACAATGGCTTCAAACTATAGGAAAGGAAGGGCAGGCTGTGGCGCAGCTGATTAGTAGCCAACTGCAATAAATCACTACTAACTGAGAGTTCATGAGATCGAAGCTTGAGGTCGGATTGAGCTCCTGACCATTTAATAGCCTAGCTCGCTGTTGACCTAAGCAGCTTGAAAGACAGTTGCATCTGTCAAGTAGAAAATGTAGGTACTGCTTATGCGGGGAGGCTAATTTAACTAATTTATGACACCATAAAAACTTCCAGCAGTGTGCAGAAAGGAATGAGGAAGTACTCCATCAAGGACTCGGTGTCACAAGTGGACAACGAAGTGTCAGCTCCCCCTGTGGCCAGAATTGAGCATACCCTCATGAAGTCGGAAGTTGGAAAATGCTAAATTGCCTCTGTGTCTGTCTATATGTCATATGTCTAATGTCATTGAATGTTTGCCTTGTAAATGTGAACTGTGAACTGTGATTCATCCTGAGTCCCTTTTGGGGTGGGAAGGGTGGAATATAAATAGGGAGAAGTTACAGAGTTTCTGGAGGTGAGAGCTCCTTCCTACTCCCTCCTCCCTTCTCCTGTTGGACTGAATATCACCTGGGTCTCAGTGAGAGAAGGCAAGGGAGAAGTTACAGCGTTTCTGGAGGTGAGAGCTCCTTCCCACTCCCTCCTCCCTTCTCCTGTTGGACTGAATATCATCTGGGTCTCAGTGAGAGAAGGCAAGGGAGAAGCTGCATCCATTGGAGTCAGCACGTTTACCACCCTAGAAGATCCACTCGGAAAGTCTTCGCCAGTCCGGAGGCCTTCCATTGATTATTTTTTGCTGACTTTGTCATGGAACCTGTTGTCCTTGTATGAGTGTTTCCCTCATCAGATGAACCGGTTGCTGCCGCCACTTGGCCTTTTCTCCTCTTTTTTGTTCTCTCCCGTCCCTTTTAAAATTCTATGTTATTTTATTTTAGCTGTGTAAGTATATAGAGTATACTCAACCTACACTTTTTAATTGCTCTGGGCCATTAGTATTCTTTTTTTTTTTTTGTTACTACGGTTTTGATATTTTAGTGGAAAATGAATCAGCTGGATACATATGGGATCTGCGAACTGTCCCAGTTATGCCACCTTATGGGCAGATCTTTTAACCTTGTTTTTTCACAGCTTGTAACTGTGAATGAGAAACTAGATCATCTCATCAAGGGAATTTCGCAACTGGCAAACGCCACTAGACATCAAGATGTTCCTGAGGATGAGAATAATATTGGATATAACTCGAGGGAATCCAGTTGGCATTTAGATTTGGGGGGGGGGGAGGGAATACCTGGGTTTCAAAAGGGCAGCAAGGAGTTAATATTGGATAATGGGAATATCGAGGGAATGGATGATATGTGTGCTGAACAAACTGGCCCGAGAAGGGAAGATATGGATATGGATATAGGTTTGGGAGTGGCGAAGTCATCAACGAAGGCTCCATTGGAGGGGGATTTCTCTCCTCCTCATGTTGAGTGCCGCCATGGCCATACCTTGCAAACGAAACAACTGGCCTTTCTAATTAGAGACTTCACATGGAATAGGGGTAGATGGACCTCGAAAAGAGCGATCCAGAGGTCCTTGGTTCAAATTTTATCAAGGAGCCTGACTACAGTCAAGATTAAGACCATTTTGCAGACAAAGTCGCTCAGATTCGTTCCGACTTAGATGCTGGCCTTGTTGCAATTCCAGGTGAGGTAACCGAGGCTTCTGTCTGTTCGATCTTGTGGGATTCCTTTCAGCTTGTGCAGCCTGATGATGTGGACAAGATTCTTGGAGCGGTGAGGGTGACCACCTGTGCCCTTGACCCTTGCCCATCTTGGCTTTTAAAACAGGCCAGTGGTGGGTTGGTTGATTGGTTTGTGAGAATAATTAATGCCTCTTTGGAGCAAGGTAGATTTCCATCTAATCTAAAACAAGCAGTGGTGAGACCTATCTTAAAGAAGGCCTCCCTAGATTCGACCAACTTGCATAACTACAGACCAATCTCCAACCTTCCATTTTTGGGCAAGGTCTTGGAGCGGGTGGTTGCCTCTCAGCTCCAGGGATTCTTGGATGATACGGATTCTCTGGATCAATCGCAGTCTGGCTTCAGGCCTGGTTTCAGTACCGAGACGGCTTTGGTCGCCTTGGTGGATGACCTCCGCAGGGAGCTGGACAGGGGGAGTGTGACCCTGCTGGTTCTCTTGGATATCTCAGCGGCTTTCGATACCATCGACCATGGTATCCTTCTGGGACGTCTCTCCGGGATGGGCCTTGGGGGTACTGTTCTGCAGTGGCTTCAGTCCTTCCTAGAGGGGCGTTCCCAGATGGTGAAGCTGGGGGACACCTGCTCGGACCCCTGGCCATTGTCCTGTGGGGTCCCGCAAGGTTCTATTCTGTCCCCCATGCTTTTCAATATCTACATGAAACCGCTGGGTGAGGTCATCCGGGGTTTTGGAGTTCGGTGCCATCTCTACGCGGATGACACCCAACTCTACTACTCTTTTCCACCAAAATCCAAGGAAGCCCCTCGGATACTGGACCAGTGTCTGGCCGCTGTATTGGCCTGGATGAGGGCGAACAAGCTGAAGCTCAATCCTGACAAGACAGAGGTCCTCCAGGTCAGTCGAAAGTCCGATTGGGGTATTGGGTGGCAACCTGTGCTTGACGGGGTTGCACTCCCCCTGAAGGCGCAGGTCCGCAGCTTGGGGGTCCTCCTGGATTCGAGGCTGATGCTTGAGGCTCAGGTGTCGGCTGTGGCCGGGAGGGCCTTTGCACAACTAAAACTTGTGCGCCAGCTGCGACCATACCTCGAGAAGTCTGATCTGACTACGGTGGTCCACGCCTTAGTTACCTCTAGACTGGACTATTGCAATGCGCTCTACGTGGGGCTGCCTTTGAAGACGGCCCGGAAATTGCAATTAGTTCAGCGCTCGGCAGCCAGGCTTCTAACTGGAGCAAACTACAGGGCGCGTTCTACACCTCTGTTTAAGGAGCTCCACTGGCTGCCGTTTGTTTTCCGGGCCCAATTCAAGGTGCAGGTTATCACCTACAAAGCCCTAAACGGTTTGGGACCCACCTACCTTAGAGACCGCATCTCCCCCTATGAACCTGCACGATCTCTTCGCTCTTCGGGGGAGGCCCTCCTCTCGCTCCCACCACCTTCGCAGTTGTGGCTGGTGGGGACGAGAGAGAGGGCCTTCTCCGCTGTGGCCCCCCGCCTCTGGAACTCACTCCCGAGGGAGATTAGACAGGCCCCCACCCTCCTTGCCTTTCGAAAAAGCCTTAAAACCTGGCTTTTCCAGAGGGCCTTCGACGACTAATTTTTGGGGGTTGATTTGTCTGCCCATTTAATTTAATTAGAGAGTGTTCTGCCATGATTATTGATACCTTGCTGAATACTTCTGCCACGAAGCTACAGAAGCCCTCTATTTCGGCCTAGAACTGTTTTATCTCCTTGTTTTTAACATGTGATGTATGTATTGATTGTATGACTGCTTTTTATGTTTGATTTTACAATGTGTAATTTGTCACTGTTTTTATTATTGTTGTGAGCCGCCCCGAGTCCCCTCGGGGAGATGGGGCGGGATATAAGAATAAAATTATTATTATTATTATTATTATTACTGTAAATAAAATAAACAAATAAATCCACCTGAATATTAGGAAGAATTTCCTCAGCAATGGAACTCTCTGCCATGGAGTGTGGTGGAGGCTCCTTATTTGGAGGCTTTTAAACAAAGACTGGATGGCCATCTGTCAGGGGTGCTTTGAATGTGACTCTCCTGCTTTTTGGCAGGGGTTTGGACTGGATGGCCCGTGAGATCTCTTCCAACTCTGTGATTCTATACATTCTGAAGGGAAATCTCTCAAGCTTTGCCACACTAGCCTTGTTATATTTATTTCAAGCAACTGCTTATAATTCAGTGCAAGCCATGTGCCTTTCTTTGGATTTGGTAATCAAATTTAATAATGTAACAGAATTTACCAATTGAACTAAGGATTGCCCAAGAGTATACATGAAGCAGGCTGCAATCTTATACACACTTATTAATCATAGAATCATAGAATCATAGAATAGTAGAGTTGGAAGAGACCACATGGGCCATCTAGTCCAACCCCCTGCTTAGAAGCAGGAAATCGCATTCAAAGCACCCCCGACAGATGGCCATCCAGCCTCTGCTTAAAAGCCTCCAAGGAAGGAGCCTCCACCACGGCCCCGGGGAGAGAGTTCCACTGTCGAACAGCTCTCACAGTGAGGAAGTTCTTCCTGATGTTCAGGTGGAATCTCCTTTCCTGTAGTTTGAAGCCATTGTTCCGTGTCCTAGTCTGCAGGGCAGCAGAAAACAAGCTTGCTCCCTCTTCCCTATGACTTCCCTTCACATATTTGTACATGGCTATCATGTCTCCTCTCAGCCTTCTCTTCTGCAGGCTAAACATGCCCAGCTCTTTAAGCCGCTCCTCATAGGGCTTGTTCTCCAGACCCTTAATCATTTTAGTCACCCTCCTCTGGACGCTTTCCAGCTTGTCAACATCTCCCTTCAACTGTGGTGCCCAAAATTGGACACAGTATTCCAGGTGTGGTCTGACCAAGGCAGAATAGAGGGGGAGCATAACTTCCCTGGATCTAGACGCTATTCCCCTATTGATGCAGGCCAGAATCCCATTGGCTTTTTTAGCAGCCGCATCACATTGTTGGCTCATGTTTAACTTGTCCACGAGGACTCCAAGGTCTTTTTCGCACACACTGCTGTCAAGCCAGGCGTCCCCCATTCTGTATCTTTGATTTCCATTTTTTCTGCCGAAGTGAAGTATCTTGCATTTGTCCCTGTTGAACTTCATTTTGTTAGTTTTGGCCCATCTCTCTAGTCTGTCAAGATTGTTTTGAATTCTGCTCCTGTCTTCTGGAGTGTTAGCTATCCCTCCCAGTTTTGTGTCGTCTGCAAACTTGATGATCGTGCCTTCTAACCCTTCGTCTAAGTCGTTAATAAAGATGTTGAACAGAACCGGGCCCAGGACGGAGCCCTGCGGCACTCCACTTGTCACTTCTTTCCATGATGAAGACGACGCATTGGTGAGCACCCTTTGGGTTCGTTCGCTTAGCCAATTACAGATCCACCTAACTGTAGTTTTGTCTAGCCCACATTTTACTAGTTTGTTTGCCAGAAGGTCGTGGGGGACTTTGTCGAAGGCCTTACTGAAATCCAGGTACGCTACATCCACAGCATTCCCTGTATCGACCCAACTCGTAACTCTATCGAAAAAAGAGATCAGATTAGTCTGGCATGACTTGTTTTTGGTAAATCCGTGTTGACTATTAGCAATGACCGCATTTGTTTCTAAGTGTTCGCAGACCACTTCCTTAATGATCTTTTCCAGAATTTTGCCTGGTATTGATGTGAGGCTGACCGGACGGTAATTGTTTGGGTCGTTCTTTTTTCCCTTCTTGAAGATAGGGACCACATTCGCCCTCCTCCAATCTGCTGGGACTTCTCCCGTTCTCCAAGAACTCTCGAAGATAATTGCCAGTGGTTCTGAAAAAACTTCCGCTAGTTCCTTCAGTACTCTTGGGTGTAGCTGATCTGGCCCTGGGGACTTGAATTCGTTTAGAGAGGCCAAGTGTTCCTGGACAACTTGTTTCCCTATTTGGGGTTGGATTTCCCCCAATCCTTCGTCCATTTCGTGTTGCTGAGGTTGAAGATGGCTTTCTTTTTCTGAGAAGACCGAGGCAAAGAAGGCATTAAGTAGTTCTGCCTTTTCCCTGTCCCCTGTCGCCATCACCCCATCTTCTCCTTGCAATGGCCCTATCGCTTCCTTTTTCTTCCTTTTTCTACCAACGTAAGCAAAAAAGCCTTTTTTGTTGTTTTTTATGTCCCTGGCAAGCCTGAGCTCATTTTGCGCTTTAGCCTTGCGAACCTTTTCCCTACAGGTGTTGGCTATACGTTTGAATTCTTCTTTGGTGATTTCTCTCCTTTTCCACTTCTTGTGCATGTCACTTTTGAGCTTTAGCTCAGTTAGAAGTTCTTTGGACATCCATTCTGGCTTCTTTGCACTTGTCTTATTTTTCTTCTTTGTTGGCACTGTTTGCATTTGCGCCTTGAGTATTTCACTTTTGAAAAACTCCCATCCATCCTTAACTCCCTTGTTTTTTAATATCGGCGTCCATGGAATGCCGCTCAGTAATTCCTTCATTTTTTGGAAGTCAGCTCTCTTAAAGTCCAGAATGCGTGTTTGACTTGTCTTAGTTTCAGCATTCCTTTGTATTGCAAACTGCAGGAGCACATGGTCACTTGCCCCTAAGGATCCAACCACTTCAACTGTATTGATCAGGTCTTCCACATTTGTTAAGATTAGATCAAGAGTTATTTGGGAGTAAGTCCCATTGAAATCAATTTAATTCATTTTCAAATGCAGATTATCACCCACTGTTCTTACTCACCTTTTCCACTCTGCCTTCCTCCTTTTCTATTGTATGATTTCACAACACAATTTGCTTATTATAGCTCAATTTTGTTTGTGGAAAGGAAAGTAGGAAAAAGAGGGAAGGAGGAAATGGAGGAGAAGGGAAAAGTAAAACAACCATTTACTGATCCACATATCAATTCTGGATTTATACTATCATACATGCATAGGATTAGATTAAAAACATTCAGATCCCGCCACATGGACCATTAAATGCATTTTGGGATTTCCCCAAATTGAGTTTTGCAATCCTTTTGTTCTTTTTTTATATCTGTTGAAGAACCTTGAGAAAAAATTGTCACAGTTTGCAAAGGCACTGCGCTGTGTGTGTTAACTGGAAAATGATGTGCCTGAAGTCTATTGGCTCAGCCTGCAAAGACCTGGGGATTGATCTGATACTGTTTCTGTTCTGCTGCTGCAGAACCAGTTTGAGCAAGTTTTTTCAGTGCTGACTGAGTCCTGCTAGAAAAGAGAGCAGTGTACTCAGAGAGGCCTTGCTATTTTGAGGCCTTTTTGCTGCTGAGAAAAGAGGGTGAAGAAACATGACTGTATTCTTCTCTGAAGCAGATTTGTGGACCAAGAAAGGACTGTTTATGACTGTGGACTTCTGTAAGTGATCAGAAGGACCATTGTAAATACAGTAGAGTCTCACTTATCCAAGCCTCACTTATCCAAGCTTCTGGATTATCCAAGCCATTTTTGTAGTCAATGTTTTCAATATATCGTGATATTTTGGTGCTAAATTTGTAAATATAGTAATTACAACATAACATTACTGCGTATTGAACTACTTTTTCTGTCAAATTTGTTGTATAACATGATGTTTTGGTGCTTAATTTGTAAAATCATAACCTAATTTGATGTTTAATAGGCTTTTCCTTAATCCCTCCTTATTATCCAAGATATTTGTTTATCCAAGCTTCTGCCGGCCCGTTTAGCTTGGATAAGTGAGACTCTATTGTACTATTGTTTTTTGGGTTTTTTAAATCTCTTGGAATCAGTAAAGTTCCTGTATTTTTGTTCTGCAAACCTGAGTGGCATGTTATTGTTCTGCGTGTAACTCTGAATCACGGGCATACATAAGAGCTTCCATTTATCATCATCAATCCATAATAAAAATGGCCACCAAGATGTGAAAGTAACTCAGTGTTTTTTTTTGACTGTAGCTTCAATATGAGATTAAAAATAGAAAGAACCTTCTTGCCTCATCTACTACTTCTGAACCTCTTTAGGAACTATTCCCTACTACAATATTGGATTGGAAAAGTTTGGTTCTAGTGTATTGTATAAAGAAGCTATCTTTTCCTTGGGCCTCTTTGCTTTGAGATGCGGGGCAAGAACAGTGGTATTTCTGCCTGGCACATTTTGGATATATTTCTGCTGCTATAATAGGAAGGCAACGTTCATGTAATTTTAGACCAGTCTACAGCTGAGATAGATGATGTTCACTCCACTCTCCCATTTATTTTATTTGTAAAAAGTTCAGCTTTAGACAGCAGGCTTAATCGATGTCCTAAGAGCAGTGGGTGGCATTCTCTGCAGTTGTGCCTGACTATCAGACTCAGTATGCTCTTCAGGTTTCTATTATGTCAAGTAAGTGAGCACACCCTCTGTTCAATTTTAAAAACAAACAAACAAAATAACAGTACACACAAATATTAACTACCATTCCCAGTTCCACTCTACAAAACCATCTTGTGTCCTAATACACATAATAGTGTTTGTGTTCGTGGGTAATCAGGCTGGATCTACACTGGTCTATATCCCAGGATCTTATCCCAGATTATTTTCTTATCCCAGATTTTCTGGCTGTATGGACTCATATAATCCAGTTCAAAGCAGATAATCTGGGATCCGATCCTGGGATAGAGTGTGGAAGAGTAATCACCAAAGACAGCTCAATGGAACAGGAAGTAAGACTTTCAAAGCAGGAACAGATTTCTGCAATTTTAAAAAATGGTTTCTTATAAAAGCTATGAAAATTCGCCAAAGATCAGAGGATAAGGGAAACGTCCTACAATTTGGTGTGCTAGCAGGGATGAATGAGATCTACCACTGTACCAAATTTGATCAGGATAGCTCAGAAAATGAGGGCGGGAGAGCCCTGTAAAAGCCCCCCTGCACACTGTTTTTTCGTAACTGTGCATGCGCGTCCGTCATTAACGAATCAATTCTGAACATTCCGAATTTTCGGAAAGTTCCAAAAAAATTTGGTTCAAAAACTGGAAGTAATTTTAGAAATGAAGTGCCAGCACCCCCTACTTTAGAAGCAAGTATTGAACCATTTTTTTCATGGATCACTCATGCCTAGTAGGATACACTTTGGCCATGGACACCCACACTTGCACATCCCCTTTCACTCCAGTAGATAGAAAGGTCTCTGCTATCACCAAACAATGATCAGAAATAACCCTGAATTCCTGATCTCCAACCTACTTTCCTTGCAATGGCGAGCACTGTAGACAGTTCTACACCAACACTATAAACCAGTTTGGAAGTGGATTTAAACAAACCAGTTTTGCTGTGCGGTGCATACACAAACACCCCAGAAATTAGTTTGAGGTTGGGATAGTGGCTATAGCATCCACTGAATAAGGATTGGATGTGAACCCAGGAACTGCAATATCTGCTGCTAGAGAGCTACTGAAAATGTGTTTTTTTGTTTACCAATTGAGAAGCGCTGATGTACATACAGTAGAGTCTCGCTTATCCAACCTTCGCTTATCCAACATTCTGTATTATCCAACACGGTCTGCCTTTTAGTAGTCAATGTTTTCAATACATTGCGATGCTTTGGTACTAAATTTGTAAATACAGTAATTACTTCATAACATTACTGTGTATTGAACTGCTTTTACTGTTGATTTGTTGTAAAACATGATGATTTGGTGCTTAATTTGTAAAATCATAACGTAATTTGACATTTAATAGGCTTTTCCTTAATCCCTCCTTATTATCCAACATTTTCACTTATCCAAAATTCTGCCTGCCCGTTTATTTTGGATAAGCAAGACTCTACTGTATATCCATGTTCATTCGGGATCAGCAATGGCTCGTGGCAGGGCACAGGAAATGAGAATACAGAGGTGGAAAGTGAGAGTTCCTATGGGAATTATGTGGTTTCCTCTCCCGGGCAAAGAATTTACCTTTCAGCCAGATGTCTTTCTGAAATGTTAAAATGCTTCAATACTAGTGGTTTCCTGACAAGTGCTTCACATTTTCTTGTCAGCTGCAGCATATTAGCTGGCTTGTTCCAAACTTTCTGGTGAGTTTTTTAATGGGCAGTTTCGGGTTTGATGCACATTGCAGTGCACATTGGGAATGTACATTTTGTGGACACCCTACCCTCGAACTAGCTTCGAATTACATTATAGTGTCCAATAGGGCTATCCACAAAGTAGGTTACGTTTTGGAATTTAAAATGAACAAAGTATAGGAGAAAACTTTTACCATATGCAGTTGAAAGCCACACCCAAATACCACATCTCATGTAGTCACCATTCAAATCTAGGCACTTACCATAGCGATGAATGAGCTTTGCAAATCCTTCCCCACTAAATTCTGCTGCTTGCATCCTCAACCAGCCGGTCAGCCCTTCCCACAGCTGCGCAGTGTCACCAAAATGCTATGTTACCAGCCACACCCCTATTTTTGGAAACAAGTGGTTGAGGGCGCAAGCGGCAGAATTTAGTGGGGAAGGAGTTGCAAAGATTTGAATGGCGACTACGTGAGATGTGGTATTTGGGTGTGGCTTTCAACTACATATGGTAAATGTTTTCTCCTATACTTTGTTCATTTTTAATTCCAAAAGGTAACCTACTTTGTGGATAACCCTCGTAGAACTGCCTTGTAGGGTCATTCTCCTTATTATCTTTACTCAAAGCTGGTAGTATTCAGGAACCAGTACAGCCCCACCATGCGGAACAAAGCCAGCACCTGCAAGCATGGGAGTGAGTTGTCTTCACACCTGTTTTCTCCATTCATCCATGGAGCACCATTTACTACTCCAGATGGGCATTAATCCCATCTATTCACGTTATTCTGGAATTATGTCTGTGATTTTGGGCTGGAGACAGTTTGACTCAAGTAAACTCTAATCTCTTCCCTTCTGTAGTGCTTCTCAGATTCTCTGATGTGGAGGAGTGGCAGTTATATTTTGTGCAAGGAACCATATTTGTACCCATCGACCACAATTATTTCTCTCCCCACCCCAACTGTCAATGGCACTGGTTCAGGGACCATGTCTTCGAATAGGACTGTTTTGGATCACGTGTCCTTTGAGCATGTGACAAGCACTTGACCATCTGGAATTGGCTGACTCCTAATTCATACAAAACAGTGCAAATGAATTACTGGGTGTAATTTTGCCCTGAAGTCACAGGATAATTTTATTCTCCATCCTAATAGTCAAAAATTTAAAGTAAATCAGCTTGTATATGCTCATTTTCCTAAGAACTTGGAGCTAGATATGCAGAGTGTTAACCTTCATGTGTTCAGTTCTCTGCCTCTTTCTTCTAGGTACTGCCAAACCATGTGAATAGCAGTGCTTCAAAGGCTTGCCTAGTGATCAGGAAGTTTTGAATGGAATGCAAGAGTCTACAAAATAGCCCTTTACACTCCTCTACAACAAAACATAAGTATGTGTAACCTTGAGCTATGTACGCCCTTAGTTCCATTCTGGAAGTACAGTTTACTATTATTACTAAGAGACTGGCTGTGTAGATTCATTTTGGTTGTCTCAGATAAGTAACTGGACTGTTTGTTGTGGGTAACAATTAGGGGTGTGCAAAGTTTCAGAGCTCAGTTTTGTAATTCAGAGATTCAGATGATGGATTGATGCCCTGTTTATGTTGTCTTTTTGTGCAGAAATTCAAGCAAGTTCCTCTTGTAGTTTTTTTTAAAATTATTTGTAAAACCTTTAAAAAATTCCTAAAAATCAGTGGATGACCCCAATATTCTGAAACTTGACATGTTTAAAGTCAAACTTGACACATTTGCCTACAAGTGTGCCAAGCTTGATCCTGGTATGGAGAAATGGGTCTTTAAAAATTTACCATTGCCGCTAATGGAACAAATCTTGATGAAGCAATTACGAAGCTTCAGACATTCAGATTACGAATCAGAATGAGACCTCTCCAAATCTTTACAAATCAAAATGGGGGCCATCCAAATCTCCAAAATGAATTACTAACCGGATTTCAGTTGTTTCTCACACTTCTAGTTACAATTAGCTTTCAGGCAGCCAAAAAACAAATAACACTCTATTTATTATGGAATTGAAAGCTCGGCTCTTATTGACCTGCTTAATGAGAAGTACGTTTAGTCTGATCTAACCCTTTGACTTTAGACACCTCTGTACTGAAGGTATCTAATTCTCTGTTGAATATGAGGAGCAGGGGGCAGCTCTAAAGATAAATTGGTAGGTTGCAAGAAGAAATACCTAGAGACTATAACTAGACTTGGAAAATAGATAGCCACAAAGGTGGTTCTAAGCTTTGAGGCCTCTCACATGGAAAAATCATAACTCAGGAATAGAGTTACAACACCAACACATCATATGCTCTGAAACAAATGGTTTTGGCTTCAGTCCCTGATATTCTGACATTGGGAAAGTCTTCAGCTGCAACCCTGCAGAACCACTGCAAGTCAACCTAAACAATATTGAATTAGTGGTTTGAGTCAGTGTAAGGCAGCGTTGCAAAGAGCTTGGATTGCTGGTTCTACACTAACAATATACTACAGTTCAAAGTGCATTATTTAGTTGATATAGAACCACCCTAAGAATCCCAATTCTAAAATATATTTTCCAGGCTCTCATTCTTGTTCACCTTAAACGTGGTGATTCTTTACTATTTATTTATTTACCATATTTATATCCCACCTTTCTCTACCCTGAGGGGGACTCAAGGCGGTGACTCCTGTGATAAGAATAGTTGCTGGAATAAGACTGGGGAGATCCAGATTTAAACATTGGTCAGCGTATTCAACTTCAACTTAGAACAGATTTATACTATTATTTACTTACTTTAGTCCTCTTTGCAGATTCAATACTTTTATTTATTATTATTAAACTGACTCTAAACGACTGCCTGCTGCAACCCTCATTGGGGCTTTCAAACGCTGAGCACTGCTTTCTGGGAAATGTAGTTTAAGGCAGGGCTGTTTGCATTCTCTGCCACAAGGGGCCTTCCCTTCCCAAACCACAGTTCTAAAAATGCTGTGTTCTGTTTCCTTCCCACTAACTTTGCTACGGTAGTACCGCCTCCAGTGCCTTTGCTTATGGTGATCGAGCCAAAGAAAAAGGATTAATTTTTTAAACACTTTATGTTCTCTTGGCTTTACCAAAGTTGTTTAATGTTTATACTGAAAATTAAACATTAACGAAAATTATTGGTGAGTGTTTCGATTCTTAATTCCCCCGCACTTTTCCTGCATGTTTCTAATATCAATTGCAATGCATGAATCTAATGAATTTGATCTGAAAAACAAATTCAAAATGAACATTTACACACCCCTAGTTGCTACTATAAGGGCATGTTTGGTGCTGGAACCCTGGGGGGTGGGGAGGTGGATGTAGACCATGGGACACATTCTGACTTCTTTGATTCTTTACTATAAACCTGAAAGGAGTTTTAGTGGTTGTTTTAATAACCGAAAATTTAAAGATTCCAACCAACAAAGCAACAGTAGATACAGAGTCCTTTACAGAGTTCAATCCTTTACTTGAAGGCATTTTCTATTTGATAAAATGCCAAATTTGAATGTGGTTTAGATGTCAAGAGTCAATGAAAGGCAGAACAAGGGAGTTTTAAAGGGCATGTTAGTGTATTTAAATTCTATTTTTACAACATTGTTATTATTTAATTGTTTTTTAACCTTTGCATTGCTCTTTTAAAACGTGTCTACTGTGGATTGTTAGCCGCCTTGCGTCCTCACAGGGGGAAAAGATGGGGTATAAAGATTAATAATAATAATAATAATAATAATAATAATAATAATAATAATAATAATAATAAAGCTGCTGAACAATAGTCACTACCTGGACAAGAGAACGGCCATACACTTGCAGTACATTTGGTCACAGGCTTCACTCAAGTGGTGAGATTCATTGAATGTCTACGCAATGCAAGATAATTAAGTCAAATGTGCATATTTATGTCTCTCTCCACCAACATATGCAAATTATATGAAAATCTATGTCCTTTCCCACTCATTTTTTGGCAATTCACTAGTTCTACTCTAATGCCACCCCTGAGATTTAAATAAAAGCCCCTCTGCTCAACACACATTAAAAGAGGTGAATATGGGAGACACAAATACTAGTTACAATGCTTGTCTCAGTTAATGATTTATATGCCATTTGTATCTAGTGTATTACTGTCCCTTTTGAATATAGGTGGGATTTTTCAAATGATCGATGACTATATAAAATGAATGTATAGTATGCAAAAGAAATTGGACATAGCAAGCCATTTTACTAGTGAGATTCTGAATTACGCAAACTTTTGTAGACTTATACATGGACACAACATTTATTTTTAGCTTACGTTGTTGGTCTTCCTCTCTTCCTCCCTTTCTTCCTTTCTTCCTTCCCTCCCTCCTTTCTGATTCTGGATTATGGTGCTAATATATTTTACATTTTCTTGCAGATTGACCTGCAAAATCCATTTTGATTCTTTTAAATGAAAGAAAATGGGAGTATTTCCATTTGCCATATACTATCCGTTATTTTTAAAAAGCACCTTGTGTTCCTCTCTTCATCCTTTCATCTTTTCTTCACAGTTTTTACATGAGATTAAATAGAACAACTATGTGGTACTTAAAATCACCTGTCAGTAAACATTTTGCATCTATATTTCTAGTTCCCAAATATGGTAAATTCCTCTAGAAATTTTACCTGCTTCTATGGTTAACACAGCATCCAAAATATCAGCGACCTTATTCTCGCTGAGGATGTGATTACGGCTGCTGCTTATTATAGATTGAAATCACAATCCATTTCTTCTTTTTGAGACTTAGACAATCTTTGCAAAAATCCTTCAGCTTCTCCAAGTCGGAAAACTCTTAAAGCAGATCTGATTCTGGACCATTAAAAAAAAGAAGATACAGCTTTATATTACCTGCATGGGGTTCATGCTATCGGATATTCTGATATATATATATATATATATATATATATATGACTGAAATGATTTTTCTTCAGTTTGCTCAAAGCCAAATTTAAAGTCTTGTCCCAGAGGTAACAGGAAAGTCGATCCCCTAAGATACTCAGTCATTGTTTGCTTTTTAAAAAACATCTACTTTCCCATTTCTAAGTGGCAATTTAAAATATATCTGTTACGTAAATATGTCCTTTGAAAACTTAGCAGTATGGCATTTAGTGGAAATTAACTGCTTTATGTTATCATGTTTATTGCAAAAGTGATAAACCTCACATACACTTTTAGATTGGACACATTAGTTCTATATTTCCATACTTTTACAAGTCTGTTCATATAGTCACCTAATTTGGGGGAACCTATTCATCCACACGAGACAGTTAACTGGTGTAGACATGAACAGCTTTCACTATGTTACCGAACCATGTTTCCAGTCTCTTCAGCCATCTCTCTCCATCTTGCTGTTAAGTCTAGATCTCATCCCCCCCTCCCCCCTGTCCTCCTTCCCTCCGGCTCCACCAAGAGATCAGCTCAGCAAAGGGTTATTTTAGCCTAGGCATTGTAAGTGCAAGCAACAGGACTCCGTTGGCTTTAATTTGTCCCTGTCTTTCATTTGATACTACCAGTATTAATAGCTTTGCAAGAAAATTCTGCAGTCATTAATCATAATAATTAATCAGATCCAATTATATTGCATATAAATGCGAACAAATTGCTGAAAAAATAATGATCTATCACCAAGATGTCATGAGGAAAAGAGACTAAAATAGTAATTAGATGCAGGATTTAGTTGTATACAAGTGCCCTGCTACCGATATTACCAGTACAATGATCTGATGATGTAATTAGTGGAAAGTAAAAGTCTAGCAGGCTTTTGCGGCGCCTTGTCTAATGATGGCAGCTACTGAAAATATAGCAATACTTTCATTAGCCATCATTTTCATGCCAACTACTGATTTCATACTCTCAGACCTAAATGAGTGGAAACAGGGCAGATGTTGTTCCACTAATGGCCCAATCTTATACCTGTGCCTTTAAGGCGAAGTCCCACTAAATTCAAAGGGGTTTACTCCCATGTTAGTGTGAATTCAGATTGCAAACTCACAGTGTACAGTGTTCCCTCACTTATCGCGGGGGTTATGTTCCAGACCACCCGCAATAAGTGAAAATCCGCAAAGTAGGGACACTATATTTATTACAATACTTATACATTATTTTAGTAGTTATACACTATTTTAAGTCTTTATCAACCAATCGTGTGTTGATAAATTGCCTCCTTCTCCTCCCTTTGCCACTTGGGCTCCTTTTCTCTCCTTTCAGCTTCTCCTTCCTCCTTCCCTTAAGCTGTAAATTGTAATTCTTTATGATTTATAATATTCCTTTACCGCAAAACAGCAAATCCGCGAAAAGTGAACCGCGAAGTAGTGAGGGAACACTGTACTGAATTGTCAATACAATCCAGAAACATGTCAGAGTTATGGTATTTATTCCAAGGGCATTTATTTACAAGGTTACAATCCTGTGATGCTTTCTATGGTGTGACTCCTTGAGGGAGAAAAAACTTGCATTCGCTCAGACTTCATGATGTGCATACAGCCAGACTAGCAACTGAATAGAGGGACTTCGTATTCTTAACAGAGCAGCAACACTTCCTTCTGAAGGAGAAAACAATCTGATTCCTAAAACAAATTTTTTTTTAAAAAAAGAGAAAAGTGAAATACATGAATGATAACAATGCATTTTCTATGACTAAAGACACAGATTTTTTGGTTGGTAGTTAACACTGAATTTTTATTTGGTTAGTAGTTAACACTGAATTTTTTATTTGCATTGAAAAGATGCCACAACATTGTTCCTGTCTTTAGTATAGCTGCATTACTTTTCGAAATACTTGTTTGTTAAAAGTAATATACAACATGACTTCTTTTCCTCTTGAAGATGCTGGCCTATGACTCTGGTTTGAGGAAGAAACCTTCAGTCTCATGCACAGCTAATAAGTGATGTTGAATCAGAGATACTTGTTTTGAAGGAAGCCCACTGATGATGATTCTAGAAATGTATAATTTGTGCAGTAATTTGAATATCCGAGTTACGACTTTGCTGTAGGACTCCGAAATTATTTTTTAAATACTACCACAACATTGTAGTTGTGTACATATGTACTGTTTCTGCTCTCTGTGAAGATGCCTATATCCTATTCACCCTTTAAAAAAAAGAGGCATGCAGACACACACAAACAGAGATATTTTCAAGTCTTTAAAACTGCTCAGTGTTGGCTCAGGGATAACGCTAAATAGGTAAGTGAAGATTGATGAGTAGTTTTATGACAGACATGCGACTTGAAAAATAAATGTTAAGTTCATCATAGTTTTCCGTACTAAGCACTGCACTTTGCTGCCTTTGATCCCAGCGTTATGACTACTACAAAGAAATAAAACCTTATCTTACCTTTTCCAGCATCTACTGCAGAAGACCTCAATAATGCATAAGAACATCTGGAAGTACGGTAATTTCAGCTATCAGAGATAAGAATTGACACAGAACAGGTAAAACCTACAAAGATCTGGTGTTGAAATGAGCTGATTAAGGTTAGGTTACTTAAAACATTGTATATATAGTATTTTCATACTGTGCTTGCTACATCTTGCAATTTTATATAAGGAGGAGGGAGGTTGAGGGTGACAATTATTTCTTCTTTTCAATCTATTTTAATAGCTTGATTAGTTCGGAGCATTATTCTGTGTTATAAAAAAGGGGGGGAAAGAAATGACAGTAAATCTCTTGCCATATACATCTATTTAGAGTTAACTGTGAGTTCATAGAGGATACATGGGCATAGTAAACAGGTTTTGAAATGACAATTTTTTACTGGTTGCAAGTGCTAATTGCTAGTTTCTCAAGGGTATAGAATTAATCACCTGCTAGATTTACAGTCTCTAGGTTGAGACCTGAGGATGGAAGCAATAAGAACAGCTCTTGAGGGACATATCATATGGTGAGTCTAAATATCAGTCTCTATGCATATGTAAATTGGCAACAAAGTTTTTTCAAAGCTCAAGTATGCTAATTTCAAACAGGCAAGACTAAAGCTAGCTTTTAGCAGCTGTTTAACGTCTGCCTGTGGGTGGTAGAGAGAGCTTAAAATACAAGCAAACAGTGGTGCATAAGTAATTAAGCAACATTTTGCCGGGCATAAATAATTCTGTTTATATTGCTCTTTTGAAGAGTGTGGAATACAAAATAACAGATCAAGTGCACCTTTAGTCACCAGAGGTTAGCTGCTCTTCCTCTCTACCATCGCTTTGGTTTTATATTTTAAGGAAGAATCAAATTCTGGATAATCTTGTTTTTCTCCCCAACACCATTGGCACAACAAGAACTTAATTTGCTATTACAGAGAATAATTTCCTTTATAGAATGTTTTCAAGGGTACATGCCTTATGGTTCAACTACCTTCTTTGTAATGTTCTCCTAATATACTTTGACAAGCATCCTATTTTTAGACCCAATGAGAGCAGACCATGGAATCAATGGGATTTATGTATTTGTTTATTCATCATACAACAATAAATTTCAAGGGGTCTGCTCTAACTGAGATTCACCAATAGGATCTGGGTCTTTATTTTTATACTGGCATAGATAAAATATTTAAAAACACTTCTATACCCAATAGTCTTTTTTTCATGTCAGGAGCAACTTGAGAAACTGCAAGTCGCTTCTGGTGTGAGAGAGTTGGCTGTCTGCAAGGACATTGCCCAGGGGATGCCTGGATTTTACCATCCTTGTGGGAGGCTTCTCTCATGTCCCTGCATGAAGCTGGAGCTGATAGAAGGAGCTCATCCTCACTCTCCCTGGATTGAATTTGAACCAGCAACCTTCAGGTCACCAACCCAGCCCTTCAAGTCATCAGTTCTGCTGGCACAAGGGTTTAACCCACTGTGCCACCGGGGGCTCCTTTGCAATCATATGAACCACAGAGTATTAGGATACATTTGTAAAATTGTCAATAAAACTACCTACCACAAAGTAGTGAATTATTTCTACTATTCTCATGGTTATAAAGCAACAGATAATAAAATAAAATCCTTCTGAAATTAATACATGCTTCAAAAAATAAGAGCTATGATATGATTTTTTAAAAAAGGATTAATTTGTGCATTTTAAAAAACAATGTTCATTGTTTTTTAGGTTACTCCAGGTTACTGGAAACCTAAGACTCATCTACACAAGCTACAAAATCCAGGCTTTGTTCAGAGTGGAAATACACTGTCTGCCTTCATTCTGCTGCACTGTGGATTGGAGTCCAGACAATCCAGCGGGACTGAACCTCCTTTTTTTCCCCGAGTTGTGCAAACATATCTGTTGATGTCACCAAATCCACCCTTTGATGGACATAAGTTCTCTGGAGCTCCATAGCTGGCAGTCATGACAACAAAGCACAGCAAAAGTAGGCTCTGTCTCAGTGGTTCTCAACCTGGGGTCCCCAGATGTTTTTGGCCAACTCCCAGAAATCCTAACAGCTGGTAAACTGGCTGGGATTTCTGGGAGTTGTAGGCCAAAAACATCTGAGGACCCCTGGTTGAGAACCAATGCTCTATTCCCCTTTCCCTGTGCTCCACAGTGCAGGGAAAAGGGGGTGGCAGCACTGGCTCAAGTTATCAGTAGAATAATTAGAATTAGAACCGATCCAGCTGTCCACACATACCCTAAAGTGTGGGGGTTCTCAAATGTTTAATAGAAACTCTAGACCATTCTCTGATTTCTGCTAACATGGGATAAGATTGGGTTAACTGGTTTTACCCTAAAGCAGTGGTTCCCAAACTTATTTAGCCTACCACCCCGTTTCCAGAAAAAATATTACTCAGCGCCCCCTGGAAAGGGTGGCATGGCTTAGAGGCGTGGCCGTGGCTCACCTTACATTCACACTGAATAAGTAAACTACATTGACCTCTTAAACAGAATGCATGGCTCCATTATACAGTAGAGTCTCACTTATCCAAGCTAAATTATTTATTTATTTATTTATTTCCATCATTTCTATCCCGCCGGCAGAAGTGGGCCTGCAAAACCTTGGATAAGCAAATATTTTGGATAATAAGGAGGGATTAAGGAAAAACGATTAAACATCAAATTAGGTTATGATTTTACAAATTAAGCACCAAAACATCATGTTTTACAACAAATTTGGCAGAAAAAGTAGTTCAATAGGCAGTAATGTTATGCTGTAATTACTGTATTTACACATTTAGCACCAAAATATCATGATATATTGAAAACATTGACTACAAAAATGCATTGGATAATCCAGAATCTTGGATAAGCGAGTCTTGGATAAGTGAGACTCTACTGTACATAGTTCTCTCTTATCTATGCATATAATGTTGTTGGTTCACAGTCTTAAAAGGCAAAGTCAATGGTTGCATTTTGATTTGGAAAACTGTGTGTCCTTTCAAATGCCTTCCTGTGTAAAGACAACTCAGGAATATCTAGTGGCCTTAAAAGGGTATGACTGACATGTGAAGACAATTGTCCCAGTCTGAAAAGAGCAATTTAAAGAAAACATTACTGACTTAATACAATTCAATTTATGGATCAATGTGTGGAATAGTTGCTTTGATTTCCATGACATTCCTTCAGCATACATCATTTTAGGCCAATAGTGTTAGGATAAAAAACATCAGCTGCACATTTTCCTTGGGCAGATCAGAAAATAATGCATTTCAGTACTATCCCTGGGTACATCATCTTTGTGTTTTGATTTTTTACCCTTTCTTTATTTGTTCTCCTTCATGGCTTTTAAAATAGCTATGATTGTGTGAATATGATTCCCCAAGCAGCTAAGCATTTCCTTTAATCTTACATACTCCCATACATGATTTGCGTCCCAGATATTGGATGAAGCCAAAAACAAACAAAAGCATGTATTTTATGATCATTCAATACAAGGAATTCTGGAGGGTTAGTGACTAAACTTTCTTTGAATTTTAAACCAAGCTTACAAACTTTTTAATGGAAATTTCCTACATCTGTTCCTTTGGGGGGTGTTTTACATTTGCCTGAACAAATATTTTACTATAATGAAAGGAATCTGATTAGATGAAATTTTCCTATCACTTATGAAGAACATTGAGCCTGCAATCCCATACACCGTTACCTTTATTTCTCAAGTAGCTATGCAAAGGATTTCTCAATAAGTATGCAAAGGATAACACAGTAAGTCACTTATGACATACATTTAATAAACCAATGGACATGATTCTTGTTAGTTTATTCCAATACTGCAAAGATTTATTTTAGTTTCAAGAATGTGGCACATAATGTTTACGTCCCCTTTGGCTATCAATGCAAGAATGGCAGAATTTACTTCTGTTCTGAAGAGTTTCATTGTCCCATGAGTGTAAAGACAATAGTACACTATATAGAGAGCCAATAAATCAATTAGCTTTAACAGCCGGCATTCAGGAAATGCATTTATTCTCTTCAGTGGAAACACAGCTTTCCCCCCCTTGTAGCCATACTTCATACTGTTAAGGTCAATTTTTCATCTGGAAATTAAATCCAGTCTCTGAAAATTGCTTGCAAATTTCGTAAGAGGAGAAATGTGCTTATTAATGTAAGATCACAGGTTTATTTTATTTGTAATTATCCATCTTAAGAGTAATTGAGATTCTAAACACCAGCTAATAGCCTAGCTGTCTCAAATTACAACTCCTTGTAACTTTACCTTGCCAAATATCAGCAAGCCTTTCAATTGCAACACAACTGCGAAAGCTTGGGTCATTTTGAAACAATTAATGGAAAGAGGTGATTAATAGCTTCATAATGTGTTGCTCTGTTTAAGATGGGCAAATAACACATTTAAGAAAAGGTGGGGGTGTTTTGTAACCTAAAGAAGGATTTACCTATTGAAAAGCCAGTATGATGTATCATTACTGCTTTTGTGCTGTACTTTAACTCCCTTTGATTTGTTCCTAGCAAATTTTAATATATGTTAGCACTTTGAGATATTGTTGGCTACATGATTTCAAGGAGCATAAACGTTATAATGACATACAACACACCAGGCCAAGTAAGAGTAATTATTACACTTAGATTAAATAAAGTGCATGTTGGAAGTAAATATTTAAATTATTCTGTATATGGCCCTATCACACAACACGGCTATAACATTATTAATCCACTTTAATTGCCATGGGAACATTTAGTGGAATTCTGGAGTTTGTAGTTCAATGATTCTATCAAGGAAGTCTAAATGCCTCTCGGTAAACATCAAATCTCATGACATTCACAGTCACACCCCCCCCCCCCCAAATCAAAACTGAAAGTAGATGTATATAAGCAGGTGTTGGGCTCTAAAATTTGGTCCCAAAGTTCTTCTATTCATATTCCTTCTTGGTAGGGCTTGATGCAGGGCTGAGATAGATAAGGATCTGCTGGACCCTAAGAGTCCCTCAACTATGGACAGTATTACAACTGACTAGTAGCAGAGGTTTGACACTACCCAGCCATGAATGGAAGGGCGTCCCATTGCATGACATCATTGTGAACTCACTCCAAACCAGTCTTCAATTCATTTTGAAGGTATATATATATTTTTTAAAAATAGAACTCATATTTTGGCACAGCTGAAAGTGTTTGAAATCTGTTTTTAAGTGTTTTTAGGTGGTGCGGTAATCCAAAAGCACTTTTGCAGTGAGTCTGGGGAGAGTGATGTGTCATTGTGAGCATGTTGGGAGCATTAGTTTAAACTAGCCATAGTGTTAATTATTTAACTTCTGGTGAGCAGATAAAGAGGACCTAAGACTGCAAATCTGTAACTTTTTCTCTTTTACTCTGTTTGGTTTCTTGAAAAAATGTACAGAATTGTGCAGTAATTCCAGGCACTCATAGGGATTTCCGTTCTTGATTAGACATTTCTGTATTGTTTGTTAATGTGATGTGTGGATTAAATGAAATTGTATGATTGGTATATGATTGGGGTTTGGCAAGGGCATATTAGCTTGCCAAGACTGAAGATACCAATCTAAGAGGAATGAAGCCTGGAAAACTGCAAAAGGAAATGAACTGCTGAACTGTGATTAAAAGTTGCTGATGAGAAGTGCTGACATAGCTGACCTGTTAAACTGTAGAAAACAACATGTGTACATAGTCAAAGACAATGACTGTTTAAGTTAAGAAAGTCAAATACAGTGGTTCTTTACGTTAAGAAGGAAAACAAACATCTGTCCGGGAACTGATGGAGTCAGCATGTTTGAGCTAAAAAACAATCTGTCAGACATTTACAACTTCTTGAACAACAATAGCAGAGAAATGCTATATAAGAGTCTTTCTTGCTTTCCAAAAGTGTGGCAGACTGCAGGAATGCAGAGGCTGTACACCAGCCTCTTTCTACAAGGGACATATTAGCAGACTGGCAAATTGTAAAACATGATGTTTTGGTGCTTAATTTGTAAAATCATAGTGTAATTTGATGTTTAATAGGCTTTTCCTTAATCCCTCCTTATTATCCAACATTTTTGCTTATCCAATGCTTTTATTTTTCAGTGATTGGTTTTTTTTGGGGGGGGGGCAAAATTCTGTTCACTTACACTTGAAAATTACCTAGGGCCGGTCCTGGGGGCAATGCACAGATCGGAAGGAGATGTCCCTGCAATGCAGTAACCTAAAACTGCCTGCAGGTTTCTTCAAGTGCTTGAGGAACAGATTGGAATGATAAGAAGAGTGTCTATTCTGACATACACCAGCTCAAACCAAGATGGGTTTGTAATGACAAACTAATGTTGAAGCCCTGTGCAGCAATGTCTTATGTTTGTCTGGAACTCAAGTAGTTAATTTGGTTAATGCCACTCCACCACCCCATCCATCCCATATTCTGATTTCATTGTAAAATTTCCCTAAAAGGTACATACCAAAAATCACAGAGAAAAAGTGAAATCGGGCATCTGTCCTGTATACTGTTGAGCGAGTGGGCTTATTAACAAAAGATCCCATAAATGTACAGCAGATTAACTTATTAGCAGCAACATAACCCAGAACCAGCTACCAAAAGTGATAAATAGAACAAAAACAGGCAGACCAATGTTATCTCTTCCTTAGGCGGTTTTTCTTGGTAGCAAAATAATATGAACTATTTACAAAAACAAAGTTTCCATAACACATATAAAGTTTTTATACTTCCTTCTTTGCTTCCACGCTGGGCTTCTTTCTCATGCAGATAAACAGCTTTGTTCTCACAGAGCCTCCTCTCACACCGAACTTACACAGTAGCTTTACACACAGCAGCCTTCACAATGGAGCTTCACACACAAGGCCTTCTCACACTTTTCAGGACAACACTAGCTTTGACCCACTAACTCTAACAGGCTACTCACTCGCCTCAGGTCGACGCTAGCTTATTTGACCCTTTTAGTGTTTGACTCACATTTTTGTAATTAAAAATACTTAGTTAATTTTTAATATTTCTGACATTTACCACCTCTTTGGGCAGCATAACACAGAGGGTTTTGGTCTGTCACATTGCTTTCCTCATGATTGAGAATGGCTAATTGCCTATTTCTGTTAGGAAGGGGTCAATTGATTGTACTATGTGATTGTTTGATCATAATGTTTTCACAAGCAGCAACTGAGCTGTGTATTTTTTATTTTGTTTCTAGAGGTCCCTATAGTTAGATCCTACATTGACTTTTAACTTCTGGTTTTCAGTAACACAAGAGACATGGTTTGTGCTGCCACATAATTGCTTTTCACCACATACTTAATTGCTTTGGCCAACTGCTTCTGCTAAACTGCCCTTTTGATATCATAGTCAATAATCAGCTTTTAAACATTTGAACAAGGTGTTCAAGCCAAGCTATTGATGGCTATGAGTTAGTAGTTCTAGTTAAGTATGTGATCTTGCTGTTTTAGAATTCGATTAAATGACTGGTGGCGCAGTGGGTTAAACCCTTGTGCCGGCAGGACCGATGACTTTATTTATTTATTTATTTCAATATTTATATCCCGCCCTTCTCACCCAGGGATAGCCTGGATAAGCTCCCTCTATCAGCTCCAGCTCCTTGCGGGGACATGAGAGAAGCCTCCCACAAGGATGGTAAAAACATCAAAACATCCGGGCGTCCCCTGGGCAATGTCCTTGCAGACGGTTGATTTTCTCACACCAAAAGCAACTTGTAGTTTCTCAAATCACTCCGGACACAAAAAAAAATTGTTGAAAGAAACAATGAAAATTATCGATGACCACATGCTTTGATAGTCTCCTCTGACTGATTTCTACTCTCTCCTTTTTGTTTGGGAAAGAGGAGAGCTTCCACAAATGTGCACTGATATTGTTATGATGAGACATTCAAGACAATATATGCTGGCTTTAGAAAATAGAGGCTCAGGGAATTTTGCTTTTTCTAGAAGATCCCATTTGTTTTCTAAAGACGCTGCTGGTCCATCTTTCCACTGAGGTACACATTTTCAAATAGGATGTTTACAAGTTGCTCCCATGTCTCCTTTCTGATTACTAAATCCATGTATATCTCCCCACAGTGTAAAGGTGCAGTCTTTTTTTTTTTAAAAAAAGTAGTGATATTTGATCTCCAAACTGATTATACGAATGGCATCTCGAAAAGAAGGCCTCTTATGAAGTCTCTTGTACACTTGTTATGAGGCTTCTGCATGTACAATAAGCTCATGGTATCTGCTGGAGCTTTGTTGCAGAACCACCCCACCCTCTGGATAGATGCTCAAGTCTTATAATATATAATAGAGTAATAAAATGGGGCTCCTTATATAAATGGGCAAAATCAAAGTTTTCCTTTTAAAATTTGTTTTGAATATTTTCAAGCTGTGGGTGGTTGAATTCGTGGATGCAGAATCTATGAATAAGGAGGGCAGACTGCATGACAAATACAGACTCTCTTTTGTACATCAAATCTGTAAAAGTTGAGCCATAGGCCTAAATGATACTCTGGGAGCTGTGATACTCATAGTGAATACTTTCAGTAGGAAGGAACTTCATGCTTTTTACTAGTGGAATAAGAAGAAAGTATGTACTTTCAATATTCCCAATGAAACCAAATGGAGAATCTGTGCAAATCAAATCCTGTTCACATCAGATTTTAGAGTGGTTTTTTAATTCCCCTTCCCATCCTTCAGTTTCAGTCAATTCTCCATTACTTATTTGTAGATCAGGCTCTCCATAGGTATTTAAATTTCTTGCTGAGTTCTGATTTCACAGAGGAGCAGAGCCCGGCCTTTCAAGCATGCAGTAGACATTATAGAAATATATATTCTGGAGCTGAATAAAGATGTCAATCTGATGGTCTGTTATTAAGGTAAAAGGTCATCTATATAAACATTGGTGAGATTTTCTAACAGCCCCCTCTCCAAACCAAACGGAGGGCCTCTTTATCTATTTGCTCATAATTCTTTTCGAGTGCTGTGAACAAACGAGATGCAAATAGAGCTGGTCTTTCCCAACTGTCAGCCCGAGTGTGCGGCATCATATCTTCATGACATGGGGTGAGGAATCGCCAAGGAAGTTCTGGGTCACCAGTGACATGGGAGGGAGAGAGCGGGGAAAGATTGAGAGAAAGAGAGAGAGGGGGGGCTCAAGAATGAGAGGTAATGAGAATAGTGTACCATCAGTGAAAGTGTGCCACTGAACACAATTGGAAATCTTCTTGAACCAGCCAAGGTGGCCACTATTGCTAGGTAAAAAGACTTTGCAGGGGGCATGAGTATAAGATGACTTCTTTATTTGTTTAAACCAAAATTCTGAATTAATTTCCCCTAAGATTTGAATATATTGTAATATTAAACTTTGCAAGCACCATTTGTGTTTGCAGTTTAATACTACAATATATTCAAATAGAGCTATTTATTTTAAAAAGCAGCCACCAGTATTAAAGGGAAAAAATGCTCCCCATTGGCTCCACTAAGGACCCTTCCAGACAGCCTCATAATCCGGAACAAAGAAGAGGGGCAAAAAATCACGGTATCTGAAACATCTGCCAGAAGTTTTCTTTTTTCTTTTTTTAATTGATGCTCAAAGATGCACTGGACTTCATATATTTTTTTTCATGTCAGAAGCAACCGGAGTTGCTTCTGGAGTGAGAGAATTGGCCGTCTGCAAGGACGTTGCCCAGGGGACGCCCAGATGTTTTGATGTTTTACCATCCTTGTGGGAGGCTTCTCTCATGTCCCCGCATGGAGGTGGAGCTGATAGAGGGAGCTCATCTACGCTCTCCCCAGGTGGGATTCTAACCTGGCAGCTTTCAGGTCAGCAACCCAACCTTCAAGTCACGGCTAATGTGGATATATGAATGTGCACACAAGCAGATTTCTTGTCATTCTCCCTCCTTACCTTCCTTCTGCCTTTACATTTACCCTCTTGAACACCGCTTCCCTTTGGGATCACTTTCTGGTGCCCACTGTGTAAATTCAAGCTATGTTTAATTTCATAAACATGATAATGGTTGCAGAGTGTTCCTTCTCATGGGAATTGCTTTCCATTTGTGCTTCCATTTAGTCATCTGTGTGTACGTGGCTCCAACTGTTTACAGCCCTCATCAGCTGTTTTGGAATTTTAAATGCACTGGAGTAGTCAACATCAGCATTGCCACATCAACATAGTCCTGTGTTTTTCTTGAGTGCAAGAACATTTTTGGGCTAATCTCAGATTTTAAGCACACCTTTTTAATCCATGTTTTTCAGCCAATGATGCGATTCAGTGTGCTTAAGAAATCTATGTGTCAAAAGCTGCTGTGCAATTTAATTGATTAAATATGGCATAGCTGTTGTTTGGAAAATCCGGATTACTTACTCAGGTCAATTAAATTAATATCATTTACAAGTCCAAACTGAGAGGGTTTCCCAACACATTTTGTTGTCTTATGGAAAGGATAAAATAATATTCCCTCACCATTTTACACGGAGAAACCAATCTGAATGAAAGCTAGGTATTATTTCAAAACTGGAGTCTCTGTAAAATATAGATTTCTTTTACCCAGGACTAGGGAAAGTATAGTCCTACAGATATCTTTGGATTGCAGCTCCCATAAGCCATAGTCAGTACAGCCAGTGGTGAGGGCTGATGGGAGCTTCTCTGGGAGGACCATATTTCTACAGACAATTGGAAAAGAACTGTAGATTTTCTGACTCTTCAGAAGTTGTTAAGTTGCAATTCCCATTAGATTGATATCACATATCCAGTGGCTAGGGGTATTGGTAGTTTCAATCCAACAACCTCTGGAGAACCATATTTTCACTAACTCTGCCCCAACACTTTCCCACAAGTTTTGGAGTTTCTGTTTCAGGACTGACACTTAGATTTCTTGGCTTGATAAGGCTTTTTTCTCACACATATGCCAAGGCACTTACCATTTTTTTTACAAATAAAAACTAATTACAAACAACTCATCTACAGTTAGCATCTGCAATTCCAATTGAGAGAGGAATATTGTTTCCTTGGCAAAAAGAATTAGTATATAATTCAGAGAGAATCCCAATTCCTGGTTGGAACAGGCTGATTAGTGAGGTTTAATTTTCGATAGCTATTCCTGATATTGTTGTAAATATTTTCATCTATTATGCATAAGAAGGAAGTGCATTAATCTGTCAGGATATAAATGATTTTCATCTGGCCACCATGGCTTTTGAGGGATTTGTTTCATGTCTGTTGTGCTATTGTTTGCCCTCAGGATGTATAATATATATTTTAAGGGAATGTGGCTTATAGCGAGACACCTATATTATGTATGTGATTAATACTAGTGTTACAATGAATGAGGTCTTGTGGTCTGTCTTTGCTCTTATAGCGACTTAATCATTTCTCTCAACAGCCCAGTCATCTTAATAAAACATTCCACATGCTAGTTTGTTTTGCTACAAAATGACAAATGCAACTGTAGTAAGATGTGAATTCGTCTGTGATTAAATGTATAGGATCTTGAATTTAATTCACCGTACTACACACATGATTGCCTAATACAGAACAGTGGGATCTTAATCCAAGCCTATTTCTGACATCCCCGCAACTAGCAAGTATGAATTGCAATGTAAACTGTGCAAAATTATATACTGAAAGTTCAGCTCAGAGTGTAAGGGAGAGAATCCTCAAGGTTTGGTTATGAAATTGCCATCTGTGAACAGCCTGGCTATGTGGATGCATATTTCAAGGATCATGTTTAAATTTGCAACCATTTGTGAAATTACTTGACCTGCCAGCTCACCTGGTTTACATACCTATCCACTGGGTATCCTTTTTGAGAGTATTGGGCTGTGCTATGAATCATGTTGTTATTCTTTTTCTTTAGCTAAGCTCTCATGTGACAAATTGAAAACCTTCTAAAATATGGGAGTATAAAATGCACTCGCCCAAATCTCACAACTCCGGCTGTGTGCGTGTGCTCAGGAGCTTCAGGAGTGCATGAAGTTCTGCTCGAGGAAGGCTTAACTTGTTATTTTCAATGCCGGGGAATGTGCTGCATATACAGAGAAGAAGGGTCTGTGGAGAGCATTGGCAGTATTGGAGGAAACGGGGGCAACTCCAGTTGAAATTTAAGAGCATCAGCATCAATGTAGAATTTCAGAAGGCAGGAAGTCACTGGTGGAATTGAGAACAGGATGGTAATCTTGGCTGCACAGATTATGGACTGTGCCAACATCATCATTGAGTGTTTCAGTAACTAAAAAAATAATATGACATTTATTGTTTTAGAAAGTATGGTATTTCTTGTAAGAAATGCTCTGCTCTGGGACATTTTCCCTTTGTCATCTCCTTTGTCCTCTTGCAGTTTTCTCCACAAAACTATCAATCTGAGGCCCCTTCTAAGGTAAAGGTTTCCCCTGATGTTAAGTCCAGTCATGTCTGACTCTGGGGGCTGGTGCTCATCTCCATTTCTAAGCCAAAGAGCCGGCGTTGTCCGTAGACACCTCCAAGGTCATGTGGCCGGCATGACTGCATGGAGCTCCGTTACCTTCCTACCGGAGCGGTACCTATTGATCTACTCACATTTGCATGTTTTCGAACTGCTAGGTTGGCAGGAGCTGGGGCTAACAGCGGGCACTCATTCCGCTCCCGGGATTTGAACCTGGGACCTTTTGGTCCACAAGTTCAGCAGCTCAGCGCTTTAACGCACTGTGCCAATTCTACACTATCTTTATACCCCAGGATCTGATCCCAGATTATTTGCTTATCCCACATTACATGGCAGTAGAGACTCGTATAATGCAATTCAAAGCAGATAACCTGGGATCAGATCCTGGAATATAAGGACAGTGTGGAAAGGGGCTGGGAGATAATAAAACCTCTCGAACAGGAGCAGCTGAACCGGTGCCCTCCAAATATTTTGAACTGCAACTCTTCTTGGCCCTGGATGCTGAGATTTATGGGAATCATTGTTAAAACATCTTAACTGCTTTTTTACTTCTCTTCTGGAATGATACCGGATATGACATAAGGTGCATCTACACTGTAGAATTCATGCAGTTTGGCACCACTTTAACTGCCATGGCTCAAGGCTATGGAGTCATGGGAATTGTAGTTTTACAAGGTCTTTCACTTCTCTGCCTTACAACTCCTAAGATCCCATAGTGTTGAGGCATCGTAATTGATATAGTGTCAGGCTACATTACATCTACATTGTACATGTATACTTAGCAGGCTGAAACTAGACGAACACATTTGCTAAAATTGGAGGGCTGGGTGTATTCCAGAAACCATTTCTCTTTTGGAGAAAGGGAACGATGGAGCAGGTTCCAGGATGCCTAGTTTTCTCCCTGAGGTTTCAGGTTAATTCCATCATTGATCGTAAAAGAAAGAGCAAGGAAGCTTTATTGTTTGCTCAATATCTTTCTTGGTATAGTGCAGTGGTTCTCAACCTATGGGCCTCCAGATGTTTTGGCCTTCAAATCCCGGAAATCCTAACAGCTGGTTAACTGGCTGGGATTTCTGGAAGTTGTAGCCCAAAACACCTGATGACCCACAGGTTGAGAACCACTGGTAAAATGGAATGACTCTGTTGTTTGTTTTTCCTCTCCTGAGCAGTATCTAGAACTTCAAATCTATGAGCTTTTGAAGTTCAGCAAAGTGTGTGAATATCTCCTGCAAAGCTCTAAGTGGCACTTTGTATCGAGAGGCATCGCTCTTTGTTAAGAAAGTCTGCTGTCTGATTTGGTCCATATTGTGAACAATACATCTTTTGTTAAGAAGCACAAAGTAAAATATTAATATACTCATATAGCAAACACAGAGATATCACTGATTTTCAAATACCTAAAGTTATCAGGCATTTAATGAAAGTTGTCTGCAGCGTGGAAGAGGAAGAGGGAGGGGGAAGTTGAGTAATTGCACTAAATTCAGCAAGGATACGGCAGACAAGGGCTTTAAAAACTTCAGAAACATCAATTAAAGCTCAAGTTCTGTGCAATAAGCATCAAAAATTGATAAAAACTGAAATTTAGGTTTTTAGATTTAGTGTTTAAATCAATCAACTGCAAACAAGATTTAATTAAAGAATATTATTTCAAAGTGTAATTACCTACTGGGATTAGAATGAACCTCTATTGCCCATAATGTTCTCCTACTGTGATCCCACACTGAAAAATGTTGAGTTTTAGATTAATATGCATCTTGTAAGTACAAGTCCTAATCTCAATCTTAAAGGACATTTAAAACACACTTGGAACCTTCTATGCAATCAAGCACAGTGTGACTACAATGTCCACCATGCTAAATTTGTGATTACATTTTTTATGTGCATGATTTAAATCGCTTTAGCAGCCGTCCAGGGAGCATTTTACCCTGCATATTAATTACACAAAGGCTTTGTCATGTGAGGGTCTCAGTGGTCATGGTCTGTAATCCAGCTCATTTGAACTGTGAGTACAGTTTTTGAGCATGCTGTGCACATCAAGCCAGGCTTTAAAGCTAGAATATGCTGAGATGGTTAACAGGTATGGTTCCGGCTTAAGGAATGAATGCCATTTATTTAGTGACATCTGCAAACTAATTGCTTAAGAATCTGATGTCGCAAAAAGCATAAAAAAGCTGAAGAAAGACTGTTATTAACATATAATAAAGTGTTGCCAGCTGAGACTTTTTTCTAGCTTTGTCTTTTCTTTTCTTAATAGTGGCACCTAAATAACAATGACATTAAATGAAATAATTATTCATAGAGAGAGCTGATCGGTGATATATTTTAAATTTCATCTAACAGCGACTTGTCAGGTCTTCAAATGCTTTCCAGATTTTTAAAATATGTTTTTCTTTTTGGTATGTGTATTTTATTCTCCCCAAATCACATATTGTTTGCACTGATATGGCTCATCGGACTTAAATTAAAATGCTCAATATATTTTGCTACTGTATGTTACCAGTATTACTAGTAAACAAGCTGAGCAATTGCATTCAAACATGATACTGAATCTGCATTGTGATTTTTAAATGAACATACAGTAGAGTCTCACTTATCCAACATAAACGGGCCGGCAGAATGTTGGATAAGCGAATATGTTGGATAATGAGGAGAGATTAAGGAAAAGCCTATTAAACATCAAATTACGTTATGATTTTACAAATTAAGCACCAAAACAACATGTTATACAACAAATTTGACAGAAAAAGTAGTTCAATACGCAGTAATGCCATGTAGTAATTACTGTATTTACGAATTTAGCACCAAAATATCACGATGTATTGAAAACATTTACTACAAAAATGCTTTGGATAATCCAGAACGTTGGATAAGCAAGTGTTGGATAAGTGAGACTCTACTGTACTTGCAATTATACATTATTCCCTTTCCAAATTATGGTAGATAATTAATATCTAAGTTTTTTTTTAAAAAAATCTAGCAAACTAAAATCAAACTAAACTCAGGGATGAAATATATGGATCTCCAAATATTGTTTGTCATCAACTTAGCTAGCATTTAGGCAGATTTCTAAAATATAAACAGGAATATACAATAATTTGCAAAAAATATGCATGCTTCACCTACCACTGGTGTTAATTGGTTTCGTTCTTCATTAAACTGGATC
Organism: Anolis carolinensis; assembly: GCF_035594765.1. NCBI lineage: Eukaryota > Metazoa > Chordata > Lepidosauria > Squamata > Anolidae > Anolis > Anolis carolinensis. The sequence goes on from NC_085841.1 coordinate 221,467,786, forward strand.
TGGAGAGCTTTCCAGCATAATTAAGAGTACTGTCAATTTTTGCATTTTTCATGCTTTCAAGTTAATTCTGACTGGCTACCTTAAAGCAAAGGGGTTTCTTGTCAAGATTTGTTCAGAAAAGGTCTGCCTTAGCCTTCCCCTAATGCTGAGGAAGGATTTGAATCCTTGTGTCCCAGAGTCCCAGGCCAGTACTAAAACCATTTCACAACCCTGGCTCTATTATCATTTTCAACCATTAAATGCTGGACCTATTATCCGGAAAGTTGAGATGCCACTAGTTATCTTAATTTCTGGGTATTTTGGAGAAACTACTGATGGTATGAAATCTAGCTACCTTTGATGGCTTTGTTCCACTCGTGCATTTGCAGACTGGGCAAATTATGACCCCCTTCTGTCTTTTCTGTCCCAGAAAAGTGAACTACATTTACTCACTGGATTTGGGTATGGAAATAAGATCAAAGGAAGGCAATGAAGACTTGGAAGTTTAATTGGTAGTTTCATCTTTCTAGTACACATAAGGCAGGAATGGAACTGTTTCTATATGCAATCCTTCCCAACTTGAAGGCCATTTCACCCATACCAGCCTTGAAAAGTTGCACATGAGTATGGTTGTGCACTTGAGGTGTAGGAATATCTTTTATCCAGTTTAGTTCTGCTCTGATCCTATCCCAGAAATGGATGGATAGATATTAAGAGAATGAAGGATAAGGAGCCTTCTTCCTTGCTTCTGATTATGGAGACGATAGAAGGCTCTAAGGCTTGAACATATATCAATACTGCACTGGTGGACAGACTACCTTTAGAGGTGTGAGAGTTGACCACAGCACATCTGTCGGCATGAATAGCAAAGGAAAGCTGTGTTGCAGAGGCTGTGGTGCTGGAAGGGCTATTTGGTGAGCTGCCCTTTTGTTCTGCTTCAGGCACTTCAGTCACTCTTGCCTCTTTCATCTGGGATTAGAGAATCAACAGAACAGAGGTGATGTGAATGCTGAAAGAGAGAAAAGAGCCGTACTTCCTGGCTGTGATTAATGGAATGGGAAAATAATGAGAATTTTCTTGTTTTCACCAGGGAAAAAATTGGAATGATATTGGGTGTTTAGGCCCATAGGAATCTGGACTGGAAACATTGGAGAAACATTAATAGGTGGGTTGTCGAAGGCTTTCATGGCCGGGATCACAGGGTATGTTTTCTGGGCTATATGGCCATGTTCCAGAAGTATTCTCTCCTGACGTTTCGCCCACATGGCCATACAGCCCGGAAAACATACAACAACCCCATTAATAGGTGGTATTTGAGGTCTGGGGACCAAATCACACTTCTGCCTTCTTCTGGCCTTGAGCAGGCTCCTTGTGATTCTCTTTTGTTATGTGGCAAATAAGGGGTGGGAGAGCTAAAAGGGTACCCTAGTAGTTGGGGTTCACTCTCTGCATTTTTCTACTTAGAAATGTAGAGGCAATTCGTTTTTAGGCATGGCGTTTCTATTTCTTCTTTATGGTTTAATGGATAGAGTTGGATTTGAAGTGATGAAGCTGTGGCAGTAGGGGTTTAACAGAGTAGACCGGTAAAACAAGGGGAAACAGGTGAAGTAGCACTTTGGATGTCAGGAGCAGTAAATGTTCTCTTCAAGAGTAGAGTATGATGAAAGGCTTGCCTATAATAACTGTATTTATTTATTTATTTATTTATTTATTTACAGTATTTATATTCCGCCCTTCTCACCCCAAAGGGGACTCAGGGCGGATCACATTGCACACATATAAGGCAAACATTCAATGCCATAACATAGAACAGAGACAGAGACAGACACAGGCACGGGCTGGCCTCGAACTCATGACCTCTTGGTCAGAGTGATTTGTTGCAGCTGGCTGCTAACCAGCCTACGCCGCAGCGCAGCCTTGCTCTCAATCTGTTGCTTCTCTTTTAAGGCAAAAAAGTCAGTGGACCCAAACCATACTGGATTTTACTTACACGAAAAATGAGGAATTCCCCCCCCCCCATCCCCAAGAACTTTGGTCCCTTAAATGAAGGTTTCCTCCCATTCTCACATTTTTAGCATGGCAGAGAGTATGCCATGCATTGTTACAGATATTGTTTACAGGTACATTGCTCTGTAAGCATTGGCTTGGTAGATTTTCCAACCCCTTTGTTGGTTTTTTTGGATGTCTAAATTGTATATCTAAACAATCAGCTGAAGACCTATCAGCTTAAAGGTAGGAACTATGCCTTGTAGATGTTTCTGAACTTCAGTGCTCAGCAGCCCTAACCAATGTCATCACTGCTGAGGAGTGTTGGGTTTTGTAGATGTTAACAATATCTGGAGCATTGCAAAATTGGCATCCCAGGTTATACTCCAATGGCCCCTAGGCCTACTGGGGGAAAGGCAGTAAAAGGCAATCTACACTGATCCCCCATTTTAAATATACAACATATACAGTACTGAATGTCAAAATTATGGGTCCTGTTGTAGGCAGGCTGAAATAATTATTAAAGAAGCAAAATATGTCTTTCCATTGGAATGCTTCAAAGGGGAAGCAACAATTAAAAGATCCAGTGGATCTATATAGTATAATGATGATGATGCACTATATACTTCAGTGTAATTTGAAAAAAACACAGTAGAAGGCAAGTATACTAATTGACAGGTATATGCATGGAAACTTACAGGCTGCGTGTGTGAGAGAGAGTGAGTGTATGTTGATAACTGTATATGACTACAACTGAAGAGTTACCCTGTCACATGTTTTTTCTCTTGACCTTATCACAGAAAAAATGGCAGTCTCTTCATCTGCAGACATTGGTTTTTTTGGGTTTTTTTTTTTTTTGCATCATAAGGTTTATCACTTGGAGAAGTTATTTGTTTACATGCTGGCACAGAAAAGATGTCTTATACTTTGAATTCAGAGACAGAAAATGAAGAATATTTTTCCTAAATACAGTATGATCACATATCCACTGGACATGCACTCCAACATTATCCATGGATACTTTAAATTGTGGATAATGACAAAATTTATATTTTACTATACTTGGACCAGAAACATATCATGGAATCACATTGGAAAACTAACAGTATTTTTGTTTTTGGGAGGCAGTAATTTCTGGAGCATGAGTAAGTGAAAGAATTGATATTTAGCCTGCACATGATAGAGTAATGACCTTATCACATTGTACACATATAAGGCAAACATTCAATGCCATATGAACAGAGACAGACACAGAGACAGACACAGAGGCAATTTAAACCTTCTTCAGCTTCCAGCTTCCTGAGGGTATGCTTGATTCCGGCCACAGGGGGAAGTAGCTGCTTCATCATCCACTGCGATGGCAACTTCCTCATTTCAATGGTGGCTGGGTGATTTTTATGGTGTCGTAAATTAGCCTTCCCACATATAAGTGGTACCTAAATTTCCTACTTGATAGATGCAACTATCTTTCAGGTTGCTTAGGTCAACAATGAGCAGGGGCTATTTTTTATTTTAATTGTCGGGTGCTCACCCCGACGGGCTGGCCTCGAACTCATGACCTCTTGGTCAGAGTGATTTATTGCAGCTGGCTGCTAACCAGCCTGCGCCACAGCCCGGTCTCAGTCTTTCTTGAAATTCATCAAGGATTTCTCTTTGATCAATACCATCAGTGTATCCATCTCAGCTAATTCACATATCTTCAAAATCCAGTCTTTCTTACATCGAGACAGCTGAGTCTTTCCATCTTTGGGTGGACAAGAGAGTAAGACTGAAATTAGAAAAGAATAACTCACTTGAAGATACCTTAAGGATACCATCCCATTGGGGCGGGGAAGCATCAAACTAGTGTTGTATTATGTCCTGTTGCATTAGAAAGCAAATCATGTCTCAGATCCATCACACTTCCTTCTTTCTTGCCTTTTCTCCTGAAACCATCCATTTTTGGATTTATCACATGAGTGAATGCAGTTACTGCCCACTCAATTAAAAAAAAACAGTGCCCACTGTTAGCTCCAGCTTCTGCCAACCTAGCAGTTCGAAAACATGCCAATGTGAGTAGATCAATAGGTAACGGGAAGGTAACGGTGCTCCATGCAGTCATGCTGGCCACATGACCTTGGAGGTGTCTACGGACAACGCCGGCTCTTCGGCTTAGAAATGGAGATGAGCATCAACCCCCAGAGTCAGACATGACTGGACTTAACGTCAAGGGAAACCTTTACCTTTAAGACAGATATAATTAAATTGGCAAGGCAGATGTTGAACAATAACTAGTGTCACAGCTATCGATATGCAAAAAATCTATTTAGCAGAGAGAGAAATGCTTCATCCTTGCAAAATATATAAATGTTGCTTTACTGCTAAAACTTGTCCATAATTAAACATATGATCCAACAGATGTGTGAGAAAAGAGAAAATGACTGTAGCTTAGAGGGATGCAGGGACAGATAGTGTGTAGTAAAACCAACGAACAGGAAGGCAATGTCATCATAAATATTTCCAAACTCTTATAAAGTAATATGCAAAATAATTATGAAAATATATGCAAAAGTTTGCTAACTCTAACAAGAGTGGCTGTCAACTTCTTTTAACATAGATGATCTGTCCAGGCCTACGACCTCATCACACTTACTTAAATCAGCATCCTAGACCTCACAGGCATGCAGAGAACATAGTCACAGTCTTCTCCATTAGGATGAGCCAAACTGTAAACTTGTTTACTTTATGCAAATAATGTCTGTTTTTGCAACTGGGTATATAAATACAGACAGTCTTATAAAAGTCGGTGTCCTCTTTCTTAATGATGTGTAGGTTTAGGATTGGGGTTAGGGTTAGTGAGATATGAAAATGACTACCATCAAAATCAATCAATGAGACCAAAACTATAATCAAATGAAATTAACACAGATTGATTTTAGTGCAGTTTTGTATATAGGTTAAATTATGGCCCCATAACTTGTGGACCAAAAGGTCCCAGGTTCAAATCCCGGGAGTGGAATGAGCGCCCGCTGTTAGCCCCAGCTCCTACCAACCTAGTAGTTTGAAAACATGCAAATGTGAGTAGATCAATAGGTACCGCTCCAGTGGGAAGGTAACGGCGCTCCATGCAGTCATGCCGGCCACATGACCTGGAGATGTCTATGGACAATGCCGGCTCTTCGGCTTAGAAATGGAGATGAGCACCAACCCCCAGAGTCGGTCACGACTGGACCTAACATCAGGGGAAACCTTTACCTTTACTATGGCCCCATTATAGAAAGTGCAGCAAAGAGCATGTACCAGAATAACTGAAATGGATCAATTAATGACATATATTAGAAATAAATACTTGGATCCTTTCTTAAATGACTGGGAAGTGTTTATAGCCTTTATGAAGAAAAAAGAAGGTAACACTGTTATTTTGGTATTTAAATATCCTTTTTTGTAAGTCATTTTAGTCAGGAAGCAAAATAATTTTAATAAGTTGAATATTTGTGCCTTGGATTTAGGAGGGTGGGAAGTCCTCTTGCTTTCTTTGTTTTTGTTTTAATTTTGGTTGTGTAGTTATATATATATATATATATATATATATATATATATATATATATATATATATGGTATTGCATTTTTCTTGGTTCAATTGCATTATATTATTATAAATTTACAGATATGTAAATATATAAAATTTCCAGAATGTCAGCCCTGTTTATGTAGCTTAGGTTGTTTCAAAAGGAACATTTAATTTTAAAATCTGTTACATCAAAATGATTGAAAATTATTTTCTTTTTAAAGTAAAATTCTGAAAGGGAAAAAGGTATGCTATGGGTTATATACGCACATGTGCAAACCCTCCCCGTGTTAGGAATTTTGAGGTGGTTCAATTTATTTATTATTTATTTATTACAACATTTATATCCCGCCCTTCTCACCCAAGAGGGGACTCAGGGCGGCTTACAATAAACACACATATAAAAATTATACAATACACTATAAATCAGATTAAAAATTATTAACTTACATCAACATTCATAAAAACATTCTAAAATACAAATGGGTGTGTTCAAGTTCAAAAGACTGGGTCTCTCAATTGAGTTCTGGCGTACATAATAATAATTAGAGCTGCTGATTCTTCATAAGGCTCCTTTTAATCCGCTTTAGATGAATAAATAAATAAACAAAACTAGTCAGTCAATTCTTTTCCAATATGTGAGGTTGTGATATAGTAATGATTTCAAAAACAGCATGTGCTGTAAAGTAGCCCCCTGGTATCTGTTGAGGTTTGATTCCAAGATCCTTGTGTATACATCAATCCATGGATACTGAAGACCCATTATATACATTAGCACTGTAAAAAATGTGCTCCTTGTATAAAATGGAAAGATCAAGGTTTGTATTTTGTATTTTCTCTTTCCATTGGAATATTTTCATGTTGTGGATAGTAGAATCTGTGGATGTTCAGGGCTGACTGTATTAGCAGTGACTGGGCTGGTATGCCTTTTAAATATTGAAATAGCCTTTCTTTTCAAAGACATTATACCGAAAAGTATTCACAGATAGCAAGGTGGAAATGCCATTTCAGACTTCTGCCCAGTAGTGTTTTGTGACACAGAAATGCATTGATGCAATCTTCATAGAAGAGCAGTAGAACAAGGTTTCTTAACCCCACTCTCCAAATCAGTATGTGCCTTTGCATTTTTTTTTTAATCAGACCCAAATTCTGAAATCTCAGCATAAAACTTTGAGCCTCCTTTGATCGGCTAGAAAGGTAAACTTTTAATGAAGAGTGAATGGTCTCACCTTTGCTTCCTGGGGTAATAGAATCGGGGGAGAGAAATGCAAACAAACACATTTTTCTTACTGCCACATGCCTCTCCTTAATAATAAGTTTTTGTGTCTTGTGCAGAAAGAGATGCTGTGTAAAGTCTCATTAAATTAGCCGAATGATGGAATAAATACACAGTCTGTGGCTCTCCTGTCCGTAGTAAAATAGGCAAGGGTCTTGCTAGCAGACTTTGCTTATTTACATATGCCTTGGACTTTTCTTACAGATATGTAAATTATTCTGGTTAAAACTAAATGCTAAAGTCTACACCATTAGTCTTCCACTTCATGATCACCGCATGGGGCTGTTAGAGGGATAATGTACCATACAATACACGGTTTACTTTTAATTAATAGGAAAAAAATGTGAAATGAATATTAAATGTAGCTTAATGTGAAAGAAAGCTCAAAGCAGTATGGTAGTGATATATATATATATATATATATATATATATATATATATATATATATATATATGTTAATATTCAGCTCTGGTTTTGTCTTGTAAAAAAAAAATTAAGCAGGTCATTTAAGATATCAAAAACACTGGCATTAAAAAAGAAGCTAGATGAAACAACTTACCAAACAAATTAGCATAGCCTTGCAAACATTACTAGTCTATACAATTATTCTTGTGTATTTGCCTGTTTCCTGCCTCTACAAAAACAACAGCAACATACTGATGGCCCAAAAGGGAGTGACTTTGATACAAAGTGAGAAGAAAAAAGAGATGAAAACAATGAGTTGCATGTGAAAGCTTTCCTTTATGTTTTACTAGAGGTCATTCCACCTCGCCACAGGTGAAAAGGCTTCTGAGTATTTGGAAATTGATGAACTTCCATTGGGATGCATCCATTGAGAGTTTTTCAATTGCCTCAATTAATGAAGTGGATGGGTTTCTGGGTATTACTTCTTTAACAGAACCTTTGGTACCAGAAAGAGTAATAACCTGGGAAAAAAGCATAAGTTGCTACATCGCAAAAATGTAAGTTACTTCATCAGCAAATGTTTTATCCAAAGCTGTATTATTCACATGCGAAATGCAACAGCCAGGTCATAGGAACCATTGTAAGTACACAAAAATATCTTGAACCTTCCAAAGCCCATGTGGAAGCTTTTTCTAAAATGCATCCTGGCATTGTTTTCTCTTTTTTCACAAGCTTCCACTTTTCTTATGATCTCCATATTATATATATATATATAAATGTGTGTGTGTGTGTGTGTAGTATTCTCTGGTGTATAAGACTACAGTGTTCCCTCACTACTTCGCGGTTCGCTTTTTGCAGATTTGCTGTTTTGCGTTTTTTTAATAAACTCATTTTTTTTTTATAAATCATAAAAAATTACAATTTACAGCCTAAGGAAGGGAGGAAGGAGAAGCCACAGGGAGAGAAAAGGAGCCCCAGTGGCAACGAGAAGAGAAGGAGGTGATTTATCAACACACGATTGGTTGATAAAGACTTAAAATAGTGTATAACTACTAAAATAATGTATAATTATATAGTGTCCCTACTTTGTGGATTTTCACTTATTGCGGGTAGTCCTGGAACCTACCCCCCCCCCCCGCAATAAGTGAGGGAATACTGTACTTTTTAACTCAGGAAAATCTTCTCAAAAGTCAGGGGTTGTCTTATAGGGCGGATGCTGAAACTTCCAAGCTGGACTGAAGAATCTGCAGTCGCTGCATATGGTGGGGAGAGCTAAAAAATGGCCATGGTCACATCTCCGCCGAATGCGGTGACCGTATGAAAGCAGCAAGGGCGGCACTGTACAAGTATGGTAGAAGACAATCCACTCACCAGGATTCATGGAAATAAGTGAATTAATACTGTCCCAATGAAGAGGTGAGGGGGCACCTCACAGGGAAGGTGTAAGTGAACAGCGGAGCAACCTGCAGGCGCCTAGGACACCCGGAGTATGGAAAAAAGAGATAGAGCGGCACTGTGCCCAGAAAAACACACCTCTTTCACCCATCTGACCCACCCTTGTATCCTATTACCTCCTTCTCTGCATCTCAGATTGCTCCTGAGGACTGCAGTGAAGCGGCGCAGGCACATATGTATGAGATCTGAGAGGCAGAGAAGGAGGTATGGTAATAGGATATAAGGACGGGCCAGATAGGTGAAAGAGGCGTGTCTGCACTATCACTATGATAGTCTTTTTATTTGGTGTGCGTTAGAAGAGGGATAGTCTTATACAGTAAGTATATCCCAAACTCTATATTTTAACTGGAAATGTTTGGGGGTCGTCTTATATGCCCAGTCGTGTTATACGCCAGAAAATATGGTGTGTGTGTGTGTGTGTGTGTGTATCTATATATATAAAAGAGTGATGGCATCAGGGCAGCGGACAAAACATCAAAACTACAGGCCCCCCAACCTCGAAATTTGACAATACAACCCATCATCCACGGCTCTAAGTTGATATAACAAAAAGAAAAGAAAAGTAAAGTCCTAATTAGAGGGAGAGGAATAATTGTTTTTATCCAATTGCTGCCAGTTACAAGGCTAAGTTCCGCCCACTTGGTCTCTTAGCAACCTACTCAGCCCAGGGGACAGGCACAAGAGTTTGGAGAGACCCCTAAGGGCCATCCAGCCCAACCCTTTCTACTATGCAGCAGGACACAACCCAAGCATTCACAACACATGGACAACGTATAAAAACTATACAATACTACACAGGGAAATAGACCCCCTCTACCCTCACCACTTTCACAGTACACAAACAACCAAATACATACTAAACATAAAGACAACCATACAACAGACATTCAATACCAACACTACCTCAACCATTTCTCACCAACACCACCAGACAACGCCACAGCAACGCGTGGCCGGGCACAGCTAGTGTGTGTGTGTGTGTGTGTGTGTGTGTGTGTGTGTGTATATATATATATATATATATATATATATATATATATATTCACAATTTAGCTCAGGTGTTGGATGGCAAGATTTCTGTCCTTTCAATTTCTGTTGTAATAATCTGGTGTTTATTATTACACCAGTAGGGAGATTTATACAGATTTCTTGTCTGTCTCCTGAGAAATCTGTATAAAGACCAAGTAGCCACAGTAAGAACAGATCACGGAACAACAGACTGGTCACTGATGATGCAGACTGCAGCCAGGAAATCAGAAGACGTTTACTTCTTGGGAGGAGAGCAATGGCCAACCTTGACAAAATAGTGAAGAGCAGAGACATCACACTGGCAACGAAGGACCGCATAGTCAAAGCAATGGTATTCTCCGTAGTAACCTATGGCTGTGAGAGCTGGACCTTAAGGAAGGCTGAGAGAAGGAAGATAGATGCTTTTGAACTCTGGTGCTGGAGGAAAATCCTGAGAGTGCCTTGGACCGCAAGAAGATCCAACCAGTCCATCCTCCAGGAAATATTGCCCGACTGCTCACTGGAGGGAAGGATATTAGAGGCAAAGCTGAAGTATTTTGGCCACATCATGAGGAGACAGGAAAGCTTGGAAAAGATCACGATACTGGGAAAAATGGAAGGAAAAAGGAAGAGAGGCCGACCAAGGGCAAGATGGATGGACGGTATCCTTGAAGTGACTGGCTCGACTTTGAAGGAACTGGGGGCGGTGACGGCCGACAGGGAGCTCTGGCGTGGACTGGTCCATGAGGTCACGAAGAGTCGGAGACGACTAAATGACTGAGCAGCAGCAGCAGGGAGATGAACCTATCACACTTGCTGTTATCTTATATCTAGTAATGGAGGAAGATGTGTGACCCCTGGCTAACATATGGTATGTTCCCCTTTTCTATGGATTCACTATCCACAGTTTCACTTGTCCATGCTCCATAATATATTTCCCCTAGAGGGCCTCTCTAGATCCTCCAATGCAATTCTTGTCAGAAATATTGAAAGTTAACAATGTATTTTTAATTACAAAAGTTGGATAAGGCACTGAAAGGGTTAAAACAGTGCAGTGACTCAGCTATACCAGCAGGTGGTTATAATCAGGTGTGTTTGTAAAGTTGTGTGCAGGAGTAGAGGAGCTGAGGAGTAGCTGTGTTTGTAGTCTGAGTTGTCCACAATAAGAAAGAAGATAGAAGAAAGAAGATAAAGCCTTGGATTGTGTAAGTGAAGATAAGGCATTGGATTTATGCCTATGTAATAAATTTTATTTATGTTAGAAGAAACCATATTTTGTAAATACTTCAAGATTGTTATTTTTGTAACAAGAAAAGCCTCCAGAGGAAGTGAAAGACAAATTGACCTGGTCTGTGTGTTTTTGCTCATTTGGTCATTTGCTATCAGCTGCTGAGTTACATTGCTGCTGTTAAGCTATATTAAAAATTCTTTATGGGGCAGGTTTCTTGTTTGTAAGTCCACTCGCCCAACAATTCTATGATAAGTTTCTGGCCCAATTACTTTCAAAATATAGAGTTCATTATTATCTGCAGTTTCTGGTACAGTAGAGTCTCGCTTATCCAACGTTCTGGATTATCCAACGCATTTTTGTAGTCAATGTTTTGATACATCGTGATATTTTGGTGCTACATTCATAAATACAGTAATTACTACAGAGCATTACTGTGTATTGAACTACTTTTTCTGTCCAATTTGTTGTATAACATGATATTTTGGTGCTTAATTTGTAAAATCATAACCTAATTTAATGTTTAATAAGCTTTTCCTTAATCTCTCCTTATTATCCAACATATTCGCTTATCCAACGTTCTGCCGGCCCGTTTATGTTGGATAAGCGAGACTCTACTGTATCTATGGTTTTTGTTTGTTTGTTTGTTTGTTTTGTTTTTGAGGCTGTTCAGAGAGTCAGAGCTTCAGACTGGGAATATAGTTTGTAAGAGAGGAAATTTGTTCAAAGGAAGGCCAAAATGTTAGCCTAGGAACCTGGAGAATTCAAGAGTCATAGAAATTTGTCCTGGATATTGCTTATTATTATTATTATTATTATTATTATTATTATTATTATTATTAGCTAAAATGTTGGGAAGGAATATGACCCATCTCAAGGTGATAGGGCCCTGGTGGCAAAGTCTGTTAACACACTGAACTGCTGAACTTGCAGACCGAAAGGTCCCAGGTTCAAATCCCAGGAACGGAGTGAGCGCCCGCTGTTAGCTCCAGCTTCTGCCAACCTAGCAGTTTGAAAACATGCCAATGTGAGTAGATCAATAGGTACCGCTCCAGCGGGAAGGTAACGGCGCTCCATGCAGTCATGCCGGCCACATGACCTTGGAGGTGTCTACGGACAACGCCGGCTCTTCGGCTTAGAAATGGAGATGAGCACCAACCCCCAGAGTCGATCATGACTGGACTTAACGTCAGGGGAAACCTTTACCTTTACCTTTTTACAAGGTGATAACCATCAGTGTTGTATGCTACTGTAACAATTACTATGTGATTTTTTATGCTGAGAGGAACACCCCACTGTTTCCATTTATTTCTATTTAAATGCAGGTAGAACTGCTGGCGTAAATACCAATGTGAAAAAAAGAAACACTAATATATAAATTAATTGAACTTTGTAAGGTTTAAAACTCGAAGAAGTAATGCCATGGTACTCTAATCACAATTCAAAAGTTTTCAGAGCTGCAGTTTGACGATCCATGTGTGGCACAGATTTAAATCCTAAAGCTAATTTTTTAATGTTATGCAGAATAGGTTTCAATGGCAAGAACAGAGGAAATTTCGATATTTAGTTCTGAAGATTCCATTGACTTCAGTAGAGTTCTCTTGATCTACATCATTGCACAAATTGATCAGTGCTACTCATAATTTCCATGACTTCCTGGTTGACATCTAGTCTCTAATAAAAACAGTGATAATATTCCTATTGACCTGATGAAATTTTCACTTCATCTGCCATAAGTGTGCAATACATGCTATGAGACTGAAAGCTCTCTTGTTGTTTTTGTACTTGATGGCAGAGCTATTTAACATAAAAAGGAAGATCTTAAGTTATTTTTTTACCTTGGCCTTGTAACATGTACATTGTTAAATCAACAGATATTTCAGGTACAGTATTTGAAAGTTTTTCCTGGGAACAACAAAAATTATTATTCAGGATTGTGCTTCTCTCACACAAATGAACTAATAATAGTAATAGTTCTTTTTTTCATAGTAACTTGGCAAGTAATGGGCAGATCCAGAGGAAATCCAAATGCCAACAATGGTTTAAAATGTGATGTGTTGAAAATAGAAATTTGACCAAATAGGAAAAATCTTAATTTCCATTAGGATTTTATGAACCGTCTGATTAGTTCAAACGAATACCATTTCAGTGAGATGTTTGCTGCCATGTACTAGGGCAAGAAGATGAGAGGAAAACAACAGCAACTACTTGTACTGGAAATGGTGTCTTTCATTTGACACTTCATAAGAGAATACAGGCCCCTTCCACACAGCTGAATAAAATCTCAAATTATCTGCTTTCAACTGGAATATATAGCAGTGTGGACTCAGATAACCCAGTTCAAAGCAGATATTGTGGGATTTTCTGCCTTGATATTCTGGGTTATATGGCTGCGTGGAAGGCCCACTTGTTACATTGAGATTATTTGCTTTTCTGCTTTTCTGTTTAAAACACACAAATATTAATCTTTCAATGTTTCATTTTATTCTGTGCAGGATAAAAGGCAATTAAATTGGGTTACCAGTTCTACTCAGACATGAAACCAAGTCACTATGCAGCACCCTTGAATCCTCTCTGCTGTGATAGTGTACACTTCTAGTGTGTTTGTTTGTTTGTTTGGGTATGAGGAAATGAAAAGTTGGTTCTAAAATACAACTAGGACTTATCCCATTTGTGTCTTTGCCTACAGGGAGATGCATTGGGGATTGCCAATTACAATGATTCTCCTAACAATGGGATAATCTTGTGGGAAAACAAGAAGACAGTGGTGGAACATGTCCAAATGCATGACCTTCTATATAGTGGTGAGTATGTTCTTCTTCACTACCCAAAAAGTAAAACCTCCTTGTGTGAGGCATTAAGCAGACATTTCCCTTTCCTTTCATCCCTTATGATACAGTTTGCTATGGAAAATGCAATTCAGTTAAATACAATGTGAAATACACAAACCCTGTTTAATGTACAGTGTCATTTTGACATGGTGGCGAAGTGTGTTAAAGCACTGAGCTACTGAACTTGCAGACCGAAAGGTCCCAGGTTCAAACCCCGGGAACAGCGGGAGTGCCCGCTGTTAACTCCAGCTTCTGCCAACCTAGCAGTTTGAAAACATGCAAATGTGAGTAGATAAATAGGTACCGCTCCGGCGGGAAGGTAACGGTGCTCCATGCAGTCATGCCGGCCACATGACCTTGGAGGTGTCTACAGACAACGCCGGCTCTTTGGCTTAGAAATAGAGATGAGCACCAACCCCCAGAGTCGGACACGACTGGACTTAACGTCAGGGGAAACCTTTACCTTTTTATGAAAGACATACAGTGCTTTCATGAAGCTTAAGTCAAAAGATATCGAAAGGCCATGTTTCATTCCAGCTCTGGTGTGTGTGATTGCAAATTATATTCATTTTTTCAGGTATCATTTAGAACAGGTCCTCAATAACTTACTCCATTACTTATTAGACCCAGCCAACTTACTGGAAGCAGGAGTATTTCAATATCTGGAGGGTCATAAAATGTTATTTTACTGAGTAAGTGCAGGTTCAAACCTATAGCTTTAATTTTAGCTATCGTCTTGTGGCTCCTTTTCTTCTGTGTGATGGTGTGATTTTCTGAAGAAATAGTCTATTATCTTCTGTATTGAAATACACTATTGCCTACAGTGTAGACCAGTGATTCCCAAAGTGGGCGCTACCATCCCCTGGTAGGCACTGCAGGGATCCAGGGGGGCGGTGATGGCCACAGTTGCATTTGGGAGGCGATGAATAACTGTATTACCTTTCTATTCTGAATTCAAAAAATAGTTTCATAATTTAAAACTTCAATGTTTCTATTTTACACCTTTCTTGACTATATTTTACGAAAAAGGTAGAAACATTAATGCATATATCTTTCTGTTTAATTGTTATTAATTTTTTTAGAAAATTAATTTTCAGGGGGCGCTGAGTAATATTTGTTCTGGAAAGGGGGTGGTAGGCCAAATAAGTTTCGGAACCACTGGTGTAGACCAAGCCTACATCTTCCATTTCTCCTGGCCTGAGTTGCCCAATGATAAGGATGCAACAGTAAATGGCACAGTGGAGCATATATGAACTTTAGGTTCAACTGGTTTCTTAGTTTCCAGTTGTTTTGCTCTACTATGGCAGCACTCTCAGAGAAACAGTGCAATGTAGTGGTTTGTGTGTTACACTGACAGCTTTGTCACATGGCCACCATAGTCGCTCCATGATTTTGGTGGGAGTGAGGAACCTAGCGCTCCATGCTCCGCATCACCTGCCTCCAGTAAAAGACATGGTGTGGGGGGAGTATCAATTGTGTGGCTTCCCCCATGGCTTCCTATGGTAACAAGGGAAGCTTCTTGTGTTGCTGTGGCAGCGGCATGCATCGGCTCTTCCCTTCTTCACCCACAGAGTGAGCGGGCTCCATGAGTGACCTGGGCTAAACTGCCATATGTCATCGATTTTAGCCCTTTTTGATGAGATAGTTAGAATCCAAGATACTAGAGTACATACCCTGCTCAGCTACGCAAACCTACCAGGTCAGTGGTTCTCAACCTGGGGTTGTCAGATGGCCCACAACTCCCAGAAATCCCAGCCAGTTTACTAGCTGTTAGGATTTCTGGTAGTTGAAGGCCAAAAAATGTGGGGACCCCAGGTTGAGAACCACTGTACTAGGTAGTCTAGAGCAAGTAATGTTCTCTCAGTCTCAGAGGACAGCAATCCTCTCTATGACTTTTCCAGATTTTCTAGGGCTACTCTATGGTAACTTTTAGTAGGTTTAGGAATTTTCTAGGTCCTCCAGGTGATTTGAAGTATTATCTTCAAATTGCCTGGAGGAAGTAGAAAATTCCCAGAGAACATATTTTGTTGGATCTTGGTAGGTAAAATCATTGCTTCTAGTTTGTGGACATTGGAAGCACACTGTATTCTATAACAGTCCTTTTTATTCCTTGGTCCTACAGATGTAGCTCCGAAAAACTGATGGTTGATCAAGCTGGCTAGAGGTTTTGGGATCTGAAGTTTAAAACCTTTTCAGGATGAAAGTTTGACAACCACTGTTATATACCGGTAGCATAGCTGGTAAGTTATTATAGTATTTGTTTTTGATGTGTGATCATTTATTGTTAATGAAACATTCAGATTCTCATTACTTGTTGCATTCATGTAAAGTTATTGTCAGAGACAGAACGCTCCAAGTAGAATACAACACAGTTTATTGAGGTTACAGAACTAAAAATTGCCCATAGGAAACAAAGACGAGGCAAACACTTGTCTTCAGTGTGAAAAGTAACAAAAATAACTTCGTTTGAGTCTAGATAGTTCAAAAGAATAAACCGGATTAAACAGAAGTTTAATCCGGGTTAAAACAAAGGTGCTTACTTCAGCCTGGCGATTAAACAAACAAAAACTGATTAACAAAGGGTCAAAATGAACACAAAACCCCGCAGCAGATTCCCCTCTGCTACTCAAGAGCTACGGAAGTAACTCGGGCTGTTGCTCCTCCGTGCAACAGGCGAAAACCAGGTCCAGGCACTTCAATCAGGATAACGACGGTCAGCGAGGTCCCAATCCGGTCCTAGGTCGAAAAGCCAAATGCAGACGTCTAGGTTCCACAAGTTCCACCAATAGCCACAGAAGGGTTAGTCCAGAGTCGTAGTCAGTCAGTCAGTCCAGCGTCAATCCAGAGTTGGCAATAATGTCCGTCAAAAAGACGACGGAGGTCCAAGGTATACAGCAAACGAATCACACCCGTCTTCAGGAAGTCCCCAACAAGAGCCCAAGCGTTCGTCCAGATTACCTTGCCCAACGCAATTAGCCGTTGGTTCTGAACCCCATTTTATGCCAGTTCATAACTCCTCATCACTGTCAGCTGCTAACCTAATTCCAGGTGCCTCCTCATCATCATCTTCATCAGAACTAACACACCTTTGACTACGCCCCACAGCATCCCCAGCTGTGGACCCCGTTCCATCCCTCCAACCCGTCCACGGGTCCGATCCTGCAACCCGCCAGTCGCCTCCCATGCTATCATTACCAGGAACACCCAAATCCTCCCTCACACGAGTCCATTCCATGTCATCCTCCTCTGAGCTAACCATCTCTTCCTCCATTCCCTCGGTAAAACCCTCAAAGGAGTCTTCGTCAGTTGGTTCTGCAAATAAGTCCCGGAGCCGCTTCCTTTCACGCTCCTCAAAAGAGTCTGACTCTCGAGGAGTCTTACAACCTCGCCTCCTAGTATCGGAGCCAGAAGGCTCAACCATAACAGTTATACCTTTAATAATATGCACTATTCTCTCATAACTGATCTCACCAAGTTGGTACCATTCAGATCAACTCCTATTTATTATGACAAGTGCTAATTATTAGCTCTTGAGTTTGCCTATTGTCATTGGGTAGGAGGGCTTTGTCTTTCATGTCCAGACAGTTTTTGGAGCTTGTAATTTTGCTTGAGTATTTTGATAGGCCTTTGCTCTCTGATGGTTTTAAACTGGATCTTGGGCATAGGAGTTCATGTGGTGAAACTCCTCATGATTAAGTCCTGTTGAATGCAGTGAGATTTGCGTTGGTTGTGACTACCCTATAAATACAGTCTGAATTATTAATCTATATATTTACAGTAGAGTCTCACTTATCCAAGCTAAACGGGCTGGCAGAAGCTTGGATAAGCGAATATCTTGGATAATGAGGGATTAAGGAAAAGCCTATTAAACCTCAAATTAGGTTATGATTTTACAAATTATGCACCAAAACATCATGTTTTACAACAATGTTGACAGAAAAGGCAGTTCAATATGCAGCAATGTTGTGTTGTAATTACTGTATTTACGAATTTAGCACCAAAATATCACGATATATTGAAAACATTGATTACAAAAATGGCTTGGATAATCCAGAAGCTTGGATAAGCAAGGCTTGGATAAGTGGGACTCTACTGTATATGTTTAATTCATTTATATCTTGCCTTTTGCTCTAGAATGAAACTCAAGGTGGCTAACAAAATATTTAAAATGCATGATATATATAGTCTGGCATTTAACAACTTTTTTCTTTTCTCTTTCACCAATACACCACTGTATATGTTCTGGGTTACCAACTAAAGGCATTACTCTTCTTCTTCCTTATTTTAATCTGATCCCAAAACTGGATCAGGTTCTCTGTTCAATTCTTATTGATCCTGTGCATATTTTTATTGCCTGTATTCACACACACCAACACAAACACTTGTATGTCAATGTTTGTAGGACCTCAAATGTTTGTAGGACCTCAAATCAGTGTTGCACTAGCATCTGACAACTAGTGTGACTATATGGACACAGAGATGTGTTCTGCATTTTCCCACTCTTCTAAAGCACCATATCAGAGCATGTTGGGAAGTTGTGGGGTAGGCAGTCATCTTGGGACCAGGCTGTAGCGCAGGCTGGAAAGCAAGCCAGCTGCAACAAATCAACAAATCACTCTGACCAAAAGGTCATGAGTTCGAGGCCAGCCTGGTGCCTGCGTCTTGTCTCTGTCTCTGTTCTATGTCATGGCATTGAATGTTTGCTTTTATGTGTGCAATGTGATCCGCCCTGAGTCCCCTTCGGGGTGAGAAGGGCGGAATATAAATGCTGTAAATAAATAAATAAATAAATCTGTGTTCTAAATTCTTCTTCCTTTCAACATGGAGCCGGCATGGAGCCCTGCTAGAAGTAGCCCTATGTCATGCGATGGGCTCCAGCAGGCTCTGTACCAATTCCATGTTGAAAGCATCCTATAATGGGGCAAAAGCCCCATGAGATGAGATCCATAGCCTAAAAAAGTTCTCTTCCAGTTTTTTGATGTGGATTATCAGCATTTTTTTTCTATTATGTCAGGGACTGATACCATACTGATGTTTGTGCCAAGTGGATACATCTGCCAGTTTATTTCTTGGGAAATCACTGTGGATCAGACTGGCCACAGTCCATAAACCACAGACCACTGGTCAAATCAATCTTATGATCACAAGACTGTATTGTTGATCTTTTTAAATATTGTGACCTGGTTTATGACTTGGTTGAGATAAATGCAGGACAAAAATATAAGAAGAGGAGGAGGAGGAGGGAGGAAGAAAGAGGAGGAAGAGGAAGGTGAATGCTGGGGTAGAGGCTAAAGTATTAAGCCCTTGAGAGGTTGTATGCATTCAAATGTTCTGAACCATTAATAAAACAAGGGGTTGAAAACTTGTATTCATCTCCTGTTTTTAACATTTTTTTTGTATGTTGACCTTTTATGACTGTTTTATTGATGCTGATGTGTTATTGTTGAATAATTTGTTTTATTGTCTTGCTGTTGTTATTATACTGTTGTGTTTGGGCATGGCCCCATGTAAGCCGCCCCGAGTCCCTTTGGGAGATGGGGCGGGGTATAAGAATAAAGTTGTTGTTGTTGTTGTTGTTATTATTATTATTGTAACCTTGAGGCACTGTTTGCTACATTATAATGAAATTATGAAATATTTGAGATTAATTGAATGTTGAAGTATTCTCATATCTAAATTAGTTTCTTTACTCATCTGTAGTGCTGCTGTTTGAAGTATTAATGACGGCATGAAAAATATAAACACATGAAAGCAGACCCTGTGAATTGCTTCTCCCTTTCTTGAGAAACTGTCTGGTACAATACAAAATTCAGGAATAATTTTCTTGCCACTAGGACAAATTTCAATTCAGTCTGGTAGAATGATGCTGTGCATATTTTTTGGGGAGGGGGGAGGAGGCTGAGGTTGTTGGTATAAGAATGCTGGGAGGATCTTTTACCTTAAAAGGCAGATGTCATTCAAATAAGGTGTCCACAATGTGTGCTCTGTTGCTCATTTACAGGCACGTGATCCTGATGCAACCAATAAGGTTTCAAGAAAGAAATCCCAAAGGTTAATCTATCCATTATTATAAATATTTATAAATGGGATGGATAAATCACACAGTGTAATTATCTACCCAACTAGTCAAGCCATTAGGAAACTAAATAGCACAAATCAGGACTCATTTGCTGCATTACTAGATTGATATTGATATGAAACAGCTCAGCAGCAGTGCTTGTGAACATTCATTGTGGTTTCCAAAGGAGTAGGGAGTCATATGGAAATATGTTAATCGATGCTTTTGTAGAAGCCTTTTATTTAAATAATAGGCAGGTAGAAATGGTCTAATTAAAAAACAACCTGTGAAGATCTTAAATACCCTGATCATATTAATACATCTTCATTGTGTTATGACTGCTGTCAATGTGGTGCAATGTTAATTGAGGAGGCCAAAACGTGCACTCCTGAAATGCTGGTTTCTAGGCTCTGGTATCCCTTTGTGGTGAATTTTTAACCTTTGCTTTGGAATGGTCTATCAATTGATTTAGGAGTGTGGGATTCAAGGAAGGGGCTCTTAGACATAGGCCTGAAAACACTATCTTTAGATAACATTGAGACCTATACCCTTGACTCAACTGGTGTAAATGTTGGGTACATGCCTTCAAGTCATCTCTCAACTTGAGTCCCTGATGGTACAATGGGTTAAATCCTTGGGCCTCAGGACTACTGACCAATAGGTCAGTTGTTCGAATCTGGGGAGAGTGGGTGAGTTCCCTCTGTCAGTTCCAGCTCCCCATGCAGGAACATGAGAGAAGCCTCCCATGGGATGGTAAAACATCAAACATCTGTTTGGGCTACATCCTTGCAGACGGCCAATTCTCTCACACCAGAAGCGACTTGCAGTTTTGCAAGTTGCTCCTGACACCCAAAAAACACCTCTTGCCTTGTGATGATTTTAAAACACCCCAGTTTCTCACCGCTCCTTTTGATTTTCCCCTTTCTATACATTGGTGCAAACTTACCGTATATACTCGAGTATAAGCCGACCCAAATACAAGCCGAGGCACCTAATTTTGCCACAAAAAACCTGGGAAAACATTGACTCCAGTATAAGTCAAGGGTGGTAAATTTCAGAAAAGAAAATATATACCAATAAAATTACATTAATTGAGGCCTCAATAGGTTAAATGTTTTTGAATATTTATATAAAGCTCAAATTTTAGATAAGGCTGTCCAACTCTGATCAAATCATTATTCTCATCTTCTTCAATGTAAATGTGCTTATGTATCCTTTTAATAATAATAGAGTAAAATAATACATGTAATAATAATAAATACAGGAAAATAATACATGTAATCATAAATAGAGAAAAATAATAAATGTAATAATAATAATGGAGTGAAATAATACATGTATTAATAATAATAAAAATAGAGTAAAATAAATGTAATAGTAGCAACAATAATAGAGAAAAATAATAAATGTAATAATACCAATAATAATAGAGAAAAATAATAAATGTACCATATATTCTCGAGTATAAGCTGATCCAAATATAAGCCAACCAGGACCCTCACCCGAGTATAAGCCGCGGGGGGCTTTTTCAGTCTTAAAAAAAGGGCTGAAAAACTAGGCTTATACTCGAGTATATACAGTAGTTAAAAGTGCAAAAAAATTGATACTCAGTTAAGAAGAGAGGAAAAAAAGAGGAGAGAGCAGAATTTGACCTTCCTTGTAAACTTAATTCATAACTTTTGCCATGTTAACCACACTCTGATGTTGCTTCTCCCAGTTTTCATCTGTGAAATGTTGGGAAATATAGAGCTGTGTACCTTGTCCAGATTTGTTTATTTGTGCTTCTCTTTCTGTGGAGGAACATGATGATTATTGTCTGCCAGAATCTCTTTGCAGAAGTTTAAATGTATTTCTTGGACTTGGTAAAGAATAAATGTCACACAGTAGAGTTTATTTTCCCCTGTTCCCTGCCCCTTCAGGCAAAAATGTTTAGCAAATGTACCATTATCACAAGAGGGGTGGTTTCACAGGCTGTGCAGGACAGTTTTACTACTGTGCTCTGCTTCTACCTGGCAGAAACCTTCAGCTCCTGCTTTCAGTTGATTCCAGGCAGGAGCCTGAGACTGGAGATTGTAGGCATCTTGCATCACATCTCTATGCTGAGGAGTGCCTGGGGGTGCAAACAGCTGAGACCCCCAGGCAATATCTAACTTTGCCACTGTGATCTGAGGCAGGAATTCTCAAATAGGCAGGACAAGGTAGGCTTCCAGGAATGTCGTTGTTGTTATTTTGCTGGTGCAGACAAAATTGAAACATCATTTTTTTTGCAATGACATTTAAATAACAATCCCATTTAGAAAAAACCTGAAGGAGCATATTTTTCCTGTTAGCATGGTTGGAGGTGTAACACCTCCTGGCACCAGTGGGAACTGTACAGACTTATCTGGGGAATGGGCAACCCCTTTATCATTGCATATCTACCTTAACTTTTCTTGAGAGTGTGAGTATGAGAATACAAGTATGGCAACTACCAAAGTTGGATAAGGATTCATGCTACAAGTTATTTGCTTCTTTAGAGTACGAGTACGAGAGTACAAGTACAAGCAACTACCAAAGTTGGATAAGGATTCGTGTTACAAATTATTTGCTTTTTGAGAGTGTGATTACAAGAGTACGAGTACAAGCAACTACCAAAGTTGGATAAGGATTCATGTTACAAGTTATTTGCTTCTTTAGAGTACGAGTACGAGAGTACAAGTACAGGCAACTACCAAAGTTGGATAAGGATTCATGTTACAAGTTATTTGCTTCTTTAGAGTACGAGTACGAGAGTACGAGTACAAGCGTCTACCAAAGTTGGATAAGGATTCATGTTACAAGTTATTTGCTTCTTGAGAGTGCGAGTACGAGTACAAGCAACTACCAAAGTTGGATAAGGATTCATGTTA
Source organism: Anolis carolinensis (assembly GCF_035594765.1). NCBI lineage: Eukaryota > Metazoa > Chordata > Lepidosauria > Squamata > Anolidae > Anolis > Anolis carolinensis. The sequence goes on from NC_085841.1 coordinate 221,490,447, forward strand.
CAAGTTATTTGCTTCTTGAGAGTACGAGTACGAGAGTACGAGTACAAGCGATTACCAAAGTTGGATAAGGATTCATGTTACAAGTTATTTGCTTCTTGAGAGTACGAGTACGAGAGTACGAGTACAAGCGACTACCAAAGTTGGATAAGGATTCATGTTACAAGTTATTTGCTTCTTGAGAGTACGAGTACCAGAGTACGAGTACAAGCAATTACCGAAGTTGGATAAGGATTCATGATACAAGTTATTTGCTTCCTGGAATATTGAGTTCTAACTTTGGTTCAACTGTATCAGTCTGCACTTATTGAAGCGTAATGTTCTCAATGCACATGTAGATCAAATTATACTTCATGTTGTGCCTAAATGCATTTACTAGATTGAGATTCAGACAAACCTGTTATCAATAATGTTTCTTTCCCTAATGATTACTGTGAGTCTTTCCTCATGCCTTGCCCTCCCTTGTAAATTGGTTTGGTTGGAATTAGTTGATTTTTCATTTCGTTTCTTGTCTTTGTAAGAGTGGCCTTAAACAATATTTGGCTTGGGCTAATGATATGTACAGAAGACAAGCCTAAGTGGAACATCAGCTGTTTACATCAGCTCTAACAATTAATGCGTGTTAATTTTTAATTACACTGATTGTACTACAGGCGGAATGTATGTTTTTTCACAGAACAGATGTACTAGTCAGTTTTTGCTGGTGAATATGCATATCGATTAGCTGTGGCTGCTGCCAGCATTTGAGAGACAGCCAGCTTCTCAAGGGCTGGCAAGTGTATGCTTTACAGTCCTGGGGCAAATGGTTATGAATCCCAGCCAGTCCTGCTACATAGATGCATTACTGTGAAGGGATGCTGAAGAAGCAGGGATGTTGTAGGTGAGCCTCTTTGCATGCAGTTGTATTTTGGGGACATTCTTATAGTCTTATCAACAGAACAGCTTCTGAATACTTGACCAAAGGCCAGTTTAGTTTAATTCCTGAACACAGGTGGATCAAATTATACTTTATACCACACCCCCAAAAGGCCAGTAAAATGTATGCACACAGGAAAACCAAAAGGAGGATCACAGAAGTGGAAGCAATCCAAGGTAGGTGATGGGAACATTGTCAAATTGGGAGATAGAAATGGGATAATCAAGAAGTCGGAGGGAGGAAAAGTGGCAGCAGGATGCACATGGCATCGTGTTATAGGGACTGTCATCAAATGTGAGGGTCCACCTGCAATGTTGGTTTGCCTGCCTTGCGCAATAAAATTCCAAGAGTCAGACTTCAGGAACGATTTCTCATTCCAGTCAAAAAGAAAGATTAAGGGACCATGTTTTTGCTGCCACTTCTCTCTTTTGAATCATGGTTCTGATGGTGTCATCAGCAAAAGGAAGCAGCAGGGATTGGCCAAAACAGCTTTGTGTACATATAGTGAGTGAATGGACTGCATCTTGCCTACCTTTGGTCAGATCTCCTTTAAAAGCTATCTAAGGTTGCAACCATATCCACAGCATATGCCAATAAACTAATTACTCCTTGTGTGAATACATATTTTCCTCTTCTACATCTGCTTGTATTGTTGTGTGCCTTCAAATAATTTATGTCTTATGGTGACCCTACAGGGCGTTGCTTTTGCCATCTGCTGAGAGAGTGTGACTTGCCCAAGGTCACCTCACCTTTTTTCAATGACTTCAAAAAATGATTCACCCAGATAGACTTTCTTTTTCTTCTTTATTCGGTCAGTTGTTTCTGACTCTTCGTGACCTCATGGACCAGTCTGCGCCACAGCTCCCTGTCGGCCGTCTCTGCCCTCAGTTCCTTCAAGTTCATGCCAGTAACTTCAAGGATACCATCCATCCATCTTGCTCTTGGTTGGCCTCTCTTCCTTTTTCCTTCCATTTTCCCCAGCATCATGATCTTTTCCAAACTTTCCTGTCTTCTCATGATGCCAAAATATTTAACTTTGCTTTCAATATACTTCCTTCCAGTGAGCAGTCAGGCATTATTTTCTGGAGGATGGACTGGTTGGATCTTCTCGTGGTCCAAGGCACTCTCAGGATTTTCCTCCAGCACCAAAGTTCAAAAGCATTTATCTTCCTTCAGTCAGCCTTCCTTATGGTCCAGCTCTCGCATCCATAGGTTACTATGGGGAATACCATTGCTTTGACTATGCGGACCTTCGTGGCCAAGTGTGATGTCTCTGCTCTTCACTATTTTGTCAAGGTTGGCCATTGCTCTCCTCCCAAGAAGTAAACGTCTTCTGATTTCCTGGCTGCAGTCTGCATCTGCAGTAATCTTCGCGCCTAGAAATATAAAGTCTGTCTCTGCCTCCACGTTTTCTCCTTCTATTTGCAAGTTATCAATAGGTGTAGTTGCCATGATCTTGGTTTTCTTGACGTTTAACTGCAACCCAGCTTTTGCACTTTCTTCTTTCACCTTGGTGATAAGGCTCCTCAGCTCTTCCTCACTTTCGGCCATCAGAGTGGTATCATCTGCATACCTAAGGTTATTAATGTTTCTTCCAGCAATTTTAACTCCGGCCTCGGAATCGTCAAGCCCTGCACGTCGCATGATGTGTTCTGCGTACAAGCTGAATAGGGAGGGTGAAAGTATGCAGCCCTGCCACACTCCTTTCCCAATCTTGAACCAGTCTGTTGTTCCATGATCTGTTCTTACTGTGGCTACTTGGTCTTTATACAGATTTCTCAGGAGACAGACAAGGTGACTTGGTATCCCCATACCACCAAGAACATGCCATAGTTTATTATGATCCACACAGTCAAAGGCTTTGAAATGTTGTTTCTGTATATGCATATGACCATTGGTAGGAGCATTAATAAATTGATTGATTGATTGAATAGTCAATAAAGCAGAAATAGATGTTTTTCTGAAAATAGATAGACTTAGGGAAAGAAAATCCATACTCCTGGAACTAGCAGATAGAAGTAGAGCTAGTAGGGACTCAATGTCCCTACTGCCTATATACTCTATTATATTATTATTATTATTATTATTATTATTATTATTATTATTATTATATTTATTTATATGCTGCCTTTCTCCTGATAACATGACCCAAGATGGCTAACACATTTAAAACAATGCAAATAAAAATACTTCAAAAGTGACAATAAACACATTCATATAAAATAGAATTTTTTTTACAAGCCTACAAGTCAAAACATTAAGCATTAAAATATTAAAATACATTAAGGACCTCATCACAGTGAGGTCCTCAAGCTGAGGAATTGCGAAGGAATCCATCGAGCAGAGGGATAAATCTGGTGAGGAGTGTGGGAAACCGTCGCCCTGTGCCCTGCATCATCTTCATCGTCCCCTTCCCCATCCAATGGGGGAAATAGTTGCTGCCTGGCTCCCCCCCCCCCCCGCACTTTCTCTGGCTTACTGAATGAAATCATGGGAAGTTATGTCAGGGCTTTGTCCTAGGACACTTCTAGGACAGAACCAGGTCAGAGTCCCACCAGAAGTAGCTCTGCATCTTGTGATGGCCACAACAGGCTCCATCCTGGATCCACCCCAGAAGTGTCCTAGTTCGGAGCCAAAGACTAATGTGATTACGTTCTAAAAGTTTACATGAAGAGTCTTATTGACTTATTCTGACACCATGGATTTCACACAGTTTTCTTAAGCAGGAAACACTCGAAAGTGGTGTTGTGAGTTCCTCCAACTGAAATATAGCCTACACTGCCTGGTATTCATTGGTTGTCTTCCATCCAAGTACTAACCATTGCTGAGTCTATTTAACTTTCAACCTCAGATGAGATCTACTCCCTTTAGGGTAGTTTGGCTACATGCAAACTCTCAAAAATATTCAAAACAACACAGTGCATCATTAAAAACACAACTCTAATCAATGCCTGGTGGTACCAAAATATTTTGACTCACTGCCAGAAGGAACGGATTGAGTTGAATGAGTTGCCAGTTGCTTGGCATTCTGCCATGCATGCCAACAACTCGATGTTCTGCACTGCATGATGACTCAAACCCTATTTACATATGCCTCCACATGTTCTTTAAAACTGGATGAGGTTTCAATGTTAATACCACCACTATTTCTAATGTGGGCACATTATACAGGACATCACAGTGTTAACAAAGTTTCATGCAATATCTTATGAAATATTCTATGAAGACATTCTTGCTCTGCAAGTATCATAACAGCAATAAATGTTTATTGCAAATAGAAAATATATTTCTTTCTAATTGTGTTTGCTTTTTGAAATTTTTACCAGAGACATCCATCTTGTTGGTAGAAAGAATATGTGCTTCTGTACACTTTCAGGACAATATTACAATTTTGGGACTGGAACTTTAGTATTCTAAATTCGGACTCCATAACTTATGCAGCAAGTATCTTACCACGCTTACAGTGGGAAACAGCTTTTCTATATATATATCCCACAGCTTTTGAGGATGGGATATATACTAGGGGTGTGCATTGCAGGTAAATCCCATTCCATTTTGGTGCCAAGTTTTTGGCTGGCCCCGATCTATTTTTTCGAGAACTGCTCAAATTTGGGAGAGCAAAATGCCATTTTTCAATCCAGCAGCCTTTTTTGTTTTGGGAAGATCCAGCCCGGAGCAATGGGAGGGGGGGCTTCCTATGCGCCTCTTTCCATCATTTTTAGTGTTATCAGGATGAAAATGGGCATACTTGGAGGACACATTTATCACTGCTGGCTCCCAAGTTTCAGAACATTTGGGTTATCCACTGATTTTTTTTTTTGTGGAAATTCTTTCATTTTCTAGAAATAAAATATCCTTTAAAAAACCCAAAAAGGTATCCCGTGGGAGAATCAGACTGAGATTCAGTATTACCAGTACCTTTCCCTCTGGCTTTCACTTCCCGAAAGCTGGCCACTTAACCCAGCAGCACCCACACCACAGTCACACCCAACGTTTCATTTCTAAAGTGTTTCTAAAGTATGGTTAGTGAAAATGTCATTACTATAATGAGCGTAACAAAGTTTTGTTACTTTTTAATTACAGTAATTGCACATAATTATTATAATTGGGGAAACTTCAGGGGCTCCTTTCTCCCTCATTTTTACAGCTATTGGGGTGAAACTTGCTGCAACGGTAGAACGCATCTAGCGCTGTTAGCCCATCAAGTTTCAGAATGTTTCACATATCCACAGAGTTGTGAGGAATGTTCATTTTTTTTATAAACAACATCTTCTTTAAAAAAAACTACAAGAACCATCTCGTTAAATTTTTATACAATGACACAAGATAATGGGATCATTCTTCCCAACTTTCAGAAATTTCTGTACTTCTACTGATTTTAAGGAATTTTTTAATGTTTCGACAAAAACGTTTAAAAAAGTCACAACTACTATCTCATTGAATGTATCTCATATTAACCAATAGAAACCAATATTAACCAATTCTACATTTTCATAGAATTCTAGAGTTGTAGGGGACCCCCAAGGGCCATCTAGTCCAACTCGCTTCTTCCAGGCAGAAGGGCACCATCACAACTCTCCTGACAAATGGCCATACAGCTTCTAAACTAATTAATATTCTTCCCCAATTGATGTGGAAGGGACCCCCAAGAGCCATTCATTTAGAAATTTCTTCCCAGCCCAGCACAGATCTATTTACTAGTATTGAAGTATCAGTCCTCCCCTTTGCAGATTCAACCATTCATAAAGTGTGAGGCTGATCTTCAAAGTGTTTCAGTTCAACGGGGAAAAATGTGATCGGTATATAAAAAGAAATATGTGGATTTCTTTTAAGAAATGTGGCTTCAACGATGTTTGAATTTAAAATCTGTTTCTTTCCCCTGTCATTCCCCAAGTGCTAGTCGCAATACATATACAATAATATAGAGCATGAGTTAGTTGTTATGGTCACTTCCAATCAATTTGTTTGGGGAAAAATCTACAGAGGTGGTACAAGGCTCATTTATTTACAGGACATTCAGAAGAAAAATGCTGAAGAGTACACACATTCACTGACCAGACCAACTAGGAAAGCATTACTCATGGCAGACAACTGCTTTTAATGTGGATTTGCACAAAGAAACCTTATGATAGATCACCATTTTCTTTTCTTGCTCTTCAAATTAGGATGATTGAAATTAGCCTTGGAATGTGATATTTATGCAACTATGTTGGGATGCAAATGAACCTCTAGTCAGATCCATAGATTAACTATTTGAAACATTTTTTAAAAAGGAAAAACAAAAACCTTCTATGGTAGGCTCTACACAGGCCCTCTATCCTGGGGCCAATCTGGAGTTGTAAGTGCCAGATTGGCCCTGGGATGGTTTTGACCACCAACCCCTTGGCAATGCATAGGTGGGAAGGAGTCCTGACCATCTGGAGTGTCAAGCTGGATAACCACTCTTATTGTACTACTCCTGTTCTCAGCATTACAGTGGCCAGTAGACATTACCTAGCTTGTGGCCATTGCTCATTGGGTCTTCTTAGGCGATCCCTCGTAGTTCGAGAATGATGGTCCTCCATTTCTTGGAAGATGCCTGTGCATGATTTTTTTTAATGTGTGGAGGTCGGTGCACGGCTGGTCAACACACAGTCTTCACAGATTGAGGTCCCAGCAGTGGTGTGATTAACACAACGAGAGTGGCTTCTCAGTCTGTTGCAGCCTTCTTCCGCCTTCACAGCCGTTGTAACATGTACCATGTTATCCTCTGCCTGCTCTGCCGTTGAGGTCTTTGGGTCTTCGGATTGTTCTTGGTCTGGATCCTCCCCTGTGGCCATTCCTGGGAGTGTGTGACTCCCATGGTTGTGCCTGCAGGTTCATTGGAACACGTAAGCACCCTCACCACGTCAAGGTGACAATCCATCGAGGGGAGTTCATTGGGTAGAATGATGTCAGCTGGGGCACCACAACGATGTTAGAGGGGGGAAGGGGGATAGGAAAAGTTGTCCCGTCCTTTTCACCAACCCTTTTCTGATCATCTCATTGCTCTGGATATCGTCACACCAGGCAAAAAGCCATGGCCACTGCCCATGCCTGGGGAATAAAGGATGTCCATGTAAACAGTTGTGACCCGTTTCATCTTGGAACTGGCCCAACTGCTTACATGGTCCCAAAGCGGTGGATTCTCAAGAGGGATTTGGAACAACCCACATCTTTTGCTAATGTGGTTCAAGGCTGCATTCAACAACCTTAGCCCATGTTAACCTGAATCACTCCATGTATTATGCAGACACCTTAGAGCTGATTCACCTCACTTTCAGGAGGATGGGTCAGAGTAGGTGTGTCCTTTCTTTGGGGAATTCTTTCTGTACTATCATGGCTGCCAATGAATGGCTGCATACCTGCTGATGAATGTATTATGTATTAGTTACATTTATGTCCTGCTTTTCCATCAGTGAGCTCAAAATGTGCTGTCCTTTCAAGTGCCTTTCTTTTACTTTTTCATCCCCAAAGCCCTTTGAGATAGGTCAACATAAGAGAATCAAGCCCAGAATCACCCAGTGGGTCAATGGAAACTTGAACTTTGATATTCCAAATCTCACGTGAACCCTTTTATCACGATAGGTCAAAGCCACAAGGACATAATATAATTGATTAATGGTATCTTAGAGCTAAAAAGGGCCAGAGGGGGCACCTAGTCCAATCCTCTGCCATGCAGGAATACACAACTCAACCACTACAAAAAGATGGCGATCCAGCCTTTGCTTAAATATCTCCAAAGATGGAGAATGCAAAGATGGAATATTCAACACTTCAAGGGAATCTATTCCACTGTGGAATAGTTCCTACAGTAAAGTGGGTTTAGGTGGAATCTCTTTTCTTACGAATTGAGTTCATTGGTTTGGGTGCTAGCAGCAGAAAACAAGCTTGCCCCATCTTTTTTTTTTATAAAATAAATCTTTATTAGAAGTTTTCCATATATATGATAAAATAGGGTTAGGAAAATAAGAGAGGGAAAAGAGGAAAATAAGGGTAAAAATGTGGGGGAAGGTGGAGGGGAAAAAGAAATGAAAAAAGAAAAAAAGAGAGAAAAAAAGGTAAAATAAAATAAGAATAAAACTTCCAGGTCTTTTTCGGTGGGGTAGATTTCTTCTGTTCTTTCTTCTTTCTCATCTTCATCCAATCTTCTTACTTTTGTGTGTGTGTGTATCTAGGTGTGTGACCTCTTTTTTTTTCTTCCTCCTGCGTTATTTATTAATTTTTCCTTTCCCCCTTTTTTTTTATATAGTTCTCCACTTGTTGCCAATTTGTTTCTTTTCTTGGTTTTCCCTGTTGTTTAGACATTAAGAAGGTTAATCTGTCCATATTTTTTATTTCTAAAATTTTAATTAGCCAATCTGTTTTATTAGGTATTTCTTTTTGTCTCCAAAGTCTCCCATATATAATTCTAGCTGCCGTTGTTAAGTATGTTATTATTTTTTCTTCATTTGAACTTGGGGGGAAGTTTGAAATGCCGAATAGGTATATTTCAGGTGTTTTATTAAACCTTTTATCCAAAATCATTTGTATACTTTCATGGATTTTTGACCAAAATTCTTTTGCTCTTTTGCATTTCCACCAAATGTGGAAGTATGAACCCTCTTCCTCTCTACATTTCCAGCATTTTGTACTCATATTTTTGTTTATTAATCCTAATTTTTTAGGTGTTATATGCCACCTGTAGAACATCTTCGTCCAGTTTTCCTTTAAATCGTATGAATATGTTAGTTTTAATTTCCTACCCCAGCAAGCCTCCCATTCTTCCAATCGTATCGGTCTCCCAATATTTCTCGCCCATTTAATCATGCAATCTTTAATTGTTTCTGTTTCCATATCCCATTCCAGTAGTATTTTATATATTTTTGATATTGTTTTTCTTTCTGTATTAAAGATTCTATCCCATCTATTATTTTTTTCCATAAATCCCGGAATTTTGTCTTTTTTAAAGAATTCCTTAAGTTGGCCATACTGTAGCCATGATATGTTTGGGTACTTTATTTTTATCTCTTGTTGTGTTTTTAGTAAATACACTGAGTCCTGTTTCTTTATTAGTTCCTCATATTTTGGCCAGTTTGACCATCCCAATAGCCTCCTTTGTGATGCTTCTAAGGGTGATAACCATCCTGGGGTTTTATTATACATTCTGGTTTTATATTTTTGCCAGGTTTTTATTAATGCTGATCTAATCATATGATTGCAAATTTTTTTCTCTAATTTGATTCTGTCATACCATAGGTATGCATGCCACCCAATACGCAAATCAAATCCTTCTAAATTCAATATTTTCCTATTTTTTATTTGTATCCAATCTCTAATCCATAACAGGTTAGTTGCTTCATAATAGAGTTTCAGGTTGGGTAGTGCAAGACCTCCTCTACTCTTCTCATCTGTTAAATTTTTTATTTTAATGTGGGGCTTCTTCCCATTCCATATGAATTTACTTATGTCTCTGTTCCAATTGATAAAGTTTTTCTGCATCCTTAAAATTGCCCCATCTTTTACATGACATCCCTTTAGATAAAGATAACTGTCATATCACCTTTCAGTCATTTCTTTTCAGAGGTTGAAAAAAAACCCCAGTTCCCTAAGTGATCTCTCATAAGGCTTGGTTCATAATTTATGTATGTGTATATGTGCAGGTACAGTCACACACATTTTTTTAAAAAAAGGTAGACTTTGAAATTTAGACCATATGTGAAATATATTGGACAGGGGAAATTGTCCAATAATAATTGGAAATTAAGGAAGACAGCACAGAAGTTGTTTGTCTAATATGTTGGCTTCCAATTAATAACCAGCTGACCTTCAGATGAAAGGCAGAGCTCTAGTCCTTCCAAAAGAAATTCACATTTAAAAAAAAAGAAAAGGGGAAAATATAGTCATTTATCAGGTAAGAGTTATAAATGGTTAATTCATGATTTCCCCTCGAAAACGCCTGTCTTCATACTTAGTATGTGTCTTTAAAACAATTACTGAAGTTACTAATTTGGAATAGATAATAAGGATCATTTTTCATCCAGTGAAAAGTGGCTTTACTGGGGAATACTTTATGTTCTACATTCAGAGAACAAGAAGTTGCTGCCCTTTGTGTACATATATTATAGCAGCTGGCAATAATAGTCTTGGATCTCAGTGAATAAGGTATCAATCAAGACACTGGAAGGTAGTCTGTAGGTTACAAAGCCAGAACATATGGGCAATATTTATGTCACACCGGTTTACCTAACCAAGTCCCCCACACCTCCCTATTGACCTTTCTAAACAGAAAAAAGAAAGCAATTTTGTGAGCATAATTGTGGCAGGTGGGTGCAGCAAAAAGAGTTAATGTCCTTTTCCTGTTTATGAAAATGCGCATTGAGCTACTGCATAATCTTGGATGATTTTGGTAGAATTAAACATAAAAGTTAATAACGGTAACAAAACTGTTTTCTCATTCACATTGCAGAAAGCACTGCACTATAAATAGGCCTTTATTCTCTTTACCCTTCCCAAATAAGTTTGCAGATCAAAATCTGGTAGTTGCTTTTTTTTTTTTTTAAAGAGGAGATTGAAAGACCTATGGATGCACCACTATCTGAACACCTCAGGTAGTGAAATCGGAAATTTCAATAAGAAATAAAGAAAACCCAAAGGGAATGTTTCATTTCAAATGGGGGAAAATCTATAAGGAATAGCATTTTAGTTTTTTTTTTAAAAAAAAATTAAAATTATGTTCCTCTTTAATTAGTCATTATACTTATTGATTGATTGCCTACTGTACTTCTGATTGCTTCCCTTCAGGGTATTGTATGTTTCATAGATTGTAAGATGTAAAAAAAAATACTTTAAATCAAAGCAGTAAAATAAGCATAGTTGAAGGGGGGACGTGAGGATTTTTTCTTCATTTACATTCATTACATATTATGAGTTTAATTACCTCCCTCAAATAATACCCAGTATGAAGGAAGGATGCTGAAGAAGGTGTACTTCTATGATGATTTTATTGATTGTGACTGATGGATGGCATCAACATTTCATAGTGAAGAATCATGGTTTTGTTACATCAGGAAAATTAAATTGGGAGAGTTATTTTCTTTCCCAGTGATAGTGGCAGTTAGAATATTTCACCTGTAATGAGATGTGTGTGCTATGTGCCATAGTGAACCACGGCTGAGCCATTAAATATATGTAAATGAACAGAAACACAAGAGAGCCCGGGCATAATAACGTGCAGAACAGAGAAATGGATCCTGGAAAGTGATTAATTTATTTGATGATGCCTCAAGTGAGGAATTTTAGGTCACAAATGAAGTGACAGAATGACAAATTACCATTTTAAAGAATTTACTGGGCATCATTACTGAACAATTGTCAGGTAGTTTATGGTGGCTGAGAAGATGGTATAAATATAGATCTTTTCCTTATCTGAGATGAATTATTAATCACCTTTTTAAAAATCTTTGTGAGTGATGGTTGGCTGTCTGATTGGAAATAATGTGTTCTACAATTTTAACTAAATTCTAATATGATATGTAACAGGAATCTTTACAATTAAAGTCTCAGTGGAGAGGGGTAGGAGGTTTACAGTCAATTGCCATTTTAATGGGAGAGAAGAGGATGAATTCACTAGCATATTTCAATAGATTTCCTTAGGTAGATTATCCCTGCTGTGATGTTATTCAAATGTTTGCAGTTTATTTTCATTTGGAGTTGTATTTTTTACCCTTCTTTGTAAATGATATTTCCATACTATGTTTTTGTGCTTTCTTCATTAATGATGATAACATTTTTATCTAGACATGCCCACAATATAGATACAGCATATCCATATGCGATATACTTATGTTTTGATAACACCTATAATTTTGTGTGTATGTGTGTGTATGCACAGAGTTTTTTTTTTAATGTCTGCCATGCTATTTAAAGAGAAGCGACTGGCTTTGTCAGCTGGATTGTAAACGTCGCTTTCTTGTGTTATGTTTGGTTTCTGTTTGTTTTATGTATGTCATGTCCTTTCTTTCTTTTGGTGTCACTGCCTGTACTAGGAGGCAAAAGCAAAGAATGCACAGGAATTGGAAATTTTAATGGGGAAAGGGGAGAGGAGGAGGTGGGAGAAGGAGAACTCCGCAATCTAGTGTTTTTCTTGAAGTTGTTTTTCTTTCTCAGCTGGAAACCACAATCCAAGTTTGATGTGGCTGGAAAAGTGCCAATTATTAGAATACTAAGCAGTTAATAAATGAGATGATGGATGTAGATACAGATGGAGAGTGGTTCTCAACTTGGGGTCCCCAGATGTTTTTGGTCTACAACCAGTGCTGTAACCATAGGGGAGATCTAAGGGTTCTAACCCCCCCCCCCGAAAGGTTTCAACCCCCCCCCCCCCGAAACCTAGTTTGATCATGAATTGGTTAATTTATATATTATTTATTTACAGCATTTATATTCCGCCCTTCTCACCCCGAAGGGGACTCAGGGTGGATCACATTGCACACATAAAGGCAAACATTCAATGCCATAACATAGAAAGAGACAGAGACAAGACGCAGGCACGGGCTGGCCTCGAACTCATGACCTCTTAGTCAGAGTGATATGTTGCAGCTGGCTTGCTTTCCAGCATGCGCCACAGCCCGGTTAACCAATATATAAGCAAACCAGGGTGTTTTTTTTTTTAACCTGACACTTTTTGGGCGGAGGGGGTTGAACTATTAACCCCCTCCCCCTCGGCTATGGCCCTGCCTTGCTGCTGCTGCTCAGTTGTTTAGTCGTCTCTGACTCTTCATGACCTAATAAACCAGTTCACGCCAGAGCTCCCTGTCGGCTGTCACCGCCCCCAGTTCCTTCAAGGTCAACCCAGTCACCTCAAGGATACCATCCATCCATCTTGCCCTTGGTCAGCCTCTCTTCCTTTTTCCTTCCATTTTCCCCAGCATCGTGATCTTTTCCAAGCTTTCCTGTCTCCTCATGATGTGGCCAAAATACTTCAGCTTTGCCTCTAATATCCTTCCCTCCAGTGAGCAGTCGGGTATTATTTCCTGGAGGATGGACTGGTTGGATCTTCTTGCGGTCCAAGGCACTCTCAGGATTTTCCTCCAGCACCAGAGTTCTTTGTTCAGCCTTCCTTATGGTCCAGCTCTCACATCCATAGGTTACTATGGGGAATACCATTGCTTTGACTATGCGAACCTTCATTGCAAGTGTGATGTTTCTGCTCTTCACTATTTTATCAAGGTTGGCCATTGCTCTCCTCCCAAGAAGTAAACGTCTTCTGAATTCCTGGCTGCAGTCTGCATCTGCAGTGATCTTCGCGCCTAGAAGTATAAAGTCTGTCACTGCTTCCATGTTTTCTCCTTCTATTTGCCAGTTATCAATAGGTGTAGTTGCCATGATCTTGGTTTTCTTGATGTTTAACTGCAACCCAGCTTTTGCACTTTCTTCTTTCACCTTGGTGATAAGGCTCCTCAGCTCTTCCACACTTTCGGGCATCAGAGTGGTATCATCTGCATACCTAAGGTTATTAATGTTTCTTCCAGCAATTTTAACTCTGGCCTTGGATTCCTCAAGCCCCGCATGTCGCATGATGTGTTCTGCGTACAAGTTGAATAGGTAGGGCGATAGTATACAGCCTTGCCATAGTCCTTTCCCAATCTTGAACCAGTCTGTTGTTCCGTGGTCTGTTCTTACTGTGGCTACTTGGTCTTTATACAGATTTTTCAGGAGACAGACAAGGTGACTTGGTATCCCCGTACCACCAAGTACATGCCACAGTTTGTTATGGTCCACACAGTCGAAGGCTGTTAGGATTTCTGGAGTTGGAGGCCAGAACCATCTGGGGACCCCAGGTTCAGAAACCACTGCACTACTGGTTTTCTGACTAGATGGAAGTTACATTCCATTAGATTTAGATGGACTGATTTCAAGCAAGGCATTTGTATGCTAAGTATAACTTAATTCAAGGTGACCAGGAAAATTTGATAACACTGGCTGTCTCTTCTGCTATGGCACAGGAATGATCAGGATCAAACTATAATAAAAATGGGTTTTTCTGGCATGTGCATAGATTTACTCAACAGGGCTGCAACATTTAATTGATTAATTTCTTAGATTAATTCTTTTAAAAATTAATGGGGTAGCTTTGAATTGATTAAAGTAGTGCTCCTGATTATTCAAGCAGTAAGATCAAGTATATATCCATCTGCAGACATAACAAAATCTAAATTTAAATATTTTGGATTTAACATATAAGCATGGTATTCTGCACATAAATCTTTGTAACTTTTCATTCTTCTTATAAGTCCACCAATTATGAAAAAGGAGCCCTCCTTATATTCACAATTCAGTCCAGAGGTTCCCAACCTTATTTGTCCTACTGCCCCATTTTCAGAACAAAATTGATTCAGCATCCTCCTGGAAACAGAAAGTTGCAGTGACAAATTTGCATTTTTATGTATCTATAGCTGTACCTGAGCCTCTGGTGGCTCAGTGTGTTAAAGCGCTGAGCTGCTGAACTTGCAGACCGAAAGGTGCCAGGTTCAAATCCTGGGAGCGGAGTGAGCGCCCGCTATTAAGCTCCAGCTTCTGCCAACCTAGCAGTTCGAAAACATGCAAATCCCACTCCGGCGGGAAGGTAACGGCATTCCATGCAGTCATGCCGGCCACATGACCTTGGAGGTGTCTACGGACAATGCCGGCTCTTTGGCTTAGAAATGGAGATGAGCACCAACCCCCAGAGTCGGACACGACTGGACTTAACATCAGGGGAAACCTTTTATAGCTGTACCTACATTCTACAAAATGGTCAAGAAAAATGTTGCTGTAAATTAGTCACCTTGAACTTGAAATTACAAAATTATTTATTAAAATCAACCACTATAACATTTGCATTAGATACAGAAAATTATAACAAAGGATAATATTATTATAAAAAGTATAAATAATATTAGGGCCGGGCTGTGGCGCAGCTGGCTAGTAACCAGCTGCAATAAATCACTACTGACCGAGAGGTCATGAGTTCGAAGCCCGGGTCGGGTTAAGCCCCTGACCATTAAATAGCCTGGCTTGCTGTTGACCTATGCAGCCCTGAAAGACAGTTGCATCTGTCAAGTAGGGAAATTTAGGTACGCTTTATGCGGGAGGCTAATTTAACTAATTTACATCATCATAAAAAACTGCCAGCAAAACACGAGGAAAGGAATGAGGAAGTACAGCCACTAGTGGATGGTGAAGTAACAGCTCCCCCTGTGGCCGGAATCATGAAGCTGGAAAAAAATGTTATATGCCTCTGTGTCTGTCTATACTGTATGTTGTTTGTCTGTTGGCATTGAATGTTTGCCATATATGTGTTCATTGTAATCCGCCCTGAGTCCCCTTCGGGGTGAGAAGGGTGGAATATAAAATACTGCAAATAAATAAATAATAAATAAATATTTAAAATCCAAAATGAGAAGAATGAACCTGGTACGCTGCTGTCAATTTATTACTCTTCAACTCTGTTTTTATCAACAGCACAAATTAAAGCTTTTAAATACTTATTGCACTTGCACTACTGTTAACTGCTTCTCACACAAATCAGAAACATACATTTTGCCTATTTATTACATTGTATTGTAAACAAGTAATTACGCACATGCATTCCTGACAATGCCCAAAACACTGACTTGCTAACACTTGCTTGTTAAGATCTGCTGGCAGACTTATCACTCACCTGTTATAACTTGTGTTTTGTATGTTCATTTGGAAAATAAAGTAATAATAATAATAATAATAATAATAATAATAATAATAATAATAATAACTTTATTTTTATACTCCTCCCCATCTCCCCGAAGGGACTCAGAGCGGCTTACATGGAGCCATGCCCAACACAACAATACAATAACAGTAATTAGACAATAGAACAAAATCGCATCAATAAAACTTCAACATCAGTAAAACAGTCATAAAAGTCAGCAAACAATATAAAATGTTAAAAAACGGGAGGCTAAAACATAACGGGAGGCTAAAACATAACTGGAGGCTAAAATTACAATTTTAACTCTATTGACGTCATCTGATGGGGCATTGCTAAAATGTGACCGGGCACTGGTAGGATTGCAACTTGACCACACACTGATACTGCTTGTTCGTATGCAAGAAATATTGGCAGGTATATGATGTCTTGTCTGGCATTTGTTGCATTTTATTATTGTTTATGGTTGTATTATGAATTTCCAACTCCACTGTTTTGCAGTAATACAGATTGCAAATATAGCAGAATAGTACAAACAAATCATAGTTTGACCTGGCTTCCATTACAGGAGGAAAGATTTATTGTTTTTAACAAAAATCAGAGAAAGTACAGTATTAATATTTCTCAGTTGCTATGTAGGGTGATAAAACTCTAAAATGATAAAGCCATATAATAACTATATAAACCATATAGTTATTATAGACAATAGTTAAGTGGTCAGAGAAATCAAAGGAACCTTTCTCATTTATACTGTGGAGTTACAGGTAGGAAATTCTCGAAATGAAGACACAGTAATGGATGTGATAGTGTGAGAAGGCTGGGGCAAGGAAGCATGGTTGAGGTAGTGCACTGGAAAGTCTGTTAATCTGGACAGGTATCATGAATCACCAGAGTCCCTGGGCATGATTGATGAAAGTAAGGATGTCTTCGCATTCAAAGAAAAGGTTCAGCAGACAGTCTCAGTGAAACGGGGCTTGGATTTGTCTTGCTTTTGTTGGTTGCGGCTTGCATTTGTAGGAGTGATCAGAATGCAATTGGGGTTCTATGTGATTTGACAGGAGTGGGTATATTTTCCAAGTTTCACAACCTGATGATTTCTACAGAACAGTCACATTCAGTTCAAATAAATGATTATGGCAGTGGGTACTATTGCAGCACTTTAATAGGTTTTGCCCTTTGTAGACTCATATTATGAATAGGGTGTACATGTGTCTTATGACACAGTTCACTGTTTGAAAGGCTTTTTGAGCATCTCCTCTATTTGAAGGATTATCCTGTCCTATTGAAAAGTAAAGGACCCTATGAAAGGACAGTGGGGATCTTGAAGTTTCTGACAACAGTTAGCCACCCAACTGACTGAGCAGACACAGAGATCACAGTCTTTCATACTTTGGTGAGATAGACTGTATTTTTTGTAAATGATGGCATTTTTTTTTTAAAAAAAGAATCACCTATCTACATGCAAATTGGTTATTGTATGTTTTTATTGTATTTTATATGCCTTTAATGTTATATGTTTATATGTTTTAAATGTACCTTGTTGTTTTATTTTGTGGTGCATTAGTCCCCATGTGAGCTGTCCCAAGTCCCTTTGGGGAGATGGGGCGGGATACAAGAATAGAGTTGTTGTTGTTGTTGTTGTTATTATTAATAATAATAATAATAATAATATTGTATGACACAGCAAACAAGATAGATATGCTGGATTTCGTATCACAAAATCACAAGTCAAACACTTCCCAAGTGTCTAGGACTGTGTGATGTATTTTCGGATGATGCGTGCAGATCCCAGTAGGGTAGCCTTTTGCAGTTGACAGATCGTAATTTTGTCAATGTCTATTGTTTCCAAATACCGGCTGAGATCTTTTGGCACGGCTCCCAATGTGCCCATAACCACCGGGGCCACCTGCACTGGTTTCTGCCAGAGTCTTTGAAGTTCAATCTTGAGGTCCTGATAGCGGCTGAGTTTTTCCTGTTGTTTTTCGTCAATGTGACTGTCACCTGGGATGGCAACATCAATGATCCAAACCTTTTTCTTCTCCACAACTGTGATGTCTGGTGTGTTGTGTTCCAGAACTTTGTCAGTCTGGATTCGGAAGTCCCACAGTATCTTTGCGTGCTCATTTTCCAATACTTTTGCAGGTTTGTGATCCCACCAGTTCTTTGCTGCTGGGAGGTGGTATTATTATTATTATTATTAATATTATTATTATTATTATTATTATTATTATTATTATTATCATTATCATTTATTTGCTGCTGGGAGGTGGTACTTGAGGCATAAGTTCCAATTAATCATTTGGGCCACATAGTTGTGCCTCTGTTTGTAGTCTGTCTGTGCGATTTTCTTACAGCAGCTGAGGATATGATCAATGGTTTCGTCGGTTTCCTTGCACAGTCTGCATTTTGGGTCATCAGCTGATTTTTCGATCTTGGCCTTAATTGCATTTATCCTGATGGCTTGCTCCTGGGCTGCAAGGATCAGGCCTTCTGTCTACTTCTTCAGGGTCCCATTCATGAGCCATAGCCAGGTCTTCTCTTTATCAGCTTTTCCTTCAATTTTGTCAAGGAACTTTCCATGCAATGTTTTGTTGTGCCAGCTGTCAGCTCTAGTTTGTAGTGTGGTTTTCTTGTACTGGTTTTTTGTCTGCTGTGCTTTGAGGAGTTTCTGATTTTTGACTTCAATCAAAGCAGGTTCTTCACTTTGCTTTACATATTCTGCCAGGGCATGTTCTTCTTCTTTGACTGCTTGTTTTATTATTATTATTATTATTATTATTATTATTATTATTATTATTATTATAGCGTATGTAATTTCTTTTTGAAATTTGTGTTCTTTTTTTTTTATAGAATTCCTTTTGTCTAACGCACACAAGACACACAGAGGCATATGCACAAACACACATACCAGATTGAAATGAATGCTTCTTCTCTCTCTTGCTCTATCTCACTCTTACACATGCACATGTATAGTCACACACAAGCACATAGACACATGGATGCAAGCACATGCCCATAGGGCTGTTCCCCTCCTTTGCCCTCTTTGGTGAAAAGTAGTGAGTACACATCTAACTTATGTCCAGGAGATCACTTTGGCTGTAGTGCATTCATAAAATAAATATGAAAAAGCACCGATGAGACATGATATTATAAATTGACATTTGAGCTGGAAGAGACCACAAGCGCCATCTAGTCCCACCCTCTGTTTCTCTTCTAACAGGGGTGATGAAATCCCCAGAGTGGTTAGGAATCCAATTCTGAGCAGTCATCATTTTAAAAAGTGTTACAGAACTTGTAAAGTAAATATTGAAATTAATGCATAAAGTCATTTACTGGTCTTACTCTAAACATGGGATTTGTGGGGGAAAGACAGAGGATGTGAGATAAAATCCTGTTGGGAGATTGAAGGAATTCAGAAAGAAGGAACATAAGACCTGGAGGAGGAGAATTTTAGTTGACATCTGTATTTTGTTTTAAATTATACTTAATAAATTTTGCACTGTAAAATCTTAATGTGTAGAAGCTGGTTTAAACTTATATATATCAAACAGTCACAAATAGGGAAAAGACTTCCATGGCAAATTTCAAAGTTGCTCTTTTCTCTAGGCCAGTGGTTTCAAACCTTTGGTCCTCCTGGTGTTTTGGACCTCAACTTCCAGAATTCATGACAGTTGTCAAAGCACTTCTAGGATATAAAATCAAATACCTGGAGGGTCAAAGGTTGGGAACCACTACTCTAGAATAAGCTTTAGTAAAATAAATGCCTCTGTGTCTGTCTATACTGTATGTTGTTTGTCTGTTGGCACTGCCATATATGTGTTAATTGTAATCCGCCCTGAGTCCCCTTCGGGATGAGAAGGGCGGAATATAAATACTCTAAGTAAATAAATAAATAAATAAAATAAGTGCATCAAGAGTACTCAACTGAAAGATAACTGCAGACAGAATTTCTTTGCAAGTGTAAACCACACTCATGAAGGATTGAAAATAACTTTGAAACTGAAGGTGGGAGAAATAAAGTTATGGAAAGCAAATCTTAAAATACATACCAGCATTTACATATATGCACACACATGCAATATATTGAAATTACTCTTTATTCTATACAATATCATTACAAATCTTTTACTTTTGTTATAAAATTCTCACTTTGCACTCTGCTTGCAGGCTAACTGAAACCACTCTGAGTGACCTGCTGAGTAATCAAGTTAAGTATCAAAGTAGCCATTCATGTTATTTAGTGTTCTGTGGCTCTTGTCACTGCCATGTTTGTTTCTTTAAAAAAAAACACAATTGCTAAATTTATTACAGTTTAAAAAATAAAATTAAATTAAACATAGGTCTTTGAGGAATTAGCATCTCCTTGATAGAATCATATAATCGCAATGTTGGAAGAAACCATAAGGGCCATCTAGTCCAACCCCTGCCATGCAGGAAAACATAATCAAAAAGTTGCTCTTTATACAATCCAATAGCAGTATCATAGCAATATTCAGACAGAGAGGAATAGTGACACTTTTACTATTCATGATTCTCTAGTTATTATCAGAATGGCATCAACAGAAATAAAGCTATTTATTTCAATTGGGATTAAGCTACACAGTTTAGCTGTAACTGTGTAGTTAGTGCTTAAAAGTGAATGCATGCAAAGGTTTTAATATGAATCAAAGCTTGGTGTATATTTCAATTGCTATAAAGACATAACATTTCTAAAGGCACTCCAATATGGATTGGGAGCATAATGGGACATAAAGGGCTAAAACAACCCATGTTAGCTTACAGAGCCAGATCAGGTCTTTTGCTAGTTTGGAGCTCCAGTGGGCAACTTCCCCATCTCTAGTATTGGCCCAAATACATCTCAGAATGGTGTAACATGACGATATATTCCCAAACAAACTCTGAAAAAAAGGTGGCTGTCTCCATGGGTTCATCCATATGTTTGTCTGACAAATATACTTACAAATGACCCATCATTCTTCATTTTGTGTTGTTCACAAGGTCACTCCTAATAGATTTCTAAAGTGCCTTATAGTTGGCTGCTAAGTACAATGCCTTGCCTTTGTTAACATTAATGGTGGAGTGGTGGTGTTAGGAGGCAGCAGAAAGACAAGCTG
Source organism: Anolis carolinensis (assembly GCF_035594765.1). Lineage (NCBI taxonomy): Eukaryota > Metazoa > Chordata > Lepidosauria > Squamata > Anolidae > Anolis > Anolis carolinensis. The sequence continues at coordinate 221,511,199 of NC_085841.1, forward strand.
GGCATATTGTCTAAGACAGTGGTTCCCAATCTCTTTTTGACCAGGAAGCATTTTGACCAGGGACCACTTTGGCCTGTGATCACTCTCAAACATTAGTATCAAAAGATTTAAAAAACACCTTTGGTCAACTTTAGATTTAGTTTGGTTATTTGGGTGATGCATTGAACAGACCACATCAGCTCTAGCTTCTGATACAAAACATATGCCACCCAGTAGTTGCCATCTGCTCACCCAAAGAAAACCATATTTAATAATCTAGAACTGATGTGGTCTATCCAAATGCAATTTTCTGAATTAGCACCCTAAGTAGCCCCAGGAACAGGCCTAAAAACAAAGACACCAAGGCGCCCCTGCTTCCAGGTGCCATATGGAATGGCTCCGCTCAGGGAGAGAGAGGAAGAGGAGAAGCAGAAGTCAGGAGGCTTGCTGTCATGCATTTTGTGGATGGTCAACCTCTCCCCTCCCAACATGCCCATTGCCTCGGCACTATAAGAGGGTTTTGCGAGACCAGTTACTCTCGTTGCAACAGTGAAGTAACAGTGAGGCTGTGGACCATATTTTAGATCTTGTGGATGACTGGTGGTCCATGGACCACAGGTTGGGAACCACTGGTCTAAGAAGTACTGCTTTCAGAACATCCAGTCCTAATGCCATGAATACACTGGTGATACCCTGTTCTTTTTTTACTTTAACAATGCATCCAGGTGTTGCTATCTCCTTCATTAACTAATATGGTAGAGTCTCACTTATCCAAGCTAAACGGGCCGGCGGAAGCTTGGATAAGTGAATATCTTGGAAAATAAGGAGGGATTAAGGAAAAGCCTATTAAACATCAAATTAGGTTATGATTTTACAAATTAAGCGCCAAAACATGTTATACAACAAATTTGACAGAAAAAGTAGTTCAATGCGCAGTAATATTATGTCATAATTACTGTATTTACCAAAATATCATGATATATTGAAAACATTGACTACAAAAATGGCTTGGATTATCCAGAAGCTTGGATAAGCAAGGCTTGGATAAGTGAGACTCTACTGTATTTGGATGCTTTGTTCAAATAGTATAGGGAGAATCGATTCAGACCTTGAACTGAGAAAAGAAATGGATGATGTTAGTAGGAAATGGCCATGTTTGGGACAGATTGGCTTGTCTGTGATTGGTGAGATTTCTGTAAATGCTAGCCATTTAAAATGTTTATTTGTTTGTTTGTTTATGGCATCACCTCTCAGCCTACTAGGACCTCTGAGGCAATGCACAACAAATAAAAACGTGTGAAACATCATATATATATATATATATATATATATATATATATATATATATATATATATATATATATATATGTGTGTGTGTGTGTGTGTGTGTGTGTGTGTGTGTGTGTGTGTGTGTGTGTGTAAACACTTTTAAGATAAACTGAACACTTTCCTTTAAAAATATTTTAAAAATAAATTCTCTTTTGTGCTTGGCTGCCTTTTTCCCTTTTAGGTAATTCAGAAGTATTATTCACTTTTATACTAGCCTAGAGTTTAGAAAGTTGCTTTTTGAAAAAATAATTCTTTGTGGAAGCCTCATGTAACTTTTTACCAAGAAAGTTGCCTGATTTGTTCCATTGCTCATTACTTTTCTAGTTTGCATGGGATAGGGTGAGGAATAAATCTCTATGACCATGTTACTTACTATACTAGAGAAATAATGATGTTACATTATTTGCAAGAAGAATGTTGTTGTGCCCTCATTATCCCCCAAGCAGCTTGTTACAGGTAACAATTTTACTGGTAGCATATTATTACCAAGCTTTAGGTAGGCCAGACAGTGCAATAGTGATCCATGCCTCTGGAATTTCCAAAATTTTCTATTGTGCTCTGCATAGGGATATCTTTGAAGGAGATTCAATATACCGTATATACTTGAGTATAAGCCAACCCGAATATAAGCCGAGGCACCTAATTTTACCACAAAAAACTGGGAAAACTTACTGACTCGAGTATAAGCCGAGGGTGGAAAATGCAGCAGCCACTGGTAAATTTCAAAATAAAAATAGATACAGTTCCAATAAAATTACATTAACTGAGCCATAAGTGGGGTAAATGTTTATTGAATATTTACCGTATTTCAAAGAAAAACAGTAAGCTAACTCTGTAAGTGCATAAGTAGGGTCAACAAAAACAATAATGTATCAACAATAACTTTATAATAATCATCATCAACAACAATAACAACAACAACTTTCTTTGTATCCTGCTCTATTTCCCCATGGGGACTTAGGCCGGCTTCCAACATAGTAACAGGCAAACATTCAATGCCTATATAATCTATGCAGAGCTAGATATAGCTGTATAATTATATATACTAATTTCACATTTGCATTTCCCCCTGAAAAGTTTGCAAATCCTCTGTGCATTTCCCTCCTTGCAATAATAGTAATAATAATAATAATAAACCCTGCAAATTTGCAAGAGTCTCTCTTTTTCTTCCCCTTACATCCATGCAATATTTTTTTTTCGTCCTGGCTTGCAAGAGGCTCTCACTCACTCTCCTTTCGCTTTTGAAAACGAAAGGGTAAAGAACTACTTGTGCTCATGTGAGTAACTACGGACTAGTATCATTTAATTTCCCCCCTGAAAAGTTTGCAAATCCTCTGTGCATTTCCCTCCTGCAATATTTGCAAGTCCCATTTATCTATGTTTACATCTATCTAGACATCTGTGTGTGTGTGCATATTTAAAAGGCCTATATCTATATTAATATCTATCTATCTAGACATTGCTCTCTATATAGAGAATTATATCTTTATAGGACTTGCAGAGGTTTGCAAACATATGAGGGAAATTCATATATTAAAATAATGTATTTATAGGGGGAAATCTATATATTATTTACAAGCTTTGGGGCATGCATTTGCCCAAGGAAGAAATGCAAGCAAAGCCCTCCTAAAAACAACTTTGGCCTCTTTTCTCCTCCCCTTTCCCACCTCTTTTATTTATCCCTTTTCAACCTCTAAAAGTAGCCAGAAAGGGCTTTTTAAAACTTCCCTTCCTCTCCCAAAAAACCCACCCTATTTTTGTTTCATTGGGAATAAAAAGAAATACACACTTTCTGTTGCTCTTTTTTCCCTCCTTCCCTCCCTATTGACTCAAACGTTCTTGCAATAATAGTAATAATAATAATAAATCCTGCAAATTTGCAAGAGTCTCTCTTTTTCTTCCCCTTACATCCATGCAATATTTTTTTTCTTCCTGGCTTGCAAGAGGCTCTCACTCACTCTCCTTTTGCTTTTGAAAACATTCCCTTGTCTCTCTCTCTCTACCTTAAAAAATAAGATAACTCCAGCCTGGGAGGAGAAGCGGAGAAGGGAGGTTTTGGAAAAGAAAACACTGTAGTCACCAGGCTCTGCTACCTGGCTTGACCCGATTATAAGCCGTTGGAGGCTTTTTCAGCTCATAAATAAGGGCTGAAAAACTAGGCTTATCTTCGAGTATATACGGTATGCTATAGAGCACCACTTTGTGTGTTTTGACATGTCTTGGGAAGGCATGATTGTGATCAGTTTTATTTTTCTCAGTTGAATTGCTTACACATTTGCTTCCGCGTGCAATTCAATGTTTCCTCTGCCAGTTATCTCATGTTGTTGTTGTGTGCCCTCAAGTCATTCCCAACTTATAGTGACCCTAAGGGATTTTCTTGGCACAATTTATTCAGGAAGAGTCAGCATTTGTCGAAGGCTTTCATGGCCGGGATCACAGGGTTGTTGTATGTTTTCCAGGTTGTATGGCCATGTTCTAGATCTATTCTCTCCTGACATTTTGCCCACATCTATGTCAGGCATCCTGCCATAGATGTGGGTGAAACGTCAGAATATTTCTAGAACATGGCCATACAGCCCAGAAAACATACAACAAGTCAGCATTTGCCTTCCCCGTGGGCTGAGAAAGTGTGCCTTGCCCAAGGGCGCTCGGTAGGTTTCCATGGCTGAGAAGAGATGCAAATTCTGGTTTCCCAGTACACAGAACCACTACAACACACTGACTTTCCAGCTATGTCATAGATAACAATATAAGCTATGCATTGGGTGCAAAACAAATGATATATTCTAATTAGGTAGCATCATGTAGCCTGCTATTTTATGCTCTTGGTATCCAGTTGAGAAATATAAAGATTATTTGGTTTGAAACTTTTTTTCATTTTAAACCTTTGTAAGCGTATATCTGACTCCAGGACCATCATAACAGCAGGTTCTGTGATGTTACATTATCCCAGCAGTCGGCTCATCTTATGTGCTGCGTTGTCCGCCATATCAACGGGCTGTTAGGAACTGGTGATTAGGGATCTAGTTATGTAAATAGGAATATCCCCCATTGGGGAATAATAACCTTACTGAGAGAGACTATTGCCATTATTATTATTTGTTTCTCCTAAAGGATTCCAAATTGCTTCCTTAGCATCAGCATTCCACAGCATATATAGTTTTGGCTAAAGACAGCATCGCTCCAAACAAATTCAGAAGAGAATTGCGAATAATGCAATATTTACTGATATGACCAGTAAATCTGTGTTCTTATAGGTAACCAGTTTTGAAAAGCTAATGAAGATTAATCTCTTCCTGATCAAGGAGAAATCTTTGAGTTTCAAAAAGTATTGGGACTTGTTTATTATTTTTTCACAACAATGATGGGGCAAATGTCAATTGTTAGATTTATGAATTAGAGGAATGTTTTCAGTGCATTAATATAGTATATAGTATATATCTAAAGGGAGTTGGATAATAAGGGGTAAAAATCAACAGACAATGAATATGAGGTTCATATAATTGTTTCTGTAGTTTTGTGTCTAGTATGTGTAAGTTACTGTAGGTATGTGTTGGGTTAGTGTGTTTACTTTATGTTTAGTTTTGTAAGAGATTGTAGTAGCTAGTCAGATAGCTGCTTACTTTTGGAGATATATAGCACAAATCTGCTTTTTATGTTGTCTTGGTTTTGTTTGTTGTTATTTGCTGCTTGTGGTGAATATTGAAAAGAAAGAGCATTGACAGTCATAAGATGAAAACAAATAGTAATTTAAAAATATTGCCCATCACTGAAAAGAGCATAACATGTTCTCAAGGTGAGTATCTCTGCGGAGGAGCCCCCGGTGGTGCAATGGGTTAAAGCCTTGCGCTGGCAGGACTACTGACTTGAAGGTTGGGTTGGTGACCTGAAGGTTGCCCATTCGAATCCAACCTGGGAAGGGCGCATAGGAGCTCCCTCTGTCAGCTCAAGCTCCATGCTGGGACATGACAGAAGCCTCCCACAAGGATGGTAAAAACATCTAACATCCGGGCGTCCTCTGGGAACGTCCTTGCAGATGGCCAATTCTCTCACACCAGAAGCGACTTGAAGTTTCTCAAGTGGCTTCTGTCATGAAAAAAATATCTGGAGAGTTTATTCCTCAAGTGGATGGCCAACATGAAGAAGATCCTCTCTTCCTAGTGGCACCCAGTTGTAAGTAATTTAGCAAGGGCACCAAGAAAACTTCTCAAGATGATTTTAGGGTATATATATGAAAGGAGATGAATGCTTTAGGCAACCTTTTAGAAATTTAGAGTAGGGCTTTAAATTTTGAGTTCTACTTAGAACTGGATCAACAGCCAGTGAAGCTGTTTCTGCAAAAAATTACACAATAATTTACCCCAGTCAGCCTGTCTGCAGCATTTTAAACCCACGAAAATTTACAAAAATGAATGCATTGCAGTAAATCAAATGAGATGTTTGGAAGGGGTATTCATAGAATCATAGAATCATAGAATAGTAGAGTTGGAAGAGACCTCATGGGCCATCCAGTTCAACCCCCTGCCAAGTAGCAGGAAATCGCATTCAAAGCACCCCCGACAGATGACCATCCAGCCTCTGCTTAAAAGCCTCCAAAGAAGGAGCCTCCACCACAGTCCGGGGCAGAGAGTTCCACTGTCGAACAGCCCTCACAGTGAGGAAGTTCTTCCTGATGTTCAGGTGGAATCTCCTTTCCTGTAGTTTGAAGCCATTGTTCCGTGTCCTAGTCTGCAGGGCAGAAGAAAACAAGCTTGCTCCCTCCTCCCTATGACTTCCCTTCATGTATTTGTACATGGCTATCATGTCTCCTCTCAGCCTTCTCTACTGCAGGCTAAACATGCCCAGTTCTTTAAGCCGCTCCTCATAGGGCTTGTTCTCCAGACCCTTAATCATTTTAGTTGCCCTAAATAAATAAACCTCCTCCTCCTCCTCCTTCCCCACTTCCTTTCCTCCTCCTCCTTCCAGGTCTGTCTCACTGTAGCCAGATCTGCTGTCTCAAGAGAAGGGCACACCAAAACCGAGAAGCTAAGATTTTCAGTGTAACCATAACCAAAACAGACTTAACACCTGTTCTCTACTCTAACTTTTGATTGACCGGAAGCTCTTCTGTCTTAACTAGATTAAGCTTCAATTTGTTTGTTTTTCTCTCTCATCCAAGCCATTACTGACAACAGAGTGGTTTAGCACAGAGGTAGATTCCTTGGAATTGGATTAAAAGATGAGATAAAGTTGGGTGTCATCACCATCCTGGTGGCATCCAACACTAATATTAGACATCTATATCAAAAGTTATAGAGGAACCAAACCCCATCAACCACAGTCGTGACCGACTCTGGGGATTGGTGTTCATCTCCATTTCTAAGCCAAAGAGCCGGCGTTGTCCATAGACATCTCCAGGTCATGTGGCTGGCATGACTGCATGGAGCGCCGTTACCTTCCCGCCGGAGCGGTACCTATTGATCTACTCACTTTTGCATGTTTCCAAATTGCTAGGTTGGCAGGAGAAACAACCATCTTTACATAGCAACCAGAGCCGGTCCAACAATGAGGCGAATTAAGCGGTCACTTTGGGCGCAAAACATATGGGGGCGCAGCCGAGACTGCTTTTTCTGTTGATTTGTTGTAAAACATGATGTTTTTGTGCTCAATATGTAAAATATTAATGTAATTTGATGTTTAATAGACTTTTCCTTAATCCCTCCTTATTATCCAACATTTTTGCTGATTGGTTTGGGGGGGGGGGCAAAATTCTGTTCGCCTACACTTGAAAAATACCTAGGGTCGGCTCTGATTGCAACATATTGGATTCCAGCTAATATTTTTGCCACTAGGCAGCTTCAAAGTGGTGAACCTATTATTATGATTATTATGTTCATGTTTATCTTTCTGTTTATTTATACCCCACTTTTTCTCTTCACAAGGAGACTCAAACAAAGTGTCTTACATTGAAAGCATTTCAATACAATTTTAAATCTACAATTATACAAACATTAAAACAGAACTAAACATCAATGTTATTTTTAAAATCACAGTTAAAATCTATAACCTACAACAAAGAATCTTCCACATGCACTGATCATCAACAGCCCTTTTCTGAAAGCCCAGGGCCATGGCATCCTTTATTGAACCAGTCCATCTTCAATATTAGTCCATCTTCATTTCCAACTGCTTTCAACTCTACAAAGTGTGATTGCCTTTTCCAAACAAAGATAGTGAGCATGGAGGGAGGGTCTTTCATAAGTTATAGGATAAAAACATGGTGTAAATGTTCTGGCCTCTTCTTCTTTCACTTCAAGGCCAGGGCTGTGGCAGTTGGGCCGGAGGGATATGATGGACCTGTTCCTCTCTCCCTTGAGGCCTGTTCCCACCAGAAATATCAATGTTTAACATTATTTATAGAAATAGCAATAAATATGAAATATCACACACACTCCCTTACATACAACACTTAGGCATTTTCTGCTTACTAGTCAATGGGATTGTATAAATAATTGCCTTTCCACAGATGACGGAGATGACGAGAGTGATGATTTTAGCTGTAATTGTGCATTATATTTCCCACATAAGAATGGATTTGAGCTTGGCAAGGGATTACTAGCCTTTATTATATTTGTCTTTAATTTTCCATGTAACAAGTCAGCTGCTTGGCTTTCCCCCCTCCCCCTTAATGATAAATTGTATAGACTGCATCTATTGTAAACAGAAGTGCCGAAATCATGGTTTCACCGCACTTGTCTTTCATCCTTGTACTGCCACAATAATGAGAACTAGGGATAATGACTTAAGGGAAAAAAGTGCTGGATTAAGTGAGATGGTAAATTAGGCATTTATATCTCACCATTGGAGGTCTGTTTTTTGCTCCATTTTGGGTCTCTGCTGAGTTCTAGTTAAACGTACCCTGCATCATATTTCATACAGCCAACCTGCCCCACAGAATTCAGCAGAAACACTCATGTTGCATTATCATATTGCCCGGGGGGTGGAGGGATGGGAGGTTTCTTTGGAAGGCCATTGCTGAGGTCTATTAGCAAAGCAGAATGGGGAACTCGCACTGCCATGCCACTGTTCATTTAACTTAGGGATAAAATGAAAGATTTGTATTCCTCTAGGCTCCTTTTTCGTTTTGTACTTTAAATTTTGTGTACCTTGAATATGTGTAAAGAGAGAACTAGAGCTTCCATACTGTCGAATGCAGTTGGCCCTCTATACCCATGGATTCTGCTTCAATAGTCATAGTCAATGGTTTTATTGTTCTACTGTTCTTTTGATTTTGTTTACTGTAGTGTATATTTTCTTTTATTGTATTGTTTAATGCGTTATGATTTGTTGTTTTATTTATATTTTGTTATATTGTATTGTTCCGGGCATGGCCCCATGTAAGCCGCCCCGAGTCCCCGTTGGGGAGATGGTGGCGGGGTATAAATAAAGTTTATTATTATTATTATTATTATTATTATTATTATTATTATTATTATTATTATTATTGTAATTATTTTTTTAAATCCCAAAAGCAAATTTTGATTTAGCTATTTTATATAATGGAAACCATTTTACTATCCCATTGTATATAATGGGACTTTGGTGTCCATGGATTTTGGTATCCATGGTGGATCCTGGAGACAAACCCCAGCAGATATCAAGGGGTTATAATTCTCTATATAGTCACTATTTATATTGTAGCAATTAACGAAGTTCTAGCATTCAACAGTCGTCACTCCTAGAAGAAAATGAGATATTATAGGACATCAATTAACATTTCATTAATTGATGTCATATAAGACTGTCTTCCTTCCTTTTTAAAAAGAAAAAAACTTTGAATAACACCAAATTACTAATACTAGAAGGACACGACCTCCGTGCAGGATGGCATGATTATCTGTGGTACAGCAAAAGGAAGACTGAAAAAAAAATCGGAAACCATTATATCAGAGCATCTTTAATTAGGATATGGGAGAAATACAAACCAAAATTATACGATAAAACTCCACTGTGGATATCCCCAATGGAGGCAAAACACAAAAGAGAACTGGGTGTAGAAAATTGGTTAACATATCACCAAATATTAAAAAAAAAATTATAACAGAAAATTTACAATTAAGACTTACGAAGAATTAAAACAAGAAAATAAGATATCATGGTTTCAATATTATCAAATACAAGTGTGCTACAAACAAGATACTAAAGTAGACTTCAAGCAAGAATCAAGCCTATGGGATTTAATAATGCTAAAAGAAAAAAAGATAATCAAAATACTATACCAACAATTATTACAATGGACCACTGAGGAAGAACAGATTAAAGATTGTCAAGTAAAATGGGCAAAAGACTTTGGTCATCATGTAAATGCAAATCAGTGGGAAGAAATTTGGAATAAAAAACTAAAATTTTCCACAGCTATAGATATTCGCGAGAACTGGTATAAGATGCTATTCAGATGGTACTACACCCCTGCTAAATTAGCTAAATTTAACAATTTAACAGAATTGAAGTTCTTTCTTTCTTCTCCCTTACCATCTTTCTCTGTTTCCTTTACTCCTCTTTCTTCTCTTTCTTCACAATGTTTTCCCCCACCTGCACTGTAAATATTACTTATAACATAATAAAAACGATTTAAAAAAAAGAAAAAAGAAAAAACTGAAAATAAACATCCAGGTTTATATAAATCAGGAGAAAAAAATAAATGTGTGTTATCAATGTTATGTGTGGTCAGACTGGCATTTTCAGAGATTAATTACAGGCACTGTATATCTTTTCAGAGCTTAGTTGTGTTCAGTGGACAGGAATCCTGTATGCCGATGGCAATGGTTCAGCATGAGTCCAGGATCTGTGTAAAACCTCTCAAATTCACATTAATGGTTCTTTAGAATAGAAGTTGTCTCCATTTAGAAATCTGTTTGACTAAATGTCACCAAAATACCATATTTTAGTTTGTTCAGAAGGATTATACACTTCATTTGAACGTTTACTTTACCCAAGGCTTTCAAACAGATTGGGTTACGAGTTTATAACAGAAGAAAGTGTTTAGCTATAATGCTGTTCACGTGTACTAAACAGCGTGTGGTTGGGATGACTTCTCAAATGAACTTCACATGTGCTTATATGTTTCTGAAATCTACGTTATGTTTGCAGAAAGGCTTTATAACAAGATTTGGACATTTGAACTATTTTCCCATCTTATAAGTCAGAAGGGGCAACCAGAGCTGCCACAGTTAAAATGGGATAACAAGAATAATTTCTGCAAATGTTGCTTGTCACAAGCAACATTTGCGCAAGAAATAGAATTATGTACAAGTAATTACATCCTTGCAGCCTTCCCTGATGCTCTCTCGGATATTTTGGACCATAAGTTCTATCCTCCTCTGAACATTAGCCATGATAATTTGGCTTGACCAGAATTGAAGTTCAAAGATACTAGACTGGGAAATGCCTTGTTTTAGTGTTTGATGATACTTTCTAAGCAACTGGACAATACCTCTAAAATGGTTATATAGCACAAAGTGGGAATCATGCAACCTTCCAGATGATGTTGAACTCCTAGCATTCTTCATTACTGACTGTGCTGACTAGAAATGCTGGGTGTTGCCATTCAACAATATCTGCAGAGCCATATCTTCTCCATTCTGATCCAGCAGAATGGACCTGACTGTATAAGTGATTTTATGAAGGTTAAAAGAGGAAAATATCCACTGAAGCAGCTAAATAATCTAGATGTTTTTTGTTGTGGCATTCTCTAGAGTGGTTCAAGGAACCCCTGTATAAACTTAGCTATGGGACCAGGCCTTTTGGCAATAAGCAATAAAAGGAATGATCAGAAATTATGCACAATAAAATTGATATTGGAATGGCCCTGGACTTTGCTTTTTGGATTATGTGAGTTTAATGTTTAGATTAATATGTTTTAATGTTAATGTTATTGCGTTTTTATGATTTAGCCAATAGTTCTATTTTATTATTGTTGTGTAGGGATTGAATTTTGCCGTAATATGTTTGGAAACCACATTGAATCCCCCATCTAGGGTGAGAAAAGCGGTATACAAGTGAAGTAAGCAAAACAAACAAACAAATATATATCACACTTCTTGGAGACCAGCCACACTGCAGAATTATAGTAGTTACAGACACCACTTTAACTGCCACGACTCTGTCCTCAGAATCCTGAGATTTGTCATTTGTTGTGGCATCAGAGCTCTCTGATAGAAAAGAATGGATAGCTCAGCATCTATAAATAGCAGAATTCTATAGCATTGGGCCATGGCAGTTAATGTGCTATCAGGCTAATATAATTCTGTAACATCAATTTAGCCTTGGATTGTCTGCATAGCCATTTGGAATATTGTGCACCATGTATTTCACCAGTTCTGGGATATACAGTGTTCCCTCACTAGTTTGTGGTTCACTTTTTGCGGATTCGCTGTTTCGCGGTTTTTCAATAAAAGACTATTATAAATAATAAAAAATTACAATTTACAGCCTAAGGAAGGGAGGAAGGAGAAGCCAAAGGGAGAGAAAAGGAGCCCAAGCAGCAACGGGAGGAGGAGGTGATTTATCAACACACAATTGGTTGATAAAGACTTAAAATAGTGTATAACTACTAAAATAATGTATAAATATTAAAATAAATATAGTGTCCCTACTTCGCGGATTTTGACTTATTGCGGGTGGTCCTGGAACCTAACCCCAGTGATAAGTGAGCGAACACTGTATATGTGTGTATGTGTATGTGTAATACTGCAACAGTGTGGCCAGCCAGGTACAATTAGAAATTTATTTTGCAGAATGAACTTTCTGCTCATGTGGAGAAAGAGATCTTAATGTACATGAATTATCTGAAAAGAGCCATGCAATAGACAGATGATATCTTTTATTGCACCGGCTCTAGGTCTTATTTCCATAGTGCATCTATATTTTTTTAAAGGATGAACAATACCTTAGCAAATGTTATATATTTTGTTTTGGACAAATGTCCTAGCCACCACTTTGTAATAATAAAAACAGTTCATCTGAGAATAAGCTTGTACTCTTTCTGCCAATGCTGAAAATCACAGACTCAACCTTCCATGGGGAATAAAGATATTAATACGTTGAAAGTGAATAATTTGAGGAGAAAATATGCTTCCTTCTATTAAAATGTCTCCTGAAAAATTCTTGCCAAATTGTAATACAAAGGTAAGAGCTGAAAATCATCTCCCAAACTCCATAGGTTTTAGTTCATAAGACATGGTCTAAAACAGTTTATTATTTGTGCAACATTTCATCTGTATCATTTTACCGTCTAAATAACTTCTAATTTCACATGGTGTTAGGAATAGACTGAAGAAGCTTTAGCGTAACCAGGCATAGCAATTCCCAGATACAATGGTTCTGGCAGATAACATTAATGCTTATTCTGGTGTATTGATGTCAAGGAGTCTATAAAAAGACTAAGAGGGAAAGAAAGAGGGCACTGGGGAGGAAATCAGTGGGAAAATGTATATGCTAAACTGTTTGCAAGTGGTTCAAATAAGGGACTGAAGATTATGCTTGTTTCCTAATATGATAATAAGAAAAGTTTGATTTTTTTTTTAAAAAATGGTGCTTATATAGGAAAAGAGTAAAGAGTAAACAGCTTTTTTTGCACAGACCTAAAGTTATCACAAGAATAAAATGACACTGTATGATTTCAAGATATAGATACTAGTGCTGAACCCATTGCTTGTATATGTATTTAACCTATTTACATCTCACATAGTAACAAACCAATGGTTCTCAAGAAGCTTCGTAAACTTAAAAAATGTTCAGTACAAGCAGTGATCAACTAGTAGTCCCTGTCAAATTTTTTCTTGAGGTGTCCAAACGACACCTCAGGTAAAAGTGAAGTAATTCAAGGCAAAGCAGTTAAATCCTGCTTTGCCCCGAATTACTTTTATACTCCATTAAACCCAGGCTTTCTTGAAAGTATACAACAATCATTTGTGAATTTTGTGCAGAATATGTCCTGAACTGCAAAGATTCTCATCAGTCCAGGGTTCCTCTTGTTGGGGTTTCTCAATACTTAAAGATTGTGTTCTTTAGCAATATTCTGAATATTTTAAAATATTTTTTCCATCCTGAATATTTTTTTAACTCAGGGTGAATCACTGCACCAAAAACACACCCCTTCCATCTGTTGGCAGCCTGTGTAAAAATAGTAATTGCATTTACTGATAGCCAGGGACAGATATTGCAATAGGCACAGCTTTAGATACTAGGCTTGATCGATCCACGAAAAATTTGATTCTAAACTCGTTGCAAAAGTAGAGGGGGGCAGCGTTTCGTTTTTGAAGGTATTTCCGAATTTTGCCCCCCAAAATTTTTGAAATTAACGAAAATTCGTTATTTTCTAAATTAATTCGTTAATGGCGGACGCGCATGCGCAATTCCCAAAAACAGCACAGAGGGAGAGGACTTTACAGGACTCTCCCACCCTCATTTTTTGAGTGATCTTCTTCAAACTTGGTACAGTGGTAGAACACATTTAACACTGATAGCTCACCAAAATTTGGAACGTTTCCCTTATCCTCTGATTTTTGGTGAATTTTCATAGCTTTTATAATAAACCATTTTTAATAATTGCAGAAATCTGTTCCTGGTTTGAAAGTCTTATTTCCTGTTAAATTGGGTTGTCTTTACTGTGAAAGTCATTGTTTTACTTCAGAAACTTTGTTTTTGTGGCTGAAACTTTATTAAATTGGTGTGTGTGTGATATATACTGTGTATATATATATATATAGTCCCTGCATATGTGTGTGTGTGTGTTTGTGTGTGTGTGTGTATAGGTAAAGGTAAAGGTATCCCTTGACGTTAAGTTCAGTCATGTCTGACTCTGGGGGTTGGTGCTCATCTCCATTTCTAAGCCCAAGAGCCAGTGTTGTCCATAGACACCTCCAAGGTCATGTGGCCGGCATGACTACATGGAGTGCCATTACCTTCCCGCCAGAGCGGTACCTATTGATCTACTCACATTGGCATGTTTTCAAGCTGCTAGGTTGGCAGAAGCTGGAGCTAACAGCGGGCACTCACTCTGCTCCCGGGATTTGAACCTGGGACCTTTCGGTCTGCAAGTTCAGCAGCTCAGTGCTTTAACACACTTCGCCATCGGGGCTCATGTATATAATATATATATAATATACATACACATACACACAATGTGGAGAATATGTGGAAAGGTATAGATAGATAAGTTGGGAGCCACAGCGAAGGCACCTTCCTGGGAGCAAGGTCTAATAATAATAATAATAATAATAATAATAATAATAATAATAATAAAAAATCCCTTACAATATCCAAGATGGGTACCATTATTGGCAGAGAAAGCCAAGCTGTAGGAGTTGAAATCCAATCATTTATCCTCCCTATAGAATCAATTTTATATGCATTTTTAGCTACAGAAAAGCTAAAATCAGGACAGTAAAATAACAACACCCAGAAAATGGGAATTCCAGACAGGAAACAATCAGGGCCAGCTAATACCTCCCAACAAAGGATTCCCCCAGGTAGGAAGCAGCCAGGCTTTGAAGCTGCAAGGCTATTCAATGCTAATCAAGGTGACCAATTGCAACATTCACACTTGCCTCCCACAGACAAGAGTTCTTTCTCCCACCCTGGACCTTCCACAGATATATAAACCCCACTTGCCTAGCTTCGCACAGACGTCAAAACCTCACCGCCGGGCCCCTCTCTGTCTCTCTCGGTCTCTCCATTCCCGGCTCCATCCGCCGCCTTCCCGCCTCACAGAGAGACACCAGGCCTGAGCTGAGGCGAGGCGGCGGCGGCGGCCATTTTCCACCTCCGTCTTCCTCCTCCTCCTCGGCCTCCTTCCCCCTCGCCCCCTCCCATTGGCTGAGCCCGTGACGCCCCTTTTGCTGAGGGGCAAAAGGAAAGGGCCTGAATGGTGGGAGTTTGGGTGATTTGCAAAAGCTTTTTTTTCCTAACGAAAAAAACGACGAAATAAGAAAAAACGGCCTCTCGCGATTCGAAACCGCGATATCCAGACGTGTGGACAATCAAGGCTGTATATTGCTTCAAAACAAACGAAAATAACGAATTAATAACGGGTAACGGGGAAATCGAATTATTTGAGCAAGCCTATTAGATACTATAGAAAAGTGTTAGCACTCCTGTGGTGTTTGTTTTGCTGTCTATGCAAAAGATTTCACCTCATTTTCTGTCCGTGTTATAGTTGGATTTTGAAAAAAAAGGGCTTGTTGTGGATATAAGGATTGATGATAAAGTTGCAGCTGAAACACCTTTTCCCCATGAAAACTTTTTCAGGAGTAAATTTCCCTTCATAGGGGTAGATTTCTCTCACTTCCTGTTGTCTCAGCTCCATTCTTAACCATGAGTTGTTTATAAGTTGGATGTTTGTAATTTGGGGACTGCCTGTATTATAAAATAGAAGTGGGGTGAAAAATGTGAAGTGTAAAAACATTGTCTACATAATAAAGACGCATAAGGACAGTATATATGTTACTGCCATGCCCCATGAAGACCCTCAGTGCTTGCCCCTAGTTAAGCCCTTTTTAGTTGGAGAGATTAATATTTTATGTACAGTTTTGGGGGGGGGGGTCAGTCTAGACCCCCCCGAACCTTTGTTTTAACTTCTGTTTTATCATCTTCTTGTGTTTTAAACTGTGTATATTGTTAATGTATTTGCGCTGTTACTTTTGTAACATTGTGAGCCGCCCCGAGTCCCCACGGGGAGATGGTGGCGGGGTATAAATAAATAAATAAATAATAATAATAATAATAATAATTATTATTATTATTATTAGACAGCCTCTTTGCATTTGAAGTCTCTATTGCCCTGCCCCTTTAAGAATCCCGTCAGCAGCAGAGCCTCAGGCAAGGCATTTCTGGTTCTTGGAGGAGTCACCCTTTTTCGTGACTAGAAGGTGAAGAGAGAGGAGGGCCGAAGGGTCTACAAAATAGCACATCCAGTCGGAGCTGTATAAGCTGGTTTCAGGTATAGTCAGAGTTAAATATTGAGACCATCTTAGAGACAGTTGAACACCATACAAGAAAGAGACAATAAAAATAGATAAAGATTCAAGAGCCTCAGTTTGGCCAGAACTGAGTCGTTTTGTCAGACTTTACCTCTTCTCATAAAGATTTTGTAGTGAGACTTAGGAGGAGAGAAAGTCTGAAATTTTTGTCAACTATATAGTGTCTGATCTGTTCCCTGTGCAGCCAATTCACCTTCCAAATAGTTAAGATAGCATGGGGGCAGAACAATTACATTTTTTAGTACCTAATGTCTCTATTCTGACTATACATTAAATGAATAAACTCAGATGAAGAAAATGGGGATTGTTCAGCCATACAATCAGTTGTGTTGCGGCTACTTTTTTTGGGTGTCATGCACCAGAAATATTGATTAGGTGTTTGAATGTAATTAAAAAAACATCAGATTCAGAAAGATGGAGAACTAGAATATAGACTTCTGAGCTTTTGAGTTGACATTGATATGTTCATTTGTCATTACTACTTGAAATCTGAAATATTATTGTAAGTGGGTTTCCAGGAGTCCATGTATACCGAAAAAAAAACTAGAGGTGATTTGGTGGATGTGCCGTCCGCCAGACAATAAAAAAAAAAACTATAAAGCTGAAACGTGCCGTCCTTTATCCGGGCGAACTGCAAATCCCTATAAGCTGTCCTAAAAATATTGAACAACTGAGTCTGGAAAACTTCAAAAAAAAAAGGGGATGTTTATTCATACAAAGTTGTAAACTTGGCACAGATCTTAAAGTTACAGAAAATGAAACAAATTTCTATAGGTTTTAGTTACAGAATTATCCCTGGTTCCAGAAGGCAAAGGTGATTATAAAACCACTATACCCTAATCACGCTGTCTATATTAGAAGGAGAAACTCTTTCCTTCCCTATCTTTACAGCAAAGATTAGTTCTAGAAGCGACGGAATAACCTTGCTCCTCTAACTATATTTTCTATTCCAGATCAGTATAATTCAATACTTATCTAAGTTGGATAGGCTTAGATTGGCCTGGTTTTGAGGATGATTTGTCCCAGTTAGCTTTGCACAGCTGCAGCACGTTGGAAGACTATAGCCAAAATGAGGCTCCAAAATGGAGACTAGACCCTGGTAAAAAAGGGCGGTCCTAAGATGTTGTACTCTTTGACCAATCATTGCAAAGAAGACTGCAGCCAGCTCTTGCAGACTCCAAGCCACTTTTCCTGGACCTTTGCAGCCAGAGGCTGAAACAAAATGTAAAGGAGGGAAAACAAACAAACGACCAATAGGTAAGGCAAACCATCGTCCTTGGGGACGGAACAGTGGATTTTGTAAAGACAGTGTTTGCATAATTCACATAGTCCATAACTAAGAGAAGGATTGTCTAGATATTACCCTTGCCTTTTCATAAGAAGAATAGTTCTTGGCCTCTTCTAGATTTTCTGTATTGGCTCCATTGCCTGTGTGCAGAGAGATTAATAAACTGCCTATTTGCCAAGATTTAAACGCCTAACCTTTCTGATGGCACTAGGGATTGAACTATGGTTCTTGAGAGAGGTTATTAAGCTACTGTGCCAGTTATGCTTAATTTTTGAAACTCAGAAGTGAAGTGTGCACTGTAGCCAACATTCCTCTTTGCTCAGCTCAGCATATTTTTTTTAATGTCAACAATTAAGAATTGCCAGCAAGAAGTGCCACAATCAAAAAAAGTCTTCAGTTCAGAACAAATTAATGAGGTATTAATGAAGCCTGCTAAGAACAGCTCCACTTCTTTTCTTTTTTTAAAAAAAAAAATTCAGGGAAATGCCTTTTTCATTTTTATTTAAGGCATCTGCAGTGCTCTTAAATGAAATTATCTAGAAATTAATGGGGCATGTGTTAAGATTGTCCAGTTGGTATGTTATTCCACTTTTCTTGCAGCTGGTAGTTAGAGCCATACCATAGCCAGTGGAAATCTTCATGGGCACTGCTTTCTAGGTATTGTCATCAACAGTGCCATAGCCAGAAAAAAAATTCAGGGATGGTTTTGAAAATTTCGGGGGGTGAGGGGTGGGTTGAACCTCCAAACCCCCCCCCCCCCCCCGGCTGCAAGCCTGTCAATATTTGCTTGAGATAGTGCTTGCAGTTCCGGAGGGACTCTTAATTTTTTGCATCTCATAGACTTAGCATGGGGATTTGGTTAACCAGTTAAAATTAATGAGTAAACCAGTTTTTTTTAACCTGAATTTTGGGGGGGGGGTGAACCCCTAACCCCCCCCCCCCCCCCGGCTACAAGCCTGGTCATCAAACTGTGTGTCATTCTGTTTAATTTCTAGTTACTGTATTTCGAAATAACGTAATAAGACACCTATTGACAATATGATTCTGATATCTATTCCAGCATCATGAAATTATATCAGAACTGGGATAACCTTTGGAAGATCAAATGTTAATGGTCCCCATGTGAGCCGCCCTGAGTCCCCTCTGGGGAGATGGGAGTGGGATATAAAAATAAAGTTATTATATATTATATTCTGGACTCCATTCATCCCATATACTACTAACACATTTTCAGAACACATACCGTGTTTCCCCGAAAATAAGACAGTGTCTTATATTAATTTTTGCTCCCAAAGATGCGCTAGGTCTTATTTTCAGGAGATGTCTTATTTTTCCATGCAGAAGAATTCACATTTATTGTTGAACAAAAAAATTGAACATTTATTATATACTGTACAGTAGTTGTCATCACAAACCAGCATAACCAGACAAACTGTGAATCCTATCAAGAATTTCTTGTTACTACCAATATTTCCATGTACAACACTCTATGGTACGTACATTTACCAATCCTGCATGCTCTGGTGTTCTGTTCGATGGGCATGCTTCCAAACAAAATCTTTGCTAGGTCTTACTTTCAGGGGAGGCCTTATATTTAGCAATTCAGCAAAACCTCTACTAGGTCTTATTTTCTGGGGATGTCTTATTTTAGGGGAAACAGGGTAGACTCTATAGGATAGTTAGTTACGTAACACTTCAGGTTTCCTTTTCCTGTTTTGATTTGGATTGTCTAATGAAACATTTTAAAACCAAAGTGTCATTGTTAAATGCAACCTGTAAAAGAGATACCATCTTGGAGTTTATTGTCCTTTATTGTTTTTATATCAATCCATCATTTTACATATGAAGAATGTAATCCAGAGATGTTTATCTTGCTTCTCCAAGACACAATATTTTTTGCATTATTTTCCATGTTGAATACAGTAATCCATTCCACAACATAAATTTTATTTAACCTAATTGTGTTAACATCTAATATAGCTCTTTTCTTAAAAAAAAGACAAGTAGCTATCTGTCTGATAGAGCTGGCCTACAAAGTAGAGTGTTTTTCAAGATATACAGGAGCACAGTGTACACAATTTCAGATTCTTTAGTCAAGGAAGAAGAGTGTCCACCTAAGATTCTCCTGGGGGGAAAGAAAAGGCATTTTATTGGGGAAGTGTTA
Organism: Anolis carolinensis; assembly: GCF_035594765.1. Classification (NCBI taxonomy): domain Eukaryota; kingdom Metazoa; phylum Chordata; class Lepidosauria; order Squamata; family Anolidae; genus Anolis; species Anolis carolinensis. The sequence goes on from NC_085841.1 coordinate 221,530,979, forward strand.
CAATATGATAATTAAAGAGTGTGCTATGAAAACTGTTTCATAGACTGAAGGTGTGGTGTGAGGAAACAGACAACCTATCAAGGAATTTGAAAAAGGAAGAACGGAGGAAATCTGTGCACTGAACAGTGTGTGTGTGTGCCCCCCTTCCCTCACCATTTCAGGATGAGCCCTCAATATCTTTATGTACAAGCTGCTATCTTAACCGGTATGCCTAATGAGTACAAAGTATTTGTTGAGAATTATGGATGCAGCAGGTATTTCCAAGTAAAGAAAGCTCAGATTTTTATCATGGAAGGTCACAATCCATAGAAAATGTGCCCCTGTGTACAATGTCTCCTAACTTACATGCAAGCCATTATCCCTGTGACTGTAGGCATGTCTATAAAGTAGATACTTGTTTGTTTGCTTTCTCTCTCTCATGACACCTAAAATGGCTTTTATATAGTTGTTTTTATCAATTAGCCTTCCATGTATAATACCTTGTTTCCCCAAAGAAAAGACAGTGTCTTATATTAATTTTTGCTCCCAAAGTTGTGCTAGGTTTTATTTTCAGGGGATGTCTTATTTTTCCATGAAGAAGAATTTACATTTATTGTTGAACAAAACATGAACATTTATTATATACTGTACAATAGTTGTCATCACAAACCAGCATAACCAGAAAACTCTGAATCCTATCAAGAATTTCTTATTACTACCATTATTTCCATGTTCAACGATTTATGGTATGTACATTTACCAATCCTGCATGCTCTGGTGTTCTGTTCAGCAGGCATGCTTCCAAACAAAAACTTTGCTAGGTCTTACTTTCATGGGAGGCCTTATATTTCGCAATTCAGCAAAACCTCTACTAGGTCTTATTTTCTGGGGATGTCTTATTTTCGAGGAAACGGGGTAATCATATGGATGCAAAGCTTGAAAGTTTGATATAATCAAACTCATTGATTTGTTTTTATTTTTATTTTTGGCAACTTTGTATGGTAAAGTTCATGTTTTCCATGGAATTTTTCTTCCATAACACATTTCTGACGAGTTGCTTAAATCCAACAAATTGGAAATAAAAAAAACAGATACTAAAACAGGAAACATCAGTAACTGCATTTCCAAATGTTAGCCTTTTTCTGATTTCTTGACTACCTATTCTGTTTTGATACATGATTCAGCCAAGTGTCAGCTATCATCTCTTTGATATTCTTATCATGGGGTTTTAAAGTTATGAAAATCATCTGTGGTCATTATTTTTGTTTTTATAATATTCAATTGTAAGTCTGCTTTTGAACTTCCTTCCTTAGCCTTCATTGGTAGAATGGCAAACCATGACTATTTTCTGCTATTAAGACTTTTATGTGTTTGTTTATCAGCTAAACAGAAGAAACTAATGAGTGTAAGCAGTGCTGCAGGATCTACAGGTGGCCAGTGACTCCCTTATTTTGGAACGTTGAATTTTACTCTTGTTTTACAGGAGTACTTCCAGATTTACAGAAGCTTTGCAGAGTTCTGATGATATTTTGGGAAATAAATTGCATAATTTGAATGTCTTGCGAAACTGGGAGTAGCTATAATATCCAAGTTGGAATCAACTCTCCAAAATAATGGAACTACTGGTTGCTTTTGGGAAGGTTCCTCACCCATCTCGTACAGATCAGCATAAAGCAAGGTGGAAAATGGCCCACTAGTTCCCGTCTACAAGCATGTGAAGCCAATTAGTTCTCGTTCCCCCTGCCACAACTCCATTATTTCTTCAAATACCATGTCAGGGTTACTAAGAGTTCATTGAGGCCTAACTGTAGTATTGACTATTCTGTGTGCAAGGCAACCTTTTCATATTCATTCCATTATATCTGTGAATAGTTTATATATTCATGACAATTCCTTTTTGTGACAATTCTGCACATCCAGTGCAGCTCACGCTAGGATATGTATGTGTGCATTTGCAGTAGAAACTGAAAAACAGATCAGATGAGGGTGGGAATGTTTGTATATGTAGAATATTTTACTTTCCCTTTGTCCAAAATACAGAGTGAGGATACTTTTTACCGGGCATATTCAAAGAGAGAAACCTTAGCAGTCTGAGTCTATTAGAAATGGGGTCAAAACAGTAAAAGAACTGGCATCCAGCAAAGCATTACAAAATATAGATAAGTTCTGCGATTTAGATATTTAGAAGAGAAGCTCAAGTCAGGCAAGAGTATTTATATTTTTAAATGTATTTATGTGATTGTATTTAATGTGTATTGCTGGTTTGGTCCCCATATGAGCTGCCCTGAGTTCCTTCAGGGAGATGGGGTGGGATATAAGAATAAAGTTATTATATATTATTATTATATTATATAACTCTGAAGATAATCGTTTTCAGGATATTTAAGGAAATAGCATCCTTCATTCATAAGGACTCAAGAAAGAACAAGTTTTTTGCTGGAATGGTGATAACCAGGTGTTCAAAACAATTACAGTTGTCTTGTTACTCCTTGACAAAATATACTACAAGGCATGGTAAAGGAATCTTTAAAAGCATTCTGAATCCTCCATTCAATTTTTAGGCAGTCATATTATCCTTTAGATGTATATTAAGGATACTTGAATTCAATGGAATTTTTACATGTATAAAAATGAATCAGATTCCTTAAAATACTAAATAAGTGAGGTGGCAATCCATGCTATTTTGCTTTCTATTTGTCAAATGGCTTTTACTTAGACCATGAAAAAGTTACGTTTTTGGGACTATGATGTCAGAATTTCCCAGTGAGCTCGCCTAGTGAATGTATTGTTTGGTGTATTTTGAAAATTATGTCCAAAAAAGTAAATTTTCCGAGTTCTATGTTGTTTATGTACTATGTTTTTGAAAGATGCAATAAATATTTACTTCGGCATCATTGTTTCATAGCATTCTGAATCCTCCATTCAATTTTTAGGTAGTCATCTTATCCTACTTGCACTTTTGGCCCAGTTCTTTTTGGAGCCAACCTGGGATTTTATCAGTGTATTTATTGTATGTGACCTCATTTGTTTTATGATTTTTTTTTGTTGATTGACTTGTTTTATTGCTATGTTTTTATATTGTCTGATGTCTGGGCTTGGCCCCATGTAAGCCGCCCTGAGTCTCTTCGGGGAGATTGGGCGGGGTATAAAAATAAAATTATTATATTATTATTGTTTCAGAGCAGGCTTTAATTATTGTGCGTGTTTTTGTGTGAATCTGTGTATCTTTATTCATGTGTGTGTGAAATGCAAATATGTATATTATGTCATCCATACAACATGGGTGTCGTGATTTCTTCCGTGTGCAGGAGCTTTTGCTTTGTGTTTCCCTCTTCCCTGAACTCTCCCCACCTTTGCCCTTTTAGGTTCTTTTTAAATGCTTTCTAATATTCACCAGGACTCATGGATCCAGCCTTTTGCATCCCTTGCAATATAACACTTGAATCTAGACTTGGATGACTCCCAAATGCTACAACTTGTATTGTAAGAAGGGAGGAGCCTTTGTAATAATCACAATGATAATAATTGGCCTTTTACCTAGTTTGTGTTTGTCTGGTGGGATTTGTAGCATGCTGACCTCGTGGACTCTGCCGTAAGGAGGGAGCAGAGGGGTCCGGAGTGGAAGGCATCACCGCATCCAGATCAAAGGCCTAATTGTCTGTTTCCTAGAAGTTTGAGTTATTGGCAGCTGCCATTACGGCATCCTGTATGCTGTCACACAGCACAACCAACCAGCGTACACTAATTGCAGTGGCCTTTTCATCAAGTAAGATCATCCAGCTAACCTCTGAGAGCTGTCTCTCCATTAGTACAGGCAGTAAGCTAGCTAGATCAGCTGGGCTACTTGGGCATGATTGGACTGTCATATTGTTATGATTTGTTCAAGTTTAGAGCATTTAGCAGATACCCTTTGCACCTCTCTTTGTACCTGAATCCTATAACCTGCCTGCCCCTATCATTTAAGAGGGTACTGTAGCTTTTCAAAGTTCAGCAATGCACAATTGCAGGCAGGCAACTGGTCTCTGACAAGAGATCAATACTGTCCTTCCAAATGCTGGAGTCAAGCTGCTGGGTCTGTCAGAGGGATGTGTGCTGTAATTGGATCATGGATGCAGCGAGTCATCTGAGTCTCCCTTCAGCACTGTCACAGCTGTCAGATGTCATCCCTTTGTACAGCTGTCACTGCGGGAGGGTTGTGGCTCTTTTTTCTGTTCTAACCCAATGCAAATGTCCACTTAGCAGATGAATATTGAAGATATTAGACACTTCTTTATGCCTTTATGCAAAATAAAGATCTGTGTCATCTGTGAATTTCATGGAAATAAGTTGCAATTTATTCACTGTGAGAAAAGGGAAGCGAAGCCTGTAAAAATGAGAAATTATTTGGTTCAGGCTATTAAAAAAAGGAGAGAGAATATTTTACAGAATAAACAAAATATGGAGATTTCTTTCCCCCCTGATGGGAAGAGGAGTATTTTCATGAAATGGTTGAAGATTTACTTTTGTTTTCAAAGGTGACTGAAGAATTTCTCTTCCCTCCCCAGCTGTACTCAATGTAGCTACAGTTTAGAGAAGATCTTTGATTCCTCACCAAAGTTGTACATATCACCTGGAGGACTAAAATCCTCATGCCTGCATTTTTTATGACAAGGAGATTAGCCTACAAGATGTATAATTTGCACGGTGAAAAAAAAGCTTGGAATGAGCATGTTGGAAAGATGTTAAGATTGAGAAGCATACTTTGGATAACTAAAATAATCCTTAGTAAATACCAGCTCTTCCACTCAGGCCTATCCAGATGAGTTTTGAATTTTGAATAATAAATTAGGATTTTTTTTAATAAATGGACTGATTGTTTTAATATGTAAGGTTTATATGTCTTCTTTGAAACTGATGTCATGTTATCTATTGCATTTTATGTTTGTTAGGGTGGTCTAGTTTTATTTTTTTTAACTTATTTCTTGACATATTTTGTTTTGATGTAATTTGTTTACATGTTTCCTTGTTGGCATTGAATGTTTGCCATAAGTGTTGGAAACTGCCCTGAATCTCTTCAGGAAGATAGGGCAGTCTACAAATAAAGATGATGATGATGATGATGTTGTTGTTGTTGTTGTTGTTGATGATGATGATGATTAATCTGTTGTTGCTCCTTACTAGGGAGAAGTGGATAAGAAATAATAACAACAATAATGTTAGTATGCAAAGTTCTGAACAAGTAGACAGAATACATATACAGTAGAGTCTCACTTACCCAAGCTAAACGGGCCGGCAGAAGCTTGGATAAGCAAATATCTTGGATAATAAGGAGGGATTAAGGAAAAGCCTATTAAACATCAAATTAGGTTATGATTTTACAAATTAAGCACCAAAACATCATGTTTTACAACAAATTTGAAAGAAAAAGCAGTTCGATACACAGTAATGTTATGTTGTAATTACTGTATTTACGAATTTAGCACCAAAATATCACAATATATTGAAAACATTGACTACAAAAATGGCTTGGATAATCCAGAAACTTGGATAAGCAAGGCTTGGATAAGTGAGACTCTACTGTACATGCAGAATTAATTCAGATTAATTCTGTGGTGCAGGCTGTGGTGCAGGCGGGAGAGCAAGCCAGCTGCAACCAGCTGCAATGAATCACTCTGACGAGGAGGTCATGAGTTCGAGGCCCGCTTGGAGCCTATGTTTGTCTTGTCTTTGTTCTATGTTAAAAGGCATTGAATGTTTGCCTATATGTGTAATGTGATCCGCCCTGAGTCCCCTTCGGGGTGAGAAGGGCGGAATATAAATGCTGTAAATAAATAAATAAATAAAGATGGATAACACTTTAACTGCCATGGCTCAATTCTATGGAATCCTGGGAGTTGTAGTTTGGTGCAACACCAGCACTCTTTGGCAGAGAAAGCTAAAAGCCTTGTAAAACTAAAAATCCTATGAGCCATGGAAGTTAAAGTGATGCATACTGACATTCTAGACCTCCTCCTTCTCATCTTCATCTTCATATTCTTCACGTCCATTGTGTTCTTCACATCCTTATGTCCATCGTGTTGGAAGTGAAGCAAATTACTAGTTCATCAAGAGCGAATTGTGCATCTTTAATTTGTTCTACTGATTGCAGTGTTGATTATTTATTGTCCATTCTCTAGACTTGTGTCTTGAAGCATTGCTTGAAAGATTGTTTCCTTCAACAAATGTCAGCTTTGTCTTGTCTGATCACATTTTTGACTTGACTTAACTCTCCTCATTCTCCTCCCTTCCCTTTCTTCTGGAAAACAAGGCCACACATCTCTTCTGTTATCAATTGCGCAGCTCATGGAGGCCCTTTGACCGGAGATCATGCTTCTCATTTCCAGTCTGTGACCCTCATGCTCAGTGGGCTTCCATAGGAACCACTGAACCAATCCAGAAAATGTCCTCGTGGTGATGAATATCTTTGTGACATTTTGAGATGAAATCCTCTCCTGTGCTCTTTCTGTATTTCCACAAAGGAACAAAGTTGCTCATTGCAGATCCAACCCAACAGAAATGCAGCAGGAACAGGTGTGATTTCGAGCAGATGTAGGTAGATCCTGGTGATTTGTTTTCTTTGAGAAGCACTCCTCTGATGTCCTAGGCAAAGCTTCCATTCATTAAACATGGACCAGAAGGCTAATTTCTTTTAAATAAATGTTTTCCATTGTGATTCTGACATATCAAAGTTGTGTATAAATTTGGAATCAAGCCATACTTCTCCCCGCACTTACCTTCATTTAGCATAATAGAGTTTCAGCTAACTAAACTATTGCACGAAGAATGGATTACTGTTATGAATTTTTCTTTGAAATATATTTAACAATCTGACCTAGGTTATTGCTACCTGCAGTGTAATATACATCAAATAGTGCTTGCTCAGATTATACAGGAGCTTGTGAAAGTGTTCTGTTTCTTAAGGTTACACATCTTTGATGAACACGTACAGAAAGGCTATATTAGGGAACTCTAGTGATAAATGCAGGTATGTATAAATGTATTGTTTATGATTAATTACATAAGTAGTTCTAAACAGTCCTGCTTTGATTTGCAATAATGAGTGTCATGTAATTCCCACTGAGGTGGAAGTATACATCAAAGGTAGATTAAAGGTTGGTTATGCATCATACTATATTCTATATGTAAATTTATAGCAGCGATGTGCCCAGAAAAGATAGCTTACCCTCTATTTCTGTGCTACTAAATAAAATTAAAAATTCACAACTCTGGTTTATAGGATTTTAAATGAATTTGATCTCTCTTTTGGGCAGGGCAAATAAATGTTTTGTGATGTATTATTTTACAAAAAAATGAGGGGGGAAAGAAAGAAAAGGAGAAAGACCCATCGTTCTGGCTCATTTAATTTTGCGAGTGAATGATCTAAGATTAACTACAGACTAGTCAGTGCAGTTTAAAAGCTGAAAGCAATTTTCAGCCATAGATGGTAATGCCACAACCGAATGACTCTAAATGACTAAGCTGTAAGGTCTTTGTATATGACCACAGGGCCTGATAAAGCCATAGGAACACAGTAAAAGCACAAAAATAGTTCCAATTTATTTGGTGCCATCACCTTAATGAGATTAATACAGACGTGTTCATGTGCCTAATTGGTGATTTTGTTTTAACTGGTAATGAAGGATTAAAACTTCAGGCAACAGGATAGTTCCAGGAAAGGGGATCTGAGGGGAAAGTTTTTAATTATAAAAGGCAACTGGTAAAATATGCAGCTAACTGTGTTAAATGAATTTTTCTGTATACATATACCTAGGCACAGAGATAGATTTTGCATACAAAGGAATGAAAGGGAGAATGCTATTTTAGTATTGACAATGTGGTGGAATTTTTCAAATGAGAATTCAACCCTTAGAAATCTAATTAATGGATGTATTTTGCTTCTCAAATGTTGGTGATGAAACCAAGTGACCTGAATTGATACCAAGGAGTATGGCCAGACACATAATTGCTCAGGAAGATAGGAATCATCAAGCTGAAAGAGACCTGAAGGCCATCCTGTCAAGGAAGGAAGGAAGGAAGGAAGGAAGGAAGGAAGGAAGGAAGGAAGGAAGGAAGGAAGGAAGGAAGGAAGGAAGGAAGGAGGGAGTTGGCATTCAGCTTCCGTTAAAAGTGGAAATCAATGCCTGCTTGGCCATGTAAACCCATTGGTTGACCTTGGGCAAGTCACACTCTCTCAGCCTCAGAAAAGGCAAAGACAACCTCCCCCCTGAACAAATCTTGTTGAGAAAACCCCATAATAATTTTGTCTCAGGGTTGCCATAAGCTGGAAATGATTTGTATGTACACAGCAACAACAACAGCTGATGGCTTTTTAAAGGCATTGATTTGCTAGCAATTATAAAAAATAATGACAGTCAACAGCAAACATGGAAGATTTTGGTGTGAATCCAAAGGACTGTGAGCCCAAGAGTGCTTGCTTCAAGATATTTGCACCAAATAAGTACTTACACAGCGGCATATATTCATACATAAATATATACATACATATATAAATATCTTATTGTGTTGTCGAAGGCTTTCATGGCCAGGATCACAGGGTTGTTGTATGTTTTCTGGGCTGTATGGCCATGTTCTAGAAGTATTCTCTCCTGACATTTCGCCCACATCATCCTCAGGAATCCTCAAAACCCCTGAGGATGCCTGCCATAGATGTGGGCGAAACATCAGGAGAGAATACTTCTAGAACATTGCCATACAGCCCGGAAAACATACAACAACCCAAATATCTTATTGCTTGTTTAGTATCTGGTTGGAAGGTAGCTTAACAATGATGGAGTCGAAATAAAATGATAACAGCTGAAACAGTGCATTGAATCTGCATGATTCGCTTGGGCACAGTGCTTTTGTTTATTTTTTTAAATATATATTTATTTGTATCCCACTTTTATTTCTGTGTTTGAGACACAAGGTGGTTCACAGAATGTGCTTCTATGTGTAGAATAGAATCTCTGGTCCCAATCATTGAATAACAATTTAGGCAAAACCACAAACAATTAAAATGACAGGAACAGCAGAATTATGGGTGAAACTATGCTTGTTAAGTTTTGGCATTAATATGCACATTTTGTAGTTATTTTTTTTTTAAAAAAAATCAGCTGGAAAGTGAGCCCAATGTTTCAAGGGAGCAGAGCAAGTAAAGGAAAGAGGAATATCTCTTTTGCCTTTTGCTGTTATGTGAAGGGAAATTCCTCCTCCATCATAGCCTGCATTGGTCCTAATGAGGGATTTCCTTCCAAAGCATAGGCAAGTTTCAGATGAGGGATTTCTCCCAGAATTGCAGCAGGAAGAAAGGTTTAATTTCCTATTACATATCAACTCTGGTCATCTAAATCAGGACATTATTTTCCCCTAGGCTGGACCCAAGCTCCCAGCATATCTTGTAGTCCTCAAAATGTTAGAAGAAAGAGGCTCTGCGACAGACTGAACAGGAAAACAGCTAGTTTGAGATATTTATGAGGATCGGGGGATATTTTCATATATTTTCATGGGGAACTTTCTGTATGGTTTAAGGGTAAACATTCCCCATACATCACACTATTTTTTACAAGAACATTCTCAGGTCAGCAGGTTGTAGAGCACTGGATTGCCACTGGATTCCAAAATCCACAAAACTCCTTCCAATGGAAAGACATTGCACATATCATTGTTATGACATATCTACTTTGGTCCTCAATCTAATTACAAGATGAGGAGAATATAAATATTTTTAATATTCAGGTTCGGGCTTGCAAATGGTTCAATGTGTTGTCGAAGGCTTTCATGGCCGGGATCATAGGGTTGTTGTATGTTTTCCGGGCTGTATGGCCATGTTCCAGAAGTATTCTCTCCTCGTGTTTCGCCCACATCTATGGCAGGCATGTGGGCGAAACGTCAGGAGAGAATACTTCTGGAACATGGCCATACAGCCCGGAAAATATACAACAACCCGGACAGAGGTTCCTTCTAGTCTCCTGCTCGATTGCACAAAACAAGAGCACTCAAAACATGAACTGGAATACTTAAAAAAATGATTTTAGAAAATCATCTGGGAAGGGATGCACAGGAGGTACAATAGATAACTGAGGTACATAGTTTCCATATGAAAAAGTGACTGCTTTGGATGTAGTTTCCTTTTACTTGCACAATGTGTCAGCATCGTGTAAAATGGCCCTTCCCTGAGTGGTAGATTGTATCTGCACTATACAGTAAAAACCCCATAAATGCAGAACCCATATCCACAGTTTCATTTATTTATGACTGGGGGTGGTCTTTCCAGGGATTCCTTAGGTCCTCCAGGTGATTCTATGGTATGTTTTCCCCAGAGGTTTCTATAGTGTTGGAGAAGCTAACAAATTTCAAGAAAGGATGTCTCTTTAGGAGTTTCAAGATCATCAAACACAATTCTATGGTGTGCTTGGTTTGGAAGTGAAGTAATTTAACAGTGTTCAGTTGTATCTATGGTTTCACATAGTTGCCATTAGGTAGGGGGGGGGAAGCCTAGGGGTCAAAGGGGGAAAGCTTGTTCAGGGGGTGGGCATTGCTTGGCTTCCTGGACCTCATGGAAACAAGGCTCCCAAGGTGACTTTGGGGTAAATTACACTCTTCTTTTCTTCCAGTATCTCGATGAAAGGTACTTCCAATGCAAACAAGGGAGTGTCCAAGGGTCACACTGTAGAATTATATTAGTTTGATATCACTTTGACAATCACTGCTTCATTTTATAAAATCATTGGATTTTGAGATAATATGACCTCATAGGAGCCCCGGTGGCGAAGTGTGTTAAAGCACTGAGCTGGAGACCGAAAGGTACCAGGTTCAAATCCCGGGAGCGGAGTGAGTGCCCGTGTCAGCCCCAGCTCCTGCCAACCTAGCAGTTCAAAAACATGCCAATGTGAGTAGATCAATAGGTTCCGCTCTGGCGGGAAGGTAACGGCGCTCCATGCAGTCATGCTGGCCACATGACCTTGGAGGGGTTTACAGACAACGCCGGCTCTTCGGCTTAGAAATGGAGATGAGCACCAACCCCCAGAGTCGGTCCCGACTGGACTTAACGTCAGGGGAAAACCTTTACCTTTACCTATGACCTCATCATCCGGGGCTAAAATCAGCAGCATATGCCAATCCAGCCCTGGTCACCCATGGAGCCTGCCAGCTCCAACCAGACGTTATGCTGGCTCTGTGGTGAAGGATGGTGGAACTGGTGTGCTGTCACTGTGGCAGCAACATGGGAGGATTCCCGTGTTGCCGTTGACTTTAATGGAAAGCCGTGCGCTCCCCATGCACACCACGCTTCCCTCCATGGGTTCAGGACAGCAGGTTAACCACCAGTTGCAATAAATGTTGCCAGTCAAAAAGTTGGCAGTTCGAAGCCTGGGTTGAGGGTGAGCACCTGACCTTCAGCCCAGCTCACTGCCCACCTAACAGATCAAAAACAGCTGTTAGTAGATAAATAGGTATAGCTTAAGCGGGGAGGTATTTTAATAGCACCATAAGGAAATACGAGAAAAATGCTGCCGAAGAAGGCAGTCTGTGAACAAGGCTCTTTGACATGGAGTATGGAGAGACAGCCCCCCCCCCCTTGGCTGGAATCGAGTACAACCTCCAGGACACTGAAGATGGGAAATGCCTGTATACCTCTATCAGTACTGATGTCTGTCCTGTTGGTGTCTAAAGGCATTGAATGTTTGCTGTATATGTGTTCTGTGATCTGCCCTGAGTTCCCTTCGGGGTGAGAAGGGCGGAATAGAAATACTATAAATAAATAAATATATCAGCTGTTGGGGGAGCCCGGTGATATGGGGCGTGGGGCAACAGCTTACCCATGCCCCACAGGGAAGTGGAGTGACGTGGGACATTTTCAGTGGCAGTGTGACAAGGTAGTTAGACTTCTCCGCTAAGGAACTCTAGCCTTCTCAACTGCAACACTAGACTTCTCTATCAAATACTTTTAAGTTCTTCGCCAAACTATAAATCTCAAGAGTCCATAAAGTAAATGGATTCATGATGGTTTAATTGGGTTTTTTTTCTGTGTCAGGAGCGACTTGACTGCAAGTCGCTTCTGGAGTGAGAGAATTGGCTGTCTGCAAGGACGTTGCCCAGGGGACGCCCGGATATTTTGATGTTTTACCATCCTTGTGGGAGGCTTCTCACATGTCCCCGCATGGAGCTGGAGCTGATAGAGGGAGCTCATCCGCACTCTCCCCGGCTTTAATTGGTAAGAAACTGATATAACTACATAATGCAAATACATCCACTTTCCACTTGTGGAAGGCAAGCATCAATGTGTAATTCAACCCACTGTTTATGAACGTGATAATCTAACAAGAAACCATGTACCATCACGACAAAAAATTTTGAATTATGGATGACCATCAATAACTGTTTAGGAAAATGAAGAAACATGTCTTAACATTTTAGTAGAGACAGAACTAGCCACAGGTTCTTGAGGAGATTCAGTACAGTAGAGTCTCACTTATCCAAGCTAAACGGGCCGGCAGAAGCTTGGATAAGCGAATATCTTGGATAATAAGGAGGGATTAAGGAAAAGCCTATTAAACATCAAATTAGGTTATGATTTTATAAATTAAGCACCAAAACATCATGTTATACAACAAATTTGACAGAAAAAGTAGTTCACTATGCAGTAATGTTATGTTGTAATTACTGTATTTACAAATTTAGCACCAAAATATCACGATATATTGAAAACATTGACTACAAAAATGGCTTGGATTATCCAGAGGCTTGGATAAGCGAGGCTTGGATAAGTGAGACTCTACTGTATAATGAATGGTTTGGCAGCATTTGTGTTGTTCTGAGATTCAAATTGCACATTATATTTAGCACATAATGTCAAACTGCAATGAATCACTCTGACCAGGAGGTCATGAGTTCGAGGCCCGCTCGGAGCCTATGTTTGTCTTGTCTTTGTTCTATGTTAAAAGGCATTGAATGTTTGCCTATATGTGTAATGTGATCCGCCCTGAGTCCCCTTCGGGGTGAGAAGGGCGGAATATAAATGCTGTAAATAAATAAATAAATAAATAAATAAACTCAGTATTTTTCCCCTTTATGGACAATGGGCTTGCTATACCTTATCCAGGTCAGAACTATAGCACAGGAGTGGTGATCTGTCTGCCACCCACTATAGTAAATAAGACTAAGGATGAGCATTGCTATTAGAAAGAGTGGAGTGAATTCCCCAAGTGACTGATGTTGGAGCTCATTGTGGAGGAACTGTGGTGAGCTGTTGAAAAACAGAGCTCTGACTGCCATTGGATTACTACTGTGCATATTTTGTGGGAAAGATCAATCCAGCCATCACTAGACAATGTGGTCTTTATTCAGACTGAAGCCTAGGCTGAGTTGAGAGGACACCTCCATAGTGTTGCATGATTTATCTCAGATTCATTTTAATACCCATTCTAATAATTTATGCATATAATAACATCCTGTTTAGGAAAAAAGCACATACTGTATATACTCGAGTATAGGCCTAGTTTTTCAGCACTTTTTTAGGACTGAAAAAAAACCTCCTTGGCTTATACTCAGTGAGGGTCCTGGTGGGCTTATATTCAGGTCGGCTTATACTCAAGTATATATGGTATATTTATTATTTTTCTCTATTATTATTAGTATTGTTACATTTATTATTTTACCCTATTATTATTATTACATTTATTATTTTACTCTATTATTCTTGTTACTTTTACATTTATTTTACTCTATTTTTATTATTATTAACGCATTTATTATTTTACTTCAATTATTATTATTATTATTATTATTATTATTATTATTATTATTATGTTATTTTATTATGATACAGCAAACAAGATAGATATGCTGGATTTCGTATCACTAAATCCAATGTGCCGATCACCACCGGGACCACCTGCACTGGTTTCTGCCAGAGTCTTTGAAGTTCAATCTTGAGGTCCTGATAGCGGCTGAGTTTTTCCTGTTTTTTTTTGTCAATGCGACTGTCACCTGGGATGGCAACATCAATGATCCAAACCTTGTTCTTTTCCACAACTGTGATGTCTGGTGTGTTGTGTTCCAGAACTTTGTCAGTCTGGATTCGGAAGTCCCACAGTATCTTTGCGTGTTCATTTTCCACAACCTTTGTAGGTTTGTGATCCCACCAGTTCTTTACTGCTGGCAGGTGGTACTTGAGGCATAAGTTCCAATGAATCATTTGGGCCACATAGTTGTGCCTCTGTTTGTAGTCTGTCTGTGCGATTTTTCTTACAGCAGCTGAGGATATGATCAATGGTTTCGTCGGTTTCCTTGCACAGTCTGCATTTTGGGTCATCAGCTGATTTTTCAATCTTGGCCTTAATTGCCTTTGTTCTGATGGCTTTCTCCTGGGCTGCAAGGATCAGGCCTTCTGTCTCCTTCTTCAGGGTCCCATTTGTGAGCCATAGCCAGGTCTTCTCCTTATCAGCTTTTCCTTCAATTTTGTCAAGGAACTTTCCATGCAATGTTTCGTTGTGCTAGCTGTCAGCTCTAGTTTGTAGTGCGGTTTTCTTGTACTGTTTTTTTGTCTGCTGTGCTTTGAGGAGTTATTATTATTATTACATTTATTATTTCACTCTATTATTATTAAAAGGATACATAAGCACATTTACATTGAAGAAGATGAAAATGATGATTTAATCAGAGTTGAACAGTCATATCTTAAATTACAGTTTGATGTAAAGATTCAAAAACATTTAAACTACTGTGTTGTCGAAGGCTTTCATGGCCGGGATCACAGGGTTGTTGTATGTCTTTCGGGCTGTGTGGCCATGTTCCAGAAGTATTCTCTCCTGACGTTTCGCCCACATCTATGGCAGGCAGCCTCAGAGGTTGTGAGGTATGGAATTTAAACTATTGATGCCTCAATTAATGTAATTTTATTGGCATCTCGGCTTATACTGGAGTCAATGTTTTCCTAGTTTTTTGTGGTAAAATTAAGTGTCTTGGCTTATATTTGGGTCGGCTTATACTTTAACTCAGCAGGCTTTTGCCATATTCTTCTTAAGAGAGTCATTTCCTAGCAGAGACAGACCCAAGATATTTTGCTGCCTGAGGCAAAAGACAATCAACTTCCCCATTTTATGTACCAAAATTGGACTTCCCATTGAATAACTAGAGTTGTAAGGATAGGATTGTCCACTGGTCCCAAGGCAAGAGGCTCATTTAAGTCAAAGAATATACACAGCTCTATCTTTTTTTTGGGGGGGGGATGAGAGAAATGGAAAAGGCAATTGTACCATTGTTTCTTAGCATGTGTTGCTTGAGGCAACTCACTTTACTTAGTGATTAGAAATTGGACAGCTCTTTCGTGTTGCTGAGATCACATGACAAACAACAACAACAGAAATCTACACTGGGCCCAGTGACCACCCCTCCCCTCTCATGTTAGTGCAACGTCTCGCAGGCTACTCAAGACCATTTAAATGCTAAAACTATTAAATGTGTGCCAGATCCCCAAACATACAGCCTAACTCATTAAAATTTAATTATAAAAGGGCAGCTGAGCCCGGTATGAGGTTTTGACTCAGGAGCCACGCAGGAAAAAAATACAAACACATAACGCGGAAATCGCCCAACCAGATTTGGTCCCAGCTATCCATGACAACTCAGTCAGCTGAACAGTTGCGCAGAAACAATGCTCACACAGAAAAAAAAAAGCAAAAACAAAACAAGAGACCTTCTCCCTCCTGATTCCTTTCTAAAGTCTTCCCTGGACGAAACGTGCTTCTGTATTTTATACACACCAAGAATGGTGTCATATGCAGATGTCTCAATTTTAAACTGTAATGAAAGCTGTCAAAAAAAGAGGCAAGGACACAATGTGTATTCTCTCTCCCCCCTGCATGCATGTGTGAGAAAGAAAGAGGGAGAGAAAAGAAGAAGAGAGGAAGAGAAAAAAGATTCTTCAAAAAATATTATTTTACCAATTTGCAAAATGTAGACCTCCTTCTACCAAAATGCTTCACTCTTTCCATCAATAACAATGCTGTGGCTGGAACAATGTTTTGAAATACTTGTTTCCTTTTCTACTTCTTTCCCCCCCTTCCAAAAAAGCCTTCTGCTAAAATATTAAGATGCTTTAATTGCAGGAAAATGTATTCGTATTCTGCAATCATTTATGCCGCATTTGAGCCTTGGTTTTGAGCATTATGTATCCCACTTTTATTGTATTAAAACGGCCTCTGCCTAACCACCCCGTACACAGCGAGATGCTACCTTGCTGGAGAATGAAGACAGAAATATATTTTACATTTCTTGTCAGATTGAACTTTAAGACATCTTGACTGCTTTCTCTATAATTTAAACATCACAGCCCAAATGGCAACATGCTTTGTTCAGTTCCAGTTGTGTGAAGTTTGAGTGCTTCATTGATTCCAAGGAAGCCTATGGCTGGCACATCCAGGAGGGCGCCTGCATTACGCTTTCCTGCGGCAGCATGTCAAACCATTATAGGAGGGACCAGAATGTCACTGTGGTCTCAATGGTTCGTCAGCTGAAGGATACGGCTAACAAATGTAAAAACCAAACTTCAGAGGAGCGGCTTCTCTGTGCTAAGTGATCTGTATTCCCTCTGAATTTACTTTCCCCTAACCCCGTGAAATTAACAGTACTTTCTGACATCCGACCCTCTGACCCCACATATAATAAGAATTTAAAAAGCACCATGCATGAGTGTGCCTGCGTAATGCAAAACTGGGGAAAAATGACCATGTCACTGTTTTTTATTATACAAAAACCTTCTCCGTCTCCATTGCATGCTTCATATGGCGAGCGAGTGCTTGGCTTAAAGTTATTACAAAGGGGGGAAACACACAGTTTTAACTGTAATACTTCACTCTCCATGACTTTTATAGACAGTAAATTTGTAGCAAATACATATCGCCACCCCCTTCTCTTCACCGCCTCCCCTTCCCCCCTCCCTCCATAAGGCTTTGCATGCCATTAAAGCAGATGTTTACCAAGATAAGTGGTAAAATAGGCTAGAGATGTGGGATTTTTTTTTAAATAAAAAAAGCAAGCACACACATAACTAGGAGACGGTTCAAAAAGGGAGTCACTTCTAGGGTGCTGGTTGCCAAGGGTGCAAGCGTATGCACAATGCGAAGGTCTCGGGGTTTAAGAGGCAGAGGCAGGAAAGTGTTAGGTGGAAATGATTTTGCAGTTATCAGGCTCAGGGGATGACAGCGTACAAGAGTAAGAACAAGGTGCTATGTGGCTTTTTCTTCACTGTGAAGTAAAGATTGGCAGCTGGAAGTAAGGCTTACAGGCAGACCTGCACACAGGACCTCTTCACCCAGGACTCATAATCACTACTCAAAGGAAAATGCATTTACCAGTAAAAAGCGGCTGTAGCCATCAGAAGTGTGCTTAAAACACCACTTAAATATCACTTTATACGCTATTACTTGCAAACTGTGGCTTGGTATTAAATTATACTTGCATAGGCTTTTGCTTAGGTGCTGATAATGCTTTTGAGGTTGCATTGGTGAGGAAGCATTTAGGCTGCTTTACCAGAGACGTGACTGGAATATCCCATTGGGCTGACAGTGACAGGGTGAAAAATTGCAGAACTGTACTTTCTTTCCCCATATAGATTGTAATTTTAATTGTCATTGTGGCCCTTCTGTTTTAATTATGGGACTTCTTTGATATATACCAGGACATCGTATTGAATGAAAATATGGTGCTATAATAGTCTCTTTATAATTAATGACCACATGTAGATCTTGGTGCATAAAAGGAAAGGAATAAATGAACAATTTATTTAACTAGGTTTTGGATTTCTTTCTGTCTTCCAGTGAATGTAAAATGGTCTTAGGGCTTCCGAGGCTGTTTGATGCAAAGACCGCAGATAATATTGAATAAAATTACAAAAGGGGAGATTACAAAATGTATTAGGAGATATAGCCACACAGTTCACTTACAAATGGGAACATTTACTTATTTGTGGTCGTTGATAAAGGAATTAATTATATTAATATGTACAGTAAGCTTCCCCCTCCCCCCGGTTTACTTACAAAAATGACTTATAAAAATATTTCACTCCTCTCACATTATAAAGAAATAACTTACCAGTTAGTAGAATCTTATCAACTGGAGTTTGTTATCCCTACCAATATGCATACTTTAAAAAAGAGAGAGAAATACAAATTTCCCATTTTTAGTTTTGCTTTCTGAATGTGATGGATTTATATCATGTAAAAAATTTTTATTCTGTATTAAACAGGAGCAGTTACTGGAAAAGCCTGTTATAAAACATAACTAATTTCATTCACCCATCCAACACAGGACAAAACATTTTAAAAAATACACCGCAGACTGAGCGTTTTCCCACATCTAACACACGGGGTGGATTTTAATATATTTTTAAAAAAACCTACACTGACCAGCAAACGGTCAAATCATAAGCATTTCAAGAGAGCACAAATCTCTGTGGATTTCTGAAAAGCAGACATATTTGTCCAGTGTCTGTCACAGTAAAACTCGAAAATATACCCTGACAAGCTTCTGCTAATTTTATTGTGGCGTCGAGTAGTGTGCATACATCCCGTGTTGTATGACTGCAGTTCAATTGCAGAGCAGGATAAAATTGGATCGGCAGAGACAGGGACTACCCTGGGGTCAGCTGCGACCATGCCACTTCGATGTGATGTCTACTTGGGGTGATGGTGTGTAAATAAACGTAGGGAATTGCAAATCTTGTCATGGCCACGCAGAACAGCTCAAGCATTTAAAGATGGTTGCCCGCAAACCTAACTGGAAGGTGGTTGCTCTGTGTGGTGGCTTAGGAAAAGGGGGAGGGAAAAAGAGGGGGGAATGAAAAGAAAGAAAGAAGAAGCTCAATCCTTTTGCTCCAGTCTTCTCCTTCTTGACATATCTGAGATCACTGACCCAGCAATTTATTGCTGAAGGGATTAATCACTAAATTGTTTTTCATTTTAGCGGAAAGTAAAGCATCTAACTAACCACATTCTAATATCGTTCTTTTTAAAAAGCTTAGCTGCTGCTCTGATGTGTGCAGATGCTTTTCTGTTTACATATTCTCTTCTTTGATTTATGTGTGTATGTATGTGTGTCTGCAAAGCGGGCTATGTCTTTTATTACCTTACCGGTGCAATGAATTAAAATACACAAAAAGTTCCGTGATATCTCTTTTGGCGAAGAGCAAACTTTCATAATGTTAGAAAATAAAATATTATAGGATTTGCATTTTCAGCTTATGAATCTAATTTCGTTCCATTGCAGCCTGTAGTGCTCATTAAAATCGGCTCGGAGTTTTGCTACTTTTGACCAATAAGATGCATTTTAACCAATTCGTACCTGTTTTTCTGTTATTCCCCCCACACACGACAATTACATTTCATTACAAATTTATAAAATCATTTACATTTTAGCAGTTTAAATGTTTCTGCTGACATTTTGTAACTATTACCCTCTTGTAGAATGGCATATGTTCAGGCAGTTAATAAAAAATTAAATGGAATAGCACAAGACAAGGTGAAGTTTTGTAGCCGAGTGTTCTGCACATTTCTGAAAATACCATCTTTGTGTTGCAAATTGTGATGTGAGGTTAGGGCGATGCCAATATATGTATTTGTCATAACTGTCACAAAGTCCACGAACCAGCCAATCATTCTGCTCCTAATTAGACAGTTACTTTTTTTCTTTTTAGAAAGCATTCCCATGTATCATGGTATCTCAGATTCTCAAAAGGTATTTAATGTCTAGGAGGCTGGAGACAGGAGAGAGGTTTTAACTGTTTGTGTGATTCCTACTAATGTATTATAGAGCACAACAGCTTTAAATTGGAGAAAAATGCTCAGAGCATCTGACTTTAACTAAAGTTTCAAAACAGTGACTATTAAGATTTGGAACCTTTTCTTGTCTGAGTTTTATATATGTTTAAAGAAATGTATGTTGCAAAGAAATTAAGCTAGTCAGTGATGCATTGTTTTTCTCTTAGCAGCTTAGAAAACAGTTACTTACCGGTAGAAGGAAATCTCACTGAATTATTTCCTAAGAAGTGCTTTTGAGATGGCAACTTTAGGGTTTATTTACTAAAGGTACATCAGGTATTAATATATCTGAAAATGGTTTATTTTGCAGTAAAACCAAAGATTTCTACTTTAATTTTATTTTCTGTTCCTAAAAAAAATGTTATGCCTCAAATGCAACTTTTTATGAAGGTTTAGACACCATGTCCAGCCAGTTGCTATTTATTATTATTATTATTATTATTATTATTATTATTATTATTATTATTATTGTTTTATTATATGACACAGCAAACAAGATAGACATGCTGGATTTCATATCACAAAATCACAAGTCGAACACTTCCCAAGTGTCTAGGACTGTGTGATGTATTTTCGGATGATGCGTGCAGATCCCAGTAGGGTGGCCTTTTGCAGTTGACAGATTGTAATTTTGTCAATGTCTATGGTTTCCAAATGCCGGCTGAGATCTTTTGGCACGGCACCCAGTGTGCCCATCACGACTGGGACCACCTGCACTGGTTTCTGCCAGAGTTTTGAAGTTCAATCTTGAGGTGCTGAGTTTTTCCTGTTGTTTTCCGTCAATGCGACTGTCACCTGGGATGGCAACATCAATGATCCAAACCTTTTTCTTTTCCACAAATGTGATGTCTGGTGTGTTGTGTTCCAGAACTTTGTCAGTCTGGATTCGGAAGTCCCACAGTATCTTTGCATGTTCATTTTCCACAACCTTTGCAGGTTTGTGATCCTTATTATTATTATTATTATTATTATTATTATTATTATTATTATTTCCAGTTGTAATCATTCCATGTTTATCCCCAGCTACTTTTGTCTTACTTCTCATTATTACCTTTAGAGCAACTAAGGCTCTTCCACACAGCTGAATAGAATCACACATTATCTGCTTTAAACTGGAATATATGGCAGTGTGGACTCAGATAACCCAGTTCAAAGCAGATATTGTGGAATTTTCTGCCTTGACAGTCTGGGTTATATGGCTGTGTGAAAGGGCCCTGAGTGAGTGAAAGAAAAAGGAGAGAGGAAGGGGAAGAGAAGGAAAGAAAGAGGGGAACTAATTTGGAAATACTGAGTAATTAATATTATCTATTGTTTACACTACTAGGAGGGAGCCCCCAGATGGCGTAGTGGACTAAGTGACTTGAAGGTTGGGTTGCTGACCTGAAAGCTGCCAGGTTCGAATCCCACCTGGGGAGAGTGTGGATGAGCTCCCTCTATCAGCTCCAGCTCCATGCGGGGACATGAGAGAAGCCTCCCACAAGGATGGTAAAAACATCAAAACATCCGGGTGTCCCCTGGGCAACGTCCTTGCAGACGGCCAATTCTCTCACTCCAGAAGCAACTCCGGTTGCTCCTGACACGAAAAAAAAAAAACTACTAGGAGCATAGTGCCTTCTTTCTAAGCCTGGTTTTAGTTCTTCGTTCAATGGTATATTTAGGTCTGTAAACACTGAGAGAAAGAGCTTCAAATTAGGGTTGGTCATCCTGATGTTCATAGAATCCAAGTTCCAGCAGACCTAGTCAATAGTGAGGAGTGATGGGAATTATAGTGCAACTACATCTAAAGTGCCTCATGATACCCTTGGTGTAAATTGCCGACTTTTCTTATGGATAATATTGTTGCCTTTTAGAGATGCCTTACCAATTGCCCTTGCCCCTTTATGAAGTTACATTGTGAGGTTGCTTAAACAATTTTTTAAATTTAGAAAAAGACAGACTAACATAAGGAGCTACTTTGCAAGGAGCATCTTCCCACAATATGATGATTTATTTCTAAAGTTATTTCCCTGTTTTTCATTGTTAAGACAATCTCAAAGTGGGATAGAGTAGTAACGCCAACAAAGGATGTTTGCACTTAATATACTGCAAAGGATCGTTACCTTGTCGTGGTGCTGGGGCTTGGACACCTCGATGATGCCATGAGCTATACCGTGCAGGGCCACCCAAGACGGGAAGGTCATGGCAGAGAGGTCAGACTAAATACGATCCCTGGGGAAGGTAATGGCAACCCACCCCAGTATTCTTGCCATGAAAACTACATGGATCAGTACAACCAGAGAAATGTCGGTATACCATTGGAAGATAGGACTCCCAGGTCGGAAGATGATCAAAATGCTACTGGGGAGGAGCAGAGGACTAGTCCAACTAGCCCCAGATCTGATGACACAGTTAGGTCAAAGCTGAAAGGAAGGCTAATGGCTGACGGTGCTGGAGGTGAACGACAAATCTGATGTTCTAAAGATCAACACACAATAGGAACCTGGAATGTAAGATCTATGAGCCAGTGCAAACTGGATGTGGTTATTTGTGAGATGTCAAGATTAAAGATAGACATTCTGGGAGTCAGTGAACTGAAATGGACTGGAATGGGCCACTTCACAACAGATGACCACCAGATCTACTACTGCAGACAAGAGGAACACCGAAGAAATGGAGTAGCTTTCATAATTAATAACCAAGTTGCTAAAGCAGTGCTTGGATACAATCCAAAAAATTACAAAATGATCTCAATTTGAGTTCAAGGCAAGCCGTTTAACATCACAGTGATCCAAATATACGCCCCAACCACAGATGCTGAAGTAGCAGAATTAGATAAGTTCTATGAGGATCTGTAGCACGTACTGGATAACACACCAAAAAGAGACATTATTTCCATTACAGGAGATTGGAATGCTAAGGTGGGCAGTCAAATGACAACCGGGATCACAGGCAAGCATGGTCTGGGACAACCAAATGAAGCAGAACGTAGGCTGATAGAATTTTGCCAGGAAAACTCACTGTGCATAACAAACATCCTTTTCCAACAACCTAAAAGACGGCTTTACACATGGACTTCACCAGATGGTCAAAACCAAAATCAGATTGACTACATCCTTTGCAGCCAAAGGTGGCGGACATCCATCCAGTTGGTGAAAACAAGACCTGGAACTGACTGTAGTTCAGACCACCTACTTCTTATTTCACAATTTAGAATCAAACTAAAGAGAATGGGGAAAATACACAGACCAATTAGATATGATCTCACAAATATTCCTAGTGAATATGCAGTGGAGGTGAAGAATAGATTTCAGGGAGTAGATTTAAGAAATAGAGTCCCAGAAGAACTATGGACAGAAGTCCACAACATTGTTCAGGAGGCAGCAACAGAGTACGTCCCAAAGAAAAAGAAAACCAAGAAGGCAAGATGGCTGTCTGCTGAGACCCTGGAAGTAGCCCAAGAAAGAAGGAAGGCGAAAGGAATCAGTGATGAGGGAGAGATGCCCAACTAAACGCACAATTCCAGAGGTTAGCCAGAAGAGACAAAGAACTATTTTTAAACAAGCAATGCATGGAAGTGGAAAAAGGCAATAGAATAGGAAGGACAAGAGACCTCTTCCAGAAAATCAGAAACATCGGAGGCAAATTTCAGGCAAAAATGGGCATGATCAAGAACAAAGATGGCAGGGACCTAACAGAAGCTGAAGAGATCAAGAAAAGGTGGCGAGAATATACAGAAGATCTTTATAGGAAAGATAATAATATAGCTTTGATGGTGTGGTGAGTGAATTAGAACCAGACATCCTGAGGAGTGAGGTTGAATGGGCCTTAAGAAGCATTGCCAATAACAAGGCAGCAGGAGATGATGGGATCCTAGCTGAGTTGTTTAAAATCTTGGAAGGTGATGCTGTCAAGGTGATGCATGCCATATGCCAGCAAATATGAAAAACACAAGATTGGCCATCAGATTGGAAAAAATCAATTTATATCCCCATACCCAAAAAGGGAAACGCTAAAGAATGCTCAAATCTCTGTACAGTGGCACTTATTTCCCATGCCTATAAGGTAAGGCTCAAGATCCTGCAAGGCAAACTCCAGCAATACATGAAGCAAGAGTTGCCAGATGTCCAAGCTGGGTTCAGAAAAGGCAGAGGAACGAGAGATCAAATTGCCAATATCCGCTGGATAATGGAGAAAGCTAGGGATTTTCAGAAAAAACATCTACTTCTGCTTTATTGACTATTCTAAAGCCTTTGACTGTGTGGATTATAATAAATTGTGGCATGTTCTTGGTGGCATGGGGATTCCAAGTTACTTTGTCTGTCTCCTGAGAAATCTGTATAAAGATCAAGTAGCCACAGTAAGAGCAGATCACGGAACAACAGACTGGTTCAAGATTGGGAAAGGAGTGCGGCAGGGCTGCATACTTTTACCCTACCTATTCAACTTGTACGCAGAACACATTATGTGACGTGCGGGGCTTGATGAATCCAAGGCCGGAGTTAAAATTGCTGGAAGAAACATTAACAACCTTAGGTATGCAGATGATACCACTCTGATGGCCGAAAGTGAGGAAGAGCTGAGGAGCCTTATCACCAAGGTGAAAGAAGTAAGTGCAAAAGCTGGGTTACAGTTAAACATCAAGAAAACCAAGATCATGGCAACCACACCTATTGATAACTGGCAAATAGAGGGAGAAAATGTGGAGGCAGTGACAGATTTTATATTTCTAGGCGCGAAGATCACTGCAGATGCAGACTGCAGCCAGGATATCAGAAGACGTTTACTTCTTGGGAGGAGAGCAATGGCCAACCTTGATAAAATAGTGAAGAGCAGAGACATCACACCGGCAATGAAAGTCCGCATAGTGAAAGCAATGGTATTTCCCATAGTAACCTGTGGATGCGAAAGCTAGATCATGAGGAAGGCTGAGCGAAGGAAGATAGATACTTTTGAACTTTGGTGCTGGAGGAAAATCCTGAGAGTGCCTTGGACCGCAAGAAGATCCAACCAGTCCATCCTCCAGAAAATAATGCCCGACTGCTCACTGGAGGGAAGGATATTAGAGGCAAAGCTGAAGTATTTTGGCCACATCATGAGGAGACAGGAAAGCTTGGAAAAGATCATGATGCTGGGGAAAATGGAAGGAAAAAGGAAGAGAGGCCGACCAAGGGCAAGATGGATGGACGGTATCCTTGAAGTGACTGGGTTGACCTTGAAGGAACTGGGGGCGGCAACGGCCGACAGGGAGCTCTGGTGTGGACTGGTCCATGAGGTCACGAAGAGTCGGAAACGACTGTGTGATTGAGCAGCATCATACTTCAAGTAAAGGATGTTTCTCACTTCATGGTTAAGCCTATGTTCACCCAAAATCAGAGCTATCTTAACACCTTCCATTGTGAAATGAGTGCTTTGTTTATGGCATGTATTTCTAATATTAAAAGCTTCCACTATTTTAAACATATTTCTCTATGGGAGATCTTGAAATGATCTCCTATTCCAGCTTAATGACAGATTCATCACAAGGCCAATGATTCTTTTTAAAAAGTTAACAAAACTCCTGTGTAACTAGATCAGAGAGTACCCCAGTTTGATCTTGAATAAGGCAAAGTGTCATTGCTTTTAGGGACAAGGCGAGCCCAAAGCATGAAATGAGAAATAACTTTAACTCCTTCAAGCCCATTTTAATTCTACATTCAGTAAGCACATCCTAGAAGTTTTAACAGTCATAGCAGATTAACCTTGCCTGTGCTTTTGGAAGCTAGTCATCAGATGAATTTACATGCTGCTGGATGAAAATGCTGTTTGGAGAGAGATTGAGAGTTTATTTGATTAAATCCTTTTCTCCACTACCTTGACCTCCTTCTTGTGAAATAATCAGAATTGTTTAGCAAGAATATTCAGACATTAATAATGAATTGGTTTGGATATGGCTTCTCTTTTGCACAGCAACACCCATTGGTGTTATTTATTTGTCGCTTCTATTTATGCACCCATCTTTTTTCTAGGCCAGTGATGTTAAAGATATAAATGTGACAGATGATTTGTTTGGTGAAGAAGGGATTGTGTTTAGCATAGGTGTGGAGACAACAATGTGCAAAAACTTAACCACTAGTCTTTTGTATACTTCCTTGGCTTTCTCCTTCATCAACCAATGATGTGAGGTTTATGCAATGAAAGACTACCATAACCAATTGTGTGCTGTTATGTGCTTGAAGTTGTCACTATACAGAACTGGCGAGGCCCTATTGGTTAAGTTTGAGTAGACCAATTCAACGGTTAAATGGAGAGTTAAACACAAACACTATATATTTATGTCGGTTGAGATAAGATTTGGGGCTGTTCTGAGATGTAAGAAAGGAGCTTCCCAACTCTGCTGCCATATCCTCTTTTTTGGAGACTCCCTGGATCTTATAATCTGCAGTATTGTAAACCCAGAATAGCACTCATTGATTTAGAGCTTTGGAATACATGTGAATGTGACATTTTGGTATCCCTAAGGTTAGGCACTCTCTTGGTGACTTTCAGCCAACTCTCTATGCATGATATTTTATTGTTAAGAAATAACTTTAATCATTGAGCTTATAAAGTTCAATTTAAAAAAAGAATTAGTTAAGTTCTAGTACAGTGGCCTAGAAAGTAGTTATTTACATTGACTTAAAGTCAACTAACGGGCCCAAGGAGTTCATGCAATGGGATTGGCAAAATAGATGATATATGATATATTATTCAGGAATGTATAATATATCAGAGTGCATGATCATTCACTGGCTGGCCATTTTGGCTACACAAAAACTTTACATTTGCTCAATAGACAATTTTTGTGGCCTAGAATGAGAAAAGGTGTTAAAGGCTATTTACAAGAGTGCTCCCATGGCCTAGTGGATTAAAGCCTCATGACTTGAAGGTTGGGTTGCTGACCTGAAGGCTGCCAGGTTCAAATCCCACATGGGGGAGAGCACAGATGAGCTCCCTCTATCAGCTCCAGCTCCATTACCACAAGGATGGTAAAAACATTAAAAAAAAAACATCTGGGCGTCCCCTGGGCAACGTCCTTGCAGACAGCCAATTATCTCACACCAGAAGCAACTCAGGTTGCTCCTGACACGAAAATAAAAAAGGAGTGCTCCATGTGTGTCAGGACTAAGCAAAAGTTGAGAAATCCCATGTTATTATTACGAACAGTGGCTGATCCCAGTAGCCTATGGAAACAAATCACTGTGGATTTCATTATGGAGCTGCCCAATAGCAGGAGCCAAACAGTTTTCTGGACTGTTATTCACTTGTTTTTGAAACAGGACCATTTTGTGCCATTAAAGCAACTCCTCAATGCTAAGCTATTGTTATAACATGTCTATAGGGTGCCCTGAGCACATAATGTCTGATTTGGAGCTGCAATTTACTGCTAAATATTGGAAGGGTTTTCTTATCCTGCAGAGACAGAACAAGCCCTAAGCTCTGCCTTCCATTCTATGATAGATGGGGCAGCAAAGTGCATCCAAAATACTCTTGAACAGTTTCTGAAATGTTACTTAAGCTACCAACAAGTTGATTTGATAGATTTTCTCTCTTTTGCAGAAGATGCTTATAACAATGCAGCACATTCAAGCTCAGGTGTGACCCCTTTCAGGGTGGTACATGGGCAGGATCTTGTTCCATTTCCTGAACTGCCAATGCACCCATCTAAGAAAACCCTCGGAGTGGAGCACTAAAATATCTAGCAATTGGCCAATAATTCTATGTTCTTTACACAAAGCAAGGACAGATTACAAATGGTTTGCTGACCAAAAGCACACTCCACAGTGGGATTTCAAGTTTTTGAAAATGGTCCAGCCTTCAAAGAAACTGGCTCCAAAGTTTGTGGGCCCGTACTCTATTTCAAAGATCATCAGCCTAGTGGCTGTTCAGCTACAGCTGCCAAACAACTTAAAATGGGTGTATCCCGTCCTTCATTGCAGTTTGCTCAAACCAGTTTGTACTCAATCAAGATGGCAACCCAGGGTCCGGATTCCTGACCCCATTCTAAGTGATGGACAGCAATATTTTGAATTAAAGGATACTTTAGATTCTAGATGTGATCATGGAAAAATTTCAATATTTGAAAGACTTTCCTGACCCTGAATGGATGAACCAGAAGGATGTTCATGTGCCACAGATGGTCAAGAAATTCCATCTGTTGTATGCTTTGAAACCACATTAGTTGTCTGATTAGTTGAGATGTTGTAGTTGTTGTTTCTGTACAACAAATAGGACTTATAGCATGTCATTTTGTTGTCGTTTCCCCTCTCTTCTCTCCCTTCTCTTCTGTCTTTTTCTTTTAGTAGGGGAAGCATGTCATGGATCATCCTGGTGTTTGATGGAACTCCATACCATCTCCATGTCATAACTGTGGCCAGTGAAACAAATGTAAACATCTGGGTTTCAGCATGGAAAAGTGCTGATAATCTAGGTGTATCCTGACAATTGGCTAATAATGAGAATTAGTTCAAACTGACTTAGCTGGCAAAATGAACTTTCATGAACTGAAGGGGATGGGGTTCCAGGTAGTAGTAAAATCAGAGTTTTCACACATGTTCTTTATTCACAACTTTTTTCCTGTAATGTAAGTAACTAGGCATTAACAGTTAATTCCAAGACATCCTTGTGAGTGACTCTAGTTTGCCAGAGCAGTTCTGCAAGCCATCACAGCTATAGGATCACTTTTTTGGTAAAAGAATGCTGTCCCTTCCAAATAGAGTGAATTTGTAAAAGATGTGTATGTTCTTTATTATTATTCTTTTTTATTTTGCAATCGATTTGACCCGAATATTCAACAGCTTCCATTCCACATCACATATGTCATTTCTTAACTGGATTGATAGATATGCCTACGTTGGGGTAGGACTATGAGTCTTCACTAACTTTGTTCTTGAAGCAAGAAATGAATACTATTAGCAGTTTTCTTCTCACAGCGAGAAACTCTTTCAAAATTGCAGTTTTTATTGTCTAGATACAGTTTGGGACATATGTAGCATAAAACTCGCTCTAAAACAGAATTTTTGAGAAAAAATAGGATTTTATGCACAAAAGTGTTATTCTGTTTTCTGCACAAAGTCTGTAGTTGGAGATTTATTCTGTGTAAAGTTGGCAATTCTTTTAACACAGAAAAGAGCATGCATATTTACTCTCACAAACCTGTGTGAATTTTGCTCAGAATAACTATCAGACAACAAATATTTTAATTAGTTCAGGAACATAATTTGTGGGCATTTAAACTATTTTTTTTAAAAAAATATTCCTTTTTCCTATGTGTTAGAACCATGCCACAAGAAGAAAACATCTAAATTAAGCTTTGTTGCGATTTGTTTCTTAATAACACTGAATCCATTATTGCATATGAAATAACTTGCCTTTTAACCTACCAAAGTGTTGTTATCTCATGTGTGTATAAGTGTCAGCTCACTCCAGCCGCTCGAGAATGAAGACGCGAGACCAGTGCGTAAACAAGGTGAATGTTTACTGAAGGATAACTGACGCATAAGAAGCCAAGAGTGCTGGGTGATGCCCTCGGGTCCCTTTTTATACCCTCCTCCCACATTCAAACATGCAATTCCCGCTCAGTGAAAAACCCGCGCACAGTACCCGCCAAAAACCCCCTTTGTCCGTTGATGTCTCAAGGCCGGCCCCGGCCTGCTTATCAGTTCAGGAATGCGCGGGAATGTCAGGGGCCTGATTCCCGGCGCCAATGTGAAGGCCCGGGAAACATGGGTCCTGACATGGTGTCCTCCTCCTCTTCTTCCTCTTCCTCCTGGAAAGAAACAACCGAAATAGTTTGTACTTTCGCTGCGTTTCTCTCAGTGCCGCCGCCACATCCTGCCACCCAGCTCTGATCCTTGTTCGCCATTCCCTGCCTTCGAACTCCCCCTCTTCTTTCCACTCGGGCAACTTTGGGAACGGCGCTACTTCTTGGCCGTATACAATCTCAAAGGGGGATCTCCCTGTGGCGGAGTGCGTCGCCCCGTTAAAGGCTGCCTCAGCGAAAGGTAATAGGTCAGCCCAGTCGTTCTGCCTACGGTTGGAATATATTCTCAGGTATTGCGCCAGCGTCTGCTGCGTGCGTTCGACCCCCCCGTTGGTCATAGGGTGGAACGCTGAGCTTAAGCTCCTCTCCGCCCCCAGCATCTGTAAGAACTTCCCCCAAAACCTCGCCGTGAACTGGACCCCCCTATCGCTAATTACCTTCTCGGGGCACCCATGCAGGCGATAAATGTGTTTAATATACAGCTCGGCAAGTTTCTCAGCCGAGGGGAGTTTCTGTAGTGGCACGAAGTGGGCCTGTTTGGAAAACAGGTCCAAAACAGTCCAAATGTATCGACACCCCCGGCTAGGGGGTAGCTCGCCCACAAAATCCATCGCTATGCATTCCCACGGTCTCGTGGGTTCTACTACGGTTTGTAACAGCCCTTGTGGCTTCCCGGGGGTTGTTTTGTTTTCTGCACATAGGTCACATTTGGCGATGTGTGACTTCACATCCCCCCTCATCCCTGGCCACCAACATTGCCTTGCTAATAGCTTTATGGTTTTTGTAAGCCCCAGGTGGCCCGCCCCTTTACTGTCATGATACCGTTTCAACATTTCTGGTCGCAATATTTCAGGAATGTACAGCTTTTTGTTGACAAACATCAAACCTCCATGCAGTTCCCCCTTCCCCTTATTGGAAATCAACCAGGCATCCCCCTGATATGCTTGCTTTAATTCCTTCTCCCATGTTTCCCCCTCCGCCTTGACGGCCGTGAGTTTATTCTCTCTTTCAGCTTGCGCCCTGGTTGTGACCGCTAGGCTCCACTGTTTGTCTGAGAATACCCCTCCCTCGGAGTCTTGGGGCCCCACCTCATGCTGAGGCATGCGTGAGAGCGCGTCAGCCAGTACATTATGTTTCCCCTGGAAAAATTTCAATTGGAAGTCGAATCTGCTGAAATACTGGGCCCATCTCATTTGCTTGGGGGACAGTTTGCGAGGGGATCTCAGGTATTGTAAATTTTTATGGTCAGACCACACTTCAAAAGGGGTCCCGCTTCCTTCCAAGAGGTGTCTCCAGCATTCCAGTGCTCTCAAGATGGCCAGTGCTTCCCTTTCCCAAATCGGCCAGCGCTTCTCTACATCACTGAATTTTCGCGACAGGTACCCGCATGGTTTAAGGTTACCCTCCCGGTCCCTTTGCAACAGGACCGCCCCATACGCACAATCGGAGGCGTCGCAATGTACAACAAATTGCTTGGACATATCGGGGTGTTGCAACACCGGTTCCTCTGTAAATTTTCCCTTTAGGGCTTCAAAGGCCTCTTGGCATTCCCTTGTCCACGCCAGCTTAGCCCCCGGGGCCTTTACTCTGGTCGTTTCCCCCCTCCCCTTTGTCTTTAGCAGATCTGTCAGTGGCAGTGTTAGTTGTGCAAAGTCTTTCACAAACGTCCGGTAGAAATTCGCAAACCCAAGGAAGGACTGCAGTTGTTTACGGGTTTTTGGGGCCTCCCACCCTTTCACATCCTCCACCTTAGCGGGGTCCATGGCTATCCCTTGGGATGAAATTCTGTATCCCAGGAAGTCTATTTGGTCTTTGTTGAATTCGCATTTAGCTATCCTGGCATAGAGTTTTGCTTCTCTTAGCTTTTGGAGTACTTCCCTCACCAATTGGACATGCTGCTGTTTGGTTTCCCCTCTTATTAATATGTCATCTAGGTAGACATAGACCCCCCTGTGTAACAACGGGTGGAGTACCTCGTTAATTAACTGCATAAATACGCTTCCTGCATTTTTTAAACCAAAAGGGCACACTCGGTAGTTGAATAATCCATAATTACAGGAGAAAGCAGTCTTCCACCTGTCTTCTGGCTTGATCCTTAATTTGTGGTACGCTTCAATTAAGTCCAATTTCGTGAATATTTTCCCCTCTGCCAGTTGGGACAACAAATCCTTCATTAGGGGTAATGGGTATTTGTTATCTGTGCTGATTGCGTTCAGATTTCTATAGTCAATACATAGCCTAAGCGAATTGTCCTTTTTACGCCTGAACAACACTGGGGCCCCCAGGGGGGAATTCGATGGTTCTATGAAACCCCGTGCCAAGTTTTTGTCAATATACTTCCTCAGTTCCTCCTTTTCCTGCGCAGACATCGGGTAGATTTTAGCTTTGGGGAGTTCTGCCCCTGGCACTAGTTCGATCCCTACCTCTACTCTCCTTTTGGGTGGAAATTTATCGGCTCCCTTTTCGTCAAAAACATCAACAAAGTCACGATATTCCTCGGGTAATTGCCTAGCCAGTTCTTCCAACCTGCCAAGTTCTTCTTCCCCCTTGTTGCCTATCTCTTTCTCTATCTTTTTGAAGAGTAGGCTCCTAGCCTCCCAATCAATAAGTGGATTGGCCTGTTCCAACCATGGCATGCCTAATATTACGTTATAGGTCGCCATTGGGGATATGACAAACGACACCTCTCCTCCCCAGGTTCCTATCTGGCATTTGACCTTCTCTATGGAGTGTTTAGCCACCCCTCCTGAGGCCAGGGATCCATCGAGCTGCGAGAACGCGAGCGGTGTCCCAAGCGCCACCGTCTCGCATCCCAATTCCCCTGCTAGTTCGGGTGTAACGATGTTCCTCGAGCACCCGCAGTCGATAAAAGCTTTACATGTGGCGTGTTTGTCCTTCCCCTCTATTCTAATTGGCATTACTAGCATTCTTTTGTCATGACTTACTAGCTCATCGGGTCGGCT
Organism: Anolis carolinensis; assembly: GCF_035594765.1. Lineage (NCBI taxonomy): Eukaryota > Metazoa > Chordata > Lepidosauria > Squamata > Anolidae > Anolis > Anolis carolinensis. Next base: position 221,563,510 of record NC_085841.1, read on the forward strand.
TCCTCCCGGAGTTTCCTCCTCCGCCCGCTTTCCAGCCGCAGTCTTGGGTTTGGGCTGGTTGCCCCCTTCCCCTTTTCGCTGCCAACATTCGGCAGCCCGGTGCCCTACACGCCCGCACACGAAACATCCGCTCCGTGCCTTGTTGGTATCTCCTCTTCCCTCGGGTCGTTTCCCGGAGGGGGGTCCCCCCGGCTTCCTGATCTCCCCGCTCGGCTGGGGTTGCTGTCGTTGTGGTCTTCCGCCTCCTCGTTGTCTCCTCACTTGAGCTAGCATTGTCTCGACGCGCCCTGCCAGTTGAATCCAGCCTTGTAGCGTCCCTGGATCGTCTCTGTGTGCCGCCCAGGAGAGGAGCTCAGGTCTCAGCCCCTCCGTAAAGCACTCCAGTTTCGTCACGTCGCTCCAGTCTCTAACCTTTTCTGCTAGGCTCTGGAATTCCTCTGCGTACTGGGAGACTGACCTCTGCCCCTGGAGGATGGTTCTCAGTCCCTCCTTCGCCCGGAGTTGCTCCAGCGGATCGCGGAAACGGCCTTCCAGGGCTGCCAGGAACTGCCGTACAGAGTTCAGGCAGGGGTCGCGCCTGGCATGTAGTTGCACATACCAACCCGCAGCTGCCTTCCTCAAGGCGGCTCCTATAGCCCTAACCCGACTGGCTTCGGACGCAAAAGTCTGTCCGTTGTCCTCCATGAAGCCTCTGACGGTGGTCATGAAAAAGTCCAGCTCAGAGGGTCCCCCCTCGTACTCGATTCTCAACTCCTCCCTCCTCTGCTGTGGGAATGGGGCAGGCGGTCCCCACGGCCCGGCGCGTTGCATGTCCCCTGGGGCTCGGTGATGATGCCCCGCCGCTTCCCCTCGATGGCTAGCGCCGCGCCCGGCGTGTGCCGGGGGTGCCGGGGGGGGAGAAAATCCAACGGCTCTCTCTGGGGTCTTCCTTTGTCCTCGCTACCGCCATTGTCGCCCCTCTCCGTCCTCGCGAGACCCGTTTGGGATTTGGCGCGGGCCCCCATGTCTTTCGGGGCCCCCTGGGCCCATTCCTCGCCCGTCGTCTGCCTGGATTCGGCCCGGGCCGTTCCCTCCCAGCTTGCCGCGAGGAGAGGAGCGAGGCGCTCCATCGCTTTTGACATGACGTCAAGCGTGGTTTCGAGGGCGCCCATTCTCTCCTCCAGGAACTCTAGTCTTTGTGGGGACACAAAGCTCAAATCGCTTCTGGGCTCCGCGTCGTCCCTCCGCGCCCTCTCTCGTCTGCGAGTGACTCCGTTAGGGTGCGCATATGCGGTAGAAGCCGCCACGGCTGCAAACCCCTCGAACTGGTCGGAGAGGGACATGCCCCCCTCCGCTCCGATCAAAGTTTCTGCCTCTTCGTCCATTTCCATACCTCACTGTAACACAGGATGGCGTCAGCACTCTTGGCTTGCCTGTCAGCTCACTCCAGCCGCTCGAGAATGAAGACGCGAGACCAGTGCGTAAACAAGGTGAACGTTTACTGAAGGATAACTGACGCATAAGAAGCCAAGAGTGCTGGGTGATGCCCTCGGGTCCCTTTTTATACCCTCCTCCCACATTCAAACATGCAATTCCCGCTCAGTGAAAAACCCGCGCACAGTACCCGCCAAAAACCCCCTTTGTCCGTTGATGTCTCAAGGCCGGCCCCGGCCTGCTTATCAGTTCAGGAATGCGCGGGAATGTCAGGGGCCTGATTCCCGGCGCCAATGTGAAGGCCCGGGAAACATGGGTCCTGACATATAAGTGTTTCCCAAACTCTGGCCTTACAGGTATTTTGGATTTCAGTTCTCAGAATTCCCAATCATATTCCAAAACAGCTGAGGCTTCTGGGAGCTGAAGTCCAAAACATCAGGAGGACGAGAGTTTGAGAATCACTGGTGCAATTTCAAAGCATATTTAGCTGGACAATACTCAAATCACTTTATAGGAAAAAAAAGGTTGCATGTCTTATTTTTTTTCAGTAGAAGCCAGAAATAATATATTTATTGGCATCTCTTTAAAAAAGAGTTTGCCAAATTTCAATATAATGAATTTGCGTGTTTTGCTTATACAAGATAGGAAGGTCAGTATTTGCACACTCAAAATAGACTTTTTGTCTGTACTAATGATCTTAAGTACGTAGTAGCTATTTGTAGTAATTCTTGTGATGCAAAATCTACCACTTTGTACATCCACCCACATCAATTAAATCCCAGAGTTGTAAATCAGGATCGTTTTCAAGGAGGGTTTCTTCAGGTTGTGACCAAGTACTTCATGAATCATTCAGTATATAACTGGAGATATTTAATGCTTTAAAAAGTGCTTATTTCTAAAGTTTGATTTGGTTTAGTTTGAGGAGTATCTAGGTTATACTTCAGTGAATGTATTCATGTGCTCCCCAGATTGCTATTCATTCCACACTGTGTAAATATTTTATCAGACATTGATAGGCCATGTAACAGGGAAGTCCAATTTTGCAGTTATGTGGTCGTTCTAGCACAATGCCTGCAATATGGCTCAATGGAGCACAGTAGTTCTTTATGTTGGACTATGCAATAAGCCACTTATCACTCCTGAACCTACTGTATTGCTATAACTCTATAGTGAAAGTGGGGGAGGAGGGTGGGTCGATCACAGAACCATCTGGCTATGTCCATGTAGCCAGATGTGAAGCAATGGCATCACCTGGTGAGATCTTCTGCATTCTTCCAGAGGTCTTGGCACAGCTGATCTAATCATTTCGTGTTTGGCTATGGCAAGATGCTCCCGCAATCCCCTTTCCTCTTCTCCAGGCATGAATAACCATGTTTGGGGAAGCTTCAGTGCCAATGCAGTAAGCTTTGGTAGCTGTGGAGGAAGGAAACAGAAAACAATTCCTGCATGATTAAAACTAGACATATGCAGGTATAAGACTAATGTATATCTGCATCTGTCACTGAGGATGTTATCCCATGCAGCTCCACCCAGGGCTGAAGCCAGAAAAAAATTTCAGGAGAAGTTTTGAAAATTTGGGGGGGGGGGGGGTTGGACCCCTCCCCCCCCCCCGGGCTACAGGCCTGTCAATATCGGCTTGAGATAGTGCCTGGAGGGATTCTTAATGCGTCTCATAGACTTAGCATGGGGATTTGGTTAACCAGTTAAAATTCATGAGTAAACCTGGTTTTTTTTTTAAATCTGAAAAATTTGGGGGGGGGGGGGGTTGAACCCCTAAAGCCCCCCCCCCCCCGGCTACAGGTCTGGCTCCACCCATTTCTAAACACTTGTAATACAGTAATGTAATTATGTATCATGGAGCCCAACACATGATGTAGGGGGGCTTCACCCCTGTATCGGTCATGACTCATTAATAAATTGTTTCTGAATTGTCTGGAAATGGGGTGGGGGGTGGGGTATATGGCCAGAGATAGTCTTCTGAGCTCAGGAATCACTATACAATTGGAGAAAATGGTAAAAAACATGTGGGTGGGATGTGTCATATTGAATCAAATTGGATCGAATTGATGACGTGGAGTAAGGGGTGTTCTTATGGGCAGCCTTCTACCAAACATTGACATTTCTCTCCCAAAATACTGCTTCATGAGCCTTGCATGGCAATTTTTAAAAATAAATTTAATAATTAGAAATACTGACATTTCAAAATATCATCACTTTTGATTTTTCTTATCATTTCGCCTTCATAGTAATATTGGCTTTCAAAATTGTGCTACAGCTAGCTTGGAATGAGAGGAGCCCAAAGAAGGATGGTTGAAGAGCAGTGCCTCCTGTCTCTTCAGGAGTCACATGATTGGAAGGAAAATCTAAATCCCCAAAGTGGTGTCTATCTTCCCAGATCAATGCCTCCCCTACTCAGGAGTAGCAGGATTGGAAGGGAAAGTTTAGTATACCCCAATTATTTTAAAATATTGAGTTGGCAAGAACTACTCATGTCATAAATCTAAAAATGGATGGTTTTGGGAGAAAAGGCCAGAAAGAACAACGTATGATGGGATCTGAGAAATGATACAATGTGTTTTCAAATGCGACAGGACATAATGCCACAGATAGCATCCTAACAATTTTTTTTTTCCGTGTCAGGAGCAACCTGAGTTGCTTCTGGTGTGAGAGAATTGGCCGTCTGCAAGGATGTTGCCCAGGGGACGCCCGGATGTTTTGATGTTTTTACCATCATTGTGGGAGGCTTCTCTCATGTCCCCGCATGGAGCTGGAGCTGATAGAGGGAGCTCATCCGTGCTCTCCCCGGGTGGGATTCGAACCTGGCAGCCTTCAGGTCAGCAACCCAACCTTCAAGTCACAAAGCTTTAATCCACTAGGCCACGGGGGCTCTGGTGAGATAGCATCCTAACAAGATGCAAGTCAATGTCTGTTAGGAGTGGCTCCACCATTAGACTAAGTTTGTTAATTATCTGTTGCATTGTGTTTAACATCTCCAGTTGTCCTGCATCTGTCTGCATATTCTGATATTTTGACTACATTTCTTCATAAAGAGGAATATCAGTTGATAAGTGGTTGCACTCTTTCCATGGCTGCCTGGCCATGGCAAGAGAAGGTAGATAAAATCTGTTGCTTCTGAGCAGCCTATTGGACTCAGAGAAGGAGGTAGGAAATTTGGAGGAGGGAACAGCAATGTAAAATATGCAGATGACATAATACTGCTACCAGAAAATAGCAAAGACTTGGGATGATCATTGACAAAAGTAGAGAGTGCAAAAGCAGTTATACAGCTGAACATGAAGACAACAAAAATAATCATCATTGATGATTTACATAACTTCAAGGCAGACACCGAAGACACTGAAATAGTTCAGGATCCAGTGTGGTCCAACCTTTAGTTACCCGAGGGCCAATCAAACTTTAGTATAGGAATGTGAGGGACAGAGACATTCCAGAAAGAAAACAAATCACATAATTAATATTTTTTTTATAAATATTCTTTATTATGATTTTACAATTATTTAAAACCAGCAAGTAAGCAAAAAGAAAAAAAAAGAAAAAAAGATATAAATAGGAGGAAGGGACAGAGAAGAAATATGTGCGTGGAAGCACTCAGAAGATTTTTTTAAAAAAGAAGGTGTTTAGAAAGAGAAAGAGAGAAGAAAAAATAAAAATTAAAATGAAAAAATAAATAAATCTGGTTTCCTTTTTGTGTTGACTTCCTGGGACTGTACCATAGGGTTTCTCTCCTTTTCCTTCATCCATTTCTACTTCTTAACTTTTCTTCTCCTGACTTCTTCCCGTGTTCTTTAGTCCTTGGGTCTCATCTTTATCTTCTTTCCATTTGTTCAATTTCTAATTCTCTATTTTTCTACACTCCATTATCATTACATAATTAATATTGAATTACATAATTAAAATATTTTTCCAGTAAGAAGGGCAAGGGCCAACAAAAATGGTGGGCCGCGGGCCATGGGTTGAACCACACTGGCTTAACACTGGATTTGTTGGGGCTGAATTGTGCTTTTAATTCCTCAAATTGCTTCCCATCGGGGTTCAGATCTCTACTTTGTTTGTCATAGAGATGGAGTTATTTAAATTATTTGTTCCCACGGAGAACTAAAATTGATTAATTTTCTACCCCTTATGTGACTGTCTTGAAAAACTGGAGTTTTGGTCCAGAAGCCTATTAATAGCCATATTGGTACTGGTTGCTTAAGTATGTGAAATTTATTTCAGAAACACTTTCTATCAGTGAATGTTAGAGAGGATAGGAAACAGAAAATCACTGTGTAGGGATGGAATTGTGTTTGGAAAGTCTGTCCTTTTCTTCTTCCTGACTACTCACCCCTGGATAGATTTACCTGTCTTCAAAGAATGAAAGTCTGTGTCTCTCCATTTGGGACTTGAATCTGTGATTCCAGAGAAAGTAGATATTTCAAACTTGATGTGTTAGACCACTAAGCTTTCCCTTATGACTTTTACCGGCCTAGAAGCAGTGGGATTTCTAAATGCCACCTTAACATTCCTACTGAATCATGTTCCAGCATATTAATTGAGATAAACCTAGTCAAATTTAAATGACCATGGGAGCAAAATCCATCTTTCCCTCATTGTAACCACTCTTTGGAAAAGTGTATTCTGACTAATTGAAGAACACATTTAATGAACAAATCAGTCTGTGTGTGTGTGTGGGGTGGGGTGGGGGATCTTAAACACCATTTTGTGATGTTCTTATAAAGAAGCACATCTTGCAGAAGTGAACTGCCATTCATTGCCAATTTTCAACTGGAATGCTTTAACCTTATGTTTTCTTTCCCATATTTTATTTTATACTTTATCCTCCATCCATGCAGTGATGAGCTCTGATTCATGAGGGGAGTTTCACTTGAAGGATTGTGCATCTTTAAAATGTCTCCCTTTATTCTTCCTAGTCCTTACACATGTAATTTCCCCTTTAATTTGACATCATTTAACGGCACATTACACGTCAATGATGTGATCTGTGAATATTTACAATGTTCATGTCATTTTTATTTTCTAATCCAATTTAAGTGGCTCTGCTTTTTTATGACATCATGAATTCTTCAGCCTTTTAAGTCTTTTTTAGGACTAATTATTCCATTAGTTTCTTTGAACGGCTTCCGTTTTGTCTGTCATTTCTTTGCCTTTTTGCCTGTAAGACCCCATTTTTTGCCATCTGCTGCATGCTCGGTCAAAACCTTCAGAATATGATGCCAATGAAAGTGTAGCAGTTTCCTCCAATCCTCTCCCCTTTTTATTAGTAAAATAAAATTATTAATATAACTTTAAAATTCCACAACTTATATGTTGTAACTTCCCTTCATACATAGAACAAATGGAAGAATTGCCTGAAAGTTGCACAGGGCAGAAGTATTTGTTCAAGCTCTCATTCTCTCCCTCTCAAGAATATTTCTTAAGTGTTTTTTTTTTTAAAAAAAGTAATGTGTTAAGGAAAAAGTAGACATCATTTATTTGACAGTTACTTACAACATGACTCATATTTTGTGCTTCTTGTTTTTAAATCCTGAGTTTTATATTCAAAAGAATATGATGGCTCAAGCTTTTAAGTGATCCAGGCTTCTCTCAACCCATTCATTAATATAAAAACTAAAATGAAATTATTATTAGAAGTCTACTGTATTGTAGATAAATTCCTGCTCTGGCAAAACTATGATTCTGCCTCCCTCTTACTGTGAACATTTAATATTGTCCATGTTGTCTGTTGCTGCCCTCTGTTGTGATGTTCCAGAGACCACATTTCTCTTATGCTATTGAAAATGTCCTGCGTTTTTTAACTGCTGCATGTTTAAATGAATGTTGACAGTAAAAGTCAGATTTCCATCATGCTTATTTTGTTTTCGTTCCTTCTAAGAATGCGTAGCTGGGGTCTGAGGGTGACAGTGAAGACAAGCCACCTGTGATGAGTTCTGCATTGCTTCAAATAACTGGAAAATCATAGATAAAGTCAGGAATGTTTTAAAAAATAAATGTGAAAAAAGAAAAAAAGGCAGGAAGAAAGCTAAATTTTAGAAGGGAGAAAAAAAATACACTACCTTCTCCTCAAAATCAGTGCCTGCAGGACAGAAGACCAAAAATACAAGGGAAGAGATGAGGTGGACCCAAGTTAGTGTGGTGTAGTGGTTTGAAATTGGATTATGATTCTGAAGACAAAGTTTTGACTCCCTATGCCGTCACACCCAGGCACCTTTTAGAGCTTTAGGATGTGCTTCTTCCTTTGCCCAGGTGAACTGCGGGGCCTTACTTAGAAGCTCTGGAAATCCCAGTAACCAAAGGCACTTCAAGTAGAACAATCAAACAAAATTTTATTTACACAAAGTCCTTGGCAGACTTGGCACATGTAATTAAAGTTGCAAATAAAAACAGTCCACTTATAAAACCTTCCACCAAAGGCAAAGAGGTCCTGAGATCCTCTTCACCCTAGCTCTGAGCTGCTATCAAAAGATCTATAACTATCCAAGCCCAAAGCTAGTTTTTGAGGAGAAGTTGGTAGGGCTTCCTCCAGTGGCAAAGAAATCCGAAGATGTTCTCTGCCCCAGTGCCAAAGCTATTAGAAAGAACAGGTCTTTCCCCTATCTATGCTTGGCACTGGTTTTAAAGGCAGGTCATTTGTTTGTACTTACGATGGCCTTTTCAGAGTTGGCCTGGCTTGGCCACACAAGCACATCTATGATGTTTCTCCTTCAGTCTAGAAGGCAGAATAGGCTTCTCAAAATGGAGCCTTCTATCCCCAGGAAAAGGGGCGGTCTCCAGAACAAAATGATACATTTGCAGGCTGCAAGCAGCAAAGACTTGCAAACAGGCTAAACTATCAGACTGCTCCAGAATCTGCAGCAACCCTGGAGCAAATGCAAACAGATGCTATTCCTACAACTATAAAAAGTGCAAACCAAACCTCTGGGAGACGGAACACTCCCTTTTCAGTCATAGAAATCCACTGGATGACCTTGGGCGCATCACACACTGTCAGTCCTATGAAGCCCCATGATAGGTTCACTTTAGGATCACCCTGAGTTGTAAACATCTTGAATGTTCTCAGCAACAATTGGCAGGTATGCTGGTTTTGAGGAGGAGCTATGGAAGACAAAAGAATAAAAGTATAGTTTGGGGATGAGCAGATACAGGCCAAAAAGTTTTTTTAGGAGCAGTTGTAAAATAAAATTGAGACCAGAGATTGAAAAATTACTTGTGAGATGATAACTGCCAAAATTTCCCAACCAAATACTATTTTTCCATGCTTTGCTTGAGACAACTCTATTTGAGTTAAAAACAGAGGCTGATTAGACTTCATTAGAAGGAAGATGTGGGAATCCCACTTTGCAGACATGCATAGGAGCAAAGAGACAGATATCTCAGCCCAAAATCCCTTGCTCTAGATGTTTTGGTTCTCCACTGCAAAGGTAAAGGTGTTTCTATATGGATGCTAGACTTCACAGATGAACAAATGAAGAACTTCAGGTGTGGGCTGCAAGTGAGAATGCCAGGTCAGGATTATTCTATGCTCTAAGATTACAGGGGAAAACCCAAGATCTTTGTTGTCACAGGAATTAGGCCTTAGTGATTTCCCTAAGTTTGAGACATTAGGCATCTGTCATAGCTGCACAGAAAGTACTATTCAAATACTAAGAATAACACTGGGTCTAATAAAAGAATACGTACGTGTACACTTTTTTTCTCCAATGTGCTTTTGACCTGAAATTTCTCTCCATTGTCCTGAGAATTGGAACCATATTCTAAGACTCAGTCCCAAGCTATGGAAATCTGAGGCTGTTCATCCCAGCAAATAGGGCTTCTTTGGTTTATTGTAACCCTGGGGATCGGCGTGCTGGAAGGTTCACATGTGATGCAGAATTCCTGCTCAGAAAATGCATCTGTACACCTGTTTTTCCTTTCAGGAGATGAGTTAAAATTTAATACAGGATTATACAAACAGTTAGTTGTATAGACAAGGTGTGTAAACAGAAGACCTGTCAGGGCCTTCACATGAGCTTCATGCCCTATTACTTGATGGATTGTATTTGTTGTTGTTTTTGCAAACTGCTTCTTTTTCTGGAATGTTAAGAAAATGACTAACTGTATTCATAGCAACAAATCAAACTGAGTAAATAGTTTTATATTAAAACACAATGTGTGAGATACACACACACACACATATATACATATACAGAGGCGGTTCAACCATTAGGCGAAGTAGGAGGTTGTTGTAGGTGCCATCCCCTAGGGGGCATTATTAAGGCACCTCTGCCTAGGCGTGGCCTTCCTGCTTCCACGGCCTGGCCTGGCATCCGCAGCAGCCGGGCCACCATGGTGCCGAGGTGCCTTCACTTTAAAGCAGAGGCGCAGAGTCACTTCCTTCAACTGCTTTCCAAGCTTCGATGGTGACCCAGGTGTTTTAGACTCCAGTTCCCACCAGCCCCAAGCATCAGCTAAAGCAGTGAGGCTATTGGGAGTTGAAGTCTCCTCCCTGGGGGCGTGGCCTGAGGAGGAGGCCACTCAAGTTCGGGCGTGGCGGCCACAGTTTGCTCCCAGCGCTGGCAAAGGAATGGAGGGCGGTGGCGTGGAAAGCGGGGGCCACGGCGATGGGGTGCCTATGGAGCGGCCAAGGCGGGCAGCCCCTCCGACCTGTAGCGCTTCCTGCAGCAGCCCCAAGTCCTCGCCCGACTCCTCAGTGCCGTACGCCAGGACTCGGGGCAGGTGGGGGATTTGGGAGGGGGTTGATGAAGCACTCCGAGCGCTCCCAGGGAGGGCTGAGGTTAGGGTTATTATCTGCAAATAATATTATTATTTGGAGCCCCGGTGGTGAAGTGTGTTACAGCACTGAGCTGCTGAACTTGCAGACCGAAAGGTCGCAGGTTCAAATCCCGGGAGCGGAGTGAGCACCCGCTGTTAGCCCCAGCTTCTGCCAACCTAGCATTTCGAAAACATGCAAATGTGAGTAGATTAAGAGGTACTGCTCTGGCGGGAAGGTAACGGCGCTCCATGCAGTCATGCCGGCCACATGACCTTGGAGGTGTCTACGGACAATGCCGGCTCTTTGGCTTAGAAATGGAGATGAGCACCAACTCCCAATTATGGACTCCAACTCCCATAATTCCTAACAGTGAGAGGCAACCATGAAAACTATTTGCTCAGCTATCTATGGCAGGCATGGAGCAAACTTCGGCCCTCCGGGTGTTTGGACTGCAACTCCCACAATTCCTAACATTGCCCTATATCCCAGTTCAATGTTTGGTGCTAAATTTGCAAATATAGTAATTCCTACATAACATTACTATGTATTGAACTGCTTTTTCTGTCAATATGTTGTAAAACATGATGTTTTGGTACTTAATTTGTAAACTCATAATGTAATTTGATGTTTAATAGGCTTTTCTTTAATCCCTCCTTATTATCCAACATTTTCACTTATCCAACGCTTTTATTTTTCAGTGATTGGTTGGGGGGGGGGCGCCAAAATTCTGTTCGCCTACACTTGAAAATTACCTAGGGCCGGGTCTGTATATATAATCTTATGGTATTTTTGACAGCTTAAAGAGCTTTGTTTCCTTTTCTATAGAAAATCACTGTTCTCTGGATATGGGGAAAATGATACCTCAACTTCTTTAACAAGCCTCAACATATTTGTCCACAAAATATAGAATGTATGAAATCAGCAGCCCCAGCCCTCTCTGAATTAGAAAATGCCCAAATTTCAGAAAAAGTGAATAATTGAGTATACCTGCAGTAGAGCGAGACTCTGTCTAATCAGTCATCTGTGTTGCCTGGTGGTGTCAAGGGCCATTCATCTGGTTCCCCTGAGATCTGTGGAAGCAAGAAGGAGGGGGCAGCACTGGGACAAAGATATATAACTATGTTGACCACTTGAAGTACATGGTTAACAGCTTAATTATCTTGGTTCAGCTATCAGTCAGCAGCCAACTGGCACCATTTAGACATACTTTATAATTTGCAACCGAAATGGCATAATGATAAGGACTGTATTGCTGGAATTAAAACCTACATTAAGTCCATTTTAATTTTCCACCTTAATTATATTTCTAATAGATTTAATATGGGCATAGGTAAAATGGTTAGCTAGTGAGCTACCTGCATTTTAAATACCACCTGATGGATTTGTTTTGGGAGACTAGAAGATGGCTGTAGTTTGGGTTTGGGTTCCTTTGAATGTTTCTTGACAGCATTAACCCCATGCAGGTTTTGAAAGCCTTACCTCTAGTTGTAAGCATAGAAGCAGTAGTTCAGCTCCATCACTCTCCATGTGGGGCTGATTTGAAATATTTGGCTCAGTGAAACAGAGGAAATGATTTCCTTGCCAACTGAAGGTATGTCTAATAGGTTGACTACAAAAGACCACTGTTCTTCATCACATCAAAGGCACGAGGATAATAAATTGGGTACATAACAAATTCAGGAACTCCCACTGATTTGGTGGCTAATAGAAATGAATGGATGAGCATCTATGGTGGAAACACTGCCCCACAACACCTGCTACCTGAAGATGTTGCCCAACAACACCTGCAACCAGAGGCAATTTCCTTTAAATCTTTATTGGTTTTACAAATCATTAAAAGTATCCTCCCAGCATGGAAAAGAAAATAAGAGGGGGGGGGGAGGGAAGCAAGAAATGAAAAAGCAAAAAAAGGAAAAAAATATGAAAAGGGAAAGAGAGAAAGAAAAAAAAGTTTTTAAAAGTGACTTCTTGGCAGTTTCATCAGGGTGGTTCAACTATCTTTTTTCCCCCATTCCTAAACCTCTTTTAATTCTATTCTCCTTTTCTTCTTTTTTGATTTTTCCCTTCTGTTGGAGTTATCTTTCCTTCTCTCTTCTTCTATCCCTTTTTTTCCCTTTTCCCTTCTATTTTTCTTTTCTTTTCTTCTCTGTTTTTGTTCTTCCATCACTTTATTCCAATTTGTTTCTTTAATTGGGATTCCTTTATTTTTTGCTAGTAGAAAAGTCAGTCTGTCCATATTTCTTATGTCAAGCACCTTTATCATCCAAGTATCCTATGGAATCTCTTTCTCCTTCCATAGTTTGGCATAACAAATTCTTGCCGCTGTTGTTAATAAAAACAGTATTTTATCTTCGTTGTTTTCTAATTTTATGTCATGTATCCCTAACAGAAATATTTCTGCTTTAAATGGTATTTTGATTTCTAATATTTTTTCTATTTTTTTGTATATTTTTCCAATATTTTGAGCCTTTTCGCATGTCCACCACATGTGGAAATAGGATCCCTCTTTCTTGCCACATTTCCAACAATTTGTATTTGCATTTTTATAAGATTTCCCTGATTTCTTGGGGGTCATATACCACCTGTATGCCATTTTATACCAATTTTCTTTCAAGTCTATTGCGTGGCAATATCTTAATTTTCTATTCCAAATTGTTTCCCATTCTTGTTATTTGATTTGTCTACCCAAATTTTCCTTCCATCTTTTCATATAATTCTTTTCTTTATCTTCCTCCACTTCCCACTCTATCAGCTTTTTATATATTTTGGCTATTATTTTTCTGTCTGATTGCATTTTCCTCACCCTGAAAGAATCAAGGATGGCCCTGTCTCCCTATATCAGAGGTGAAAGATCTGTCTTGGGTAATGGGACTGCTGTATGCATTATATTGATTTTCAGCCCTGAACATTAAGAAAATTTGAATTTAGATTCATGTGGACTTCCATGTCTTGTTGGACTGTAATTCCCATCAGTGCAGAATAACAAAGCCAATGATTAGGAACACTGGAAACTGCAGTCTAATAGGTTCAGGGTAGTGGCACATTTTCTACTCTGATTTGCCTATTTGTTCTACTTGACTCTAAACATTGCAGAAAAGTAGCCATATTAATCAGAATCTCTAGAAAGTGTTGACAGTACCCTCCCCCCCCCCCCACCACACACTAGCTCTGAAGGCCCCCTTTTTAAAAATCCTGTTGGGGAGTTATAACTATAGGAGCACCACAGTTATAGGGCTACACAGTAGATCAGAAATGTGATGACCAAAAAAGGAAGGTGGAAGAAGGAAATCCTGATGGTTCTTCATCATAGAGAATGGAGCAACAGCACCTCCCTGTGTGTGAATCCGAATTCAACCTCTAAGGCATCGAAACGGGACTTTGAGACAACATACCTCCTTTCTGTCTGTTCTGTTCTGTCCTCTCTGTCCAAATGGATTCAAATAGATAAAGCAACTTGTGGATAAATGTTTGTAGCCATTTTCCTTCTGCTCATGATTTTGGGTCTCCATCTATTTGCTGGCGGAAGTATTTAAGGTGCAATTGTTAGACTGAGCCAGTGTTCTGCTTTGATGTTCCTCCAAACAGAACAAAGATGCCATCAGAAATGTGGCAAAATGGGGGAGGGGGAGTTGCCTGCTCAAAAAAGGATGCTATCCATCAATGAAAATCTTAATTCGTAATTGCATTAACTTGAAACTTCAGTTGAGCATTTAGAATAGAAAAAGCATTTAAATACACTTTCAAGCGAAGTGAGCAAGGGAATGTGAACTCAGCAAATGCAAATATTCAGCTGAAGGAAACTTTCACGAGGGGCAGACTAGAATTTCCCCTATGAGGAAATATTTAAAAACAACTTGATATCCTCATTTTAAAACTGAATTTGTACAAACCTCACACATCGTATTTTTGTGTAGATAACAGTATTTTCTGTCCATAAGATAACACTACTTTTTGTACAAAAATTGCTGTTTCCTGGGAGGAAAACACTATTCATTGCACAAATCCACCTTGTGCAAATGTCGAAAAGATAGGTCTAGAACTTGAAGGATTCTTTCTAGTTCTTATTTTATCATAAGGTTTTCTTGACACTCTAGAACAGGCATGGGCAAACTTTTTTGGCTTGGGGCCGCATTGCGAGTCCGGTCGGGAGAGCTGGGCCAGGAGAGGGAGCTGGGCATACACTAGGTGTCATCTGTACGCAGATCATGCCCAACTTTATCACTCCTTTTCTTCAGCTTCCAAGGAGGCCATCCAGATCCTGAACCAGTGCCTGGCTGCTGTGTCGGACTGGATGAGGGTGAACAAATTGAAGTTGAATCCAGACAAGACAGAGGTCCTCCTGGTCAGTCAAAAGTCGAACAGGGTATAGGGTTACAGCCTGTGCTGGATGGGGTTGCACTCCCCCTGAAGGCACAGGTTCGCAGTTTGGGTGTCCTCCTGGACTCATCGCTGAGCCTGGAACCCCAGGTTTCGGCGGTGGCCGGGGGGCCTTTGCACAACTCAAACTTGTGCGCCAACTGCGCCCGTACCTTGGGAAGCCTGACATGGCCACAGTGGTCCATGCTCTTTTTACATCTCATTTGGACCATTGCAATGCGCTCTACGTGGGGTTGCCTTCAAAGACTGTTCAGAAGCTGGAACTAGTCCAACGTTCCGCAGCCAGGTTATTAACTGGAGCACCATTCAGGGAGCATACAACTCCTCTGTTGAAGCAGCTCCACTGGCTGCCCGTTAGCTTCCGGGCACAATTTAAAGTGCTGGCTTTGGCCTACAAAACCTTAAACGGCTCTGGTCCAACATACTTCTCCGAACATATTTCCCCCTATGAGCCGCCCCGCAGATTAAGATCTTCGAGTGAGGCCCTGCTCTCGGTCCCGCCGCCGTCACAGGTGCGTTTGGCGGGGATGAGAGACGGCTTTTTCAGTGGTGGCTTCGCGGCTGTGGAACTCCTTGCCAAGGGAGATTAGGGAAGTCCCCTCATGTCTTTTAGGAAACAGCTGAAGACCTGGATCTGGGCCCAAGCTTTTGGCCCATTTTAGAATACAAGTTGATATAACCTGATGTATTCACTGGATTAATGTGAAGTTGAATACAGACTGGCTCTGACATTTGGCCCAGTGCTACTGGCCCTGTTGTAATTGTCACACAGTGGTTTACTGCTTTAATTGAGTGTGATATTGGTTTTTAAGTGTGTTTTATGATTGTTGTTTTTTACTGTATTTTGTATTATATGTGGCAGTAATCTTGCCATTATGTAAGACTGCTCTGGGTCCCTTTGGGGGAGAAGAGTGGTATATAAATAAAATAAAATAAATAAATAATAGGTGGGAAGGGCCTGGGAAAGGGCGGGGCCATGAGGGGGCAGGGCAGGGTCCGAGTCATCCTCAGGTTGTCCTCCCAGCATAAGAACGGGGCTGTGTACCCCATTCTTTTGCCAGGAGGAAGGTGGGACACACAATGACTGCACTGATCCTCCTCCCCAATCCTTGGGCTGTTCTCTTGGCATTATGCCAGGAGGAGAGTAAGACAGGTGGCAGCTGAGAGTGCTCCCGGAGGCTCTCAGTCACCGCATACCTTCCTCGAGATGTCTTCCCACCATAAGGATAGGGCCGCTCGCCAGGAGGAGAGCAAGACACAAGGAAGCTGAGAGAATTCCAGCGGGGTCTCAGCTACTACGTGCCTTCCTCCCCCATCTTTTTGCAATAAGGAAATGATGGACCACTGTGTCTTTCTGCCAAGAGGACAGTGAAAATGAGGAGGGCCTGGGGTAAGCACCCAGGAGGCCGCATCTGCCCTCAGGCCTTTGTTTGTCCATGCCTGCTCTAGAATGTTGTCCTAAGATCATTGGATATAAGGGTAGCTCAGTGTGTTAAAGCATTGAGCTGCTGAACTTGCAGACCGAAAGGTCCCAGGTTCAAATCCGGGGAGAGGAGTGAGCACCCGCTGTTAGCTCCAGCTTCTCCCTGTTGTGGTAATCTCTGAGTGGTTAGACTCAATTTAACCCTCTCTGGGAGAGATTCCACCAAAATGCAGCAGAGTAGCAAAAGCAAAAGCTTTCAAATGCAACAGTTACTTACACGGGGCGAGCAAAGAGAAGCCTTTGTCTATTTAGGATTGCAATGAACTGCAGAGTCTCAGTAAAAGTTCAAAAAAATATTTATTCAGGTAAAAAGAACTCCATTGTAGATAGAAAGGCTTGGGAGCTGTCTAGTCTACTCTAGACTGGTTTCTAAGGAAAAATAAGAAAGGAAAAAATAACAAACATCTAAATAGTTACATCTTGCCAGGAGAAACAGCAAGATGCTGCTTGTTAGCTAGAAGAACAAAGGGAGAAGAAGTGAACCAAAATGGTTCCAACCTCATGGTCCAGTTTATTGTGGCCATAAAAGACATTCTGACCAATGAGAAGTTAGTGTCCCTAAAGATTCATATTTCTACTAACATCAAAGTAAGGGATGTGACGTAAACAGGATAGAGTGAAACACAGTAAAGCCTATCTAGGCATGCTTTGGAAACGGGGAAAAGATTCCCCCAATCTAACTTTATCATCTATCTAACTACATTTAGACTTGAGTAGTCCAGGGTGATTCCCAACACTGCCAACCTAGCAGTTCAAAAACATGCAAATGTGAGTAGATCAATAGGTACTGCTCCAGCGGGAAGGTAACGGCGTTCCATGCAGTCATGCCGGCCACATGACCTTGGAGGTGTCTACGGACAACGCCGGCTCTTCGGTTTAGAAATGGAGATGAGCACCAACCCCCAGAGTCAGACACGACTGGATTTAATATCAGGGGAAACCTTTACCTTTACCTTTATAAGTATCTTAATAAATAACTACAACATGAAATCCCAGTTTAACTGCTATGGGCCTATTCTTAGGAATCCTACATTTTGGTATTCAAAGAAGAGGCATTTAGAAAATCTGGATGTTTGGGCTGGCCTTTGAAGAGACAGCTATTGGATGACCAGCCTCATTATAATTCTATTCTGAATTTTATTAGGTTCTTTTCATTGGGATATTTTAATCTAATGATTTTATCTTATATTGCTGCTATAGTCCTCCCCCCCTCCCACCTTTGAAGTTGACGGAATTGCATTGGTGGTTGTTTGATATTATTACTGTTGTATAAACCTTTGTTTTAACTTCTGTTTTATCATCTTCTTGTGTTTTAAACTGTGTATATTGTTTAATGTATTTGCGCTGTTACTTTTGTAACGTTGTGAGCCGCCCCGAGTCCCCACGGGGAGATGGTGGCGGGGTATAAATAAAGTTTTTTTTAAATTATTATTATTATTATTTGTTGAAAAAGGGCTTTTCTCTAAGTCAAGGGAGGGCAAAATTTCTGGCTTTGGAAGCCACGTCTTTATCTCAAGACATTTGAAGCTGCGAGGACTGGTAGAAATAAAGGGGAGCAAAAATGAAGAAAAGAAAAAGCTGGCAGAAGTCCACATTTAATGTTGAAAAATGTTTAATGTTGCACTGTGCAAGAGAGCCCTGTGAGTTATTTAAAAAGGTGAATCACAACAGATCAGGCATTTTACTCAGATTTATTAGAAAGGGATGGAGTCTGAAGGGATCTTAAGGGACTGCAACTACCACCTGGGGTCCTAGGGTCTAATTTAGCTTCCTAAGCTCGGAAATTTAAATTAAGGATTTCTTTATTCAGAGTTCAGAGGAGGAGATTTGACAAGGCTTTCTAAATAGCTTGGACTCAAAGATGCCCTGAACTGAATGAAACACAAGTATCACATCATCTGGAACCCTGGAGGTTCCTCAGACCTGAAACAGAGGGTGCTTTCTTATAGGCAGTTGTCCCTTGTAAGGCAGGGCATGTGTCCGTCTACTTGGCAGGAAAAGTAAACAAACTTTTTCAGTGTAGACCCACATTCCCATTCCACCTCTTTGAAAGTCTATTGAGAACAATGAAGATTTTCAACAGAGGCTGATATTTGCAGAGGGAAAGTACCATTTTCCATTTTATGTGCCAATGTATGCGGTTACTCTGTAGTCCCCAAGGATTGGAGTGCAGTATGTAAAGCCTTTGGCTAAAGCACAGGTGGAGGTCTGGCCTTTGTTCCCCTCAGTCCCTTTTTCTTAGATTCCTAACAATATGCTGCGGACGTGCTAGTTACACTCTCTGGTCCTTTGAAAACACTGTCGTTGCCTGCTTGTTAGGCTAGCCGATGCCTGTACTTCCGCGACAAACACTTTTATAATGCTTCATTATAATAGGCATCTCAAAAGACAAGTGAGACGTGCAAGAAGAACAAGAAAATGGAATCAGTCTTTAATTACGAAATAGTCTACCTCTAAAATAAAAAAGCTTAAATAATTCAGTTTGATTTGGTCTAATTAGCCTGATTTCCTAGTATTTAGCCCTAATTATGTGATACATAAGCCCTAATTATGTGGTACGTATACAGTGCACTCTCTAAAGTTAAAGATCAGAACGGATACTGACTTAAATGATAAAATATGTTAAATTATTAATTATAATTAATCTTACAAAATAGGCATAATTAGATTAAGCACTTTAGATATTGTACTTAACAGTGTCACACTTCCCACCCCCACTCCCCCAACCCCCTCCTGCAAACATCAAATGGGAAGAGAAGTACCATGGGGAGTGTGGTGGGTGGTAGTAGCGTGAGCATGGGGGGTGGCAAGTCTTTCCCGGTGTTTTAATTCCTGCATCCAGGGCTTAGCCAGTACTTCAACACTGTCAAAACATCTCTTGGCTTCGATGAGGCAAGGAGGGAAGGCATGTTTGCTTTAACTCATTAAATCCTGGGCTCTGAGACATCACGTGGCTGTGCTTTTTTAAACAGTCCCTTTTGTCAGGTTGTCCCTTGACTATATTGCAGTGTTCAAGCCATCAGAGATGCACAAATGCCCTTTTTATTAAGCATACCATATGATACTTGTTTACACATTTCAACTTAGAAGGCATCCACCTGCGTTAAGAAGTAATGAGAGAGGCCAGCTTTTTAAACTGCAGCAATGAAATACTGTAGAGTCTCATTTATCCAACATAAACGGGCCAGCAGAACGTTGGATAAGCGAATATGTTGGATAATAAGGAGAAATTAAGGAGAAGCCTATTAAACATCAAATTAGGTTATGATTTTACAAATTAAGCACCAAAACATCATGTTATACAACAAATTTGACAGAAAAAGTAGTTCAATGCGCAGTAATGCTACGTAATAATTACTGTATTTACGAATTTAGCACCAAAATATCACGATGTATTGAAAACATTGACTACAAAAATGTGTTGGATAATCCAGAATGTTGAATAAGCAAATGTTGGATAAGTGAGACTCTACTGTAGCTATCTTTTCTGAAGATGTGACCTTCTGCCATCTTGAAGCATCACAAAATGAATGGAATCAAATATCTTGACAAACTGGAAAACTGAAGATAGTTGCTGATCATGACTCCCAGGATCTCCCAGCCAGTAGCTACAAACTTGGGCAAATTCTGGTTAGTTGTTCAGGTACCATGTAATTCAAAGAATTACACTTTGAATTTCTCCTTGATTTTGCTTCAAATTATGCCTCTGATAGAAGTCCTGAATTCACTAAAGTCAAGCATTAACTTAAAGTGTTCCCTCCCCATGAAAAAAATAATTTCTAGATTTTGGTGTTTATTTTAGTAGAATGACTTCTGTAAGTCCTCAACAAGATGAATAAATGTGCACACAACTTTTACATTTAAGGAATTTTGCACACCATACAGTAGAGCTTTCCAAACTGTGACACGTTAGCATAGAATCATAGAATCATAGAATAGACGAGTTGGAAGAGACCTCATGGACCATCCAGTCCAACCCCCTGCCAAGAAGCAGGAAATCGCATTCAAAGCACCCCCGACAGATGGCCATCCAGCCTCTGCTTAAAAGCCTCCAAAGAAGGAGCCTCCACCACAGTCCGGGGCAGAGAGTTCCACTGTCGAACAGCTCTCACAGTGAGGAAGTTCTTCCTGATGTTCAGGTGGCATCTCCTTTCCTGTAGTTTGAAGCCATTGTTCCGCGTCCTAGTCTGCAGAGCAGCAGAAAACAAGCTTGCTCCCTCCTCCCGATGCCTTTCCCTCACATATTTGTACATGGCTATCATGTCTCCTCTTAGCCTTCTCTTCTGCAGGCAAAACATGCCAAGTTCTTTAAGCCTCTCCTCATAGGGCTTGTTCTCCAGACCTTTGATCATTTTAGGTACCTTCCTCTGGACACTGTCTGCTGCAGTGTGTAGGTGGATCACTCATGTGAACATAATGAGAAACATCTGAGTCTATGTGAAATAAGTAATAAATCATATATTTTAATAATGTAAATGAAAGGTTTTCATGAGATATGTTGCATCGCTATACATTTTCTTGCTACACTTTGTGTACATGTCTGTATCTCTTACAAGGTGTTGGTTTAACCTCCAATGTCACAGTAAAACTGAATTCCTGTGTCATTAAATGGTGCATATCTAAAAAGTGAGTTCACCTACATGAAATGTTTGGAAAGCCTTGCTGTAGAGCAGTGGTTCTCAACTTGGGGTTCCCAGATGTTTTTGGCCTACAACTCCCAGAAATCCCAGCCAGTTTATCAGCTGTTAGGATTTCTGAGAGTTGAAGGCCAAAAACATCTGGGGATCCCAGGTTGAGAACCACTGTTGTAGAGGCCAGGCTCAAATTACAATGACCCTGCAGGTATACATGGTGATCAACATTGGGAGGTGGGGGGGTTAAACACAATAAATTACCATATATACTCAAAGATAAGCCAAGTTTTTTTAATCTCTTTTGGGGGGCTGAAAAAGCCTCCCTCGGCTTATAATGGGATCAAGGTCAAGCCAGCAGCGGAGCCTGGAGGCCACAGTATGTTTTCTTTTCCAAAACCTCCCTTCTCTGCTTTTCCTCCCAAGCTGGTTATCTTTTTTTTGAGAGAGAGACAGAGAGACAGAGAAGAAGCAAATGTTTTCAAAAGCGAAAGGAGAGTGCGAGAGAAACCCTTGCAAGCCAGATTGCATGTGTGGAAGGGGAAGAAAAAGAGATATTCTTGCAAATTTGCACGATTCATTACTATTACTACTACTACTACTACTACTACTGTAATATTCGTCGTATGAAGGAAGCTCAACAGCCAGCAGAGTCTTGTAGGAAAGAGTTTATTCCAAACATTAGGAAGGCTACTGAGGCTTTGGGTGCACAAAAGCTATATATCCCAGCAATCAGTGGTTCTTACATTACAGCTGTAACAACCAGAGAGTGTGGCTTAAAGGCACAGTATACCACATCTCCCCTTCATACATAATAACTACACATCTGACAAGACAAAACAAAATACATTTTATAAAAGTGTTAAAAAAATCATACATCAAAATTACAAAAGTCTCTCATTAAAACTTGGCAGCTTCATTACATCACTAGACAGGTAAGAAAATATGTCTTCTATGGGGCCAGAGGTCACTAGTACTTAGCCCACCGTTGAGGATGGTCTTCAGCACCATCCTTCTAAGGAGTGTACCTTACAGGTTCAAACACAGGCCTGCCATGCGATGTCACATACGTTGGCTTTCTATCTGCTATTACATGTGCGTCACTTTTGTTCACAAACATCCCTTTAGAACCATTATATGTTGTATTTCCTTGAATTGTAGTTTCGGGTGTTTGGTTCCGTTGTTTTAATTGACGCCTATTACGCCGATATACGCGGCCGTCCTGATTCTTTATTAGATATGACCAAGGTTGTTTACATTTTTCTATCACAACGGCAGGAAGCCATCTTTCTTTGCAATTATTGGATTGCATCCATACCAAATCTCCCTCTCTTAGTGGTTTGAGGGGTCTTGCTGTTCGATCATAAAAATGTTTCTGTCTTTCCTGAGCTCTTTGTAGATCTTGACGCACGTTAATAGGAATCCTAGGACATAATAAGTCAGTTGTTATGGGAAGTTTACTTCTCAGCATTCTGCCCATCAATATTTGTGCAGGTGAATATGATAGTCCTGTCACAGGTGTATTCCGGTACTCCAACAATGCTGCATACAGATCACCCCTTGCCTTTCCTACTTTATGTGTAAGTTGTTTTATAGACTGGATGGCTCGTTCTACCATACCATTAGATTGTGGATACCCCGGACTACTAAAGCATTGTTCAAATCCCCATTCTTTAGCAAATACTTTGAATTCTTGACTCGCAAATGGCATATTATCACTCACCACAATTAATGGAGTTCCATGTCTAACAAACACAGATTTCATCTTGACAATTACTGTTCTTGCAGTTTTATCAGGTAAACTTACTACTTCTGGGTATTTTGAGAAATAGTCAATTACCAACAGAAAAGAGCGATTGTCCTGTTCAAATATATCCACTCCCACCTTCTGCCATGGCCCTTCTGGGATCTCATGGGGTTTAAGTGGTTCCTTTTGATTATTTGGGGCAAAACAAGCACACACAAAACAACTGCCAACAGCTGACTCAATATCTTTGGACATACCAGGCCAGTACATCAACTGTCTTGCTCTTTCTTTGGTTCTTTGAATCCCTTGATGGGACTCATGCAGCTGTGCAAGAACATTTTGTCTTTGGCTTGCCGGAATGATTATTCTTTCTCCCATGAAAAGAACCCCATCCCTATACCTTAGGTGATATTTAACCGGCCAAAAAGATTTTGCTATTGGAGCTACCTTTCTCATGTACTTTGGCCATCCTTGGTTTAGGTATGTTTGAATCATCCTAAGCTGGGGATCACGTTTTGTTGCTTCTTGTATTAAACCCATTTTATCTGGGTGCATGGCTAATGTATTCACTTCGTATATCACTTTCTCATCTCCTATTGGATTTTCCTGACTTCCAGGGGGATCAACAGTAGCTCTTGACAAGGTATCAGCCAGATACATAAGTTTACCTGGAGTATATACAAAGTTAAGTTGATACTTCTGAAGCTGCAACAACATTCTTTGCAGATGAGCCGGGGCACTGCCTATTGGTTTTTTATAAATTGATTCTAAGGGCTTGTGAACTAGAACCATTTTACCAAACACATACTGATGGAACTTTTGTACTGCTTATACAACAGCAAGCAATTCTTTCTCTATTTGAGCATAATTTTTCTCTGCAGAACTGAGTGCCCTTGAAGCATAAGACACTGGCTTATTATCCTGCAGGAGACATGCTCCTAAGCCATCTTTTGAAGCATCTGCTTGGATAACAACTGGTTTTGTCACATCAAAATACTGCAGTACAGGTGCATCGCACAACTTTTGCTTGATCGCCTCAAAAGCTTTCTGATGTTCTGGCATCCATTGAAAACTCATATTTTTCTTTAACAGACTTCTCAATGGCGCTGTCAACTCTGCCTCTTTTGGGATGTATTTTGCCAAATACTGTACTGACCCTAGAAATCTAAGCACTCCCTGCCTGTCATTGGGAGGTTTCATTTCTTGAATTGCCTTTACTTTCTCAGTGTCTGGCCTGACTCCCTCTGCAGTCACAATATGGCCCATATATCTAACAGAGTTTACCCTGAACTGGATCTTTTCTTTGTTAAACTTGATGTTTTTGACACGTGCTGTTTCCATTACCCGATGTAAAATCTCATCATGTTGTTTACTTGTCTCAGCTGCTATAATCATATCATCAGCAATCATATATACACCTTTTATATGCCCAAATGTTTCTTGATTTTTCTGTTGAAAAACCTCACTTGAGGATTTAAGCCCAAATGGTAAACGATTAAAACAATACCTTCCCCACGGCGTATTGAATGTACATAATCTGGATGATGCTTTATCTAGTTTTACCTGCCAATAGCCATCTTTCTCATCTATTATTGTGAAGATTTTCTTTCCAGCTAGGTGACTTAAAACTTCCTCAACTGTTGGGATGGTATAATGTTGTCTCCGCACTGCCTTATTTAGATCTCGCGGATCAAGACATATACGCAGAGACCCATTCTTTTTTTCAGTGATAACAAGACTGCTCACCCAATCTGTGGGTCCTACAACTTTTTTTATAACTCCCATATTTTCCATCTGATCAAGGGTATCCTTTAGCCTATCATGTATGGCAAAGGGCACTCTCCTACATCCTTGGATCACGGGAACCACTGTTGGATCAGTGTGAATGTGGTGATGTCCTTGAAACTCACCGAGACCCTGGAATACTTCTGGATATAAGCTGAGCAATTTTTCTTGTGTTAATAACCCCTCTGTCTGTGTCAGATCTACCCTATAAATTAAACCCAAATTCTCACAAGCTGGTCTGCCTAATAATGGGGTTGTCGAGCAATCTGTCACATAAAACAACATATTATACACTCCTTTTGCTGTTATACAATCAAACTCAACTGCTCCCATTGGTTGTATTTTTGTTCCCCCATATGCAACCAGCACTACTTTACTCTTAGACATTTGTTTTGCACCAGGTATTCTAGAAAATATACTAAATGGTAACACATTTGCTTCAGCTCCAGTATCTAATTTAAACTTAATTATACAGTCTCTTATGGAAATATCAGCATACCATCCTGCCTTGTTTGTTATCTGTGTATCCTTCATTTCTTCATCCAACTTTCCTATCATTAAATTACTTACATTCAACTCATGAATGTGTTGTCTGGCTTGTATATTCACAGGATTGGTCACCCTTGACCTGCATAACCTGGCATAATGATTTTTCTTGCCACACTTGTTGCAGGTCTTTCCAAATGCTGGACACCTCCGAGGTTCATGAGCTGTACCACAATAACCACACTTATTCTGATTTTTCCAATTGTCTCTGTGTCTTGACTCCCTGGTTCCCAGAGCTTGAGTTATAATCTCTTTGTTTTCTCCATGGCCGTCTTGTAATTCAAACACTCCTTCTTCCGATGTTATTGCCATGGTTCTCAGCTGAGCTCTCGTTGTCTCATCAACCCGGCATATCTCCACGGCCTTCTCAAGTGTAAGATCGGCTTCTTGTAACAACTTTTGTTTCAGTTTCTCTTGCTGTAAACTAAAAACAACTTTATCTCTTATCATCTCATTAACTGCCATTCCAAATTCACAGCTGGCTGCTTTCAGTTTTATCTCAGCAATAAATTGCACATTTGTAACTCCAGGACTCTGCATATGGTTCCAGAAACAAAACCTTTCAAACACAATGTTCTTCCGAGGTAAAAAATAAGTCCTAAACTGTTCCAGAACCTCTGCAATATCTTTCGGGTTCTCCTCGGCAAAAACAAATGTATTATATAAAGAAACTCCTTCCTCTCCCACACAATGTAGCAGGATAGCTATCTGCCGCTTCTTTGACACATTCTCAAGTCCCGCTGCAGCAAGATACAACTGAAAGGCCTGTTCCCACCGTCTCTAGTTCTCAGCCAAATTACCTTGCATAGCAAGGGGAGGAGGATGACGAAATGACTCCATGTCTAAACACTCCTTTTTCGGGGGATGCTAGCTTCCAGGTTGTAGCACAGAAGAGGTTCGTATCCCACTTCTGACACCATGTAATATTCTTCGTATGAAGGAAGCTCAACAGCCAGCAGAGTCTTGTAGGAAAGAGTTTATTCCAAACATTAGGAAGGCTACTGAGGCTTTGGGTGCACAAAAGCTATATATCCCAGCAATCAGTAGTTCTTACATTACAGCTGTAACAACCAGAGAGTGTGGCTTAAAGGCACAGTATACCACAACTACTACTACTGCTACTGCTATTATTATTGCAAGAACATTTGAGTCAAAAGGGAGGGAAGGAGGGAAAAGAGAGGAACAGAAGGTGTGTATTTCTTTTTATTCCTAAAGAAACAAAAATGAGGTGGGTGTTTTTGGGAGGGGGAGAGAAGTTTTAAAAAGCCTTTTGTTGTGACTGCGCCTTCGGGGATTATGGTTGATGGGGATGGAATTCGAAGAGGAAGAAAAAACCCTCGTGATGAGGGTTCACTGGAGGAGTTGCGCAGGAAGCGACTTAGCTATATGGGGGATCTTCTGAGGAAGATTCAGATGGGGAGATGGATGCTGAGGAACAGGTGGTGGCTGGGGAAGCGGGCACTGAATGGGCACAGCCACCGGAGATGTCTGGGGATTTGGGGCTTATGGATACTTCTGAACCTGGGGTTTCTGCAGGAGCTGATCCCAATTGGGATGCTTGGAGAAGGGAGGATGGTTCTTTAAGTGTTCATGGGGCTAAGTGTGGGCAGGATGATTGGGACTCCGATGAATTGCTAGGTACTCCAGATCCACGAGCTCTAGCTGTGTGGAGTTCAGACTCTGAGTAGATTTGGGACACCTGGTGTTGGGTGTGAGTGTTTGGTCACCCAGGAGGAAGGGGAATAAAATGGGAATGTTTGGCCACTGCACTTTGCGTGTGGCAAGGTGTTGCTGAGGCGCCATTGGGATCTCTGTGTTTCCATGAAGACTGGACTTGGACTATGATTTGAATCTGCTGTTATCACCTAGCTTGGCTCTCGCTGTGTCTTATCGTGGACCTGTTTTAGATGACTGCACCCTCTTCAGACCTTGGATCGGAATTTGACCTTGCTACTGCCTTCGCCCTGTGATTGATGACTACTATCGGCTTTTGACTCCTGGCTTGCTCTTTGCTCTCTGTTATCTCCTGACCTGACCTTGGAATCCCTGACGACGTCTTTTCACCATCCTTTTGGAGCCTTCGGCTTTATCCACATTGTGGAAGCAGTCTACTGCATTCTTAGTTTGTTTGTTTGTTTCCTGACCAATTTGGTGTTTTCTTTTGGGAACTGTTCCTTTGAAAACTACAGAGCCGGCTGGCAGGGCTTGGACTCAGAAAGTGCAGTTTGCACTAAGTTTGTTTAGCTTTGTTTTTACCTGCTTGTGTTGCTGAATTATATTTTTGTTTGAACTGCTCTTGAAGCACTGATAGTGAAGTGTTTCAAGGTTTTTTCTGTGTTAACATTACTTTTTGGCTTATCTGCTGAATAAACTCTATTTTTGTTCGCTAATTGGCGTCTGACTCTTGACACCTTTTCTGGCTACTTTTAGAGTTTGAAAAAGGGAGAAAGAAAAAAGGTGGGAAAGGGCAGGAGAAAAGAGGCCAAAGTTGTTTTTAGGGGGACTTTGCTTGCATTTCTTCCTTGGTTAAATGTATGTCCCAAAGCTTCTAAATATTTATATAGATGTTCCCCCTACAAATACATTAATATATGAATTTTCCCCTCTTATGTTTACAGGTCTTTGCAAATCCTATATAAATATAGATATCTAGAGATTTCCATGTACCTGTATATCTGTTCCTATATGTATACATTAATTAAATATATGAATTTTATATGCATTTTACCCTCACATGTTTGCAATTGCAGAGGGAAAATGTGTGCGCACACAGATACACACACACAGATGTCTAGATAGATATAAACATTGATAAATAGGGCTTACAAATATTGCAATAATTCAAAATATTCCAAAAAATTAACCCACTGATGCCTCAATTAATGTAATTTTATTGGTATCTAATTTTATTTTTTAAATTTAACCGTAGCTGCTGCATTTCCCACCCTCGGCTTATACTCGAGTGAATAAGTTTTCCCAGTTTTTTAGTGATAAAATTAGGTGCCTCGGCTTATATTCGGGTCGGCTTATATACAGTAGTGTGTTCCCAGGAATTAAACAGTTCTTAACCTTGGAATTAACCTTGGTCCCATCTACTCTTAGGTCAGTGTAGAGGTGGATCAGCCCCTTCATGGTGACCAAATTCTACACAGGGCTGATCCAGGGTAATGCAGGGCAAGGCCATATTAATGTGACCTGGCCACTTATTAGCCAAAGTCAGAGAAAATTTTGCCACATAGTTTTTCATTATCTAAACAAATCAAATGTCTTCTCAAATATTTTATTTTCTCTCATGGGATCATTTCTGGTTAATCGTTTGAAAGAGGAATAGAGAGGAGAGAATAAAAGTATTTTTGATATTTTAAAATCTTCCCAGAATTGCACCAGCACCCAGTGGACCATGGGAGTTATACTTTATCCAGAACTCATTGCACAATTACACCAGTTTGTTTTCACACAGATAGATAGTAGGGTTGTGCAATTCGGCTGCGATCAGTTTTTGGTATTCGAATTTTGGTAGACCCACGGATCCATTTTTGCTAGTTTTTAAAAAACGGCTGGCATCTGAAAACTGTTTTCAGGTCCGCAACTGAAAAATGTGGGGAAATCCGGCCATTGGAGGCAATGGAAGAGCTCCCCAGGCTGGTACTATTTACTGGTACTATTCTTATTAGTAATAATTTTTTGAAAATATTTTTTTCTAGGCAAAGCTTCAATAAAAGCCAAGCCTAATATTATTTTTAAGCACCAGCCAAATTAAATGAACTGAAATATAATACATAGAAGAAATAAACAGCCAAGAGACGTATATTTTTATTAAATCATGCAACAGAGAGAACTTGATGAGATCTGCAAAGGAAAGATATTTGGTGTTGGTAGTAGGTACTTAGGTAAGTAGGTGGGTAGGTAGGTACTGATAGTGGATTTTCTGAGACTGAGGCTTTGATGTTTGCTGGAATTCTTATTAATAATAAACTTTTAAAAGTATTGTCTGAAAGAGGGGAGAGAGGAGAAAAAATATGAGGAGTGGAAAGGAGAGAAGGAGAGAAGCTAAAGAGTGTGAGTCAAGGCTTAGAGCCATCCTAATATTTTTTAAAGAAAAGCACTTACTCTCCCTGCTCTTTCTCTCAAGTCCCCAAACGTACACCCACCTACCTGCACTTTCCAATTCGCAGTCCCACTAAATAAAAAAACAAGGAAATAAACGAAATAAAGGAAAAACAAATAATAAAATTAGATTCAAAGAAATAGATTTTCTGCTGCTAATGTATTTTTTGGGGAGCCAAAATGCTAGTAGAAGGCGAAGTTGAGCTAAGCCAAAAGTTAATGCTGCAAGCAGCAATCGGACTGAAGCATGATAGATCTGCCTTGCTCTAGTGGGTCGCAGTGGCACAACATTTTAAACTGCTGAGCTGCTGAACTTTGGTGGTGGTTTGAATCTGTTGGACGGGGTGAGCTCCCACAGTTAGCCCCAGCTTGTGCCAACCTAGCAGTTCCAAAACATGCAAATGTGAGTAGATCAATAGGTACTGCCTTGATGGGAAGGTAAACAGCACCCCATGAAGTTTATGCCAGCCACATGACCCAGGAGTTATCTACAGACAACACAGGCTCTTTGGATTAGAAATAGAGATGAGAACTATCTCCAGAGCCGGAGAATCGAGCACCACCCCCAGAGCTGGAGATGAAAGGTGAAGCCTTTACCTTTATCTGCGTATCTGTGTATCTGTGTTCCACTGTTTCTAGTCATTGAATATTTGCCTTTGTGTCTGTATAGAGTCCCCTCAAGGAGATAGGTCAGAATACAAATTTATTATTATTATTATTATTATTATTATTATTATTATTATTATTATTATTATTATTATTACACAGCAAACAAGATTGATATGCTGGATTTTGTTTCACAAAATCACAAGTCAAACACTTCCCAAGTGTCTAGGACTGTGTGATGTATTTTCGGATGATGCGCGCACATCCCAGCAGGGTGGCCTTTTGCAGTTGGCAGATCGTAATTTTGTCAATGTCTATTGTTTCCAAATGCCGGTTGAGATCTTTTGGCACAGCACCCAGTGTGCCAATCACCACCGGGACCACCTGCACTGGTTTCTGCCAGAGTCTTTGAAGTTCAATCTTGAAGTCCTGATAGCGGCTGAGTTTTTCCTGTTGTTTTTTGTCAATGCGACTGTCCTCTGGGATGGCAACATCAATGATCCAAAGCTTTTTCTTTTCCAAAACTGTGATGTCTGGTGTGCTGTGTTCCAGAACTTTGTCAGTCTGGATTCGGAAGTCCCACAGTATCTTTGCGTGCTCATTTTCCAATACTTTTGCAGGTTTGTGATCCCACCAGTTCTTTACTGCTGGGAGGTGGTACTTGAGGCATAAGTTCCAATGAATCATTTGGGCCACATAGTTGTGCCTCTGTTTGTAGTCTGTTGTTGTTGTTGTTATTGAGTCAGGATGCAACTGAGAAATAGAGGTGCTTGACCCATTTATATAGACACAGCTTGTGAAGACAAATCACGGCTTTCTTCTATTTTGATTGGCTCAACAGACACGGCTCATAGGAAAACGGCATACTAGCATGTGGCAGCTTCTCCATGCTCTGCATGTTCCTGAATAGAAACAGGAAGTAGCCACAATTGGCAATCATGTGGTCTGTCTTGGATGAAAAAAGATGGCAGTGGAGCCCTTGCCATTTTGGGCATCCAAATAAGTCGAATCAGCCAAACCAGGCAAATATTGTTTTTTAAAATTGATCCATGCACAACCCTAATAGATAGATAGATTTTAAAGTTCTGGGCTGCAATATCATTGTGCCAGTCTATATTTCTCTTATACTGCACTGTGAGCTTCATAATCACTACAAAGATAGGAAAGTGTTCCATTGTACGTGCTACATTTTTCCATTGTAATGATTATACACTTGAATAATAGAAGACGGACCATAAATGATAATGTCTTCAAAAATTATGTAAACGAACAGGATTTTCCATGCTGGATTAGACTAGTGGTCCATCTAATCCCATGTTCTGCCTCCAGCAGTAGACACTAACAGATACTTTCATATGAAAGCTTCGCCTTTTAAGTAAGTTATAGTACTGTTATCTTGCTTTGTAAAGAAATGTTTGATGTCGAAAGAGTGGATATAAAAGATAAATTATCTCTCGGATGGATGCATATCATATACAGAAATGCACACAGTGTGTTTTAGGGTTCCAGTTAATTTATGCCAAATCAGCTGGGCAATATGTACCAGTTTAATTTGAACTGTAAAGAAATATCTTCCTAGCTTCATACTTGAGTCTATAGCCAAACTCTCTCTCTCTTCACCCATCTCTCTTTGATTGTTTCCACACGGGTGGCAAACACAGATGACAACCCATCTCTGTTTTCAGATTTCTCAGATTTATTGATAAGCATGGATTAATAAATCTCTAATTCAAGGGTATTCATACTGGCCATGCAGCAAAAATTCAAATCCCACAAAACACTGATATCTTTATTGGGACAAATAAAAAAAGCACAAAATATATCATGCAAGCTTTCAAAGCTTCATTGGCTTCTTCATCAAGAAAAACTGATAAATCATATAAGAGAAGTAAAAATGGTGATGCTGGAGGCACAGATCTGTATCTTAGCTTAAGATGTTACATTTGATGTCAATTAAGATTGGGTGTGTGGTTTCTGGGCTGTATGGCTGTTTTCTAGTAGCATTTTCTCCTGATGTTTTGACGGCATCAGTGGCTCTATCTTCAGAGGATCATCCTATGAAGATGCCAGCCACAGATGCAGGTGAAACATTAGAAAAACTGAAGATCCATTGTAGATGCCAGCCATAGATGCAGGTGAAACGTCAGGAGAAAATGCTGCTAGAACACAGCCATACAGCTCGGAGACCACACAGTACCCCAATAATTATGGTCGTGAAAGCCTTTGACAATATATCAATTAAGATTATCTAGTAGGATATCCATGCAGGGAGAGGTCATACCATTACTTGGCACGAGGAGCATGGGGCAATGGGAAACAAAGAGCAGAAAAATTTAAGTAATCAAGTTTTAACATCATTAGCAATGGAAAAGTAGCTCTCCTTGAGATCCAAGTTGTCTCTGACCTGTGGAGTTTACCAGTCCTTTTCTTAGGCAGAGAACAGTGAATTGCCTAAGAAAAAGCAGTTCACTTTTCAGGAAATTATGTTAGACCTACTCTCATTTTTACTATTTTTATTTGTACCCCTATAGATTCAGCCCAGTCAGCTTCAGCCTCAAATTAAAAGCTCTAGATGTTTTCATGTGTGCAATTTTGCTTATAGTTTCAACACATCTTTTATAGGATTTATTCATTTGTTCCAAGCATTTATATCCCACCTGTCAATTATCAATTAACACAGTGGCTAGTTTTTAAAAGATTGCAAGCTGAAATGATTTAAAAAACCACAGACACACCCCAATCCATATTAAAAAATCAGCTGAATTATGTACCAAGTTTAGCATAATTTCTTTCTGTTTTTCCAATGTTGTTCTCAGACATACTCAAAATATTGCACAACAAATACCAATTATGTTGCTACTTAATATTTGACAGGTACTGGGTTGGATCCATGACCTCTTATGCCATAGAAACTTTTTTCCATCACAACTGGGCTACTTCCAATCCCTTGAATAATGTGTCAGAAAAGTGAATCCACTATGAAACTGCTCTTTTCTGTCTGAATGAAAGAAACAGCAACTAAAAACATGCAATTACAACATTAAAAAGAACACAGTAAGTAGCTAAAATAACAGAGACCATGCCAAAAAGCCTTTCCTTTAAAAATTTTCTGTTTGCAAAGCCTTCTCAAAATAAAATAAAAAATTCCATGGAAATAGGAAAGATAACTGCCCTAGAAAGGAAGGTCCTGATCCTGTGATAAAACTGACATTTTCTGTTGATATAATCCCATTTTCTGAGTAGTTGTAGGCCAACGTTTAACAGTTTCACCTCACAGCTACATGCGCCATACACAAACACCATTCTCAGTTAACCAAATTATGTATAGATCTTTTTCTCAGTGTGGTTAAAAATAGATGCCTTTCCATGTTTTGATCTTTTCCAGTCTGTCTGTTATTCACATTATCCTAACACAAGCCCAATGTGCGAACCAAAGAAGTTCTACCAGACATAAAGGAATTCTTTGGTACCATCTTCACGACAGAAAATGAACAGATAATCTGTTTGTGGGGGTCTAAAAATTTGTGAAGGGACTGTTTATTTTTTTCAGAGCACATTACGTGCACTATTTATTTGTTGGAAATATATTATTTCTTGTTTTACTGGTGGTTATTGTTTTTGCAGAAATAGATGAACAATCTCTAATTGTGTGGTCTGCAAAAGCAGAAGTTTCTACAGTTTTCAATCAGAGTGTCAAAACTGTGAAATAATTATTCCTTTGGTAACCCTGGCCAAACAATGTGGTATACTATCAGCTTTAGAGTAAACAGATAATTGGGTATAGTGGATAGCATACCAATTTAAGACTGAAGAAAACTGGTTGCTTGGAAAAGTAACTATTTTCCATCTTATATTACTCTTCAGGCTCCCTAAAGCACCTATTTGCTATTTATTATATGTTATATAATAAATCTTGAGCATCCACAGATTTTGTATCCACAGGGGATCCTGGAACCAAACTAAGGTGCACTGTAAAACCAATTGTACGCCGCCCTGAGTCCCTCCGGGTGAGAAGGGCGGGATAGAAATATTTGAAATAAATAAAATAAATAATAAAACCTTTTAGGATGGCCCTATGACCTCTCAGAGGACAATCTTCTAGATAAAGTCATCCTCTTTTTAAAGGACTGTTCAGGCCAGGCCTAGCCCTGAAAAAGGAGAACCTTGAAAATTATCCAACCATAGTTAACACTTAGAACAGCATTTCTCAACCTGGGGGTCAGGACCCCTGAAGGGGTCGCAAGGGGATTTCAGAGGGCTCACCAAAAACCATCAGAAAATACATATTTCTGATGGTCTTAGGAACCCAAATCCCCCCAGTACTTTCTGTTGGTCATGGGGTTTCTGTGCAGGAAGTTAGGCCCAATTCTATCTTTGGTGGGGTTCAAGGGGCTCTTTCATTGTAGGTGACCTACAAATCCCAGCAACTCCAACTCCAAAATGTCAAGGTCTATTTTCTTCAAACCCCTGCACTGTATAGGTGTGTTATGTGAACATAACAAAAAACATCTGAGCTATGTGAAATAAATAATAAGTCAATACAGTAGAGTCTCACTTATCCAAGCTTCGCTTATCCAAGTTTCCGGATTATCCAAGCCATTTTTGTAGTCAATGTTTTCAATATATCGTGATATTTTGCTGCTAAATTCGTAAATACAGTAATTATAACATAACATTACAGCATATTGAACTGCTTTTTCTGTCAAATTTGTTGTAAAACATGATGTTTTGGTGCTTAATTTGTAAAATCATAACCTAATTTGATCTTTAATAGGCTTTTCCTTAATCCCTCCTTATTATCCAAGATATTCGCTTATCCAAGCTTCTGCCGGCCTGTTTAGCTTCGATAAGTGAGACTCTACTGTACTTTTCAATATATAAATGAAAGGTTTTCATGAGATATATTGTGATCTCATACATTTTGTTAATACAATTTACGTATGTGTCTGTATCTCTTATAAGAGTTTGGTTTAACCTCTGGTTTGCTAGTAAAACTGAATTACTGTGTCATGAAATCACGCATGTCGAAAAAGTGTGTCACTAACATGAAATGGTAAGAAAACTCTGCTCTAGAGCTTTTCAAATGATAGGTAAAGGTTTTCCCTGACGTTAAGTCCAGTCGGGACCGACTCTGGGGGTTGGTGCTCATCTCCATTTCTAAGCCGAAGAGCCGGCGTTGTCCGTAGACACCTCCAAGGTCATGTGGTCGGCATGATTGCATGGAGCGCCGTTACCTTCCCGCCGGAGCGGTACCTATTGATCTATTCACATTTGCATGTTTTCGAACTACTAGGTTGGCAGGAGCTGGGGCTAACAGCAGGGGCTCATTCTGCTCCCAGGATTTGAACTTGGGACCTTTCGGTCTGCAAGTTCAGCAGCTCAGCACTTTAACACACTGAGCCACCACCAGGGGCCCCTAATGATAGAGATTATGTTTATGTTTGCATCCATTTGTATAAAATAGTACAGGAGAATCTCACTTATCCAACATAAACAGGCTGGCAGAATGTTGGATAAGTGAATATGTTGGATAATAAGGAGGGATTAAGGAAAAACCTATTAAACATCAAATTACATTATGATTTTACCAATTAATCACCAAAACATCATGTTTTACAACAAATTTGACAGAAAAACAGTTCAATACACAGCAATGTTATGTAGTAATTACTGTATTTACAAATTTAGCACCAAAAATCACAATGTATTGAAAAGATTGACTACAAAAACATTGACTACTAAAAGGCAGACTGTGTTGGATAATCCAGAATGTTGGATAAGCGAATGTTGGATAAGTGAGACTCTACTGTATATATGACTTTTAAACAATTCCACATCATTCTTTATCCCCCTTTCTGGTAATACATAAAATGTCCAACCTAAATAGCACCTTCTCCTATCACAGATCCAACTTTGGTTTATTGTGTGCAGTTTTTGCAAGGAGTCCTTGTTGTTGGTGCTGTTATTAGTTTTCTGCACTGTCTAGCATTCATTTTATCTACTTTATAGCATACATTAATGCAACATAGTATATCCTTAATGAAATAATGTAATCCAGCTAAACAGTGTCTTTTTGTTCTGTGATTGCAAAACTAAAAGGCCTCCAGTAAATGCAAGAAAGTCTTTTAAAATCTGTTTATTTTAAAAGAACATCTACACTACAGTGCTTAAAAAAACAGCCCCTCTGTCGGCTTAATGTTGGTTTGATGATTATCTTGATATTAACTGCTTTACTTGAGTAAGCAAAGAAGAAGTAAAATACCAGTCAGGCCAGCTGTCAATTCACTGAGTATTGTACGATGGTTATTAAAAACACCCCAAAGATATACCTTTGTGGTTCAGTCTTTTGAATTGGAATCAGAATATTAATTTAGGCCTGAGCATGATTAAACATTGAAAGGCCCCTTAAGAATTTTCACCAAATTTTCTTGGATTTCTCTTTATTGGGTCTTTCCAGACTCTGTTTAGCATTGTAATTGCTTTGTTCCATTGTTGATAGGTTAAACCACAATGCGGTTCGCTCCATGTCATAATGTTTAAGAGGACGGCTCAATGTTCCATGTTCATGGTGTGCTACTGAGGTACAGCGGAGCATAAAAAAAGAAATGTGTGACTATATTTGGGCACCCACAGCCTTCAACAAAGCTGAAAAGTCAAAGTCCATGCAGGTTGATATTATCTTTCATCTGTATGCCTGCACATGTAAAATGTATACTCAGGTTGTTCAAATGAGTGAAATGCCAGGATATTCTGAGACTCTGTACATCAGAAGTAGGTTCAAAAAGAATCATATCAATCAATCATCTATTTTATATCTTACTTTTCTCCCAGTATGAATCTCAAGGTGGCACTTGCATATCTGAAGACAAGTTCAGTACATGTCCCATATAAGAGGGTTGTTGTATGTTTTTCGGGCTGTATGGCCATGTTCCAGAAGTATTCTCTCCTGACGTTTCGCCCACATCTATGGCAGGCATCCTCAGAGGCTATGAGGTATGGAGAAAAACTAAGCAAAGAGGTTAATAACTTCTAGAACATGGCCATACAGCCCGAAAAACATACAACAACCTTGTGATTCCGGCCATGAAAGCCTTCGACAACACATTCCCATATAAGACTTTTATGTTAGGGAACAGGTTTGGGGGGGGGGGGGACCTTCAACTTCAACTACTTGTAGTTGAAATACATCAGATAGTAATACAGTAGAGTCTCACTTATCCAACATAAACGGGCCATAAACGTTGGATAAGCGAATACGTTGGATAACAAGGAGAGATTAAGGAGAAGCCTATTAAACATCAAATTAGGTTATGATTTTATAAATTAAGCACCAAAACATCTTGTTATACAACAAATTTGACAGAAAAAGTAGTTCAATACGCAGTAATGCTATGTAGTAATTACTGTATTTACGAATTTAGCACCAAAATATCACGATGTATTGAAAACATTGACTACAAAAATGCGTTGGCTAATCCAGAACATTGGATAAGCGAGTGTTGGATAAGTGAGACTCTACTGTACTGTGCTATTTGGGATGTTGTTCCCAAACTGTTTCTTTAGGAA
This sequence comes from Anolis carolinensis, assembly GCF_035594765.1. NCBI lineage: Eukaryota > Metazoa > Chordata > Lepidosauria > Squamata > Anolidae > Anolis > Anolis carolinensis. The sequence goes on from NC_085841.1 coordinate 221,600,541, forward strand.
GGCCGTCTTCTTCCTTACAGTTAATGTATCTATCCTTGCATTTTTGGTTTTTGTTCTGTTTTAAAAACGTCTGGTATTATGCATTTTTCTTTTGTTGGTTCTGGATTTGTTTCAATTAATGATGCCAATATCTTCTGATAGTTTTTGTATATTATATGTATATTTTATATATATCTTCTATCTATATAAAAGAGTGATGGAATCCTGGCACCGAGCAAAACAACAAAACTAACACCCCTCAACCTCGAAATTTCACAACACAATCCATCATCCACGCCTCGAGGTTGAAACCACAAAATATCACGTCACGAACCTCCACAGGGCCTAAAAAAACCCCAAAACTGGAGCTATTCAATGCAATTGCAATGGGCCACAGCAACGCGTGGCAGGGCACAGCTATAATATACAAAAACTATCAGAAGATATTGGCATCATTAATTGAAACAAATCCAAAACCAACAAAAGAAAAATGCATAATATACATACATACATATTTTACTGCTGTTATGTTGGGTTTCTTTTTACGGGAGTGAAGGAAGGAAGGAAGGAAGGAAGGAAGGAAGGAAGGAATCTGTCATGTCTTGAAGCAGTATTTTTTCTCCCTTTAGATGTCTGGATTAGATAAAGCATTTTGCAGGGAGAGAGGTTGGGAAAATAACATTTTCAATCATTACTACGGCACCCTCTACACAGGGCAAAATGTGCCATCCCCCACCGTCACTCTCCAAAGCTCCATAGCATCATTTCTCAGTGCCATGGAGCTAAGAGAAAGCTCGTGCCTCAGGAAGGAGTATTTTTACTTTGGGGGTGAAATGAAGGGCAGGGGAGAGGCTGACACTGCCATCACACCTCTTCAGACTGCCTGTGACTGGGGAGCATGGGATGGCTTTGGAGATGCCTCCTCGGATCACAAATGGTGATCCCAGGAAGCAGTTTCCACAGGCCCCATACCTTTCTGGAAGATCACGACCTATGTAGGTATTTTATTAATCAATCAGAATAAACATGGAATAACAGCTTTATTTAAAATGCATTAGCTTTGTGTGTCATTTGGACGACCGAGACTAATGCACCCTCTGCACTGGATTATTTGCAACTGTAGATGGCCCCTAAGTGCATTTGTATGGAAGTTGGTTGCTTGGAATCAGTATTGAACGATTTTATTAAGGAAATTTCAAGTCTTCTAGAAGTCTGCCTATCTTCGTGACCGCGTCGTCCCTTATGAACCTACGCAATCTCTGAGATCTTCTGGGAAGGCCCTCCTCTCGCTTCCGCCTTCTTCACAATTACATCTGGTGGGGATGAGAGAGAGGGCCTTCTCGGCCGTGGCCCCCCATCTCTTGAACTCCCTCCCCAGGGAGATTAGGTTGGCGCCCTCTCTACCCTCCTTTAAGAAACAACTGAAAACTTGGATGTTTAGGTTTGCCTTTGGAGAGACAGCCATTGGATGACCAGCCTCATTATAATTCTAATCTGAATTTTACTAGGTCCCTCTTATCTGGGTTTTTTAATCTAATGATTCTATCTTTATATTGCTGCTACAGTCCCCCCACCTATGAAGTTGACTGAATTGTATTGGTGGTTGTTTGGTATTATTACTGTTGAATTAACTTTTGTTTTAACTTTTAACTTTTGTTTTATTATCTTATTGCATTTTAATCTGTGTTTATTGTGCTAATTGTATCTGTGTTGTTTCTTCTATAACATTGTGAGCCGCCCAGAGTCCCCGCGGGGAACTGATGACAGGGTATAAATAAAGTTATTATTATTATTATTATTATTATTATTATTATTATTATTATTATTATTATCATCATCATCATCATCATCACAACGACGTTGTATTATTATTATTATTATTATTATTATTATTATTATTATTGTATGACACAGCAAACAAGATAGACATGCTGGATTTCATATCACAAAATCACAAGTCGAACACTTCCTAAGCGTTTAGGACTGTGTGATGTATTTTCGGATGATGCGCGCAGATCCCAGCAGGGTGGCCTTTTGCAGTTGGCAGATCGTAATTTTGTCAATGTCTATTGTTTCCAAATGCCGGCTGAGATCTTTTGGCACAGCACCCAGTGTGCCCATCACCACCGGGACCACCTGCACTGGTTTCTGCCAGAGTCTTTGAAGTTTAATCTTGAGGTCCTGATAGTGGCTGAGTTTTTCCTGTTGTTTTTCGTCAATGCAACTGTCACCTGGGATGGCAACATCAATGATCCAAACCTTTTTCTTTTCCACAACTGTGATGTCTGGTGTGTTGTGTCCCAGAACTTTCTCAGTCTGGATTCGGAAGTCCCACAGTATCTTTGCATGCTCATTTTCCAATACTTTTGCAGGTTTGTGATCCCACCAGTTTTTTGCTGCTGGGAGGTGGTACTTGAGGCATAAGTTCCAATGGATCATTTGGGCCACATAGTTGTGCCTCTGTTTGTAGTCTGTCTGTGCGATTTTCTTATAGCAGCTGAGGATATGATCAATGGTTTCATCGGTTTCCTTGCACAGTCGGCATTTGGGGTCATCAGCTGATTTTTTGATCTTGGCCTTAATTGCATTTGTTCTGATGGCTTGCTCCTGGGCTGAAAGGATATTATTATTATTATTATTATTATTATTATTATTATTATTATTTGGAAGGCCAAGTGTGGTGTCTATGGCCACATGACAAAAGCTGTATCCACACTGCTGGATTATAGCAGCTTGACTCCACTTTAACTGTCATGACTCAATGCTATAGTATTCTGAGACTTTTAGTATATTCAGATATTTACTCTTTTTCTACCAGGGAGCTCTGATGCTACAACAAGCAAATCCTAGGATCCCATATGATGAAACTATGGCAGTTAAAGTGGTATCAAACTGCTCTAATTCTGCATTATGGATGGTCTCAAAGCCTGGTGAGTGAAGTTCACACTTGACAAGCAACTCACTGGCACTTATTCCAGTTTTTGCTATGTTAAGGTAAAGGTAAAGGTTTTCCCCTGATGCTAAGTCCAGTCGTGACCGACTCTGGGAGTTGGTGCTCATCTCCATTTCTAAACCGAAGAGCCGGCGTTGTCCGTAGACACCTCCAAGGTCTAGAGCATCGTTACCTTCCCACTGGAGCGGTACCTATTTGTCTACTCACATTTGCATGTTTTCGAACTGCTAGGTTGGCAGGAGCTGGGACTAACAGCGGGCGCTCATTCTGCCCCCAGGATTTGAACCAGGGTCCTTTCGGTCTGAAAGCTCAGCAGCTCAGTGCTTTAACACACCGCGCCACCGCCAGGGGCCCTTTTGCTATGTTAGTATGGGTGAAAACTGAGTGTACTTGCTATAGGAAGTCACTATCCAGGGCTGGCATGTTCGCCATGCACCCAGGCACATTCCCCTGTTGGAGTCTACAGCTTCCCCCTCCCTTACAAATGCCTCCTGCACTGACACCCCATGCAGTGCCAGTTGGCTGTCTTACTGCCATTTTGATTTGCCACAAATTCCCAGAGTGACAGTACATGCTGGGGGCTCTGTAGAAAATCAACTGAAGAGAAAGACACAGCTGCCTGGCACTGCTCAGAGCACAGGAATTACAGCTGCTTTCTGCCATGACTGCCAGGTAATTCCATCCAGGCTCAGAGATAAGAAAGGGAACCTCTAGTGACATATAATGCCAGGGCCCTCTTAAACCTGGTGTCAATCCTGTAGGAGACAGCCACAGTAATGTTGTCAAATCTTGATATCTGGACTTGATGGCAACTTATTTTTAAAACATTTTGGCATTCGTCACACTGTGCCACATATCAGGAGAAAGGAATCATTCAAACCAAATAATTCACATTAATCATTATGTCTTTTTATCTGTCTGATTCCTCTTCTGTTCTCTTTTGGATGCCACTGTGCCAACCCAAATGATGCTCCGGTTTTACAGTTAGCAGTTTCCAGTTAGCAGCTACTGCCAGAGTGAGAAGCTTGTAGCATGATATATCAGAGTCCGCCAGTGCCTACTGTGATCTTAGACTGTCTTTTGAAATCACTGCTAATTTAACGGCATCCTTTAATTTGTATTTTAATTGGTATAGACTGTAATTCCATAATGATCACACAAGCTCACACTTCATACCTTCTGTTCTATTATTGCTCATTTCATTAAAGACCAAGAGAGTGACAGAGAAGATAGTAAAAGGCCCTACATAAAAACCCTACATGCAACAATATTGTTATATGGTATTTTAATGCAGGAGTGCCATTATTTATTTAACAAGTCATATTAATTGCCAAACACTTGATACTGTGGAGCTCTTGCACTTCTGACCGGAATAAGGGGGAGAGATGATGTGAGAAGAGATAGTCCATGAGGCCAAAAGACAGAGCACCCTCTTGTAAATCAGCAATTTGAAGTTTTTGATTACCGTGTATACTTGAAGATAAGCCGAGTTTTTCAGCCCTTATTTATGAGCTGAGAAAGCCTCCCTTGGCTTATAATCGGGTCAAGGTCAAGGCAGGCAGCAGAGCCTGGAAACTACAGTATGTTTTCTTTTCCAAAATCTCCCTTCTCCGCTTCTCCTCCCAGGCTGGAGTTATTTTATTTTTTAAGAGAGAGAGAGAGAGAGACAAGGGAATGTTTTCAAAAGCGAAAGGAGAGTGAGTGAGAGCCTCTTGCAAGCCAGGAAGAAAAAAATATTGCATGGGTGTAAGGGGAAGAAAAAGAGAGGCTCTTGCAATTTTGCAGGATTTATTATTATTATTACTATTATTGCAAGAACGTTTGAGTCAATAGGGAGGGAAGGAGGGAAAGAAGAGCAACAGAAGGTGTGTATTTCTTTTTATTCCTAAGGAAACAAAAATGAGGTGAGTTTTTTGGGAGAGGAAGAGAAGTTTTAAAAAGCCTTTTCTGGCTATTTTTAGAGTTTGAAAAGGGATAAATAAAAGAGGTGGGAAAGGGGAGGAGAAAAGAGGCCAAAGTTGTTTTTAGGAGGGCTTTGCTTGCATTTCTTCTTTGGGCAAATGCATGCCCCAAAGCTTATAAATAATATATAGATTTCCCCCTATAAATACATTAATATATGAATTTTCCCCTCATATGTTTGCAAGCCTCTGCAAGTCCTATAAAGATATAATTCTCTATATAGAGAGCAATGTCTAGATAGATAGATATTAATATAGATATAGGCCTTTTAAATATGCACACACAGAGAGAGATGTCTAGATAGATGTAAACATAGATAAATGGGACTTGCAAATATTGCAGGAGGGAAATGCACAGAGGATTTGCAAACTTTTCAGGGGGGAAATGCAAATGTGAAATTAGTATATATAATTATAGAGCTATATCTAGCTTTGCATTGATTATATAGGCATTGAATGTTTGCCTGTTACTATGTTGTAAGGTGGCCTGAGTCCCCATGGGGAGATAGATAGAGCAGGATAAAAAAGAAGTTGTTGTTGGGTTGTTGTATGTCTTTCGGGCTGTGTGGCCATGTTCCAGAAGTATTCTCTCCTGACGTTTCACCCACATCTATGGCAGGCATCCTCAGAGGTTGTGAGGTATGCCTCTGAGGATGCCTGCCATAGATGTGGGCGAAACGTCAGGAGAGAATACTTCTGGAACATGGCCATGCAGCCCGAAAGACATACAACAACCCTGTGATCCCGGCCATGAAAGCCTTCGACAACACGAAGTTGTTGTTATTATTGTTGATGATGATAATGATGATGATTATTATAAAGTTATTGTTGATACCATATTGTTTTTGTTGACCCTACTTATGCACTTACAGAGTTAGCTTACTGTTTTTCTTTGAAATACATTAAATATTCAAAAAACATTTACCCCACTTATGTCTCAGTTAATGTAATTTTATTGGTACCTATTTTTATTTTGAAATTTACCAGTAGCTGCTGCATTTCCCATCCTCGGCTTATACTCGAGTCAATAAGTTTTCCCAGTTTTTTGTGGTAAAATTAGGTGCCTTGGCTTATATTCAGGTTGGCTCATACTCGAGTATATACGGTAACTATAGATTTGGTTTATGTTATGAATAACTATGCTAGTAATACCAATGATTCTGGGGAATTCACTATTTTCTCCTTCCTACATTATTGTTTCTGCATATATGAACTGGAAATTTGTTGTGAATGTGTCCAAGGAGATAAATATGCCAGGCTTGGGCATTTTCTTGAGATTATTTGCAAAATGTGCAGATTTTCATCGCTAGATCTAATTGACTTGCAACAGTGTGCAGCATCAGTATGATTATTTGGTGAGTTATCTATATTAGGATTCCTGCAAAGAAGACAGGAGGCTATAGATTGATGGTGACGTCCTTGCCACTTCAATTATGACCCAATGGCTTACTTAGGATGTATATTCACTTTTATATCCTTATTTAAATGAGCACTGGCGCAACATGTCAATGGTCGTGTAAGGCAGAGAACTGACGGGCTGGGTCTCTTTGCACAGCAGGGCAAGGTCCTGCAGGCTCAGTGGGACTGGAGTCCTGCTGGGAATAATGTCGGAGTGAGGTCCACTCACAGGACTTCAGTTGTTGCTCAGAAACCTTCCAGAAGATGGTTACTCTCAGTAGGGGTGTCAACTGAAGCAGAGTCATTCAGCTGTTTGTTACTATTTGTTGTTGACTAAGATTTTCACACACACACACACACACATATAATTTTTTTTGGATGCATGACCTTTAAGTTGCTCTCTTATTGTGTGCTTCTAGCCCAGAGATGCAACTGTGAGAACAACAGCTCAGTAGGGATGTACTTACAATGTGCCAAGAGTTAAGCCAAAACCTAGGAGCTTTGCGGAAGTCATTGATCCAATCAATAGGTGTAAAGCAAACAGCACGTCTGTTGCACTGATTATCCATTTTTTGAAGTTAGTTGACCGAATGTTCCATAGCTACCACTGAATGAGAAATCATTCTGAAGTTACAATAATTCAGCAATTGGATTTATATTTAAATATCACCATGCATATGAACTTGTTGGAATATATTTAAGCATTTAAAAACATTCAAGAGTATGATCTTGAATTGCAGCATAGTTATTGGGGTGGGTGGAACAAAAAGAAGGATGTTGCTCTCCTCACATAAAAATTCTACTCCTTCAATAAATTGTTCCTCAAGTCCTCTAATTCCTAGTACTGCAGTATTTTTAAATTTCAATTGGACTTTAGAAATAGGGCTTACATAGCCAATAAAAGGAGCAAAGCTACTAGTAAAAAGGTAAAGGTTTCCCCTGACGTTAAGTCCAGTTGTGTCCGACTCTGGGGGTTGGTGCTCATCTCCATTTCTAAGCTGAAGAGCCAGCGTTGTCCATAGACATCTCCAGGTCATGTGGCCAGCATGAGTGCATGGAGCGCCGTTACCTTCCCGCCGGAGCGGTACCTATTGATCTACTCACATTGGCATGTTTTCGAACTGTTAGGTTGGCAGGAGCTGGAGCTCACAGCGGCCGCTCACGCCGCTCCCGGGGTTTGAACCTGCGACCTTTCGGTCTGCAAGTTCAGCAGCTCAGTGCTTTAACCCACTTCACCACCAGGGCTCCTTTCAATTGGACTTATGAACCCAATAAAAGGAGCAAAGCTACTGGTACTAATACAGAAAATGTGAATATGTGTGAATGACTTTTAGTATTGCACTCTGCAATGCAAAATTTTTCATGATGGGAGAGGTCCTTACTTAGTTGGGCAATGCCCTCATATCCCACCCACTCAATTTTCAGAAAGATGTCAAGCTGTCTTGTTTTTATTTGTCCTTTTGAACTGATTTCATTTTTTATTATTATGCTGATTTGAGTAGCTTTTTTCTTTAATACCGTGGTTCTCAACCTGGGGTCCCCGTATGTTTTTTGCCTACAACTACCAGAAAACCCAGCCAGTTTACTAGCTGTTAGGATTTCTGGGAGTTGAAGGCCAAAAATATCTGGTGACCCCAGGTTGAGAACCACTGCTTTAATAGAATTGCATACATGACCCTAAAATTTAAGAGACAAAACCAGGAAGCTCATTTGCACTTTGGTGATGTAAATGACGTGCAAGTTCCAATGATGTTTCAGCAGACATATATGCTTGTTCTTAGACTGTATGCTTCTTTTTAGGTTCAGAGAGGAAGCCCTAGGCCCGACACCTACAAACTCTTTTTGTAGCTGCTATTAATGCGTGGGGGGGGGGGGGGGGAGTGAGTGACAAATAGAATGAAAATGTAAGGCTATGTAAATAAAAATCAGGTAATTGGTTTAGAAGTGTATTATAGTTACCTTTTCCCCAAAATCTTTACAAGTAGGACATCATCCCAATTTGTATAGCCATTAGCCAAAGCAGAGATTCAGGGCCCACCTACACTAACTATATAATGCTGCTCCAAGCTAACTTGAGACCATAGTGACCACAAAATACATACCACCAATGCAAGCTGCAGCACAAATTAAATGAGAAGCACTGCATTTAAAAAGTCACATGAAAGTCCAATGTAAGCCATTAATGCACTGCAGTTGATCCCAGTGTACTCTAGATCTAAGGCAAAATTAGTTCTGGAAACTACAGGGCACATTGTAGAGATCTGGGGCCCTTGCTGAAGCACAGTAAAAAAAATCCTAATTACTCTGGGATGAGCACTTGATTATCTCCACTCTGTCACTTTTTTCTTCTTTTCTAATCCTGGATGCCTCTAGTGTACTGATGGATAATTGGATATCTCTCACGGAAATGTGTGGAAAAGTAGTTTGAGGCCAGGTTCCACAGTACATGTGATAAACATCTTCCTGGCCCCAAACCAATTTCTGGCATGGAAATCTCATCACAGTGCATCAGTGTAGAAGGGGTATCAGATCTCACTTTTTGAATGATTGGGATAGCGCTCACTAACCGAGGGCACATCTACACTGACTATTTATCTTGCCCTCGGTTAGTGAGAGCTATTCCAATCATTCAAAGAGTGGTGAGATGAGATTTCCAAATCTTGCAAAGCTCCATGGCAGCTAAATGATGCACAAAACTAATTTTGGTAAATGTGGGCAAATGATACCTTAACACAGCCGTAAACCACATTAAACAACATTGTGGATTGATCAGAGTTTTCCTCAAGAATCCGGAGCAAACTGTGACTTTCCTGCAGTAGCCAATGCATGTGCTATGGCTCATGTCAGTCATTCATTGCCTGGAGTCCGAGTGATAAGGTGATTGAAGAAGGGTCGGCTCTCCCTCCAATGTTACTCTTGTGTCCCAGCCAATGAATGACTGGCATAACCCACGTGACACCTGTTGCCTGACATGACAACAAGAATGGGGAGCATGTAAGGGTGGTTGTTTGGTTGTGCCAAACTGGATTCGGTGCTACAGAATTGTCAGGACTCCCTTCTGCGTCCGTGGCACGTGTATGGTGCTCTAAAACATCTTAGGGCCTCTCCAGCATTCACAACTCCAGTTTGGCCCAGGATAAGTGTTCAGTGTAGCTCCGTCCTTAGTTTATAGAATATGCTTCATTTAACCATGTGATCATGAAGAAATTCAACACAAAAGAAACCTCTCTGTGAAAAATTGCTGGGCACCATGAACAAAAACACTGAGGGACTCTAAGGGCTGTTGTTTAAAAAACTAACATTTCCAAGCTCTCCTTTTCCATCTCCTCTTTCTTCGCCTTGTCCCTCTTTGCAGTCATTGAGCTGTGGTATAATAATACAGAATATAATCTCTAAAACCAGGATAGTAAATAAAGAGCAACACTCTGAAAGTAGGGAAATTGGGAATTCCAGAAAGGAAACAATCAGGGCCAGCTAACACTTCCCAACAAAGGATTCTCCCAGGCAGGAAGCAAACAGGCTTTGAAGCTGCAAGGCCATTCAATGTTAATCAAGGTGGCTAATTGCAGCATTCATACCTGCCACACTGAGACTATTAATTGCTATTCAAACTGGCCAACCAAGGATTCTGCAAGGTAGAAAGCGGCCCGGCTTGCAAGCAGCAAGGCTATTCAATGCTATTCAACCTGGCCAACCAAGATTTCCCCTAGATAGAAAACCCCCAAGCTCTGAAGCCACGAGGCTACTCCGTCCCATTCAACCTGGTCTAGCAAGGATGCCCTTTGTATAAAGTGTCCAGGCTTTTAAGCTGCAAGACTACTCAGTGCAGTTCAAGCTGGCCAAACAAGGATTCCCCTACAAAGGAAGTAGCCAGGCTTCAAAGTGGCTCTTTGATTGAGGGTGCTACTCCAGAAAACGGCCAGGCTTTAAGGCTGCAAGGCTATTCACTGCTATTCCACCTGGCCAACAAATAATTCCCATAAGCCACAGCAATGCATGGCTGGGCAAAGCTAGTCTTATACAGAATAGAAGGAAGCAATGGAAATAATCTCCCTTGTACACATTTCCTTCCTCTCATATTACTTGGAATTTCAGGCTATGTTATAGCTCTTGCAAGGTTATAATTCAGACCCCTACATCTTGACAAAACCTCCTGCTTTATTAATATTCACACACATCGGCAATCTTTGCATAAATAACTACTGTAAAGCCCCCAGTGGATCTTCCAGTTTGTAGTTGTCCACTACTTTATCCCACAACTCCTGTTATCAATCTGACATTGCAGTTGGAAGCCCAAAATAACTCAGATCCGAAAAGCATAAATATGTCTATGTTCGACATTAGTTACACAACTAGAAACCAAACACAGACTCTTTCGTGCCAAGGTGATAAGAATCCCATAAGTGTTGAATAATGCACCTTATTACTACAGATGTCTCCTTTTGGAGAAAACAAATTAAATCCAATTTGAGATCAGGTGGTTTCTTTTAGACAAAAAACTAATTGCAATCTCGAAAGTAAAGTTTCTCCTAAGCTTGTTCTTCAAATTGCTTTTCGTATCTCTCAGTTATATATACAGATTTCGTGAATGGAATTACTAGCTATGTGTGTAGAACTCCAGAGCAAACTGTAGTTGACACTTATTCCATGTTACCCTTGGGCTACAGTTTTGATCACAGACTGAGTGGATTTATCCCTGTCAGCACAATGAATTTTATACTCATGTCACAGGCAAAGTTTACATTTGCTCTTGCATTTTTCATGTACAATTGAAATACAAATGAATTCATGTTATTGGATATCAGATCTGAGACTCCTAGCAGGTAATACTGGTCAAAGTAATCTTCAGCTGTGTGACAATATTTCACCTATACAAAACAGGGGGCTGATTCTTTTCTGCAACAGCATTGTAAAAATACATAGCATAAAGAGCATAACCAGATTTAATTTCACCAACTAAAATAGGATTTGAGTAGCTGCAGACCGGGGGTCCTTTTACACTTACACTATAATGCAGTCCAAAGCTGACTCAAGGCTGTGGTGGCCACGAAACACATACCACCAATGTGTACTGCAATGTGAATCAAGGGTAATACAGTAAATTTTAAAAAGTCACAGGAAACCCCAAGATAAGCCAAAAAATATGCTGCCATAAATGCCCCAAAGGCATGGCTAGGCACTCTTAATTGTCACTTTTCCTTTTTTCACACCATATGCCTTGGGTGCACTGATGTGCATATCTTTAGGAAATGAAAAAAAAAATACCTGCAAAGTGGTTTGAGGCCAAGTTCTGTGTTCAGTGTAATCATTTTCCTAATCACCATGCAGCAAAACCAGTCCCTAAAGTGTTAGTGCAGAAGTGCCCTGAAACTTATTGGTAGTTTTCAACTAGAGAAGATCTCATGACCTTCATATAAGTATTAACTCGCAATTCAACAACTAATTGATTGAAATTATCAACATAACTGAGTACAAGGAAGAAGTCCTTCCACTCAGCTAGATCCACTATTACAGAAGTAGGCAGATCCCAGAGTTCCAAGGATTATCCAAAGGCCTTTGTAGTCCCATAACCTTCCCCCCCCCCCAACCCCCTATGAGTGTCACATCATCTTTATGGGGTTTTGGTTTCTTTGGTTTTATTTTTACACCAAAAAGCACTATATGGGCATGACGGTTCTGGAGATGGCTACCCATTTAATTTTGCAGATGGAAACTTGAAATGTTGTTTGCGTTAGTCCGCTCATGCAAAGCAATAAGACAGCAGATACATATTTGGAAATCCATGTGTCAGATGGTTGTGATTGTGAGGTGGCTGGCAACAATTGTGGTGGCTTTTCTGTTTTGTGTTGTTGTTGTTTTTTTTTGGGGGGGGGGAATAATACATGTGATGGGCCCCCCAATGGCGCAGTGGGTTAAACCACTGAACTGTTGAACTTGTTGACCAAAAAGTTAGTGGTTCGAATTCAGGGAGCTGGGTGAGCTCCCGCTGTTAGCCCCAGCTTCTATCAACCTAGCAGTTTGAAAACATGCAAATGTGAGTAGATAACTAGGTACCATTCTGGCGGGAAGGTAACGGTGCTCCATGCAGTCATATCAGCCACATGACTTTGGAGGTGTTTACGGACAATGCCAGCTCTTTGACTTAGAAATGGAGATGAGCACCAACCCCCAGAGTTGGACATGGCTAGACTTAATGTCAGGGAAAACCTTTACCTTTACCTAATATATGTGATACAGCTAATTTCTCTTCTCATTCATGTCTAGTTGGAGAAACAAGAAGAGGAAAAGCTGCATGACTAGTTGAAGAAACTTTACTGATGAAACATAGTATAATACAACTGTTTGTGTTTAAAATACGGAAGATATCTGATCTAGTCGTTGTGTCTTACATCAACAATGACAATTGAGAAATTGAACTCTTGAAATCTTCATGTTAACTTAGGGAACAGAGGGGTTGGTCTATCATTATTCTGCCAGTTAAAGTTGCTGCCTTTATTGTATTCTTGAAACACTGTATAACTAGTGACCTTCCTGTCACGAATTTCCCCAAAATAGTGCCTGCCCACTCCTGTTATTATTCAAACTACAATGAATGGGACTCCACAATTAGTATAATTACAGTGTTCCCTCACTACTTCGCGGTACACTTTTCGCGGATTTGGTGTTTCGCGGTTTTTCAATAAACTCTAAAAGACTATTATAAATCATAAAAATTACAATTTACAGCCTAAGGAAGGGAGGAAGGAGAAGCCGAAGGGAGAGAAAAGGAGCCCAAGAGGCAACAGGAGGAGAAGGAGGCGATTTATCAACACACGATTGGTTGATATAGACTTAAAATAGTGTATAACTACTAAAATAATGTATAAATATTAAAATAAATATAGCATCCCTACTTTGCGGATTTTCACTTATTGCGGGTGGCCCTGGAACCTAACCCCAGTGATAAGTGAGGGAACCCTGTATTACTGCTGGTTTATGGAAGTTATTTTTTTCTTAAACATGTCCCAGTTCTACCCCTAATGTGTAATGCAGTTTTAAAGGGTCTAAGCTCCCAAATCATTAGATCCTATCTGATTTTGAAAGCAAAGCAAGGTCAGCTCTGGTTAATACTTGGGTGGGAAATCACCACTGAATATAAAATGCTTTATTTCAGAGCAAGGAACTGGGAAAACCATCTTTGAGTATTACAGTAGAGTCTCACTTATCCAAGCTAAACGGGCCAGCAGAAGCTTGGATAAGCGAATATCTTGGATAATAAGGAGGGATTAAGGAAAAGCCTATTAAACATCAAATTAGGTTATGATTTTACAAATTAAGCACCAAAACATCATGTTTTACAACAAATTTGACAGAAAAAGCAGTTCAATATGCTGTAATGTTATGTTGTAATTACTGTATTTACGAATTTAGCAGCAAAATATCACGATATATTGAAAACATTGACTACAAAAATGGCTTGGATAATCCGGAAGCTTGGATAAGCGAGGCTTGGATAAGTGAGACTCTACTGTACTTGCATAAGAGAAGGCCTTATGAAACTCATGAGGTCGCAAGTTGACATGCGATTTGAAATCTCACACACATACACACACCTTCTTACTGAATATGATTTAATTTTGCAGATAGTTTAATTAACATTTAAATTCAATAAGCCTTTTGCATACTTTTACCTAGTAATAATTTTGTAAAGTGTCTTGATTCCCAGTTCTGAGGTGAAAAATATATATAAATAAATAAGGTAAAAGAATAAATAATGTAGATATAGTTCTTAATGTCGATGATCCAGTTTTATTGCATTCAACTTGTGCTGAAGTTGCCCCTTTCAGATTTAAAAAGACTGTAAAACTCTTTGAGCTCTTTGGATGCCACTGGTCATGGCTTTGAATTTTACAGCAAAAATGTATTCCAATCGTAAATTCTCAAGAAGGTTAAACATGAATTAGTCATAAAGCGAGTGAAATGGGAAGGTTGTAAGATGATTTCAAATATTTCACCATTTTTAATCCTTCCCGTGTTTGTTTAATTAAAGAAGACAGAGAGAGAAGGGGGGGGGGGGGGGAGAGAAGGCTAATTTCTTTTCCTTTTTTAAAAAAGTCCCTTTTACTTATAACTTCAAACTTTCATGTGCTGAGCGCTATGGAGCACCACAGATCTGAGCTCCATTTAAGACAACAAAGTGATATTTGATAGTCTGTCTCTTCTGTAAAGCAGCTCTCCTTCCTGTCTTTGATGTGTGGATGGTTTATTTAATCAATTATTAATCAAAGTTATGGCATTCTTCTTATATATTTAGGTAAAACTAAAAGACGCCTCTCCTTGCTTTCTTGGTTAAATAAATGTTTAAACAGATTTTTAGAAATGCTCGGGTTTTGATTTATATAGATAGATAGAAAAAAGAGAGAGAGAAAGTGTGCATTTCAGACTCCCACCCACCTTTATACCTGTCTATATACAATCTACCTAGTTTTCTAGTGTTTTGGAATATGTATGGTTGTTATAAAAGGACTGGAGTAACGAACCATTATGATGAACCCTGGTAGGCACCAGTCCTTTGACAGCCGAGCTTTTGATGAACGGCAAAACACAGGGGACCAATAATTTTATTAGTCATTCCTTTGCACAGGTGCTTGCTTTGGCAGGCAGCCATTTGAGTGGCACACCGTCGTGGTGCGGGATGGACAGCTGGAGACTTTGTACGGGGAGAGTCTTGAGCAGTTGGTTGTCTTTGGCAGTTTAATACAGAAGGAAAAAAATAGCTGCTAGAAAAACCTCAACCGCGGCTAATTAGCGGCAATGAACAGTGGGTAAGGACAGTCCATTTTAATGTGCAAAGGATTTTTTTTACCATAACCACTGCTCTGGCGGAAGAAGAAGAAAAAGGCGAGTGGAAGGAAATGCTCCCTCGCTGACCCTTGTGGCAATCTATGTTTCACGTTGCAATAATCCTGTAAATTACTATGCTTTCTTATACAGTAACTTGGAGTTAATTAGTAATTTAACATTCCTCTACACTACTAAATGTCTTTCTTGCATTATATTATGTTGTTTCATGGTCCTGCCTTAACACTAATGGGTTTTTTGTTATATTTCCTCAAAACACTAACAGTAAAATAAAACTGAGTGGGGGAAATTAATTAGTTTCCCTTTTACCTTTGATTTACCTGTTATTAACAATTAAGTGGCGGTGTGGTTTCCCTCCCTCCTGGGGGCTGTATCAGGTGACATAGAGGTTTCCAAGGTGTAAATCTGAGTGGGTGGTTCGTTTAAGGAAAAAAAGGAAGAAGGATGAATAATGATTCTCTCTGTAGCACAGGCTGCAGACTGGACATGAATATTACACCAAGCTTTTTTTTTTTCGTGTCAGGAGCAACCGGAGTTGCTTCTGGAGTGAGAGAATTGGCCGTCTGCAAGGACGTTGCCCAGGGGACGCCCGGATGTTTTGATGTTTTACCATCCTTGTGGGAGGCTTCTCTCATGTCCCCGCATGGAGCTGGAGCTGATAGAGGGAACTCATCCACACTCTCCCCGCGCCCTTGATAACGCAGCGGGTTAAACCACTGAGCTGCTGAACTTGCAGACTGAAAGGTTGGCGGTTCGAATTCGGGGAGCAGGGTGAGCTCCCGCTGTTAGCCCTAGCTTCTGCCAACCTAGCAGTTCGAAAACATACAAATGTGAGTATTTATTAGCGACATTTATATCCTGCCCTTCTCACCCCAAAGGGGACTCAGGGTGGTTTACAAGTATACATGCATACAATATATATTATACGACTATATTGCAATATTATTTTTCTATTTCTGCCCCTGCCTTATGGAATGCCTTGCCGCCCTATATGAGAGCCATGCGTGAGTTAGGGCCTTTTACTCTAGCACTCAAGACCTGGCTCTTTACTAGAGCTTTTAATCTATGTTAATTATATCAATATTTGTTTGTATATATTTTTATCCTTTACAATTTTATCTTGTAAATCGCCTAGAGCATCATGGATGGAGGGCGATTAATAAGTAATTAAATGATGATGATGATGATGATGATGATGATTATTATTATTATTATTAGTAATATTGCATGTAATATAAATATACAATTATAATAGTGAATTATAATTATTATTACATTGTATTACATCATAATATTATTATTAATATTACATGTATATACAATATATTATAATATTAGTATAGTATATATAATATTATTATATATTATTATATCATTAAATTGATACAGGAGACATGGTGGAAAGATACTGTTCATTCTCTCAATTAAAAAATCTTGATGAGAAGCAAAGGAAAAGACCAGCAGGTCCCAGTGCCTTTCCACACAGCCATACAACCCAGAAAATCCCACAATTATCTGCTTTGAATTGGGTCTACACTGCCATATACCCAGGTCAAAGCGGATAATGTGGGGTTTTATTCAGCGGTGTGGAAGGGGCCTCAGTGTGGTTTACTCTCAGATATATACTTACACGAATGTAAATGACCACAAGCCAGGCTTGCTTGGGAAGGGAATACAGTCTTTCCTCTGCTATGGGTTGTTGTATGTCTTTCGGGCTGTGTGGCCATGTGCCAGAAGTATTCTCTCCTGACGTTTCACCCATATCTATGGCAGGCATCCTCAGAGGCTGTGAGGCATTGATAAACTAGGCAAGGAAAGGAAAAAATATATATCTGTGGAGAGTCCAGGATTATCTCCTCTCTCTGCTATCTCCTCTCTAGTAAGTAATGCTCCGGCGGGAAGGTAGTGGCGCTCTACACAGTCATGCCAGCCACATGACTTTGGAGGTGTCTATGGACAACGCCAGCTCTTTGGCTTAGAAATGGAGATGAGCACCAACCCACAGAGTCGGACATGACTAGACTTAATGTCAGGGGAAAACCTAAAACCTGAGTTAATGCAGGACAGTCAGTGATCACTGACCTTCCTGTCAGTGATCAATATAGCATTGTTTTCCCATATTTAATATATGCACAATTTTGTAAAGAAAAATTAGTTACCTTTTTTAACTGTATACATGTTAGGGCCATTTACACTACATGATTATCCTACTTGTGTTCCATGCCATTCTGAGAGTCTTTTAAAATCGTCAAACAGGTCTTCCGGCAGAACTGTTTGCAATTAGAATGCGCATTACAGATAATACTTGTAGATGTAACATATGATGATGATTCCATTCCATTCTGTTGTCATCTATAAAGTTTGTGCTCAAGGACCATACAATTGAGTTACAAAACATGTTCAATGTGCCACATTTGTAGACATTCTGTGTCACATGAGACCCGTGAGCTGCAGTTTGGATAAGCCTGGTCTGAAACCGCACCAGATGCCTACATCCAGAATTCCACAGGATGGGTCCATGATTATTAAACTGAAATGATAGCACTACAATTCTGTACTGTGACATGGCACCATAAGCCATCATGCTAGCTGTGCTTCCAAGAAGAATTCTGGGAGTTGTTCTGTAAAAAAAACCATCTCTTTCAGTTCTGATATTTTGATTGGCTGAAGATGCTCATCTGAAGATGAATGTCTGATTGTGACTGAGGATGCACCTACATTAAAGAATTAGTGTGATTTAACACCCCTTTAACTGCTATGGCTCAATGCTATGGAATCCTGAGGGTTATAGACTGATAAGACACCAGCACTCTGGCAGAAAAGGTTAAAGATCTTGGAAAACTACAGCTCTCAATGTTCTATAGCATTGAATCATGGTAGTTCAAGCAGCACTGAAACTGCTTTAATTCTACAGTGTGGTTGCACCCTGTCTTTTATCCATTGGAATACTAACTCAATACTCTCTAGGCAAGTGGTTCTCAACCTGGGGTCCCCAGATGTTTTGGCCTTCTACTCCCCAAAATCCTAACAGCTGGTAAACTGGCTGGGATTTCTGGCAGTTGTTAGTCAAAACACCTGGGGACCCACAAGTTAAGAAACACTTAGAAACAAATGCAGTCATTGCTAATAGTCAACATGGATTTACCAAAAACAAGTCATGCCAGACTAATCTGATCTCTTTTTTCGATAGAGTTACGAGTTGGGTCGATACAGGGAATGCTGTGGATGTAGCGTACCTGGATTTCAGTAAGGCCTTTGACAAAGTCCCTCATGACCTTCTGGCAAACAAACTAGTAAAATGTGAGCTAGACAAAACTACGGTTAGGTGGATCTGTAATTGGCTAAGCAAACGAACCCAAAGGGTTCATTGCTCACCAATGCGTCGTCTTCATTTTGGAAAGAAGTCAGGAGTGGAGTGCCGCAGGGTTCCGTCCTGGGCTCGGTTCTGTTTAACATCTTTATTAATGACTTAGACGAAGGGTTAGAAGGCACGATCATCAAGTTTGCAGATGACACCAAACTGGGAGGGATAACTAACACTCCAGAAGACAGGAGCAGAATTCAAAACGATCTTGACAGACTAGAGAGATGGGCCGAAACTAACAAAATGAAGTTCAACAGGGATTCTGGCCTGCATCAATAGGAGTATAGAGTCTAGATCCAGGGAGGTCATGCTCCCCCTCTATTCTGCCTTGGTCAGACCACACCTGGAATACTGTGTCCAATTTTGGGCACCACAGTTGAAGGAAGATGTTGACAAGCTGGAAAGCGTCCAGAGGAGGGCGACTAAAATGATTAAGGGTCTGGAGGACAAGCCCTATGAGGAGCGGCTTAAAGAGCTGGGCATGTTTAGCCTGCAGAAGAGAAGGCTGAGAGGAGACATGATAGCCATGTACAAATATGTGAAGGGAAGTCATAGGGAGGAGGGAGCAAGCTTGTTTTCTGCTGCCCTGCAGACTAGGACACGGAACAATGGCTTCAAACTACAGGAAAGGAGATTCCACCTGAACATCAGGAAGAACTTCCTCACTGTGAGGGCTGTTCGACAGTGGAACTCTCTCCCCCGGATTGTGGTGGAGGCTCCTTCTTTGGAAGCTTTTAAACAGAGGCTGGATGGCCATCTGTCGGGGGTGCTTTGAATGCGATTTCCTGCTTCTTGGCGGGGGTTGGACTGGATGGCCCATAAGGTCTCTTCCAACGCTACTATTCTATGATTCTATGATTCTAAGTTGAGAATCACCGATCTATACAATATTTGTATTTGGTTATACTCGCTCTTCCTCCTTCCTCTCCCAATTTAATGACTTACCTTCTCTTGGGTACAGGCCCGTAGCCAGGATTTTGATTCGGGGGGGGGGGGCTGTGATTTTGGTTTGGGGGGGGCTGAGTCTGAGTGAGAGAGGATCTACCCTAGCAAACCTTTTGTATCGTTATCCCAATACCCCCATGTGTCAGAACCCTGCTACTAGAGCCTGGATGTGGCTCTGAGTTTCAGGGGCACTGACATTGATAAGACACCTGCGTCCCAGGACTCGGAGGAGAAACGGCTGATGGACTTGGCGGGGAATTTGCGCGGGGTTTTACTGAGCGGGAAGAGACTGTTCAAATGAGGGGGAGGGTATATAAAGGAGGGTTGGCCGGAGCCTCCCATTCTTGGCTTTTCTGATGTTCATGTTTCCTACAGTAAAAGTTCCTGGTGATACCACAAAGAGTCTCGTGTGTTCATTCAGGAGCGGCTGTGGTGAGCTGACACCCATGCACATGGGATATATTGAGCATGGTGATTAGATCATGATATGAATAAACATAACAGTTTAAATAATACCAGTAAGGCCTTCTCGCAGACTATCCTGAGAATTTTTTTTTTTTTGGGTGGGGGGGAGCTTCAGCCTGCTTGGGTAGGAGACATTCATATAAAATTCTGTTCTTCCTACTTATTACATTGTTTTTCTGTTCTTCCTTCTGGCCTGATATTTATTATCATACCTTCAAAATGAGAGCTTTTAGCACATCACCTAGGACTGAACTAGGAACCACCCGCATACATGTTGAAGCTTATTTTTCAGATAGACTTGCCAATTCCCTAATGTTTTTTTTAGCAAAGGAAAACAACATTTAAAATTATTCCAAAATGGTAAAGGTTTCCCCCTGACATTAAGTCTAATTGTGTTACAATATGAGCAACAAATATGAGCAACATATAAAAGATATAAGTAGTAATATAAATAATAATAATGTTAATTGTATCACTTAGTTAATTTCAATGTATATTCACAATTGGCAGTACTTTATGCATCCCCCTCCACCTCCAGCAGCTATCTTTTTGCTACCAATGCTATCTTTCATTTTAGAGCAAATATGGTCGAGAATGTTTCTGTTATAGGAACAGGTTTTGCCCATGTAAGCTATTTTCAGCTTGTCTTTCCTCCACTTATTTCTTCTTCTTCTTCCCCTTTTTATTATTACTATTTTAAAATAAGCACTCTAATTTTCTGTCCCCAAAGATCGATGCATACAATGGAAAAGGATTGTTTGTTTGTTTTGTAAAAAGAAGAACAGATTCTTTTCCTGGGGAAGGAAGTATCTGGAGAGGCCTGTGCGTTGAGCACAAAACATTTCCAAAGATTTTGCCTCTGGGGACTTTTGCTAAAAGAAGTGTTGCTACCATTTAAAACCCTATTCTTTGCAGCGGGATTTGAACATTCCATAAAAAATTCATCCCTGCTTTAAGAGATTTCTGCTTTTCTGTCCTCTCTATTGTTAGACAAATTGAAGTGTGCACTCTGAAGGAGTGTGGCAGTGAACTGAGAATTTATTTACTCATTCGATTCTAATATTGAGAGAATCTACTCTCTCCGTTCAAAGGGTAGAGCAACAATGCAAGTGACACAGGGGTCACCCGGCACTTCACAGCTACCTGTGAGATAGAATTGTTCTCGTGGCAGATAGGAAGTGACTGAAACCTCTTTTTCTCATCAATGTCTATTATGATTGATGGCTCTATGGTTCACATTGAATATGCCCTTTTTAAATAATTCACAATGTCATCATCATAGTACTAGTTTATAACTAGCCTGTTATTTTTACCTTTGTTCATTCACTATCAGAAGGTTTGATAAATTAAATACTGCAGGTTTTAGTGGTATTATAACATCCCGAAGCATAAGGGCTTTTTTTAAACAAAGATTTTTTTTCTTTTTAAAAGGCTGAATGCATTCAACCTTCCTCACCGCCCCAAGCAGTTCACTCTCACACACATATCCCATTCTTATACTTTTTAGTAAAATTAATTGCTGAGTGAGCAATCCTTAAATGGAAGGGTACCCTTGTCAGCTACAATAAATACAAAATAAATGCAAAGAAGTGGAATTGTACTAGGAAGCGCCTGAGCAGAATGGTGAAGCAGTTTCACATTTATCCATCGTGTATCATCCATGTAACAAGTGTCTTCTGGGGACGATAACTAATAGTTTCATTTCCAATGCCAGCTGTAAGTCTTGATTATTTGTATCTTTGGGATTTTTAAAATTGCTGGGGAAGGGACAAAAGGGGCAGCAATTTAGATGGAAACCGTTTTTAACAACGAGATATGCCAAAAGTATTTAACTGAGAGAAATGGATAACTATTTATTTTAATTAATTGCATAAGGAGCGTGTGAGATGACATCTTAGCACTTTAATTTTGTGTGATCACAAAAACGATGCCAATTACTTGAGAGGGGGAAATCTTTTTAAACTGGTTCCTTGTGTCATCCATACAATCTGTGATATGAGGAGTATGCATTACATTGCCAGCACTTACTGAAAATTGCATGTTTTTATTTATAAATAAAGTAACATTTATAAAAGTTCAAACAACAACTCAACAATCTGGCCACAGTGGGACCTGGGACCAGGTAACTAGTGGAGACATTTGTGTTTCACACACATATGTTTCTGCCAGTTTAATGTATTTATAACTATATTCCTATTAGGACCCAAAGGAAAGGATTTACTGAAAACTATCGCAGTGAAGATAAGCTGAAGTATAAGACAGATTAATTTTTTATTTTTATAAATTAATAAAAAAGTGCATCTACATGGGCCACTTATTGGGGGCTAGTCTGGAGTAGTAGTACAGTAGAGTCTCACTTATCCAACATAAACGGGCCGGCAGAACGTTGGATAAGTGAATATGTTGGATAATAAGGAGGGATAAAGGAAAAGCCTATTAAACATCAAATTAGGTTATGATTTTACAAATTAAGCATCAAAACATCATGTTATACAACAAATTTGAGAGAAAAAGTAGTTCAATACACAGTAATGCTATGTAGTAATTACTGTATTTACGAATTTAGCACCAAAATAGTACGATGTTTTGAAAACATTGACTACAAAAATGCGTTGGATAATCCAGAACATTGGATAAGCGAGTGTTGGATAAGTGAGACTCTACTGTACTCTGAACTGACCGTGAGGGTGGCTACATGGCCTGCCCCTATCCCACTGCTATGATAGGATGGAGTTCAGACCATACAGCAAGGCTGAACCCAATTTGTTCTCACTGGATGTCCACCCTTAAAGGTAAATGTAAAGATAAAGGTAGAGGTAAACATTTTCCCCTGACATTAAGTCTAGTCATGTCCGACTCTGGGTGTTGGTGCTCATCTCCATTTCTAAGCCAAAGAGCTAGCGTTGTCCGTAGACACCTCCAAGGTCATGTGGCCGGCATGACTGCATGGAGCGCCGTTACCTTTTCCCGCTGGAGCGGTACCTATTGATCTACTCACATTTACATGTTTTCAAACTGCTAGGTTGGCAGAAGCTGGGGCTAACAGAAAAATCCAGATGGATGAGTGGGAAGAAACGTGGAACAGGAAATTAAAGTATACTTATTCATATGACTTAAAGGAAAATAGGATGAAGATGATGCATAGATGGTATATAACACCAAACAAATTAGGAAAATGATGTCTTTTCCCATTAAGCTTTGGGATCTCCATACATGGAGAGCTGCACTACTAAACTAGGTAAAGATAAAGGTTTTCCCCTGACATTAAGTCCAGTCATGTCTGACTCTGGGGGTTGGTGCTCATCTCCATTTCTAAGCCGAAGAGCTAGCGTTGTCCATAGGCACCTCCAAGATCATGTGGATTGCATGACTACATGGAGCACAGTTACCTTCCCGCCAGAGTGGTACCTATTGATCTAATTACATTTGCATGTTTTCGAACTGCGAGGTTGGCAGGAGCTGGGGCTAAGAGCAGGAGCTCACTCTGTTTCCCAGATTCGAACCACCAACCTTTCAGTCAGCAAGTTCAGCAGCTCAGTGGTTTAACCGGCTGTGCCACTGGACGTTCACCTGGCCACTTTTACCTATGCCATTTTTTGTTTGTTGTCATGGTTGCCATGGAGCTCCAAAGAGTTTCTGGCTGTCACTTGGTGCCTTTGCCAATATTAGGAAAGAAGCAAAGCTACTCCAGAACTACTCTGAAGCCCAACATTCATGGTGGTGTGAACAGATGGGCCAGTTCTGATTAAGAAATTGTGTTGTCATCCTGCTTTCCCTATGCTCTGAGGCACAGGAAAAAAGGAAAAGCACTTAACTGTGCCATTTTTGTTCACTGTAGAAATGGCCAAAGAGCCCCTTGTCATCACTTCACATCTTTGTCAATGTTATCAAAGGCACCCACATGACTTGGAGAGGTGGAAAAGGAAAGGAAGGGTCACTGTCTTGCCCCTCTCCAAGTCACTCTGAACTGGCCTTGGAGGCAGCCAACTGTGATGACAACCACTCTTACCTCTGTAATTTTTTTGTCACCATAGTGGTGGCTGCAGAGCTCCAAAGTATTTTCTGGCTGTCACTCAGTGCCTTTGCCAATATCAGGAAAAATGCCAGTGTAACTTGGGAGAGGGAGGGGGATTGCTTCCTGTTTTTTTCTTGCTTTTCACATGCTCCAAGGCACCTGGGAAATATCATTTCTTGCTCACCATAGCAGCGGCTCTTTGCAGCTCCATGGCCACTGCTAGAGTGTTGAAAAAAGGATGCAGTTAAGGGCCATTCCATTTTCCAAGACTTTTTAGTACCGGGAAATCCAAATGATAGCACTGGCCCATGTGAATGGCAGGGTTGGTTCCAAATCCGAACTGGCCTAGCTGTTCACACCACTCCAAATTGCAAGGCTCCACCAGAATTTCAGAGTAGCAAATTCTCAGAGTGGTCCACGAGAAGGCCTTAAATGTATTATTTAAACTGTTATATTTATTCATATCATGATCTGATCACCATGTTCAATATATCCCATATGCATGGGGGTATTGGAATAATAATACAAAAGGTTTGCTAGGGTAGATTCTCTCTCACCCAGACTCAGCCCCCCCCCCCCCCCAAAAAAAAAGCAAAATCCTGGCTACGGGCCTGCCCTGTGTTAGTGGTAAGATGGCCCTGCACATCTAGCAGATAAGATAAAGGTAAAGGTTTCCCCTGACGTTAAGTCCAGTCATGTCTGACTCTGGGGATTGGTGCTCATCTCCATTTCTAAGCCAAAGAGCCGGCGTTGTCTGTAGACACCTCCAAAGTCATGTGGCCAGCATGACTGCATGGAGCGCCCTTACTTTCCCGCCGGAGTGGTACCTATTGATCTACTCACATTGGCATGTTTTCGAACTGCTAGGTTGGCAGGAGCTGGGGCTAACAGCGGGCGCTCACGCCGCACCCGGGTTTGAACCTGGGACCTTTCAGTCTCCAGGTTAGTGCTTTAACACACTTCGCCACCGGGGCTCCGGTTACATCTAGCAGATACCATGGAGCAAATTATCTCTTGCCTCAGGGTATATTGTCCACGTAGATGCACCCTTACTAGGATCTCGCTAAAATGGCTGTAAAAAAGTGAATGTATATTAGAGAAACTACTCATGAAATTACATGAGGTAGGCAACACAGGTAGGGAAAAATAGTCCTGGTCCCCAAATCTCTCCTTGACTTATACATGAAGTCAACTTATACATGAGCATAAATGTTAAGCCTTGGCTTACCAGAATGCAAAGTATCGTGGACCTTCCTTGATGGGGACTGTCATTTTTAAAACACTCTGCACAGAGTGATTCAAGAATGCTAAATTGTAATCCATTCTGAGTAGTTTGCTGTTTCAGTCAATGGGCATCTGGTAGTTTATTATTTCAGTCTAATTCTGTGAGTGGACAAAACATATTGCTTAGGCTGGAGCCCTAGTAAAAATCATTCATTCCTTATGAAAAGAAAAACCCCTTTATGTAATGAACTGTAAGTATGGGGAAGCCTTTTGAATGCTAATTACCTGTAAGTGTCTATGCTCAGCCATTCTGCGCTGAATGTCGCTTGCACAAGCAGGGCTTTAGCAAATATATTGCATAGTGTATGTGCATGGAGAGAGTGTATTGGAAGAGTCTGTTTCTTGTACGCTTCATTGCAGCCCAATGCACTTGGGTAAGCAGACAATGCTGCGCCAAGAAACCTTGTATGCAACTTGTGATTTAACTAACAACCTGTGCCATTTTCTAAGCTTCACTTGCTAGCTATGGTTTAGGGAGTCCAAGATGTCTCTTTACGATCTGCTTGTGGCATGGACCTGAATCACATGCACACTCACTTTTTCTCCAAATTCCTCTTATATTTTTCTTGAATAAAACAAATTAATTTGCAAAATGATCTTGTAGCACTTTAGAGATTACTTAAGAGAATGAGGTTGGTAACATAAGCTTTTGTAGACTAGGGGCTTGTCCACATTAGCTCCAAATGCTGAGTTTGACCAGAAATCACTTCTGTATGTCCAGTTGACATCTAGTCCACAACACAAGGCAAAACCAGTCAACATAGTATTTATTTCATGTCAGGAGCAACTTGAGAAACTACAAATCGCTTCTGTTGTGAGAGAATTGGCCGTCTGCAAGGACGTTGCCCAGGGGACCCCTGGATGTTTTGATGTTTTTACCATCCTTGTGGGAGGCTTCTCTTAGGTCCCCGCATGAGGAGCTGGAGCTGATAGAGGGAGCTCATCCGTACTCTCCCCAGATTGGATTAGAACCGGCAGCCTTCAAGTCAGCAACCCAACCATCAAAGTCATCAGTCCTACCAGCACAAGGGTTTAACCCACTGCACCACCAGGGGCTGCATGTATTATCCTGCATTTACAGAAATATAGCCGTTGGACATCACATTAACTGCAATGGAATTCTGAAGATTTGTAGTCTTTGTCAGAGAGCTCTGGTGTCACAACAAACTACAATTCTCAAGATTCTATAGGATGAAGCTATTGTATTGGAAGTGGTGTGAAACTGCTATAATTCTGCTGATTGGATGACCTCAGTCTATTTCCTCTGATTTAAGTTTTCTTATGTCAATCAACATAAGAGAACATGAGTTATTTTATGTTAGCCAAGAGAATAGAGTTTTCTGCATGTTGTCTAGATATTTTGGGTTAATTGTAAGGCTTTCAATTGACCAAAGGGAAAAGAGGAAGACAGATTAATTTTATAACAATAATAATAATAATCATCATGATCATGTTAAAAAACAAAGTGTGGATCATCGATGTTGCAATTCCAGGTGACAGCAGAATTGATGAGAAGCAACTGGAAAAGCTTACGCAGTGCAAGGATTTAAAGATTGAAAATTTACACAATATGAGGATTTAAAGATTGAACTGGCACAAGCCAGTAAAAGTGTGTGGTGATCAGCACACTGGGTGCAGTGCCTAAAGACCTTGGCCAGCACTTAAAAACAATGAGCACTGATAAAATTACTATTTGTTAGCTGCAAAAGACCACCCTACTCCGATCTGCATGCATTATTTGCCAATACATCACATAGTCCTAGACACTTGGGAAGTGTCTGACATGTGATCCAATACAACAGCCAGCATAGTGATCTTATTTGCTGTGTACTAATCTTGTTGTGTATCAATTAATAATCATCATCATAATTTCATTTCTTACATGTTTCTCCTTGTGGCTCAAAGCTGGTTACAGCATAGTTAAAACACATAATTTTGTAATCACAGTCCAACACTCAAACAACTACAACATGTTGACTCTCCTCTAAGAATTAGAAGTGAATTTCAGTTCATTTTGGGTTTCTATCAATTATTAATTCTTTAAAGAAATACATTTGGCTTGCTCATTTAATGCACTAGTTTAATTTTTTTAAAGTAAATCTGTGAAAATATTTGAATGTATTCTCATCTGTATTTTCAGTAATATTGTGTTCAGTTCTGTTTCATTTACAGTGTTCCCTCACTTATCGCTGGGGTTAGGTTCCAGGACCATCTGCAATAAGTGAAAATCCGCAAAGTAGGGACGCTATATTTATTTTAATATTTATACATTATTTTAGTAGTTATACACTATTTTAAGTCTTTATCAACCAATTGTGTGTTGATAAATCGCCTCCTTCTCCTTCCGTTGCCACTTGGGCTCCTTTTCTCTCCCTTTGGCTTCTCCTTCCTCCCTTCCTTAGGCTGTAAAATATATTTTTTATGATTTATAATAGTCTTTTAGAGTTTATTGAAAAACCGCGAAACAGCAAATCCGCAAAACGTGAACCGCGAAGTAGTGAGGCAACACTGTAGTCATTTTTTCAAGCAATTTCACTTGATATAAATTAGTTTGATGTTCTTTACAATAATATACAGGTTGGGTTGCATGTCTTCTAAATATGTGTATTATTATATAGATCTTTAAAATCAGAGAACGTTATTGCAAAATATGGATAAGTGTTAAATCTTGAAATTGATTTTACCTTATGCATTTGCTTGCTTTTTCTTGACAAGTGGAGTAAATGAGAATGTAAATGTGACTGGGAGAAACTTCTTTCCCAACGCTGTTGGGAAAGTGACTACCCACAGCACAAGACTATGGCCTCTTCTACACTGCCATAAAAAACCCAGATTATCTGCTTTGAACTGGACTACAGTGGTCCCTCACTTATTGCGGGGGTTAGGTTCCAGGACCATCTGCAATAAGTGAAAATCCGAGAAGTAGGGATGCTATATTTATTTTTATAATTCCTACATAGCATTACTGCATATTGAACTACTTTTTCTGTCAAATATGTTGTATAACGTGATGTTTTGGTGCTTAATTTGTAAAATCATCACCTAATTTGATGTTTAATAGGCTTTTCCTTAATCCCTCCTTATTATCCAGCATATTCGCTTATCCAACGTTCTGCTGGCCCATTTATGTTGGATAAGTGAGACTCTACTGTACTTTGTATCCACAGGAGTGTAACTATGAGGTGTGCATGCACAATAGGAATTGTGTCCACCCATGATATTTTCCACCACTCCCCAAATTTCTAACCTTATCATAATTTCAACTGTGCGTGTAGAAATACTGTTGAGGCATCCAAAGAAAAAGGCATAGTCAAGGTGACCAAAGGAATGCAAAAACAAATACAAGACTTCTATCTATGAACAATTTTTAATGTCTTACTCTCTGTAAAATATAGGCATTGAAGGAAAATTTTATGAGAAAAGTCAGAATTTCTATTTTGGGGGACAATGCCCTCATTTTGTCTCCCCAAGTAGCTACATCTCACATGTTCTGTTGTCTCTTGGTTGGAAACCATAGCTTTGCCTCTGTTTATGTACTGTCTGTCTCTGTCAATTGTATAATGGCATTGAACCTTTGCCATATACCCTATATACTCGAGTATAAGCCGACCCGAATATAAGCCGAGGTACCAAATTTTACCACAAAAAAACTGGAAAAACATTGACTCAAGTATAAGCCGAGATACCAATAAAATTATATTAATTGAGGCATCAGTAGTTTAAAGGTTTTTGAATATTTACATAAAGCTCAAATTTAAGATAAGACTGTCCAACTCTGATTAAATCATTATTCTCATCTTCTTCAAGGTAAATGTGCTTATGTACATCAAAACATTTGTGAACTGTTGCGCCTCTGATATTTTCCCATGTATTCACTGACCAATTATTCTGTTTTTGTTAGATAGTAACTTAATCAAGAAGAATAAAGTTTTGCTGAAAACAGCACTAAACTAGTTCATGCCATTGACTATGTGGGCCAATTTGTGTGTGTGTGTGTCTACATATCTGAATAGCTGATGAACTCCCTGGACCAGTTCACATTTAAATACTTTCATGGAAGAAAGATGCAGTCAGAGTAACTTGGCTATGTTCATCTGAATGCTACAGTCTCAACACCAATTTCCAATTTATTCAGTGTCTGTGCGGCAATATGTTGATTCCCTTTTGAACAAAAGTACAGAATATGTAGTGACTATGAAAACTAGACTGTTCCCATCTAGACTTAAAAAAAATCAAACACATTCGACCAGTTTATGATGTCTGAATAGAAGTCTTTCATTTATGAAAATTATAATTATTTTGAATTTTTTGTCCACAGTCAGCTTGAAATGTTGCAAAACCCTGCAGGTGCACACTGGTATAACAAAACCAATGAACAGATGGTGGAAGGTAGCGGGCCAGCTCAAGGGATTAAATGCAAGGCTTTTGAAATTTAAAATTAAAGCTGGGTGATCTTGGGAAAAAAAGACCATGCCTGCCAAACATGCTTGCTGGAGAAAAAAAGAGAGAAAAGTTCTTCAAGTTCTGAAGTCTAGCTGACTTTTATTCAAATAAAGCTAAAAAAATCTATACATTTGTTTGACAAGATCAGAAACAAATGTGATAAAATAAATATTAAGATGCATTCAGTGATTTGGTTGACTGTTACATCAGTACTTTTTCATACCTGGACACCTGGACAGGCTATAGTTTTCAAAATAGTTATACTTGTGGAAAGAACAAAGATACGTATGTAATCCATTATTAGGTCTGTCCTAAATTCTATTATCATTTGAACAAAGTGTATAGTTGTCTTCTTTTTCCTGACGATCAGTATAATACAGATTTTTTTGTGTGTGTCAGGAGCGACTTGAGAAACTGCAAGTTGCTTCTGGTGTGAGAGAATTGGCCGTCTGCAAGGATGTTGCCCAGGGGACGCCGGGATGTTTGATGTTTTTAGCATCCTTGTGGGATGATTAAGCTATACATGGTGAAAAAAATCACTTAGGATAGTGCTTCACTGACTATCTGATGTGAAGAACCAAAACTCCCCCACCCCATCCCACCTCACCTACCAGGGACTGATATCATATTTGTACCCATTTATTTATTTTTCTCCTGGAAACTCACTGCAAAACAGTCCCTCAGGCTCATGATTACCATTGGGGGGGGGGGGGCGGGGTGCCGATTGGATTAGAGCTAAAAATACTTATTATCCAAATTTTGTTATTACTCTTTCTCTCTATGCTCCTTCTCCTCCCCCTTCTCCTCCTCTTCTCCATTTATCTATTCATCCATCCATATCCTACCTTTTCCCAATATTAGAACTCAAGGCAATCTACAAAAATCTTCATTAGATATGCTGTGGTTTGATGATTATGTTTATTTTTATGGTATGTAATGTTTTTGTCTACATGTTTGCCGCTTTGAGTTTCTTTTCAAGAGAAAAGTGGGATAAAAATAAATACAAATAAATACAAATTAAAAATATATAAGTTAAAACATTTACACAAACTTCAATTAAAACATATACACTTTAATTTAAAATGCAATCTGACCATTTATGAAATTAAAACTGTAATCTTTTAAAAGTCCAGAGATAGAAGTCAATCCCATCTGTGTTTATTTGACCATATGCTCCACTAAGTTCAACCAAGTTTACTTGCCATAGTACTTCAGCTTGGAGAGGGAGGGGAAGGGAGTAAATCTCACCTGATTTCGATGATGATGATGATGATGATGATGATGATGATGATGATGATATATTTTAATTTTCTACATAGCTCGAGATGGGGCACAACACAGTCAAAACACACTGTTAAAACATAAAACCATTCAAATAGATGTATTAAAATCCACAGTGCATGTAGTGCCATCTTTAGGTCTTCTGATTCTAGGAAGGGGCACAGCTGATGTATCAGACAAAGCCTGTAGTAAAGCACTCAGCTGACATTTCGAAGAGACAGATCCAGGAACTTTCCCAAACTGTGTACACAGTTTTCACTTTGGAAAGCTGAGCGAAGGAAGATAGATGCTTTTGAACTTTGGTGCTGGAGGAAAATCCTGACCACAAGAAGATCCAACAAATCCATCCTCCAGGAAATTATGCCCGGCTGCTCACTGGAGGGACGGATATTGGAGGCAAAGGTGAAGTATTTTGACCACATCATGAGAAGACAGGAAAGCTTGGAAAAGATCGTGATGCTGGGGAAAATGGAAGGAAAAAGGAAGAGAGGTCAACCAAGGGCAAAATGGATGGATGGGATCCTTGAAGCGACTGGCATGAGGTCACAAAGAGTCGGAAACAACTGAACGAATAAAGAAGAAACCTCCTCCCAGGAAGCTGGCTATTCTTGGTGGACTTCTTGACCAATCCCAAAGCTCGACAGTTGCACATGATCCTTCAGCTTGCAACCACAAAAGACTGCTGGGAGTTTCCACATGCTCCCTTGGTCACCTACCCTCTCTCCCGAAGACATCTGTTAACACTGGCATGTCTTTTCCGGCTGTAACTCCATCCAGAACTGATTGACACACCCCCAACACTAGGTCATGATAATTAACACCAAGCACCTCTGTTTTATCTGGATTCAGATTCAATTTGTTTTTCTTCACCTAGCAATTTATGGCACAATGCTAACAGGACAAAAAATATCTGAACTAGCATTGCGGAGCTCACACTGCCCTAAATTAGGACTGCCCTTGCTTTGGCCTAAATTTGTGCCAGCATTATGTCTGTATCCCTAGGTTGAAGGTTTGGATTTGGAAATCAGAAGACGTTTACTTCTTGGGAGGAGAGCAATGGCCAACCTTGACAAAATAGTGAAGAGCAGAGACATCACACTGGCAATGAAGGTCCGCATAGACAAAGCAATAGTATTCCCCATAGTAACCTATGGCTGCGAGAGCTGGACCATAAGAAAGGCTGAGCGAAGGAAGATAGATGCTTTTGAACTCTGGTGCTGGAGAAAAATCCTGAGAGTGCCTTGGACCCAAGAAGATCCAACCAGTCCATCCTCCAGGAAATAATGCCCAGCTGCTCACTGGAAGGAAGGATACTAGAGGCAAAGCTGAAGTATTTTGGCCACATCATGAGAAGACAGGAAAACTTGGAGAAGATCATGATGCTGGGGAAAATGGAAGGAAAAAGGAAGAGAGGCCGACCAAGGGCAAGATGGATGGATGGTATCCTTGAAGTGACTGGATTGACCTTGAAGGAACTGGGGGCAGTGACGACCGACAGGAAGCTCTGGCGTGGACTGGTCCATGAGGTCATGAAGAGTCGGAGACGACTAAACAACTGAGCAGCAGCAGATTCCTTCCTCACCTCACACCTTCTCCAACCTTTTTAAACTCCTTTGCTAGTTGATCCTTGCCAATAAAGCAATTCTGATGGCAGATTGTCTTGTCATCAGATCTCTGACATCAGCCAGCAGAGGAGATAACTTTTTTGTTGGTTGAAAAGACAGGGACAAATTCTACTGCCAGAATTGTATTGCCTGGCTTCAGCATGGAAGTATGGTCTACTGCCTGTAATACGATTTACTCCTGAGTAGCTTATTTAGGACTGCACTTTACATATTTTGCAAGCCAGCCACCATTTTTTTTTCTAAATTTCTAATTATCTGAATGAGTTGAACAGCCAATTAATTCAAGTGAATTAAGTTGCTCTGTAGTGGATGCCAGAAAAGTGATTTTTCACGGTTTCACCTCTTCTTGTTTAAATGGGTATAAACTCATTCACACATCTCTTGATTAATATGGACTTGATTGCAGAGATAGAAAAATTAGTAAAAAGAGCTACTAACAATTTCAAAACTATAATTCAATTACACTTGAATTAGAATGGGGGAAACATAACTATTTAGTTTGTGAGTGCATCTACAATGTAGAATTAATGCAGTTTGATGCCACTGTAACTGCCATGGCTCAATGCTATGGAATCATGGGAGTTGCAGTTTTACCAGGTCTTTAACCTTCTTTGCCAGAGAGTGCAAGTGCCTCACCAAACTACACATCCCAAGATTGCAAAGCATTGAGCCATGTCAGTTAAAGTGAGACCAATTGCATCAATTCAACACTGTAGATAGGAGCCCTCAGTGGTGTAGTGGGTTAAAGCCTTGTGACTTGAAGATTGGGTTGCTGACCTGAAGGCTGCCAGGTTTGAATCCAACCCGGGGAGAGCGTGGATGAGCTCCCTCTATCAGCTCCAGCTCCATGCGGGGACATGAGAGAAGCCTCCCACAAGAATGATCAAAACATCCTGACATCCCCTGGGCAACGTCCTTGCAGACGGCCAATTCTCTCACACCAGAAACGGCTTGCAGTTTCGCAAGTCACTTCTGTCACAAAAAAAACAACACTGTAAATGCATTCCCATGTTAAATTACCATTGAATTTTTAGTCTTACCTGAATGACACTGAAAAAACATCACCTCTGATTTAATCTCCACTTGGTTTGAGTTTTAGAGGGAAGAAAACAGTTGCATGAATTTTTGAAAAACCAATTTGTCAACTACTTCAACATATTCCCTTCATTTTCTTTTACTTTCCCACTCACTTATAATATTAGTTCCTTAGCACCACCCTTTATTTAGTTTATTGATTTCTTTGTAGATTCCAGTGAAATGTCCAAGGTAAAAACAGAAGCTTTAAATTTCCTATGACAGAGAAAAAAAAGCACCTGTCTGGTGTCTGGTGTGGGATGAAGGAGGGCTATTTGAATGCCTTGCTGACCACCAACACGGCCTTAGTGAATTAATAAGTTACTTAATTAACAACTTTACTCTGGAATTAAGTTAGTGCTGAAATTCCAAGTACCAAATCAATTCGGTTAAAATAGCTTTCATAAAGATGTTAGAAAATGTTCAGCATTGATTCAATAACTTAATTGATTTTAATTAGTTAGCTCTTATTTCTACATGACGAGTTGATCCGTATCTTCTATTCTTTGAGGTCCATCCATTCGCGTATTCTGAAATAGAACACTTTTCACCAGCAATCTTTCCTCTGAAAGAGTAAAGGAAATTAGTTTTGAAATAACCCTCAAAGCCCAGGGACTTTCTGTTCCAAATGTCACCTTTATGTCAGAAGCACTGCGACCTGCTCATGGAGCTATTTCAATTTCTTACCAACATTGGTCATTGTTTTCTGAATTTCCCCCCTATATTACTTTTATGGTCATTATTAATTGGGAGCCTGATGGGAGCATTTAAGTTGACAATGAAGAAAAAAAACCTATTGGCTGTAAAACACCAATCTCCCAAAGCTTTGATGGCATTGTTGGCCACAATTTGTAACTCTGGCGACCTGTTTGCGCAAAGCTCTATTTAAAACAGAAATGACTCGTAATATTGTGCTGCATTTGCTAAAGCCCTTGTTAATACATTAGATAACCTATCAATCATAGCTTTATCATCAAATGTAAAATGTGCCCAGAGGACAATTTAATTACTTAATACAGATGTTTTATCTATTTACTTATTCTTTTCTTCTTGCATCATAAGAAACATGTCCATTCAGAAATAAAAAAAGTTAAAGGGAGACATGGAGGTTAAGTAGGGCAAATTCATTGTTCTGTTGAAAACTGAAGCTTTTAGTTAGTGGCAAATGCAGGTGTTACCCAGGAAAAACACAGTCTCGGACCCTGTGAATAGGTTTGGATAGATCTCAGTAAGATTGCTGACTGCAGAAACGTTTAGTGAAAGAACATAATTTGGTTGTAAATTTCTGATGGAAATTTTTTAAAATACACCTTGGTTTCCAAAAGTGAATTGTTGAATTTCTTCTCCCCCGCCTTCCCCCACAAAACACCTGTCTAGGTTATGGCTGTGTAGATCTTTAAGAAGACTTTAATTAGTGATAATACTTATGGAGAGGAACATGAAAAAAAATGCCCACCGTCCTCAGCCCAAACTTGAATCCTTTCAACACAAGACAGATGATTTCAGATGATTTAGTTGGCAGCCACAGGCTGGCAAGCTGAACAGATATAAATTAAGAAGAAAAGGTTAAATTAGAGTAAAATGAGATTGCGTCAACATCTTCTGACTGAAGTAAATTCTGATCTCAAGCCCGCACTTCTTCCTTTTGTCCTTTTTCACTATTGAAAAACACTATGTAATACTGCAGCAAACCTTCTGAAAACTGTAGATTCTTCTCTCCTTTCATTTCCCTCCTCAAAAGCAGAATTAGCAGAAACTAGGCATGTGCGATCGATATAAAAATGTTTCAAAAGTCATTACAAAATGGGGAGCACTGGCATTTTGTTTCTAAAGTGTTTCTAAATGATAATTAGAAAATATTTTGTTGCAAGAGTAACAAAATGTGTTACTTTTTTTGTTAAGTAATTGAGCAAGAAGAGAAATTTCAGGGGCTAATTTCTCACCCATTTTAGAGCTATCATGATGAGACTTGCTATAATGTATCATACATTTTCCACTGTTAGCCCACCAAATTTCAGAATGTTACACTAATCAACCAATTTTCAGAGAATATTTGAATTTTGTACAAACAATATATTTTTGTACAAACAATATCTTTTTTGTACAAACAATATATTACAAGAGCTATCTACTTGAATTTTGTATACAATGCATAAGATAACCAGAGCCTCAATCCCCTGAAGTTTCAGAGAGATTCAGAATCTACGGATTTTGTGGGATTTTAAAAAATGTAGGCAAAAGCCACAACAGCAATCCCCTTGAATGTCTGTCTAACAGTGTGTCTGTATGGTTATGTTAACCACATAACTTTAACTTAGCACAGATTTATACTATTACTTATTTACTTTAGCCCTCTTTGCAGATTCAGTAATTTTACTTACTCTAAACGGCTACCTGCTGCAGTTCTCATTGGAGCTTTCTGATGCTGAGTACTACATTCTGGGAAATGTAGTTTAGGGCATGGCCTTTTGAATTCTCTGCCACAGGGGGTCTCACCTTCCCAAACTACATTTCCCAGAATGCTGTATTCTCAGTCTCTCATGCAACTCTGCTAGTCCTGCCTCCAGCTGACTTTCCTTATAGCAACTGGTTAAAAAAAAATGACCCTTTGTCTCAAAAACACACAATGACCTCTTGGCTTCACCAAAGTTGCTTAATGCTTATACAGTAGAGTCTCACTTATCCAACATAAACAGGCCAGCGGAACGTTGGATAAGCGAATATGTTGGATAATAAGGAGAGATTAAGGAGAAGGCTATTAAACACCAAATTAGGTTATGATTTTACAAATTAAGCACCAAAACATCATGTTATACAACAAATTTGACAGAAAAAGTAGTTCAATACGCAGTAATGCAACGTAGTAATTACTGTATTTATGAATTTAGCACCAAAATATCATGATGTATTGAAAACATTGACTACAAAAATGTGTTGGATAATCCAGAACGTTGGATAAGCGAATGTTGGATAAGCGAGACTCTACTGTACTTAAAATTGAGCTGACTTTAGAAGGCGTCCAAATATTACAGAATATTAACTAAAATTATTGTTGAGTGTTTCAATTCTAAAATCCTCCCCCTTCCCTGCATGTTTCTAATATCAATCTGTATGAACGAATATGATACGACTTACGAGAAGCAACAATAATTTTGCACATTCCTAGCAGACACAATACAATTGATTGTATATTTTAGACGTACTTTTCTATGATATTTTTCATTGGTAACATGTTGATCTGATAATCTCAAGCTTCTTGTTGTTATATGCTGCTTTTATTGTTTTTCCTTTTCTTTAAAAATTCCTATCCACTGGTTAGTACTGGAAGATGGTTAAAGGAGTTATCCAGGGTATTCAACCAGATCTACCAAACAGGCTGGATTTCTTAAGGGTCAGAATTGAAGCCAGGAATAGATTCACCACTGCAAAACTCCATAAAAGTCACCAGCTATCTTCACCCTTTATCTTGTACATTCCTTCTGTGCCATTTCTGCCTCTTTTGCAGTGAGGGTTTGTCTTTATATCATTATAGATGTTTACCTCTCCCCAAAAGAGTGGTAGGAACAAAAGCACATGCTGCTGCTACTACCCCACTTTGTGATGGAAAGTATTATCTTTGTAATAGTGTTCCCTCAGCTTATATACACCTCGCTAGAAAATGTTAACTTTGTCTCAAACAAGTCTATCAGCAGAGGGAAAAGCAAGGCACACAGATGTGAGTTCCTACTTTCCATATGACAAAAGTTATTTTCACTTCTTTTTCTTCTCAGGGATTATTGGGTTAATGTAAGAAAGGTGATTGCTTCATTTCTCTCATAGTTGACATTACTGTATATATTATGTACACAGTGCATAAGACCTACATCATATGAGACTATCTCATTGCATATAACAGAGAAATAGTGTTTACCATCTCAATGGGAATTTCTGATGGAAAACTGACAATATTTGCAAAATCCAAATCTCATAAATTTTACTATGATTTGTGTATTGGTGTAATTTGCATTGCTGTGATGGAGTGTACTAGTGAAATCTTCAAAACATCATAAACTAGATGAGATGTCAAAGTGCTATATCATAAAACTAAACAAGTTCAGATCTGGCAAAATGTTTTTAATTTGTTTTGATTAATCTTTAATATATTCCCCCTCTCCACGGTGCTTCTAATGCTGACTCCTTTTTCCAAGAGCTTTCTGTTTGTTGAAATGTTTTATCCCATGCAAGGATTATATTGCATGTAATCCTATGAAATGATACTGTCACTAATTTGAAAATTGCTAAGGAGTTAGTGTTTAAGACAATAATTACTCACTACAGATAATGCCTTGCTTTTTGATTTGAGTTCATCGGATTCTTAAAATGGCTTTGTAAGATGAGAGAAAGTAAAGATAATAAGAACCTCTTAGTACTATTCAGTGGAATATTAATATCTGGGTTTTTCATGTGTTCTTTTAATTTTATTTTTATACAAAGTCTGAGAGACTATGAAACTAAATTATGGGCTAGCACACAAAGAGGCCTAATTTGCCAGGAAGAATACCCAGATGCAAGGAACGTATTCTTTAAAGCTCTAGAGGAATACAGTACATTTATCAGCTTTGAGTGGGCATCATTGTGTTTATAACAGAGTGGAGGCACCATGCAATTTTGCTCTTGAAATTGGTTTATATAGATGACTGGTTGCTGTGAAGTGTATGTCAGAGTTCCATGCAGCTGTTATGAAGTAGTACAATTGTCATCGCTTCTTACATGGTTGTTGAGTAGAGCCTGAGAGCCCAGCTCAGTCAGCTGTTGAATAGATAACCCAACACAGTTAACGTGGCATACATTGTAAAGAATTACATGCCTGCTACAATGAGCTTTGGGCCTTTGGTCTAGATAATAATCCTGGTGGGTGTACCACGTGTAGTGGCTGTCTGATCACTCCGATACGACTGATGAAACATAAAGAAAAATGTCAGTCGACTCAAAGAAAAATGCTGCTGCAAGTTTGTTTAAGGTTCATGGTAAACGGCAGTGGGTTTTTAAAAAAATTTAACCCTGAGTCAACTGAAGGCTGAATCGCTGTCAGGCTCAATGCATAGCTTGAAGTGGGCTGGGAAAGAGGAAGTCCTTGGCAGATTACATTGACAGTTTTGTCAGCTGTGACAAAAAGCATTGACTGGCGTCTCTGCTGATCAGGGCGGCCTTGTCTTCTCCTCTCACAGCAAACCTAAGACCACATGTCAGGTTTTGTTTGCAGTGTTTGCACCTAAGAGTCCTAAAAGGGATAAGCACTTGTGACTTCTTAAGTGCCAATGGCATATCTCATTTCATGGGATGGCATCAAACCAAACTAATCAGAGTGGCAATGTGGATTGCATTTGGGAAGCTGTAATTAACAGAGCTGTCACCTTTGAATGAATAACACCATGCATCCCACTTACTGAAAGAGGTCATAAGAGCTAGAAAGTTAAAACACATGAGAAACATATTTGGTAGACATTCTTAGCTTTGTCACTAATATTATCAATGTAGGCCACATCTTTCTGCCAACCTTTCTGTCAACCAATATTATCAATGTAGGCCACATCTTTCTGCCAACATGCAAATGTGGGTAG
Source organism: Anolis carolinensis (assembly GCF_035594765.1). Lineage (NCBI taxonomy): Eukaryota > Metazoa > Chordata > Lepidosauria > Squamata > Anolidae > Anolis > Anolis carolinensis. The sequence continues at coordinate 221,639,769 of NC_085841.1, forward strand.
ATCAATAGGTACTGCTCCGGCAGGAAGGACGGAGTACTATTCTGCTATATTTGCAATCTGTATTACTGCAAAACAGTGGAGCTGGAAAGTCATAGAATAGTAGAGTTGGAAGAGACCTCATGGGCCATCCAGTCCAACCCCTAATACAGTCATAATACAACCATAAACAATAATAAAATGCAACAAATGCCACACAAGACATCATATATCTGCCAATATTTCATGCATACGAACAAGCAGTATCAGTGTGTGGTCAAGTTGCAATCCTACCAGTGCCCGGTCACAATTTAGCAATGCCCCATCAGATGACGTCAATAGAGTTAAAATTGTAGTTATTACTTTATTTTCCAAATGAACATACAAAACGCAAGTTATAACAGGTGAGTGATAAGTCTGCCAGGAGATCTTAGCAAGCAAGTGTTGGCAAGTAAGTGTTTTGGGCATTTTCAGGAATGCATGTGCATAATGACTAGTTTACAATACAATGTAATAAATAGGCAAAATGTATGTTTCTGAACTGAGTGAGAAGCAGTTAACAGTAGTGCAAGTACAATAAGTATTTAAAAGCTTTAATTTGTGCTGTTGATAAAAACAGAGTTGAAGAGTAATAAATTGACAGCAGTGTACCAGGTTCATTCTTCTCATTTAGGATTATTTTAAATATTATTTATACTTGTTATAATAATATTATCCTTTGTTATCATAATTTTCTGTATCTAATGCAAATGTTATAGTGGATGATTTTAATAAACAATTTTGTAATTTCAAGTTCAAGGTGACTAATTTACAGCAACATTTTTTCTTGAGCATTTTGTAGAATGTAGAAGAGAGCCCCGGTGGCGAAGTGTGTTAAAGCACTGAGCTGCTGAACTTGCAGACCGAAAGGTTGCAGGTTCAAATCCCGGGAGCGGAGTGAGCGCCTGCTGTTAGCTCCAGCTTCTGCCAACCTAGCAGTTCGAAAACATGCCAATGGAGTAGATCAATAGGTACCGCTCCGGCGGGAAGGTAACGGCGCTCCATGCAGTCAGGCCGGCCACATGACCTTGGATTCATCTACGGACAATGGCGGATCTTCAGCTTAGAAATGGAGATGAGCACCAACCCCCAGGGTTGGACACAACTAGATTTAATGTCAGGGGAAAGCTTTTACCTTTATCTTCCACACCACATCCACACTAGCCACTTAATCCACAGCCAACCCTGAGCAGTATGCCCCAAGCTGACCTCAAAATGACTGTGATGGTGTTGGGGTCCAGATGATCCAGAAGGGCCAAGACCTTATCAGTCCTGTTGGGCCATCTTCTCATCATCCAATGTAGCACTGCCACTTTTCTTTGTCCACGGAGCTCTGTGACTGTCTGGCTATTTCTTGTCACATCTGATGAGATTATAATGGTGTGCCTATGCAATCAAAAGGAGGGCAGGGTGGAGAGAACGACCCTCTCCTTCTTGCAATGGCTACTTGCTTGCAGGAGCTTTGTGGCTGATGAGAAGAAACAACAGCAACCACCACCACCTTTTATCTGATCAATCCAAATAAAAGGTGTTGGTGGTGTACATGTGGAAGACAGATCACACCAAAACAGACCCAATCCAGTTGGATTCCTGCAAACTGGAGTATTCCTTGATTTTGCTCGGCGTGGAACAAAATCAGAAGTTCTAGTGCATCATAGAAACTTTTATTATATTTTATTGTATATTACTGGGCTTGGTCCCTATCTAAGTTGCCCGAATCCCCTCGGAGAGATGGGGCGGAATATAAGAATAAAGTTGTTGTTATTATTATTATTATTATTATTATTACTTTATTATGACACAGCAAACAAGATAGATATGCTGGATTTCGTATCACAAAATCACAAGTCGAACACTTCCCAAGTGTCTAGGACTGTGTGATGTATTTTCGGATGATGCGCGCAGATCCCAGTAGGGTGGCCTATTGCAGTTGGCAGATCGTAATTTTGTCAATGTCTATTGTTTCCAAATGCCGGCTGAGATCTTTTGGCATGGCACCCAATGTGCCGATCACTACCGGGACCACCTGCACTGGTTTCTGCCAGAGTCTTTGAAGTTCAATCTTGAGGTCCTGACAGCGGCTGAGTTTTTCCTGTTGTTTTTCGTCAATGCAACTGTCACCTGGGATGGCAACATCAATGATGCAAACCTTTTTTTCCCCTACAACTGTGATGTCTGGTGTGTTGTGTTCCAGAACTTTGCCAATATGGATTCGGAAGTCCCACAGTATCTTTGCGTGCTCATTTTCCAATACTTTTGCTGGTTTGTGATCCCACCAGTTCTTTACTTCTGGGAGGTGGTACTTGAGGCATAAGTTCCAATGAATCATTTGGGCCATATAGTTGTGCCTCTGTTTGTAGTCTGTCTGTGTGATTTTCTTACAGCAGCTGAGGAGATGATCAATGGTTTCGTCGGTTTCCTTGCAGAGTCTGCATTTTGGGTCATCAGCTGATTTTTCGATCTTGGCCTTAATTGCATTTGTTATGATGGCTTGCTCTTGGGCTGCAATGATCAGGCCTTCTGTCTCCTTCTTCAGGGTCCCATTTGTGAGCCATAGCCAGGTCTTCTCCTTATAAGCTTCTTCTTCTTCTTCTTCTTCTTCTTCTTCTTCTTCTTATTATTATTATTATTATTATTATTATTATTATTATTATTAGTGGAACTGCAGTGAGTGGAACTGCAAACTCTGGATCCAATGTGTGTGAATTTATGTATCTGTCCATGCGTATGTGTGCTTTTGTGATCACATCTTATTCAGTTTGAGACAAGGAATCCCATTCCTTGTCTCAACTGGAACAGACCTAATGAATAAATCTGATTGACTTAGCGTTGAATTCAGTGGGTGTTTTAGATATGCTTAGGTTGGAAAGAGAGAATTAAGTTGTGATAGCCATCTTTAAATATCTGGGGGGATATCATCTAGAAAATGACATAAACTTGTTTTCTAATGTTCCCAAGATAAGGACACAAACCAAAAGAAATTCATTAGCAAGAATTTCCTGATGGTAAAAATTGTTTGACTGTATATCAGACTCTATACCAGGGGTCCCCAAACTAAGGCCCGGGGGCCGGAGGCGGCCCTCCAAGGTCCTTTATCTGGCCCCCACCTTCAGTTTTATAATATAATATTTTTATATCAGTTTTAATAATATAATATATAGTATATACATATAATATTGATAAAATGTTATAATGTTATACAATATAATACTAATAATAATACCATATAATAATATTAATTATATGTTATATGTTACATATAATATTACAGTATAGTGGTATAGTTCAATATAGTAATATATAATACTAATATTGTGCTATGCTAATAATATAATATATTGTATGTACATACAGCTGCTCTGAGTCGCCTTCGGGGTGAGAAGGGTGGGATATAAATGTAGTAAATAAATGTAGTAAATAAATAAATAAATAATTTTAGACTTAGGCTCATCCAAAGTCTGAAATGACTTGAAGGCACACAACAACAACAACAATCCTAATTAACTAGACTATCTCATTGGCTAGTAGCAGGCCCACACTTTCCATTGAAATCCTGATAAATTTATGCTGGTTAAAATTGTTTTCATTTTTAAATATTGTATTGTTCTTTCATTGCTGTTGTTGTTTTGCACTACAAATAAGACATATGCAGTGTGCATAGGAATTTGTTCGTATTTTTTTCAAATGATAATTCGGCCCCTCAACAGTCTAAAGGATTGTGGACCGGCCCTCTGCTTTAAAAGTTTGAGGACCCCTGCTCTATACTATACTAATCAAATAAATTATATATGTGTATGGATGTGTATGGCAACTATAATTATTGATATGCTGTTTACCATAGCATTTCATGATTGAGATGCTATGGTAAACACTTCAAAATATGTCAGTCATTTAGGATGTAGTAGCCTTCACAGAAGAAAAAAATATGTATGGGAGTGGGAGCCTGCCATAACTCCTCAATATTTTTAAAGGGCTAGAAAGTAGAAGTATGCTTAGATGGGTATGTGAAAGGTGAAATCAGGAAAACAGGAGGGTTTCTCAAGAAGAAAATGGAAGAGAACTATGTGAAGTACTACTAGCAATTTTCTGATATAAAACTGGAGATCCCATAGTTTCCCTTTTGGGCATTAGGTCCAGAATCAAGCAGTACCAGGGAGTTAAGTTACAGATAAAACTCACATGCAGTGACTCCCACTCCTTCATATAGTAACCTAGAATACAGCTTAAGGGAATATATAACTCATTTAAATGATTCTCTGTCTCTAATGAGTAGCTTTTATTCATTAATTTTTAGACTGCAGTTTTAATATTGTCATATCACAATCACTAATAGATCCCTAAAGTGTATGTATGCTGTGGGAAGAGGTGTCTACTTGAATTTAAGCTGCCAATTGCATCTGTAATGCCAGGCTTAACTTTGCTTTCAGCTAATGAAAGTGGAGGTCTTTTTAATTCATATTTCTAGCTGTTAACGAACATTGGAAAAATGAGGCATTGGAGCTAGCAGGACTCACACTTTGAAGGCTTTAATTCTGAAAAGAATGGAATGATTCAGGAGTACTGTAGTACGGGGTTGAACTTTTAGTGACAGGGCGTCTGAAAGGCCACATGGTTGGATCCAGAGTTTCCTCTTGAGAGGCTCGAAGTGAATAATAATAATAATAATAATAATAATAATAATAATAATAATAATAATAATAATAATAATAACAACTTTATTTTTATACCCCGCCCCATCTCCCCGAAGGGACTCGGGGTGGCTTACATGAGGTCTTGCCCAATAAAACAATCAAATATCAAAACACAGCAATAAAACAGTTATCCAATAAAACCATCAATTACAGTAAAAACAATCATTAAAATCAACATAAAACATACAATATTTACACTGGAGACTAATTCATAGAATAGAGGTGCAAGGGAGATTTTGGTTCATCCCTGGAAAGACACCTTGTGGGATCACACTAGAAGGAGACACGGGATACTAAATGCAAGAGAAAAATTGCACCCACATTTTCTCCTACTATTCTGAAAACAGAAAGGAGGCCTGGATCCAACACACTATGAATTTCAATACCTCTCAACTGAGTCTCTCTCGAAACGAAACAAAAAATATCTGAAAGTCCAAGGCTTGCTCCTGAACAAACCAATTTTCCGTTATGTCTTCTCCGTCCTAAAGCATTTCCAGGGAACTCCTGACTTTTTATTTTCCGATTTAAATTAACCTGATATTAACCTGCTATTTCCCGAAGTGAAATGTACTTCTTCATGGCATTAACTAAGATAGTGGAGCCTCCGGTGGCCTAGGGGATAAAAAGCCTTGTGACTTGAAGGTTGGGTTGCTGACCTGAAGGCTGCCAGGTTCGAATCCCACCCGAAAGAGCGTGGATGAGCTCCCTCTATCAGCTCCAGCTCCACGCGGGGACATGAGAGAAGCCTCCCACAAGGATGGTAAAACATCAAAACATCGGGGCATCCCCTGGGCAATGTCCTTGAAGACTGCCAATTCTCTCACTCCAGAAGCAACTCCGGTTGCTCCTGACACGAAAAAAAAATAATACTAAGATAGTCACCACCACCACCAAACATAGCAATTACAGTAGAGTCTCACTTATCCAACCTAAACGGGCCGGCAGAATGTTAGATAAGTGAAAATATTGGACAATAATGAGGGATTAAAGAAAAGCCTATTAAACATCAAATTACATTATGATTTTAAAAATTAAGCACCAAAATATCATGTTTTACAACAAATGGACAGAAAAAGCAGTTCAATACATAGTAATGTTATGTAATAATGACTGTCTTTACGAATTTAGCACCAAAACATCGCAATGTATTGAAAAATTGACTACAAAAACATTGACTACTAAAAGGCAAATTGTGTTGGATAATACAGAACATTGGATAAGCGAAGGTTGGATAAGTGAGACTCTACTGTATATTCAGAGATCAAACAAGGAAAAGAAGAAAGCTAGCAACATAATATAGTGATCCTAATGCCTTAAAATATAATATTTCTAAAACGCTTTAACGCCAAGCCATTTATTACATGAAACATGCAATTCCACTACATTCATGCTATCATTGATAGCAGGTCCTTAATGTGTTGAGCACTTTTGATATCAAATATAGATAGTTCCCGATTTACAAATATCCAACTTATAGTTAAGAACGGGGGTAAGACAACAGGAAGTGAGAGAAATTTACACCTCAGAAGAGAAATTCACTCCTGAAAGAGCTATCATGGGGGAAGGTGTTTCCGCTAAAGCTTTCTCACCAATCCTTGCTTCCACAACAAGCCACATTTTTCAAAATCCAATTCTCACAGGGACAGAAAGTGAGGTTAAATCTTCTGAACAGGGACACAGCAAGCAAAGCAAACACCATAGGGATGTTAACCCCTTTCCATGCTATGGAAAGCTATCTATATCTATATCTCGAGACAGAGAACCTGTTCTGACTTACAAACAAATTTAACTTAAGAACAAAACTGCAGAACCTATTGTGTTCATAAGTTGTGGACTGCCTGTACCTCCTCATCTCTGTATGTTTAGACTCAAGCCCCAACTTATTATGTATGTATATGCAAATATAAGAGTTCCCAATTCCATTAAAAATCTGAAATTCAAAACACTTTTGGTCTCAAGTATTTCAGAGAAGTGATTTTTCAATCTGTAGGTAAAGGTAAAGGTTTCCCCTGACGTTAAGTCCAGTCATGACCGACTCTGTGGGTTGGTGCTCATCTCCATTTCTAAGCCGAAGAGCTGGTGTTGTCCGTAGACACCTCCAAGGTTATGTGGCTGGCATGACTGCATGGAGCGCCGTTACCTTCCTGCCGGAGTGGTACCTATTGATCTACTCACATTGGCATGTTTTCGAACTGCTAGGTTGGCAGGAGCTGGGGCTAACAGCGGGCGCTCATTCCGCTCCCGTGATTTGAACCTGGGACCTTTCGGTCCACAAGTTCAGCAGCTCAGCGTTTTAACACACTGTGCCACCAGGGGCCCCTTTCAACCTGTACCAGCAGTTTAAAAAAAAAATCTCCATCAGGTCTGAATCCTTTGGAAAGCTAATGGACATTTATTTCTTTTTCAGAGTAAAGCACTTTCTAATTTTTTGTAATACAACAGAGCTAGGTCAAAACAATTGATTGTAGTCAGGAGTATTTAGCTAGAAGAAAGTAACCCTGCCATTTTATTCTGCTTTGATCAGACATAACCTAGAACATTGTGCTGGGCAATGCAATTCGAGAAGGATAGTGACAGAAGGGGATGGTCAAAATGGTAAAAGGTCTGGAAACCATGCCCTGTGAATAGTAGCTTAGGGAGTTGAGTATGTTTAGCCCGGAGAAGATAAAGTTAAGCAGTGACATAATAGTTATGTTTAAATATGTGAAAGGATGTCATATTGAATCTTGAGCCACTCTAGAGACCAGGGCACAGAGGAAAAGATAATCCCCTAAGCATTAGGAAGAACTTCCTGATGTTAAGAATTGTTCTGCAGTGCAATATGCTGCTTCAGAATGTGGATGAGTGTCCTTCTTTGGAGCTTTTTAAACAGAGGCTGAATAGCCATCTGTTGGGAGTGCATTGGCTGTGTATTCCTGCATGACAGCTGGTTGGACTAGAGAGCCTTTGTAGAGTCTTCCGAATCTATGATTCTAAGAAATTACATGTACACACATACAGAGACTGAACCAACATGAAACATTACATCAGAGCTCAGAATAAACAGAGAAGCCGGCAGCTAAGGTGGTCATCTCTATCAACCAAACAAGGTCATCTCTATCAACCAAACAATCTCTGCATTCTACAAGTGTCATCATGTCAATTGATGGGAAGTTCAAACAACTCATTATTTCTGTTCCCACTAGTGGACATTTATTTTGAAATCCAAGATTGCATTCCATTGAAACCTCAGAAGGCAGGGGAAGAGTTAAATGTTCTTCCTACCCAAAGATTCAAAGATTGCTCAATTCTCTCCTGTTTACCTAAAAATAATGTACATGCCAACAAAAATTAATGTTGCATCTAGCTTGATAAATAACTAATAGGAGTGTGCAAAATTCCGGCAGTCAATTCAGAATTCAGCCAAATTCAGCAATTCATAGATACAAACTGCTGAAACAAAACACTGTAAGGCTTTAAAAATGACGGAGAAATGAGCTTCTAAAGTTTCCCCACTGGCACCAATTGACCAAATCTTACCAAAATGAAAACAGAACTTAGGATTCTGAATTATACCCCAGGATCTCCCCCCCCCCCCAAAAAAAAATGAAATGAAAACAGAACAGATTTCTGCCATTTCACATACTCCTAATAAGTAGAAATCTTTGTCTCAATCCAGATGTGCAGATCACACAGACTTTATCACAAATTCATTACATATTGCTTATGTACATTTCATCTTTATCTATGTAGTTATGAAGTCCTATAAAATACTGGTGCTTGAAACAAACTGTTTGAATCAGTGTAGTTAGCATGTTGGACTGAAAGTGGTTGACTGGTAGTTCCTTTGGCCAACATTATTGTTCATTGACTTTTTGCCTTCCTGCTCAGTTTCAGGGCTCACCCAACTTCATATTATGTGTAACACCCCAAGGCAGCTTGAACACTGGAAACCAGACAGAGACCAATAATCATATAATATCTTTATTAAAACAATAATAAATTCAGAAAATAATAAGTGGAAGGGATGAGTGAGCAATAGTCCTTTAAGGAATGGTATGAATTAGTCCAAAGCGTTGAAGAGATATGTCTAGTATTATTGTCCAAAGTCCAGAAACCGAAACACGCTCAAAACTATCGAAAAGTTCTTGAGCAGGGAAAACAACAAGGAAGCAGGAGTAATAACAAAGTCCAAAGTCACTGAAAAGTCTTGAATTACAAAGCAGGCAAAACGATGAGGCTAAAAGCAATCTGGATTCAGGAACAAAGCAGGACGTGAATTCCCTCCGGATTAACAACGGGAGTCACAGCTCGGCTTGGCCGCCAGGAAAGCAGGAAACTCGGCTTGAAGAAATCAAGGAACTGGAAACGATGAAGTCGCTACGTTGACACCACAAGAAGTTCACAGTGCAAGACACTTTTATAGAAGTTAGATCCAATAACAGCAAAGGGAACTAAACTCCCCCAAATGTTCCCAAAGCAATCTACTATCCAGTCTCCCCCTTAAAAGCCAATCGTTGACTCCTGCGGTGTTGCTGTGTCTGGGATCTTTGTTGCTGGAAAGCCTGTCTTCTGTTAAAGGATACATTCCCTGGGGAGCTTGAAACATCTGCTTCTTCCACAGGAGTAGTGTTATCCGTATCTCTCCCAATTAAGGAAGCCTTGGAGCTATCCACAGCTGGGGTCTGTAATTGGAAAGAACTTGAAGGAGAACTGGGTGAAAAGTCAGAATAAGCTTCATCCTGGTCAAAGTTCAATTCTGAACCAGGTTCAGAACCCAAAGGTGGCTGGGATATAACATTACGCCTGGAAAAATACTGTGGAGTTGATATTTCAGGACTATTCTACACTGATACGTGTGGGCAGACATGATGAGTAAGATTGTGAGAAAGAGGCATTGTGGCATGGACTGACTGTTCAAGAGCTGTTTCCCAGAAAGAAACACACACTGTTGTCATGGTTCTCCCTTAAATGCAGGAGATATTGTAATGCACCTTCAGTTTCTAGCCACAATAGTAGAAATATTAAATGTGTTATCTTGATAGTTACAAAAGTGGTCCATAGTCATACACAGTAAGCAGTCCAACAAGGACAAAGCATACAAATAGTCCAGAGTTCTTTCCAAGAGTCAAAACCAAACAATCTGACCAATTAAAGTCATAGCCCAGTCACCAAAACCAAAGTTCTGTCCAAGGGTTTACCAACAGACATTCAGGCTATAGCGGTTCCACAGACATTGCTCCCAGCAAACTACCAGCTCCAGTTTCCAGGTATTTATGCCAATTCCCAAGTGCTCTCACCTTTTGGCCCTCCTCTGAGCCAATCTATTAGATCTTCTCAGTTGAATGGCATCAGTTCTTAATTGCAGCCTAGCTGGAATTCTTAACTCCTTGTCTGCTTCCTAGAGTTCTACCCAACTCTGTGTCCCTACTTCCCCGAGGCTCCTGGTCCTGCTCTGCAGGGGTAGATTGAGTCCTCAGTCTCAGGCTTCTCTCTGCTTGCCCCTGTCTCAGATTCTGGGTGAAGCAGACCTTCATCTTCATCCTCATCATGAGTCCTGACACTATCCTTTTGACTGGGCATGGATTTCATAGTCCACTAGGCAAGACTTCGGTATTGTTTGATCAGTATTTCAAGATTTGAAGGGGACCTTGGACATATTTTCACTGCTATGAGGACATTAATCTCTCACACATACACAAAGGGTGCAGGTCAGTAGAACCACTGAGATGAATGGGACTTGCTAGTACAAAATCCCATCTCGCTTCTGCCCTTATCTCAAATACGATTGGCGGGGATGAGAGAGAGGATCTTCTCGGCCGTGGCTCCCCGACTCTGGAACTCCCTCCCCAGGGAGATTAGGCTAGCACCCTTCCTATCTACCTTCCGAAAAGAATTAAAGACCTCGATGTTTCATTGTGCTTTTGAATAGACAGTCCTTTAGACAATTAGCCCAACTGGAATCAACAGTCTTACTTGTACTTTTTACTGCTCTGATCTGCTGCTATAAGTTTTACGCACTTTACTTACCAACCTATCCTTATGCTTTGAAGAGATAAATGAATTGGTTGCTGGTTGGTGTTACTTGTATTGTGAAATGTTGTTGTTTTATTCTGTTTATATTGTGAATTGCATTCTTTGTAACTTCCTTTTTAACTGTGTTGTCGGGCTTCGCCCCATGTGAGCCGCCTCAAGTCCCCTTGGGGAGATGGTGGCAGGATACAAAAATAAAGTAGTCATTATTATTATTATTATTATTATTATTGACACAACGACATTGTATGACACAGCAAACAAGATAGATATGTTGGATTTCGTATCACAAAATCACAAGTCGAACACTTCCCAAGTGTTTAGGACTGTGATGTATTTTCGGATGATGTGCGCAGATCCCAGTAGGGTGGCCTTTTGCAGTTGACAGATCATAACTTTTGTTTCCATTATTATTATTATTATTATTATTATTATTATTATTATTATTATTATTATTATTATTATTATGTCAATGGAGCTACTATAGGGAGGACTAACACTGAATTGGGCCCTTTGTTGTGTTTAAATATAGATGACATTTAGTACAGGGTTGGGAGTTGTGTGGTTCTCCAGTGTTAGATGGAATTTCTTATCAACACTATCTAACATACCTAATTGTCCAGAGTCAGGGGAGTTGCAATCCAACCATAACTAGGGGGCCATACATTCTCCATTTTTGCTTTTATGTCTACGGTGTGGTTCTTGATGTATTCTACAGTTCAGTGCTCTTTTTTTTTTTTAACACCGAGGCCTCAATCTAACATCTCTTACCATAGTGTATATACCTGTATGTGGACATACATCACAGCCGCCCTACACAATTCTCATGCAGAACATTGTACAACTTATGTCAATGACTGGGTGCCATATCACAATACATGATTCATCATATAGGATGCACAACTACACTGTAGAGTAGGCAATGAACAACCATACAGGACAATGTACAACTTGCAAAGACAAAGGATATATGAACATACTGACTGCAAAACTGTACTTTACGTCTACCCTTATCAGCAAAATATGTCCATTGTCGCAAAGTTGACTTTTGGGCTCTGCAAGCAGAGTGTGACTTATCTTTGTGTATTTCCCTAAGAGAATTCCATCCAGAATCAGGACTATTGACATCTCCTTACCATATCCAGTGATGACTGCCATGTTAAGTAGGGAGGCAAATCCACTCTGAGTTATAGACTCAAATTTTAAGAAGCTATCTTAGATTTGAAACTTATTTTGTGGGTTTCGGAACCATGCATCACTCAAAGTAAGTTAAAACCTGGTGTGGTTTCATTATTCTACTGACATGGAAGCTACCAGCCATGCACAATTTTAGGTGGCTATACAGTCCCTATTGTTGTGGTAATCTCTGAGCGGTTAGACTCAATTTAACCCTCTCTGGGGGAGATTCCACCAAAAATCAGCAGAGTAGCAAAAGCAAAGCTTTCAAATGCAGCAGTTACTTACACGGGGCGAGCAAAGAGAAGCCTTTGAGCATTTAGGATTGCAATGGGCTGCAGAGTCTCAATAAAAGTTCAAAAAGTATTTATTCAGGTAAAAAGAACTCCATTTTAGATAGAAAGGCTTGGGAGCTGTCTAGTCTACTCTAGACTGGTTTCTAAGGAAAAATAAGAAAGGAAAAAATAACAAACATCTAAATAGTTACATCTTGCCAGGAGAGATGGCAGGACGTGTTGTTAGCTTGAAGAACAAAGGGAGAAGAGAGAACCAAAATGGTTCCAACCTCATGGTCCAGTTTATTGGGGCCATAAAAGACATTCTGACCAATGGGAAGTTAGTGTCCCTAAAGATTCACATTTCTACTAACTTCAAAGTAAGTGATGTGACGTACACAGGATAGAGTGAAACACAGTAAAGCCTGTCTAGGCATGCTTTGGAAACAGGGAAAGGATTCCCTCAATCTAACTCTATCATCTATCTAACTACATTTAGACTTGAGTAGTCCAGGATGATTCCCAACACCTATATGTACACATACACAGATGCTTATGCACACACATATATAGGTTTGATAAGGCACTAAAAGAATTTCATTAAACTATAAGGTTGGATAGAAAAGCTCTTTGAACAAAGAAACATAAAAACCTCACTGGCCTAGCACTGAGAAAGATGTCAGTTGTAGGCAAATCCTGATGGCGATAAGGATGAGGATAATGAGGAAAGTGATGTTGATAATCCCTCCAAATTAACAGCTGGAATTATTTCCCACATCCCATGAATACAAATAGAAAGGATCCCGTTGACTTCAAATCCGATCAGGCTGTTTCACCATCCTGGCAATTTCTCTAATTCATGCCTTGTGTAGGTACAGCTTCCACTCTGAAAAACCAATTTGTTTCTACAGTAATCCCATTAGATATAGAACTGATCAGCACATCTGTTTGACTTCTTTATGCAGGTAAAATACTACTGACTCTAGCAAGCGCTGTATGGCAGTTGTGCTCCTTGTTGGAGGAGCAGAAGAAAGGTATTTTTTGAGAGTGTGTATGAAAACAACCTCATCACAGTCTCAGTCTGCAAAGCATTCTGTGTGGCTCAACAGCTGTTTTAATCTATGGTAATGAAGCTTTACCAGTGAAAACAATCACATTGCCTCTTTGTACTATTCATTCTATGCACTTAATAGGTGAATTCATTTCCATATATAATTATTATTTATTTTGTTGGGTTGTTTTAAAGTGTAGATGTTATTTCTACTTTAAATTAAACTTAGTTTAAATTGACAATTTAACAAAAAAGACATGTTTTTTAAAATAACCCTCAATGCAAAAGAAAACGATTACATAAAATCAATACCAATGAAATTTAGCAGTTACCAGCAGCTAAAAATTTAACCCAGTAAAAATCCAACACAAGCAGACAGCATTCCAATATGGAAACCAACAATTTACAATAAGCAGTGATATAATATTTAAGGAGAATGGGCTTTTCCTGGTGCTGAAGGTGTAACCGATGGCTACTGCTGACAGTTTCTGGCAATTTATGTATGTGGGTTTCAGGACTACAGTAAAATGTTTCTTTGGTATTTATTCTCTTTCCTGCTCAGAGGCACAGATTGTAGCTGCTCCAACATTTAGGAGAATGATTTTTAAGCTTTTTAGGTTCATGTATCTGTTAGAGCAGAGCTCCGGTGGCTCAGTGTGTTAAAGCGCTGAGCTGCTGAACTTGCAGACCAAAAGGTCCCAGGTTCAAACCCGGGGAGCGGAGTGAGTGCCCACTGTTAGCTCTAGCTTCTGCCAACCTAGCAGTTCAAAAACATGCAAATGTGAGTAGATCAATAGGTACCGCTCCGGCGGGAAGGTAACGGCATTTCATGCAGTCATGCCGACCACATGACCTTGGAGGTGTCTACGGACAACGCCGGCTCTTCGGCTTAGAAATGGAGATGAGCACCAACCCCCAGAGTCGGACATGACTGGACTTAATGTCAGGGGAAACCTTTACCTTTACCTATCTGTTAGAGCAGTGGTTCTCAACTTGTGGATCACCAGATCTTTTGTCCTTCAACTCCCAGAAATCTTAACAGCTGGCAAACTGGCTGGGAGTTGTAGGCCAAAGTACCTGGGGACCCACAGGTTGAGAACCACTGTGTTAGGGTATTCAAGGAAAGCTAATGTACACACTTTTAAAAAAGGATCAGACAGAAGTATCTTATTGGCACACCCAAATCCAGGACTACCTGAAGTCCATCAGTGTGATCTGTGGGTGTGATCTGTGTGCAACATGTGACCCGGGGGATTACTGACACCTTTGTAGCCCCACAAAGCTGCCAGACCATTCTTTAAAAAACAACAATACTGGTTTTCAAGGGGTTTGTTTCACCTTAAAACTGGATCAAAATGCCCTGACTGTAAATATGCCAAACCATTTGCAAACACCCCAAACCAGCTGCAGTAGGTTATTCCCCAATCTCAGAGTCTTCCAACACTCACCAAAACAAATAAAAGAAAATAATAAGAAATGGCAACCTTAAATTAGATTATATCACGTTTGGAAATGAAAATGCTGGTCATATCCAAAGCAAAGTGTATTCCAGACATTCTGGATTGCTTATAGCCATACTTTGAGCACTATGAGCAACTGGTGACATCTGGTAGAACAGGCACACTGAATCAAAAAATCAAATAATAAGTCCACACTTACCAAAATTCCACAAATTGAATGGGTCTATTCCAGCCATCACAATTCTTTTGATCTGTGGGAAGATAATGAAAATGATTTTAGGGTCTCCGTTTGCTGCTGCCTGAAAGGACATCACCGAATACCAGGGAGGTGTCCTTCACTACTCAAGGATCCATAAAAAGACCAACAGTTAGTATTGTAGGGGAATAGGGGGGAACACATGCCTTTCAATATATTGGGCTCCAATATATTGAAATATATTGGCCAACATGTAGGGGAAAAGGAAAGTTGCAGTCCAATGACAACTACAGCAATGGTTCTCAATCTGTGGGTCTTCAGGTGTTTTGGCCTGCAACTCCCAGAAATCCCAGCCAGTTTACCAGCTGTTAGGATTTCTGAGAGTTGAAGGCCAAAACATTTGGGGACCCACGGGTTGAGAACCACTGAACTAAAGAAACACAGATTCCCCTGATGGGAAATTAAGGTTCAGAAATATATTATGTTTGACTTGGATTTCTATTATTTTCTAAGCAGCCTTGTATTACAACGGTGGGGAAATGGCAAGGTGTAAATACAAATACCATACAAATACATTGCAACGATGAAAGAAAACTTAACACTGGAACAGTCCTGTGATATATGATGATCATATTACTCTGGCAGTGAATTGTAAGCACAGAGTCCTCAAGAAATAATTCACTGTGCTGAGAAGATGAAGCTCCCTCTAATATCTATCCTCTAGACTACACCACTTCCTTATGACCCTGTTCGCTATGGTTTTTATTCTTATGTCTTTCTCACCCCGAGTTTTAACTTAATGTTCATGTGGTCCGCCCTTGTTTTCATTGTTTCCTTGATTTGTATTGTAATGGATATTATTATTTATTGTATTGTTCACCTTGTTGTGATGTGTTGTTCTTTTATATGCTGTTTATATTGTATTGTTCTGAGCATGCCCCCATGTAAGCCGCCCCGAGTCCCCGTTGGGGAGATGGTGGTGGGGTATAAATAAAGTTTTATTATTATTATTATTATTATTATTATTATTATTATTATTATTATTATTATTATTATAGCTGTTGCCCACATAATTCTTTCCTCCGTCCCCTTTCTCACCTTGGCATTCATGGAGGGTTTGAGGGAAGAATTTGGGGAGACACACCGATTCCCATTTCTCAAGTCTGTCCAAATGAGCCTTTGGGATTCTTTCAGATGTACATCACACCCCTCATGTGTGTACACACTTGATATGGTGATACATCTTCCGGATAATGTCATTAATACATCAAGTGTAAATAAAATGTTTAGTGGTGAGCACATTAATTATTCCCTCCATCTACTGGTGTTTCAAATGAAGAAATAATTAAATGCACTTTTAATAAGATATGGTTCCAGCAAAGCTGGATCATTTATGAATTGCTAGAGGTGCACTGGGCTGCCTTTACCTAGAGAGACGGAATTTATGCCAAACACCCTGCTGATTGTTCAGGAGGTAAAGAACCAATAGCTGCATGTACAGAGGTTTAATTTAAAGTGTGTTTCTCACTAGGCTGCTCACAACACTTAATTAAACTCTGCTGTTTTGGCAATGACAAATGCTGTAGTGCACAAGGAGCCAGAGCAGCAGTGACTGAGAAGCGATTGTAATTTCTTTCATGTGCACTGGCAGCCAGTCTCAGGTCAGAAAAGAAAGGAGGAAAGAAAAGAAGATTTATTCGAAGGGCTTCATGGAAGCTGCCACTTTTAAACATCTGCTTTAGGGGCCACAGAATGTTCCTTAATGTGTAAATAATAATCAGCTACATTTATGGACATGATGCCACTTGCCCATACAAACCAGGCTAAAGCCATTTTCTCTCACTTGTGTCTTAGACTGACATTTTCTTTGTATTGTTTGGTTCACAATCTGTTTTACTTTCCTTTGCAACCTGTTGGGATGAAGGTTTATTTCTCATTGTAGCATCCTAGATCCATTTACAGTAGAGTCTCACTTATCCAACACTCGCTTATCCAACGTTCTGGATTATCCAACACATTTTTGTAGTCAATGTTTTCAATATATTGTGATATTTTGATACTAAATTCGTAAATACAGTAATTACTACATAGCATTACTGTGTCTTGAACTACTTTTTCTGTCAAATTTGTTGTATAACATGATGTTTTGGTGCTTAATTTGTAAAATCATAACCCAATTTAATGTTTAATAGGCTTTTTCTTAATCTCTCCTTATTATCCAATATATTCGCTTATCCAATGTTCTGCCGGCCCGTTTATGTTGGATAAGCAAGACTCTACTGTACTTAGGAGGAAGACCTCGGAAGTTCAGTTGGACTTATTTTCTTTTCTTTTTTTATTAGGTAATTTTTATTCGTTTTCAGCAGGATTTACAAAAACATAAACAAAAACATAATTGCTTAATTGCAATTGTGAGGGGAAGAGGAAATAGAATGAAAAGGGTATGGCAAGAAAAGATATAGATATAAAGAAAGATAAGTTAGTGATGAAAAAGGGAAAGTAGGGCAGGGAAAAAATAAAAATAAAAAATAAGGAAAAAAATACAATAATTTGCCAATAACCAGGCAATGGGAAATGACTTCTGTTCGATTCCACAGGGTTTAGAGTTCATTAAAATTATAGCACATATTTTCTAAGCCCTCTTCCTTGCTTTCCGCACTTCTCTGTTCCCTTGCATGACTAATGTCATTAAAGCAATCTACTCAAAGATAATGTGGCGTTTTCCTTGTAGGAACTTTTTGATTGGTGACCAATCTGTCCTTTGTTTGTTTTTTTGTACTGTCTTGTAATAAGAAAGTCATAGTGTCCATGTCCATATAATCCCTTAATTTGATGATCCAAGAGTCTTCTGACGGAATTTCCTTCATATGCCATTTTTGAGCTATTGAGGTTCTTGCTGCTGCTGTTATATAAAAAAATAATATATCTTTATTTCTTTCTAAATGAAAATCTGTGATGTTTAACAAATAATAATCAGGTTTGAAATCAAAGTTCTTTTTTGAATACTGGTGGATCAATTTCCAAAAGTTGGACTTATTTTCAAGGAAGCATTTTTTTAATTAAGCTTTAGTCACATACACAACAGTTATGTGCACAGTTATTGGTTATGTCTCTCTAAAGGTAAGATAAAGGCTTTCCCCTGATGTTAAGTCCAGTCATGTCTGACTCTGGAGGTTGGTGCTCATCTCCATTTCTAAACTGAAAAGCTGGCATTGTCCATAGATGCCTCCAAGGTCATGTGACTGGCATGACTGCATGGAGTGCCGTTACCTTCCGCCGAAGTGGTACATATTGATCTACTCACATTTGCATGTTTTTAAACTGCTAGGTTGGCAGAAGCTGGGGCTAACAGAGGGAGCACACCCCGCTCCTCAAATTCGAACTGCTGGCCTTTCGGTCAGCAAGTTCTGCAGCTCAGAGATTTAACTTGCTGTGCCTCCGTAGATGTCTCTGTAGATGAATTCAACCTCCCTACATCTCTGTAGCACAATTATTCCAAGAGGAAAATAAAGGGAGAATATTGGAATATAATGAAGCTGTGCCTGGTTTGGAAATAGTAATCCAGAGACTATGCTGTTTTAGATATATTAGGAGGAACGTTTGAACATACCACCAGCTGTCTCAATTTGGCAGGCAGTCTCAATCTCCTGTCATTTCACTTTTCAGTTGCTTTTTAAATGTCCCAATTTTTAAATGACTCATCTTTGCCCTTGACATACTTCAATTGTTATAAACTTTGGGGCCTTCTACACTGCCACATACTGGTCTGGGGCCAGCGTACCTGAGGGCCCGCTTATCACCCTACCAACCCCAGAGATTACTTCGGTCCGAAGACCAAAATTTGCTTGAAGTCCCTAACATACGGACCTATCATTTGTCTTCCACTAGGCAGAGAGCCTTCTCGATTGTAGCCCCTCAATTATGGAATGCCTTGCCAGTGGAAACTCGAACCACCCGAGACTTACTTGCCTTTCGGAAAGCCTGCAAAACCTTGCTCTTCCGACAAGCGTTCAATGGGTGAAAGACTCGGGGCTATGGGGTTGTTGTATGTCTTTCGGGCTGTGTGGCCATGTTCCAGAAGCATTCTCTCCTGACGTTTCGCCCACATCTATGGCAGGCATCCTCAGAGGTTGTGAGGTATGGAGAAAACTAAGCAAAGAGGTTAATATATATCTGTGGAAAGTCTAGGGTGAGAGAGGTCAGTGTGAATGTGTAGTTAATCACTTAAATTAGCATTGAAAAGCTTATCTGCTGTCTTCTTCCTGCCTCTGGGGCATCCTTTGTTTAGAGTCGTTAACTGCCCTTGGTTGATTCATGTCTGGAAACCCTCTGTTTTCAGAGTATTGCTTTTTATTTACTGTTCTGATTTTTGAGTTTTGTAATACTGGTAGCCAGATTTTGTTCATTTTCATGGTTTCTTCCTTTCTGTTGAAGTTGTCCACATGCTTGTGGATTTCAATGGCTTCTCTGTGTAGTCTGACATGATAGTTGTTAGAATGGTCCAGCATTTTTGTGTTCTCAAATAGTATTCTGTGTCCAGGCTGGTTCATCAAATGCTCTGCTATGGCTGATTTCTCTGGTTGAATTAGTCTGCAGTGCCTTTCATGTTCTTTGACTCTTGTTTGGGCGCTGCGTTTGGTGGTCCCTGTGTAGACTTGTCCACAGCTGCATGGTATCCGGTAGACTCCTGCAGAAGAGAGAGGATCCCTCTTGTCCTTCGCTGACCGTAGCATTTGTTGGATTTTCTTCGTGGGTTTGTAGATAGTTTGTAGGTTGTGCTTCTTCATCAGCTTCCCTATGCGGTCAGTAGTTCCCTTGATGTATGGTAAGTACACCTTTCCTCTGGGTGGATCTTTGTCTTGACTCTCATGGCTTGTTCTTGGCCTTGCAGCTCTTCTGATGTCTGTGGTGGAGTATCCATTGGCCTGTAGAGCCCAGTTTAGGTGGTTGAGTTCACCTTGGAGGAGGTGAGGTTCGCAGATTCTTTGTGCACGGTCTGTCAGGGCTTTGATTGTGCTCCTTTTTTGACTTGGGTGATGGTTGGAGTTTTTATGAAGGTATCTATCTGTGTGTGTAGGTTTTCTGTAAACTGTGTGGCCCAATTGTTGATTGGGTTTGTGGATGACCAGAACATCTAGAAATGGCAGTTTTCCTTCCTTTTCTTTTTCCATGGTGAATTGGATGTTTGGGTGGATGCTGTTAAGATGGTCCAGGAACTTGCTGAGTTCTTCCTCTCCATGGCTCCAAATCGTGAAGGTGTCATCTACGTATCTGAACCAAACAGTTGGCTTTTTTGGTGCTGTTTCTAGGGCCTGTTTTTCAAAGTATTCCATATAGAAATTTGCTACTACTGGGCTGAGAGGGCTCCCCATGGCCACTCCATCCTTCTGTTCATAGAATCCAGTGTCCCACTGAAAGTAGCTAGTGGTGAGGCAATGGTGAAACAGGGCTGTGATGTCTTCTGGGAAGTTTTGTTTGATTAGTGTGAGGGTGTCAGCTACTGGGACTTTGGTAAAAAGGGACACCACATCAAAGCTGATCAGGATGTCCTTGGTGCTTAGATTGAGGTTGCTGATCTTTTCTATAAAGTGTGTAGAGTCCTTGATATAATGTGCAGTGAGCCCAATGTGGGTTTGTAGCTGTGTAGCCAGAAATTTTGCCAGGTTGTAAGTCGGCGATCCAATGGCACTTACAATGGGTCTGAGTGGGATGGAGTCCTCTCTCACCCTAGACTTTCCACAGATATATATTAACCTCTTGCTTAGTTTTCTCCATACCTCACAACCTCTGAGGATGCCTGCCATAGATGTGGGCGAAACGTCAGGAGAGAATGCTTCTGGAACATGGCCACACAGCCCGAAAGACATACAACAACCCTGTGATCCCGGCCATGAAAGCCTTCGACAACACTCGGGGCTATGTCTGTTTTTATTGTTGCTTTTATTGCTGCTTTTATTGTTTTGATTGTTATTTTAAAGCCAAATGTATTGTTTTAATCTATTTTTGTAAACCGCTCCGAGCCAAACCGGGAGTAGCGGTATATAAGTTTAATAATAATAATAAATAATCCAGATTATCAAAGCAAATCATCAACATTATCTGCTTTGAACTGGATTATATGGGTCTACACTACCATGTAATCCAATTCAAAATAGATAATCTGGATTTTATATGGCAGTGTAGAAGCATCTAAATTCAAAGAGCTAAGGTAGTTTTCTCTCAATAACCCAATGGAGGGGAAAAAGAGGATAAGGCAAAATCTTGCCCTTCCCAGTAGGCAACATTGCAACAGTCTTTGATAGATTGTGCCACCCACCCACCCACCCTTTAGTAACCTCTTTCATCTCGGCAGACTGTGATGTTGCTTGAATAAACATGTCCCAGATTCCATATGGGAAGATATGGAACCTGTATTTTGCCAGCTTTAACCATTGATTTCCTTGGCATCACATTGTCTACAGCAGCGGTTCCCAACCTTTTTTTAACCAGGGACCACTTACTTGAACAGGATCCACTTTAACTAGGGACCACTCTCCAAAATTAGTACCAAAAGGGTTATGAAACAGTTTTGGTCATTTTTTGGTTATTTGGTGCTGATTCAGAAAATTGCATTGCATAGGCCACATTAGCTGTAGTTTCTGATACAAAGCACATGCCATCCAGTAGTTGCCATCTGCTCGCCCATAGAAAACCATATTCAATAATCTAGATCTGATGTGATCTATCCAATGTAATGGTCAGCTCTGTGGAAAAGAGTGAAAATAAAATTAATAACATAAAATAAATAAATAAAGAGGAAGGAGGATCATGAATTAGATTTTTGTTCTTACAGGGCTCTGGCCCACAGGTTGGGAACCACTGGTGTACAGTGATGGCAAGTGGTTATTCAGGTTTCAAATGGGAGTCTTTTCTTGCCTGGAAAGTCCTACCAAAATACCAATGATTGAACCCATGACCATCTTCATGCAAAGAACCACCGTAGACTGCCTCTCTTAAATAAATACTGTTTTCTCCAATATATTATCTGCATCCGTTTTACTGATACAAAGTGAAATGTATACAGTTACATTCCAGGACTACCCGCAATAAGTGAAAATCCGCAAAGTAGGGACACTTAATATTTATACATTATTTTAGTAGTTATACACTATTTTAAGTCTTTATCAACCAATCGTGTGTTGATAAATTGCCTCCTTCTCCTCCCGTTGCCGCTTGGGCTCCTTTTCTCTCCCTTCTTTAGGCTGTAAAATGTAATTTTTTATGATTTATAATAGTCTTTTAGATTTTATTGAAAAACCACGAAACTGCGAATCCGCGAAAAGTGAACTGCGAAGTAGTGAGGGAATACTGTATTGTTGAACTGAATTTGTGGTCTACTGCAGTAGGTTTTGATCCTTCTTTTAGTTCCCTAACATGATGTAAGATGTAAGTTATAAAGGTGATGCCTGAGTTTGGGTCTAGAAAATGATTCATTGACTTTCTTACGCTGCTGTGCTGTTCAGAAGGCTTGCAACAATGGAAGCTTAGGAATGATAGCTTTCTTTTTAAAATATATATACATTGATGATATTTTTTCTTCAAAATTTTAATTAACATTTCTATAGGAAAAGAGAAGAAAGATATCAAGCAATAGAACATTAAGAATGCCACTTTTCTTCTTATCAGTAAATAATGCATCAAGGTTGGGGGGAGAAGGGGGGAGTGAAGAATAGACCAAGAGGAAAAAAAATATTCTATCAGTTTTGTTCCAGTTGCTCATGGAGAGAAGGGAGAGGGGTTTCTGGCCATCCTGTTCTAGTCTTCAGAAAGAGCTACCTACGGAGGCAAAGTTAAGCAGGGCTAGGGCCTAAGATGATTATCCCTTTTATTTATACAGGGATTGGTAAAGAAACAGCTTAGATGAAATAGTGGTATTGATTTTCCAGCGTTCTTCATGTGACGCTCCCGCTGGGTGCCAGTTATCAAGCACTTGAGCAGGGCAGAGAAGCTCAGTTCCCAATGTTGGCGTAAATCCTTTAGAACTTCTCAGAAAGACTGTTGATCTTTCCGTAAACAGTACATTGGTTTGGGATGGGTTTTTTTTCCTGAATTCAGCAGATGTTGGATTCATAAAGTTTGTCATCTTTTAAAATTCATTATGTATACATTACACTGTGCATATTTGGATAAGCTATTGTAGTTTCTTCTAGGAAAGCACAGTACTGGATGGATTCAAAAGGTGTTGGGCTGTAGGAAAGCAAAGCTTTCTACCTTTTGCCAAGCTTCCTTTTGCTGCATAGAGGCTTTTTAACCCATTGCATCAACTAAATATGTCCTTTGATCAGTTTTAAGAGCCCCTTTTGCCTCCTGGGAACTTTTTTGATCTCTCATCCCTAGTGGAACTCCATTCATAAAAGCAAATTGGAAAGACATGATTTATGCTGGCTCTAAGACATCTTTATAGCTGTAGGAACTGATAAGAATCCAGCTTATCTGTTGAGACTGTCCATTTGCCGCCTCAGAGGGTGGCACTTCGGTGGATGGAGCAGCAGGAGATCTGGAGACAGAAAGGTTGTACGGACAGCAATCCCAGTTACTCATATTGAAACAAATTATATGAACATGTATCACTTGGCATCCTTACTATCCCTACAATTACAAATTACTTCCATCAGTTGTCAAAGAATAAATACTAACTGCCAAAATATATGTTTACATGAGATACCCCACACACTGAGACGAATTTAAGCACCGCTTAATAGAACTGAATTATCTAGTCCCTAATTAAATCTCTATCCTGGCCTCCCAGGTGGAATGTAGACAATGGCTGATTGTCAATGGAGTGGGGAATTCATTACAAGCTTTAGTCCAATTTTTTGGGAGATACCTTCTCCTCATTATTTTCTCATCCCCTGTTTCTGGTTTATGCAACCTGGATAATGGAAATTTCTTGCACATCCCAACAGATATAAGACACCCCACAGAAATGATGATATACACATCTATTAGCCCAAAATGGATGTGTGTGTGTGTATTCTCAGCTACCCTGTTTCCCCAGAAAATAAGACCTAGTAGAGGTTTTGCTGAATTGCTAAATATAAGTCCTCCCCCGAAAGTAAGACCTAGCAAAGTTTTTGTTTGGAAGCATGCCCATCGAACAGAACACCAGAGCATGCAGGATCGATAAATGTACGTACCATATACGTACCACATACGTACAGGCCCGGGCTGTGGCGCAGGCTGGAGAGCAAGTCACCTGCAACCAGCTGTAATGAATCACTCTGACCAGGAGGTCATGAGTTTGAGGCCCGCTCGGAGCCTATGTTTGTCTTGTCTTTGTTTTATGTTAAAAGGCATTGAATGTTTGCCTATATGTGTAATGTGATCCGCCCTGAGTCCCCTTCGGGGTGAGAAGGGCGGAATATAAATGCTGTAAATAAATAAATAAATAAATATACGTGGAAATAATAGTAGTAATAAGAAATTCTTGATAGGATTCACAGTTTGTCTGGTTATGCTGGTTTGTGATGACAACTACTGTACAGTATATAATAAATGCTCATTTTTTTGTTCGACAATAAATGTGAATTCTTCTTCATGGAAAAATAAGACATCCCCTGAAAATAAGACCTAGTGCATCTTTGGGAGCAAAAATTAATATAAGACACTGTCTTATTTTTGGGAAAACACGGTATTAGAATCCACTGAATGGTTAGACTGAAATATTTGAGAAGGGTTTTTATGGAAATGGACAAGGAATCTGAATTTAGTTGTTGTTATGTCCAATTAAGGAAAGATTAATTTCGTAATTTCTCCTTTCACTAACATTATTTTTTAAAAAATTCAAAATGTTCTTGATATCCATCTCATTTATGAAGACATTTCTGCAATCTTGTGATTTTGTAAGCATCTATAAAAGAGAAATCAAATGAAGATCTCTCCAACTAACCTGAGTTTTATTCAATAGGGGCAGTTATCTCCAGCAGAGAGAGGATAATGCTGAACCTGCCTACCACACAACTTTCAAAGGTGAGCAACTTGTACAGAAAATGAACTGGCAACCTTTATTCATTGTCACAGATATAGTATAATGGGGATTCCATATAACCATTCAATGCTCTGTGACTTTAGATAGCTATGGTTTTGGACTTTGCTTCGTTCTTCCAAATTGGTTTAGCTAGGACCTCTTCACAAAGGCCCATGGATATCATCAACCAACTTCTCCCCATTACTGGTAAGGCAACACGGGAAGGTTTCCCATGTTGCCACACGTCCAGTGCCATTTGCTCTCACTTTTCTGGATGGGGCCCAACCGGAAGAACACGTATGTCGTATAATGGTCTCCATCCTGAAAGGAGAGAACATACTGCATAGGACAGGCCAAATAGCCTGTCTTATGAGATTGATATGAAAGAAGCAGGTGATGTCCAAGATCCTATTACATCTACAACTTAGTTACAAATGTGTAACTAAATATTATCTTCTGGCCAAACCTGTTCCCCCCTCAAACCTAAACAAGCTGAACTCAGTGACTGCAGTCTGATTTGCTGATGATTGGGAAGATATTTCCAGCCCCATCTTATAAATGATTTTTTTGTGTGTGTCAGGAGCAACTTGAGTTGCTTCTGGAGTGAGAGAATTGGCCGTCTGCAAGGACGTTGCCCAGGGGACTTATGAATGATCTGTGGTGGGAAAAGGAATTGCAACAGGGATCCTGCTTCTCATTGTCTCATCAGATCTCACTGGCAGGAAGAGGTTGGAAACATCATCTTATATGACTTGATTCTCAATGAAATAAACTTCAATTTCTTTGAGCAACTTCTGGCTGTTAAGCTGGGTTTGGGGGAGGATTTATGATCATGGAAACAGTGCCAGGATCATGAATATCTAGTGTACTGCATACGAGAACAGTTATAGAGCTGTAACTCTAGGTTATGAATCTGTAACTGTAATATAGGATGATTTTCTTTTAAGTTAGAAATGAACCAAACAAATTCCTCATATTTCTGAAACGTGTTCACTATTTTGCAAGACAGGCATGTTCAAGATAGTGTTATTGAATAAAATGCAGCCTGATTCTAAGTATGAATGTGCATAAGAGTTTAACGTCATCTTTCTAAGTTACATTTACATGAACATGTCTGCACAGATATGCACGCATACATGCCTCCTTTCCCCTTCTTTCTCCAGCATGCTTTCCTCTCCATCCAGCAACCAACTGCCAGCTTTCAAAGTGAATTGGCTGACAAGAGCATTATTTTTCTCATTTCGGGGAAACCAGACAACAGCCATTCTTTAAAGCCTTAGCTCTCAACTGAATGTGTCCAATGCTTCCTTGAAATTTAATAATAATAATAATAATAATAATAATAATAATAATAATAATAATAATAATAATAATAATAATAATAGACTGGCAGAAACCAGTACAGGTGGTCCCGGTGGTGATCGGCACATTGGGTGCCGTTCCAAAAGATCTCAGCCAGCATTTGGAAACAATAGACATTGACAAAATCACGATCTGCCAACTACAAAAGGCCACCCTACTGGGATCTGCATGCATCATCCGAAAATACATCTCACAGTCGTAGACACTTGGAAAGTGTTCGACTTGTGATTTTGTGATATGAAATCCAGCATGTCTATCTTGTTTGCTGTGTCATAATAAAATAATAATAATAATAATAATAATAATAATAATAATAATAATAATAATAATAATACAGTTTATTTATACCCTACTTTTACTCTCCACAAAGAGACTCGAGGTGGCTTCCTGCCTACTCATAGTAGTTGCTGGGAAAACTGAGGAAAGATTAAAGTAGAATGTTCATAGAGTGGCTTTTACTAGAGAAAGAAAGAGACAAAGAATGCATGAGTGAATATCCTTCAACCAAGAGTTATTTAATATTTACCTTAAACATTTATTTTAAACACCAACAATAAAACCAGCCCATTTTAAACAGTAAATAAAAAAAGCTGTGAAATTAATGAATGCCTTTTGGCAAGTACAGTTCAACTGACGTGTACATTACTGACACCGTCCGTGATTTCTGTGACTGTGGCTACAGCTGGGGTGTTATTACTGCCACATTACAGTACTACTGTTGAGAAGCTGTTGCCTTGTCTCAGCAGGAAGCGTTCCTGGCATTTTATGTCCTTGCTCTGTAATAATTCCATTGTTTATTGCAAGGGCGATGCTATAAACAATGGAATGCAGAACCAACCTTAAGAAATGGGGCCACAAAGTGTGGAGAGTGTGGAGAAGAGCATGTTAGTGTGGGATTTGTGTATTGGTAGTGTTTAAATGAAATTTGTGTCTTGCCTGTATTGCATACTGATTGCATCATCCAGAGTGTAACATAGTCTGGAAAGAGTTAATTACTGAGAAGCTGTGATGTCCTTGATGTGTGGCTGGAACTGGGGAGTGTCCAGACACAAGTGTGTATGCATTACTGATTGCATCAGTTCTGTTCTGTTCTGAGTAGAGTTGAGTTCTGTCTGCTTAGAGTGAAAGTCAAGTCCTGTGTTTGTCTGCAAGTCCGTTTGTCTTGATTATTACTGCTTTCAGTAAAACTTAGAATCATAGAATCATAGAATCATAGAATAGTAGAGTTGGAAGAGACCTCATGGGCCATCTAGTCCAACCCCCCGCTAAGAAGCAGGAAATCGCATTCAAAGCACCCCCGACAGATGGCCATCCAGCCTCTGCTTAAAAGCCTCCAAAGAAGGAGCCTTCACCACAGCCCGGGGGAGAGAGTTCCACTGTTGAACAGCCCTCACAGTCAGGAAGTTCTTCCTGATGTTCAGGTGGAATCTCCTTTCCTGTAGTTTGAAGCCATTGTTCCGTGTCCTAGTCTGCAGGGCAGCGGAAAACAAGCTTGCTCCCTCCTCCCTATGACTTCCCCTCACGTATTTGTACATGGCTATCATGTCTCCTCTCAGCCTTCTCTTCTGCAGGCTAAACATGCCCAGCTCTTTAAGCCGCTCCTCATAGGGCTTGTTCTCCAGACCCTTAATCATTTTAGTCGCCCTCCTCTGGACGCTTTCCAGCTTGTCAACATCTCCCTTCAACTGCGGTGCCCAAAATTGGACACAGTATTCCAGGTGTGGTCTGACCAAGGCAGAATAGAGGGGGAGCATAACTTCCCTGGATCTAGACGCTATTCCCCTATTGATGCAGGCCAGAATCCCGTTGGCTTTTTTAGCCGCATCACATTGTTTGCTCATGTTTAACTTGTTGTCCACGAGGACTCCAAGGTCTTTTTCGCACACACTGCTCTCAAGCCAGGCGTCCCCCATTCTGTATCTGTATCTTTGATTTCCTTTTTTCTGCCGAAGTGTATATACTTGTATATAGTTTTACCATCGTCTCTGATGTCTCTTCGTGCTGCGTTCCTCTGACTCCACCCAACTGCTGCTGCGCTGCGTAAATTACTCTGACAGACCAAACCACAGACGACCTTCTACAATGCAGCATGGGTCTTGCTACATGCACAATGGAGGACCTTCTGATAACAACACCAGAAGCACTCCAAGTGCCAGCTACTGTGTAGCGGAACCAGGTTCCGCTACAACTGGGCAAAAGACATTTAGTATTAATACCATGGTTTTTTTTAATCTTTGTGTTTTCAAATACATTACAGATTGTACACTCGGTTGGCTTCTGACACGAAAAACAAATAAATAAAGCAAGCAAGCAAGGGTTTGGGGAATCCACAGTGAAGATACGGGTATCACTCTAGAGCTGAAAGAATAGGCAAAAAGTATTCATCCCATCTGAAATCCTGTGGCTGCCTACAGAATTCTGGGGCTTGTAGTTTAGAGGAGAGGCCTTTAAAATGCTCAGCCTGGGTCTCACTAAACTACAAGCCCCAGAATTCTGCAGGCAGCCACAAGATTTCAAATGGGATGAATATTCTTTGCCATATTGTTTCAACTCTAGAATGATAACACAAATTTAGATCAACTCTCAGCCTATTGATTTCAGGTGTTGGCATGAGGATTAACTCCAATGATAGAGTGAGGTGAGCATGAGGAAGAAAAAATTGCAACCATCATCGGAGTATTTTTGTTTTTTTGCCCAGATGCCCAATGTTGATTGGTTGTGTTTGATCTGAATGCTTGCAAACTCATGATAATCACATTCATTATCTTGGTTAACACGACTGTGTTCCAGCGCTGGTATTTATTGAATTACCTTGAATAATAATAATAATAATAATAATAATAATAATAATAATAATAATAATAAAACTTTATTTATACCCCGCCACCATCTCCCCAATGGGGACTAGGGGCGGCTTACATGGGGTCATGCCCAAGACAATACAATATAACCATAACATAATACAATTAAATAATACATTACATAAAATAAATAGTACAACATAAGATCGAAACAGCAATATAACAAGAATGTTGTTAGTAGGAGGCCAGTGTGAATGTTGTAGTTAATCACCTTGATTAGCATTGAAAAGCTTCATCTGCTGGCTCTTTCTGCCTGGGGGCATCCTTTGTTCAGAGTCATTAACTGCCCCTAGTTCCCATGTCTGAAAATCCTCTGTCTTCATAGTGTTGTTTCTTATTTACTGTTCTGATTTTGAGTTTTTTTTAATACTGGAAGCCAGATTTTGTTCATTTTCATGGTTTTCTCCTTTCTGTTGAAGTTGTCCACATGCTTATGGATTTCAATGGCTTCTCTGTGTAGTCTGACATGATAGTTGTTGGAGTGGTCAAGCATTTCTGTGTTCTCAAATAATATACTGTGTCCAGGTTGGTTCATCAAGTGCTCTGCTATGGATGATTTCTCTGGTTGAGTTAGCCTGCAGTGCCTTTCATGTTCTTTGATTCGTGTTTGGGTGCTGCGTTTGGTGATATTTTAAGTTCGGAACTGTTCCATTATCCAGGCGGACTCAAAAAGGGGCCTAAACAGAGAAGGATAGTCCATTTTCTGGGTTGGAGTTGAGGAGGAAAACAATTTTCCCCATTTTTGCTGGTTATTCTCTCTCTACCCCCCGCCCCCAATATAATAAATGATGGTTGTTTCGATGATGGCGACATAGGTGAGAGGAATAATAATACAGTAGAGTCTCACTTATTCAACACTCGCTTATCCAACGTTCTGGATTATCCAACACATTTTTGTAGTCAATGTTTTCAATACATCGTGATATTTTGGTGCAAAATTCGTAAATTGCGTATTGAACTACTTTTTCTATCAAATTTGTTGTATAACATGATGTTTTGGTGCTTAATTTGTAAAATCATAACCTAATTTGATGTTTAATAGGCTTTTCCTTAACCCCTCCTTATTATCTAACATATTCGCTTATCCAATGTTCTACCGGCCCGTTTACGTTGGATAAGTGAGACTCTACTGTACCAATAATGGAACAATACCTTAAGTGATTGTGCTGATATGGTGTAGAATGTGGGCTAGACATAAAGGTTAGCTTGAGTTAAAGCATAGAGATCCCCATTAATTTTTCCTCTGAAGAAAATACTATATTTGCATGAAATACATTTGCTACTATGTACGCAACATGATATTTTTGATTCTCTAAGAAAAAAGGAATTTAAATTAGACAGGATGTTCACAAAATTTGAAATTGTTTGGATGTTTTCCCCTCTCTCTGTTTTTAAGGAGCTCTTCTTGGATAGTCCCCAAGTTTAGATGACTGGGGACCATGTACGAAAGATGGATTTAACCTTTTGTCAACTTTCTATTTGTCTTTAGCGGGAAGCTTTCATTGACTCTGAGCAATTAACAAATACTAAAATCCTTCCAGGCCATTTCGAAGCAATCTGATGATTGGGCAATAAAATGGCTAATGTGGTAACTGGTAAGTGTAAACAAGGGGTAGGAAATCCTATGAAATCTCTTGGAGAGGTACTGCAGGCCAATGGCAATTGTATCTGGAGTCAAAACTGATTGGGACCAGACCAACATTCTCCATCCCTCATTCATTCCTGCCCTTTCTTCCTTTCACATTGAAATACCACATCAATGATAACTGCCAAAATAGTCTTTTTGCTATTGTCAGACTTTAGCAAGGAGGGAATCATTTACACAAAAAGTAATGTTTGTGCAAAAATATTTTGTTTTATGCAAAATGCTTTCATTTACAAATGATTTTTTTGGAAAAAGCCTAAAATACAACCCCCCAAAAACCCAAAACAAAAACAAACCCCCCCAAAACACCCAACCCATGACCCATAAAAGTCTTCTCTCTTCAAAAAGAAGTCTGACGTAGAAGTGGAAAAAATACGTGAATTCCTTTGTCCATTCAGGGAAGAATGAAAGTAAATTATATAGACTGTATAGATCTATAGTCTGATCCAGCAGAATCTCTTACACTTTCATTGATCTAATTTGATTATGAATGCATTAAAATGCTATTTTGTTACTTCATTCACTAACTATGCACAGTTGTTTAAAAACTCAGGGATGCTTTTAAGATTCAAATTTTACTGTAATAGCAAGCTTTATATAGCAGATCCATAGTCCTAGGCATTACATTTTTCCACCTCCACCCAGATGCAAAAGGATTCCTAGTAAAGTAACTTTCAACCATGAATCTACTTTTCCATTATCATCATTAATCAATCTGACAAGATGTTTAATCAAAAATAAACATATTTTACTTTTCAAGGAAATAAACTGTTCTGGGAGAATGAGATTATATCCATGCGTGTTTATGTGTTTTGAATAATCACAAATAGATATTCAAAGAATAATTATCACATTGTATAACTTAGTACTCGTTTCCTTACGAAGAGAAATATTCAGACAGCTATAGCTTGTTCTGCTAGGTGTTGACTGTGATGAGAAAATAAGTCTAGATCTATTTACATATTTTCAAAACTAAAACCATCTTATCCAGCGGAATATAGTAGTGCCCTGGAAAATGTGAAGAATAATAAAGAGTGCCTCCTGAGCAATATTTTGAAGGTGCTTCTGGTATTGCCAAAGAAGTTAATAAAGTAGTCAAAAATCATCCCTTTACTTTTTCCCCAAAGAGGATCCTACTTAATGCTCCATTTAATTTGCTGAAATGTCAAGACACATCAAAAGGGGAAATTTATTGTATTAGTCATTGAAAGAGATATAGTTGGAGCATCATGATATCTAAAGATGATTAATAAAAATAGCTATTGATTTTGCAAAGACAATAAATCCAGCTGATTATATTATTTCTCAGAGGGACACTCTTGCTTCATTTTGTATTCTAAAAATGTGTTTTGCTGTTAGGATTTCAGGAAACAGGGTGCTGTAAAGTAGAAGGATAGCTGTTCATTTGTTCCCAGCCTGAACGACTTTCACAGCATTGGTTTCTACCTAGTTTTCCTTCAATGAAACATTGCTTCTTATGTTTCATGAGACTGAATTCTTCATGAGATGTAATGCTGTGGTCTTTCCAAAGTATTTTTTTAAATGTGGATTTTTGTATTTATTAACATTTATTGGGAAATTGTTTCATAATTATTACAGTTTTATTTGGTATTTCAAACCACTTTCACTTAAGCCAGTGGCTCTCAACCTTCCTATTGCCGTGACCCCTTAATACAGTTCCTCATGTTTTTGTGACCCCAACCATAAAATTATTTTTGTTGCTGCTTCATAACTGTCATTTTGCTACTGTTATGAATTATAATATAAATATCTGATATGCAGGACGTATTTTCATTCACTGGACCAAATTTGGCACAAATTCCAGATATGACCAAATTTGAATACTGGTGTGGTGGTGGATTGATTTTGTCATTTGAGAGTTGTAGTTGCTGAGATTTATAGTTTACCTACAATCAAAGAGCATTCTGAACTCCACCAACAATGGAATTGAGCCAAAATTGGCACACAGAGATCCCATGACCAACAGAAAGGGTTTGATGGACATTGACCTGAGTTTTGGAGTTGTGGTTCACCTACATCCAGAAAGCCCTGTGGGCTCAAGCAATAATGGATCTGGACCAAACTTAGCATGAATACTCAGTATGCCGAAATGTGAACACTGGTGGAGTTTGGAGAAAATAGACCTTGACATTTGGGAGTTGTAGTTGCTGGGATTTATAGTTCACCTACAATCAAAGAGCATTCTGAACCCCACCAACCATAGTATTGGGCCAAACTTCCTATAAAGAACCCCTTGACAGGTGGAGAGATCTTCACCCTTCTCTGCCAAAGGGGTTCCTAAGACCATCGGAAAAATGTGTTTTCTGATTAATTTTAATTTAATTTCATTTTAAAGATTTGCAATATTATTAGTTTAATCTCATGTAATGTTCATTTTTGTATGTTTTATCTATATTGTGTTTTTAAATTGGAAACTGCTTTGAGTTGCAATTTTGAGAGAAAGACAAAATATAAATACAGTAGAGTCTCACTTATCCAAGCCTCGCTTATCCGTGTTTCTGGATTATCCAAGCCATTTTTGTAGTCAATGTTTTCAATATATCATGATATTTTGGTGCTAAATTTGTAAATACAGTAATTACAACATAACATTACTGCGTATTGAACTGCTTTTTCTGTCAAATTTGTTGTAAAGCATGATGCTTAATTTGTAAAATCATAACCGAATTTGATGTTTAATAGGTTTTTCCTTAATCCCTCCTTGTTATCCAAGATATTCGCTTATCCAAGCTTCTGCCGGCCCGTTTAGCTTGGATAAGTGAGACTCTACTGTAACTATAATAACAATAATGTTTGAATGAAATTGTCATCATTATATACAAAATTTTTGAAGTCAAATCCTATATTCTTTTCCTTTTTGCTGTGCACATGTGTATATGACAGAGCTTTGCATACATCACTGAGATCTTACAATATGTAGACCAGGGGTCCCCAAACCTTTTAAACAGGGAGCCAGTTCACGATCCTTCGGACTGTTGGAGGGCCAGACTATAGTGGGCCACTGAGCAATAATTATTATTATTATTAATACAGTATTATTATTATTATTATTATTATTATTATTATTATTATTATTGATAATAATAATAATAACAATAACAACAACAACAACAATAATAATAAGAAAGAGGGTTGGAAGAGACCCTTTGGGGCATTGAGTCCAATCCCCTTCTGCCTTTGTGCACCGAAAGCACAAGCAAAGCATCCCTGACAGATGGCCACCCAGCCTCAATGTTGTTAATAATAATAATAATAATAATAATAATAATAATTACAATAATAATAAAGAGGGTTGGAAGAGACCCCTTGGGCCATTGAGTCCAATCCCTTTCTGCCTTTGTGCACCGAAAGCACAAGCAAAGCATCCCTGACTGATGGCCACCCAGCCTCAATGTTAATAATAATAATAACAACAACAATAATAATAATAAAAAAGAGGGTTGGAAGAGACCCTTTGGGCCATTGAGTCCAATCCCCTTCTGCCTTTGTGCACCGAAAGCACAAGCAAAGCATCCCTGACAGATGGCCACCCAGCCTCAATGTTAATAATAATAATAATAATTACAATAATAATGAAGAGGGTTGGAAGAGACCCCTTGGGCCATTTAGTCCTATCCCCTTCTGCCTTTGTGCACCAAAAGCCATTAGTATTGCCCCTGACAGATGTCCACCCAGCCTCAATGTTAATAATAATAATAATAATAATAATAATAATAATAATAATAATAATAATAATAATAAGGGTTGTAAGAGAAGAAGAGACCTCTTGGGTCATGTAGCCCAACCCCCTTCTGCCCTTGTGCCATGGGGGCCGGATAAATGGCTTCGATGGGCTGCATCCGGCCCCTGGGCCTTAGTTTGGGGACCCCTGATGTAGACCAACAGATGTGATTTTACTGTAAGTTTTTAGAAAATAACCCTGTTCTGAACTCTCAGAACAGAGAGAATGAGAAAAAAAGAATGCTGCTGGCTCTCCATTGTAAATAAATGCACTAATAATTTCTTGATGTGTACAAATGTATACATGCACCCATTCACACACAAAATCAAAATCATCAGGTTTTTCTTATAGCTGTGGTTTGGGAATTGAAAAGGATATTCTCAAAACATATGCTTTCCCCATGTTCTGATCTTTTTAAAAATTCACTTGCGTCAGGGGAATGTCTGACCCTGAGGCTCAGAATATAGAATGTCTCTTGTGGCATGATCATGTTAATGCAAGAACAGGGATAATGTTCCATTGCAATTTCATGAATGTGTCTGTAAGGCCTCAGGCTATACATACAAGGAATGAATGAACACATCTAAAAGAGATTTCTCCGAGACAATGCACACATGGCTTGGAAAGGGGCTGGACAAAAAAGGGGATTTGTAGTGTTAAGGGAATTAAGTAATTCAAAGAAGACTTATATTATTAACCACCTCACCCCTGGTGATATTCTGTCATCCCATCTCTCTCCATCACTTTCCCATTCTTACTGTCACTTCCTTTATCTTGAATGCATAATCTGTAATATTACATTGTTGGGAGTTCTCTTTCATTGCGTTGTCCTGCTAATACTGTCTAGCTTTTGGTTCTGAATAGGTAATGATGTTCTACAGAGACTGGTCATGGTGTAAAATACTACCTTTGGATATTAAGTAAAAAAAGATTTGATGGCCATTATATATTCTACTATACCTCCCTCTCCCTCCTGGCTGTACCACAATTCCCCTTTTGGATTTAGATTAGGAAACATCATAAAGGATATTATTGCTTTGATTAGAGAAGAACCATATGCCAGAGATGTTACAGTTTTTCAGTGAATTAAGTGCAATTTGTTTTAGGTTCTGCAGCTACTTATTAGTTGACCATAAGACAGTGGTGCTCATCTGTGGATGCCCAGATGTTTTGGCCTTCAACTCCCAGAAATCTTAATAGCTGGTAAACTGGCTAGGATTTCTGGGAGTTGTAGGCCAAAACATCTGGGGAACCAACAGGTTGAGATCCACTGCTGTAAGAGTTTAACCAGTATCTCTTTCAGCTTCTTAACATACCATCAAATCCTTTTTGTACACCTCCCATGGTAATGGATACAAGTTGAGTATTCCTTATCTGAATACAGTAGAGTCTCACTTATCCAACACTCACTTATCCAACGTTCTGGATTATCCAACGCATTTCTGTAGTCAATGTTTTCAAAATATCATGATATTTTGGTGCGAAATTCATAAATACAGTAATTACTACGTAGCATTACTGTGTATTGAACTACTTTTTCTGTCAAATTTGTTGTCTAACATAATGTTTTGGTGCTTAATTTGTAAAATCATAACCTAATTTGATGTTTAATAGGCTTCTTCTTAATCTCTCCTTATTATCCAACATATTCGCTTATCCAACATTATGCCGGCCCGTTTATGTTGGATAAGTGAGACTCTACTGTACCTGAAACCCAAAGTACTCTGAAATCCAAAATAGTCTACACTGGTGGCTGAGGTAGTGATGTATTTGTTTGATGATAGTTCAATGTAACTAAACTTTGTTTCATGCACAAAATTATTTAAAATATCGTCTAAAATTACCTTCAGTTTATATGTATAAGACATATATGAAAGATCAATTCATTTCATATTTAGATTTGAGTGTCATCTCCAACCTCTCCCTCTCTCTCCCCCCTCTTTCTCTCAGTCTCTATCCATCTATCTATCTGTTTATCTGTAGTGTGTGTGTATGTGTGTGCACACACACACGAGGGTTGGACTGGATGGCCACTGTAGTCTCTTACAACTCTATGATTCTATGTATGTCTCTCCAGTGGTACTATTCTACCTAACACCATTTTAATTCATTATATTTCATTATTATTATTAATAATAATAATAATAATAATAATAATAATAATAATAATAATAATAATAAAACTTTATTTATACCCCGCCACCATCTCCCCATAGGGGACTCGGGGTGGCTTACATGGGGCAGAGGCCCAAACAACATAAGGACAAAATATAAGCAACATAATACAATCACAATATAAAACAGATAAAACAGTAATGCAATATATCAATTAAAACAACAATACAGGATAAAAAATTACATTAAAAACACATAAAAGGTAAGACCGTAATAAATACAGGATAGATTATTAAAAACCCTCTGGGGCTGATTAATTAATGACTGTATCTCCGAAGGCCTGCTGAAACATCCAAGTTTTCAGTTGTTTCCTGAAGGAAGATAGAGAGGGATAATTAAGTCCACTGCAATTTTTTCAGCATCCTACATTTGTCATTTGACGATGCTCCATGCAGTCATGCCGGCCACATGACCTTGGAGGTGTCTATGGACAACGCCGGCTCTTCGGCTTAGAAATGAAGATGAGCACCAACCCCCAGAGTCGGTCACAACTGGACTTAACGCCAGGGGAAACCTTTACCTTTACCTACCTTTGTCATCTTTTTCAAATTCAGAAGAATCATTTTCTGCCTGATATTCAGAAGGATGTGATACTGAAATTTTCTCAAACTGATAACCACTCATGGGCACATATAGCTAAGCCACTTAACCCATGGACATTCAAAATGCTTCTTTAATTTCCAAGACTCTTTTTTTTTTCATTCTTTACACTTACCATTTCTTCCACCAGCAACTTCTGGACCTGATTATATCACCATTTGTACAATCTTTTCCCTAAATGTCAACATATCTCTAAGCCCATCATTCCAAAGCAGTAGATACCCAAATCTACCTTCTCCACTTTCCTCATTTCATTGTAACATCCAAAGCAGTTCTTGAATTTTGTATCTTTTTAGTCAGTATCTGAGCAGTTGAAAGGAATAAGCTCCTTTGGCTGCAGCTTTCTTATTACAATAAAAGACTATATTCTTATTTTAAATGAAATCACAGAAATATTAGTCAGTAAGACAAAATCTCATGTAACAAGCTCACCACATCTCATTATCTATTATTTAAGTAGATTGTGGGAAATTTTTATAGGCATGTATTTTAATATTTTTACCACAAAAAAACTGGGAAAACATTGACTCCAGTATAAGCCGAGGGTGGTAAATTTCAGAATTAAAAATAGATATCAATAGAATTACATTAATAGAGGCATCAGTAAGTTAAATGTTTTTGAATATTTACACAAAGCTCAAATTTAAGATAAGACTGTCCAACTCTGATCAAATCATTATTCTCATCTTCTTCAATGTAAATGTGCTTATGTATCCTTATAATAATAATAATAATAATAATAATAATAATAATAATAATAATAATAATAATAATAAACGGAAACTGAAATCCAGTCTCTGACTAACACTGTCCGAATCTTTAGCACTGATATCAGCATGGAGTTTGGCTTGGACAAATGTTCGACAGTGGCATTGAAGAAGGGAAAAAATCATTGAAAGTGAGGGCCTAAATATGCCTAATGGCCAAACAATAAAGTGTCACCAGCCAGAGGCCTATAAATATCTGGGCATATTACAGCTGGACAACATCAAGCATGAACATGTGAAAACTGTGGTCAGCAAAGAATACACACAAAGGGTCAGAAAAATTCTCAAAAGCAAGCTCAATGGAGGCAACACCATCAAGGCCATAAACACCTGGGCCATACCTGTCATAAGATATACTGCTGGCATCATAAACTGGACACAGATGGAACTGGACAATTTGGACAGAAAAACAAGAAAACTCATGACCATTCATCATTCACTGCACCCTCGCAGTGATGTTGACCGGCTGTATCTGCCTAGAAGATCAGGGGGCAGAGGACTCTTACAAGTAAAACAAGCTGTCAAAGAAAAAGAACATGCCCTGGCAGAATATGTAAAGCAAAGTGAAGAACCTGCTTTGATTGAAGTCAAAAATCAGAAACTCCTCAAAGCACAGCAGACAAAAAACCAGTACAAGAAAGCCACACTACAAACTAGAGCTGACAGATGGCACAACAAAACATTGCATGGAAAGTTCCTTGACAAAATTGAAGGAAAAGATGATAAGGAGAAGACCTGGCTGTGGCTCACGAATGGGACCCTGAAGAAGGAGACAGAAGGCCTGATCCTTGCAGCCCAGGAGCAAGCCATCAGAACAAATGCAATCAAGGCCAAGATCGAAAAATCAGCTGATAACCCAAAATGCAGACTGTGCAAGGAAACCGACGAAACCATTGATCATATCCTCAGCTGCTGTAAGAAAATTGCACAGACAGACTACAAACAGAGGCACAACTATGTGGCCCAAATGATTCATTGGAACTTATGCCTCAAGTACCACCTGCCAGCAGCAAAGAACTGGTGGGATCACAAACCTGCAAAAGTATTGGAAAATGAGCATGCAAAGATACTGTGGGACTTCCGAATCCAGACTGACAAAGTTCTGGAACACAACACACCAGACATCACAGTTGTGGAAAAGAAAAAGGTTTGGATCATTGATGTTGCCATCCCAGGGGACAGTCGCATTGACGAAAAACAACAGGAAAAACTCAGCCGCTATCAGGACCTCAAGATTGAACTTCAAAGACTCTGGCAGAAACCAGTGCAGGTGGTCCCGGTGGTGATGGGCACATTGGGTGCCGGCCCAAAAGATCTCAGCCAGCATTTGGAAACAATAGACATTGACAAAATTACGATCTGCCAGCTGCAAAAGGCCACCCTGCTGGGATCTGCGCGCATCATCCGAAAATACATCACACAGTCCTAGATACTTGGCAAGTGTTCGACTTGTGATTTTGTGATATGAAATCCAGCATATCTATCTTGTTTGCTGTGTCATAATAAAATAATAAATACAGCGAAATAATACATGTAATAATAAATAGAGTAAAATAATAAATGCAATAATAATAAGATCAGAGTGAAATAGTAAATGTATTAATAATAACAAAAATAGAGTAAAATACAGTAGAGTCTCACTTATCCAACACTTGCTTATCCAACGTTCTGGATTATCCAACGCATTTTTGTAGTCAATGTTTTAAATACATCGTGATATTTTGGTGCTAAATTCGTAAATACAGTAATTACTATATAGCATTACTGCGTATTGAACTACTTTTTCTGTCAAATTTGTTGCATAACATGATGTTTTGGTGCTTAATTTGTAAAATAATAACCAATTTTGGTGTTTAATAGGCTTTTTCTTAATCTCTCCTTATTATCCAACATATTTGCTTATCCAACGTTCTGCTGGCCCATTTATGTTGGATAAGTGAGACTCTACTGTACTTTGCTTACTCCAGGTGTGGGTTAACTTTGTATGATCATATAGGGCCTTTCCACACAGCTATATAACCCAGAATATTTATTTATTTATTTATTATTTAAATTTATTTGCCACCACTCCCCTAGGGCTTGGGGCAGCTTACAAGAAAGGCTAAAATCTAACAATTAAAAACATCTTTAAAATATCTTTTTAAAAAATCTTAAAAACATTCCCCCAAGGCTCGGAGTGGCTTACAAAAACAAGCTAAAATCTAAGCAATTTAAAAACAGCAATAACGGAGATCAAAAGCAAAAAATGGAGATCAAAAATATGAAGGCAGATAATCCATAGTATCTGCTTTGAACTGGATTACCTGAGTCCGCACTGCCATATAACCCAGTTCAAAGCAGATAATGTGGGATTTTATACAGCTGTATGGAAGGGGCCATAGATAGATTGTTATTCTACTCCGCAAACCTTCCTTGTTGAAGGCCATGCTGTAGTTCAATGTATATTTCCATTAAACCAATGTTGGTTTAATAAAAGATAAAATCTTAGTCTATGTCCCTCAGTACATACAGCTAGCAGCAATGCAATGTATCTCTGGTTCAAATTGTATGTGATTATTCCTTAGAGTAAAATATTTTTTAAAAAAACAAAAAGGGTGTTCATCCAAAAGATTTCAATAGTGAGCAAATGTAAAGAGATTAAAATCTGCTTGTGGTTACACAACAAGCATAAGGAAAAGCTAAATTCATTGAAAGAATTATCCATTCAGCTGTACAAATATGCACACTTCCTTTAAGGCATCTGGGCACAGAGGAAATAATGTCATATCATTTTTAGAAATTTTCCAGAAATGGGTTGCTGGATGACCACGCTTATACCCAAAAGCTTAAGATTATCTAAGAGTGCCTGACTCCTCTTTAATTCGCTCTACACAGATTAGAGTCATAGCTATGCATAGCATATACTTTTTTAGAGTGAGAATGAACGCTATCTCAAAGACCATGTGCATGTCACAGTGTGGCTCCTTCAAGGTAAAACACAGGGGCTCACAGCTCATCCAGGACTAAAATGACTATTTCTGCACTGCCAAAAGAAAAAGGAGGAAATGCATCATCAGCAAAACAGGGGGTACAATTGTGGGCATGACATTGTGTGAAATATTTGCTCTAATTTGAATAGGAAAAAATATCACTACACAAGACTGTGACTAGGTCTGCTTAACCAGTTGCCAAGGTAATGGTTACCTTTTGGTCCTAAAACAGGAAAGTGCTATTTTTAAAGCCTATGACTGGCATTACAATGAGCATATGGTAGACCTATTCATTTATAGGCGAGAATATACAGAAGATCTGTATAGGAAGGATAATAATATAGAGGATAGCTTTGATGGTGTGGTGAGTGAATTAGAACCAGACATCCTGAGGAGTGAGGTTGAATGGGCCTTAAGAAGCATTGCTAACAACAAGGTAGCAGGAGACGATGGGATCCCAGCTGAGCTGTTTAAAATCTTGGAAGGTGATGCTGTCAAGGTGATGCATGCCATATGCCAGTAAATATGGAAAACACAAGATTGGCCATCAGATTGGAGAGCTGGACCTTAAGGAAGGCTGAGCGAAGGAAGATAGATGCTTTTGAATTCTGGTGCTGGAGGAAAATCCTGAGAGTGCCTTGGATCGCAGGAAGATCCAACCAGTCTATACTCCAGGAAATAATGCCTGGCTGCTCAATGGAGGGAAGGATATTAGAGGCAAAGCTGAAGTATTTTAGCCACATCATGAGAAGACAGGAAAGCTTGGAAAAAATCATGATGCTGGGGAAAATGGAAGGAAAAAGGAAGAGAGGCCGACCAAGGACAAGATGGATGGACGGTATCCTTGAAGTGACTGGCTTGACCTTGAAGGAACTGAGGGCGGTGATGGCCGACAGGGAGCTCTGGCTCCCTGTCATGAAGAGTCGGAAACGACTATACGACTGAGAGAGAGAGATTCATTTATAACTCTTTGGTATTCATGCTTATGATTGAGGCACTATTACCATAAATGCCACCCTCTCAACCTACCTTGACATTCAGTAGACACATGGAGTCACGAATGTTAGTTTTGCTAACAATCAGGGTGCAACAGGGTGACATTTCCAGCTCTCTCCTGCCACCAAGTTTCAGTGTAACAGTCAGAAGCAGGACCCCTGATGTAACTTCTCATTCTGTCAGACATCACATTACCCTCAGTTTTTAATCAATAATTTGAAAATAATAAAAGCCTTTGAGAAATATTATTGAATTTTCAGAACATAATAATGGCAAAAAGAGAAAGCATTTGATATTTCTTGGAATTATTTCAAGTGTTAAAGAGAATGGATTTGGGCAATAAAAACAATCTACTCAGTCCAAAGGGTCCAGATTTTATATTTGGCATTGGCAAGCAACAAGATTTACTGAAATACAAGATGGGACTAGACCAGAAAATGTCTCCTATCCGTTTTATAATTTATTTTAGTATTGGATACCATACTGTGAGATATCAGACAAAATGACAAAATATATGGTGTGTATGTCTGTGTGTGTGTGTGTGTGGGGGGGGGGTAAGAATAGTATAAACAGAACATGGACTCAATGATGGTTCTTTTGTAAAAAAAAAAAAAATTAAGTCATTTGGTGCATATTTAAAATGAAATGCGACAAAAAATCCTGACAAAACAAACATGACTTTAGAAGAGGACAATGAACTGTTTCCATGACCTCCTGTATTTGGCTCCATATTGCGTTTTTTCCCCCCTCTTTTTGCTTTCAGTGTCTTTTTCAACATTTACCTTTTTGC
The DNA here is from genome assembly GCF_035594765.1 of Anolis carolinensis. NCBI lineage: Eukaryota > Metazoa > Chordata > Lepidosauria > Squamata > Anolidae > Anolis > Anolis carolinensis. The sequence goes on from NC_085841.1 coordinate 221,682,558, forward strand.
AGACATTATTAAGCTCATTGATAGTAGAAATCTTACCTGGCAATTAATATCAAATAAGGTTGTGTTTGACTTCTCAAAAAGCATAACCACAAGAACGTAAGATCCCCAAGAAGATTAAATTCTATTTTTAAATTAATACAATTGAAATTTAATATTATTTTAATTTTAATGAAAGGTTTTATTGTATGCTGCTTTGAATCTCCTTTCTGGAGAAAAATAGTCAGGAATAATAATAATAATAATAATAATAATAATAATAATAATAATAATAATTATTATTTGACAAAATTTCACCAGAATTTTTCCAATAATAATAATAATAACCTTATTCTTGTATCCCGCCCCATCTCCCCAAAGGGACTTGGGGCGGCTCACATGGGGGACTAAGCCCAGCAATATACAAAAATACGACAATATAAAATACAATACAATCACAACAAGTTAATACATAATTGTTAAAACACATCATCACACAATAAAAACATAGCCAGAGGCTGGGAACAATGTAATGGCACTTCAATCTTCGATCTTGGGGAGGTAAAATTATAATTGTGCAAATGTGTAATTGTGCAATATCTTGGGAGTACTGGTAACATGGGGCAGAGACAAGAAGAGTATGTATACCACGTTTAGTCCAGATCCATCAAACCATGTAGGAGCCTTTGCAGAACATGCGTACATCCTACATACATATTCTAGAATAAATATTTTAGTTTTATATTGTTAGGAGGAAATATTTAAATACACATATTTTCCTCTTTGACCCAAAAAGAATAACATCTCACAAGACCAGTATTTCTTGATCCCAACCATTTCTCACCTTTCCTTATAAAGAAAGAAAACAAGCCTGTAAAACTGGACTAGAGAGGGCACAAGTGAGAAAATACACGACAATTTCCTGTACATGTTACTTTTTCTTTTTCTTGTTAAAAAACAAGAGATAAGAATGATCTACAAAAGTTGGAGCAGGAGTACAGAACGGATCCTGAATCCATCTGTGGATCTATATGCCACAATACCATGCAATTGAAGCCGGAGATTTGTAATTTGTCATGGTCGCAGACCTCTCTGATAGAGAAAGATAAATAGTTCATGTAATTATGCCTGCTTCCCTTTCCTTTGCACTATTCAAATTTAGGGATTTTACCTTTTCTTCCTCAATGCATTGGCTTTCAGTTAGCATACTGAAGGCATACTGAAAGAATGTTAGGAATATGCTCTTTGATCAGGCAAAACAGTTTTCCTTTGCTGCCTCACTGGTTAGTGGGACGAGTGTGGAAATGTCACTTGACCATGTTCTGTTTCTTCCTATGCTGATGATGTCCATAAAGTAGGAAGGTCAAGCTGAGAAACTTTATCTACACAACTAATGTAGTCATGTAACTAAGTACTGCATGCAGAATTCCATTCCAAGGACCTCTACTTTGACATCCAGTGTTGTTATATGACATCATAGCAAAGGAAGGCAAAAGTAGTGGAGAAAAGGAGGAAAGGAAAATGTACTTAGACAAGACAATAGCCAGAGCAACAGCTAGGTCTCAAAATGTACAGAAATGCTGCAAATATTAGGGTACAAAACTTTGTTTGTAACTCATTTGTTGTATCTATTTCATAAGATTTATACATATGAAGCAATATTTAGAAATGCACTTGCAAAAAAAAATCATTAAGATTCAAAACACTGACCAATGACTTTCAGATGAGTTACATAAGTCTCATAAGTGGCTACAGGTCAGCAATGCAGATGCCACTTCTTCCCCCAAAAAGCTGGGTTTGGTTCCCCCAAAGAGCCCTGAGGAAGATGGCAAGAATCAAAATCAAGGGAGAAGCCTCACTCTTTCCCGAAAGGGGGTGGCGAGGGGAGCCCAGGGTGGGCAGGCGGGAGGGAGGGATGCCTGGCTGGATGGCTTGAAGAAGCCCCTCCAGCACATGGCCAATCAAAGGGAAACAAGTAGAGACCGTCACATTGAAACTTTAACAAAGGCAGCTCCAGTATGAAGCACGAATTCTTGGAAATGTAGTTTAGGGTGGGGCCTTTTGAATTATCTTCAAGTGAAATAAACTATTAAGTTTAGGTTGGTTAAAACTTCCTAAAAATCAGTAGATGTGCAAATCTTTCTGAAACTTGGGAAATGATACCCCGGTTATGTTGCATAATAATAATAATAATAATAATAATAATAATAATAATAATAATAATAATAATAATAATAATGCTTTGATTGAAGTCAAAAATCAGAAACTCCTCAAAACACAGCAGACAAAGAATCAGTACAAGAAAACTGCACTACAAACTAGAGCTGACAGCTGGCACAAGAAAACACTGCATGGAAAGTTCCTTGACAAAATTGAAGGAAAAGCTGATAAGGAGAAGACCTGGCTATGGCTCACGAATGGGACACTGAAGAAGGAGACAGAAGGCCTGATCCTTGCAGCCCAGGAGCAAGCCATCAGAACAAAGGCAATTAAGGCCAAGATCGAAAAATCAGCTGATGACCCAAAATGCAGACTCTGCAAGGAAACCGACGAAACCATTGATCATATCCTCAGCTGCTGTAAGAAAATCGCACAGACAGACTACAAACAGAGGCACAACTATGTGGCCCAAATGATTCATTGGAACTTATGCCTCAAGTACCACCTCCCAGCAGTAAAAAACTGGTGGGATCACAGACCTGCAAAAGTATTGGAAAATGAACACGCAAAGATACTGTGGAACTTCCGAATCCAGACTGACAAAGTTCTGGAACACAACACACCAGACATCACAGTTGTAGAAAAGAAAAAGGTTTGGATCATTGATGTTGCCATCCCAGGTGACAGTCACATTGACGAAAAACAACAGGAAAAACTCAGCCACTATCAGGACCTCAAGATTGAACTTAAAAGGCTCTGGCAGAAACCAGTGCAGGTGGTCCCGGTGATGATGGGCATACTGGGTGCCGTGCCAAAAGATCTCAGCCGGCATTTGGAAACAATAGACATTGACAAAATTACGATCTGTCGACTGCAAAAGGCCACCCTGCTGGGATCTGCACGCATCATCCAAAAATACATCACACAGTTCTAGACACTTGGGAAGTGTTCGACTTGTGATTTTGTGAAACGAAATCCATCATATCTATCTTGTTTGCTGTGTCATACAATAAAATAATAATAATAATTTTATTTTTATACCCTGCCCCATCTCCCCAAGGGGATCGGGGTGGCTTACATGGAGCCACGCTGAGGCAATAAACAATATAAAACTCAACAGTAAAAACAAATCATAAACAGATAAAATCACATATAACCATTACACAATAAACATAGGTAAAGGTTTCCCCTGATGTTAAGTCCAGTTGTGACCAACTCTGGGAGTTGGTGCTCATCTCCATTTCTAAGCTGAAGAGCCGGCGTTGTCCATAGACATCTCCAGGTCATGTGGCCGGCATGACTGCATGGAGCGCTGTTACCTTCCCTCCGGAGCGGTACTTATTGATCTACTCCCATTTGCATGTTTTCAAACTGCTAGGTTGGCAGGAGTTCGGGCTAACAGCGGGCGCTCATTCCACTCCCGGGATTTGAACCTGGGACTTTTCAGTTTGCAAGTTCAGCAGCTCAGGACTTTAACACACTTTGCCACCAGGGCTCCAATACAATAAACATACTTTGATAAAATTTCTAGTTGTATAACTGGAAATAGAAATTCAAGGAGAGAATTCTTATAGTTTTTTTTTTAATGTTGTTCAGGTATTTTCAAAAAATCCCAAAAATCAGTGAATTAGTGAAATTTTCTAAACCTTGGAGCGGGGTTAACTGTGGTAAATGTGTTCTACCATTGTAGCAAGTTTTTCCCCGACAGTTCTAAAAATGATTGAGAAAGGAGTCCTGAAATCTCCTCTCCCCTATGTGCAATTATTTAACAAAAAAAGTAAAGAAAAATTCATTATAATGTTATAGTTACGATATGGACCCCTAACAATATTTTAGAAACACTTTAGAAATGATTTGCCATCCCCTCCTCAATTTAGTAATGTGTACTGAAACATTTTTTTTTCATTGATCGCACAGGCCTAGCAAATATACAGCAAGTTATTTGCTACAGTCGTTGATTAAGTGTTGCTTTAAAGTATCCTTGACTGAAAAGGAGGTGAATGAAGAGCTCCTGATCTTGGCAACTATGACCGATTTCCTCAAGGAGGTGTGAAAAATTAGAACTTAAAATGAATTCAAGGGCTGTTATTTGAGGATAACCAATGATGTAAACAAGATAAAGGCTATCCACCAATATGTTTGTGTATGAGAGTGAGAAAGAGAATGATAGAAAGGAAGAGACATTAAAATGCTGGAATGGAATCTGGGACTAAAGTGGAGGCTTAGAAAAATGGTCATTATCCTATAAAGAAGATAATGTTTCCTGAATCTTTATTACTTTGAGTGGGTGCTGAACCATGGAAGCTTCTGAGGCAGGCACCCAGGGAGACCTAATTTGGTAGCTGACAGAGACATTAGAGAACATGTTTCTTTATAAAGGTGCTCTTATCTCAGACCTTGCATATGTACTATGGGCTTCTGCAATATCCATGATAAGTTTTGTTGACTGAGACAATAAATAGTCACATAAAACCCATATAACATGGTGGCTTGTAACTAAATGCCCATGGCCATCTTCTTCATTGTGTCTTAATTTTTAATGCTTCCAACACTATTTCAACATCAAATTGATTGATATTTTAGCTTCCCAATGTGGCTGCCCTCAACACTGTCCCTTCTTGCTTTTGTTGTGTTACTCACCCAATTTTCAGCCTTCTTTGGGCAGTCAAAATATACTCGGAAGGCTTAAACATACGAGCCACATCATGCCACCAAGAGGAACCATTTGTTTTATGAAAAACTCCAAAGGAAAGAAGTCCAGTTTGACTAACTTTAAAAGTAAAGGTGTTAATTATTCAGTGGCAATATCTTAATGTTGCTGTTTAGGCAGGTACCATATTTATCTTCAATTACCCCAGAGCAAAAGAAACTGGGAAGAAGACAGGTACCTCTGGAACCATATTTATCATGTAAATAGTTCAGAAAAGGATACTGCCAGTTACATCTTTTCAATACAAAAATGCATGCATTTCACTATTTTGTAAATGCCAGAGAGATGCAGCATCCGTTAGAGTTAACAGTGCGGCACTTTTGTGTTCAGTAGCATGAATCATTAATCATGAGACAGGCCATATTCTTGTACTGCTTCTGCTTTCATTACTTGGCCTAATTAAACAGTTCTCTGAACTGGAATCTCAGATTCCTCTGTTACAGATTATCATTAATTATGGTGAAAGTGCTCAGAGATGTTGGACTCAATTATATTCTGCTCAACCTTGGCACTGTGTGATTCATTGCACAGCCTGCTTTGCAGATGTACTCTTTTCTTATCTTGCACTCCCACTTTTGTAAATTGGGCTCCGCCAGCCAACAAACTAAGAGTTATGTGCCGCGTTTTCATTAAAAACATGTTGGAGAAGCACAGACCAATTAAGGATTCTGTATTTTATATGGAGTGATGAAGTGAGCACTGGATTGTGGGAGGATTCATGTAGCAAAGAGAAAGGACTCCCAAACACGACCGTTGTTTTGTTAAAGAGGTGAGCAGCCCTTCATGAGATTTGTGCTTTAAATTCTGGAACTTGGATTAGACATCTCTCTCCAATGTGATTAACAAAATCCCTTACAAGAAAGTTGAATATTTTTGCTTCTATTTATAAAAAGATTTTTTTTAAAAAAAAAACAAACAAACATACATATAAGGACAGTTGGTTAACTCCTCGACATAGCCACAGAGTTCACCCCAGTTTAAGGTTCTCCCCATGATCTTATAGCACCTTAACTTCCTTCATGTTTACAAGTTTCACTCAGTGCACTTTGCTCAGTCCGTTGTATGATTTTGTTGCTGTGTTTTATCATGTTTTATAATGACTGTGATTTTATTTTATACCTTTTAATTTTATTTGTGTGTGTTTTTGTATTTGATACCACTGTATACTTGTTTTATGTCTGTGAGCCGCCCCGAGTCCCTCTGGGGAGATGGTGGCGGGGTATAAAAATAAAATTATTATTATTATTTTATTATGACACAGCAAACAAGATAGATATGCTGGATTTCGTATAATAAAATCACAAGTCGAACACTTCCCAAGTGTCTAGGACTGTGTGATGTATTTTCGGATGATGCGCGCAGATCCCAGAAGGGTGGCCTTTTGCAGTTGGCAGATCATAATTTTGTCAATGTCTATTGTTTCCAAATGCCAACTGAGATCTTTTGGCATGGCACCCAGTGTGCCCATCACCACCAGGACCACCTGTATTGGTTTCTGCCAGAGTCTTTGAAGTTCAATCTTGAGGTCCTGAGTTTTTCCTGTTGTTTTTCATCAATGTGACTGTCACCTGGGATGGCAACATCAATGATCCAAACCTTTTTCTTTCCCACAACTGTGATGTCTGGTGTGTTGTGTTCCAGAACTTTGTCAGTCTGGATTCGGAAGTCCCACAGTATCTTTGCATGTTCATTTTCCAATACTTTTGCAGGTTTGTGATCCCACCAGTTCTTTGCCGCTGGAAGGTGGTACTTGAGGCATAAGTTCCAATGAATCATTTGGGCCATGTAATTGTGCCTCTGTTTGTAGTCTGTCTGTGCGATTTTCTTACAGCAGCTGAGGAGATGATCAATGGTTTCGTCGGTTTCCTTGCAGTGTCTGCATTTTGGGTCATCAGCTGATTTTTCGATCTTGGCCTTAATTGCATTTGTTCTGATGGCTTGCTCCTGGGTTGTTGTTGTTGTTGTTGTTGTTGTTGTTGTTATTATTATTATTATTATTATTATTATTATTATTATTATTATTATTATTATTCAAAATCTATAGGAGATATATTCCCAGTCTGAAGTTATTTGAAACCGTGGCTATGACTGAGCAGTGTAGGCACCATTTAATTAACTAATTTCCAGCCCCAGAGTATCATAGAATTGTGTAAGAGGGCTTAGGGATTCCTACAGACCAGTGTTTCTTAAACTCTGCTCCTCCAGGTGTTTTAGACTTCAGTTCTCAGAAATCCCAGTCATCTTACCAGCTGTTTGGAATTGTGAAAGCTGAAGCCCAAAGCACCTGTAGAAGCAGAGATTGAGAAACACTGCTTCAGAGGAAAACTTTCTAGGGATTTGCTAGGTCTTCTAACACAACTCCAGGGAAGACCGACCACAGAATAACTTCAAGGATCTAGAAAATGCCTAGAAAATACCCAGATTTGCATTTCCCCCCTTGGCTGTCAGTAAGTAAAACCATAGATTTGGGTTCCACAGGTACAGGGTCCCTATTCTAGTGCTGCTTTCTATTTTTTGGGAGGCAGTATAGGGGCTTTCTGGCTGAGAATTCTTAAATGTGCAGATCTCAGAATCTATGTGGTGGAACCATAGCAGTTAAAATAGATTCTTCCATATAGATAGATAGATAGACACACACACACACTATCTGTTTTTATGACTCACCGGGGAAGCCCAGGGCAGGGGATGGAATGGGTGAGTTCACTTGAGCTGACAAATATTCTAGGTTATTTCAGGAAGAGGACGGGGAAAATTAGTTTTCAGTTCAGCCACAGGGATTGGTAGTATGGGGAAGTGGAGTTGGCTTGACTCGTAAAGAAGAAATACCTAATAAATTACATGTACAAGAATTAAAGAAAGATCACTTAGTGGGTTGTTATCCTTGAAGGGGACAGACAGGTGGACTCCAGTACATGTTAATCAACCCTATTGTCACTCACCACGGAGAATCTCCCCTCTATGCATTCAATTTGGGAATTCTTTTATTTATTTTATTTATCTATATCGTTTCTCAGATGAATGGAATTAATTATATATACATTTTTAAGGTTTTTATAATGTGTTTTAACAATGTTATTAATAGATCTGTTTATATTGTTTTGTTTTTATGATTGCATTTTGGGCATTAAATTTTGCCAATTTTTGTAAGCCGCCCTGAGTCCCCTCGGGTGAGAAGGGTGGGGTATAAATGTTGTAAATAAAATAAATAAAAAATAATTATTATAACTTACTAAAATAAAAACTATACAAAAGAGGATTAAAAAGTATAAATATAAAATTATTTTAAAACAATTAAAAAACCTATAAAGTTATATAGTAGAGTCTCACTTATCCAAGCTAAACGGGCTGGCAGAACCTTAAAGGTAAAGGTAAAGGTTTCCCCTGACGTTAAGTCCAGTCGTGTCCGACTCTGGGGGTTGGTGCTCATCTCCATTTCTAAGCCAAAGAGTTGTCCATAGACACCTCCAAGGTCATGTGGCCGGCATGACTGCATGGAGCACCGTTACCTTCCCTATTGATCTACTCACATTGGCATGTTTTCGAACTGCTAGGTTGGCAGAAGCTGGAGCTAATAGCGGGCACTCACTCTGCTTCCAGGATTTTGAACCTGGGACCTTTCGGTCTGCAAGTTCAGCAGCTCAGTGCTTTTATTTTCGCCTTCTCATTATTATTCTTAGCACTTTATTGACTATGTCAGCTGTGTAACTACCTCTCCTTGACTTTGACACATTTCGCACTTTGGCCCAGATCTGTGTATTATATTCCTGTTTTAACGCTTTATTTTGTATGGTGACCTTTTATGACTGTTTTTATCGATGCTGATGTTTTATTGTTGTGTAATTTGTTTTATTGTTGTTTTTGCTTCTTTATTGCTGTGTCCGGGCAAGGCCCCATGTAAGCCGCCCCGGTCCCTTCGGGGAGATGGGACGGGGTATAAGAATAAAATTATTATTATTATTATTATTATTATTATTATTATTATTATTATTATTATTATAGCACACTTTGCCACCGGGGCTCCCGCAGAACCTTGGATAAGCGAATATGTTGGATAATAAGGAGAGATTAAGGAAAAGCCTATTAAACATCAAATTAGGTTATGATTTTGCAAATTAAGCACCAAAACATCATGTTATACAACAAATTTAACAGAAAAAGTAGTTCAATACACATTAATCTTATGTTCTATTTACTGTATTTACGAATGTGGCACCAAAATACACGATATATTGAAAACATTGACTACAAAAATGCATTGGATAACCCAGAACCTTGGATAAGCGAGTCCCATCCAAGACTCTACTGTATTGTGCTTTAGGAATTTTTTATATATAAATTCTATTGTGCTTTAGGAATTTTTATAACTTTATACTCTTACATTTTATTAGTGGGATTTTATATGCACTGTTGTTTATACCTATGTCACTCTATTTATATTTCTTTATTGTTGTTTATATGCAGGACTTGGAGTGCTTCTGTGAGCTGCCCTGAGTCCCTTCAAGGAGATGGTGGTGGAATACAGGTAAAGATTTCTTATTATTATTATTATTATTATTATTAGTAGTAGTAGTAGTAGTAGTAGTAGTAAATTGAAACCATTAAGTTTCATTAAAAGGCTATATGCAAACCACAATAAATCACACCACACAGCTGAAAGTCTATGCCAATCAATATCTAAATGTTTGATGAGATAAAGATGTTAAGAGAGCAAGAAGGGCCTCTCTTGGGAGGGAGTTCCAAAGTCTGGGAGTAGCTACCAAAAAGGCTTCTTTCTTGTTCCTCCCAAACAAGTCTGAGAAGGGGAGAGGAAAGAGATGAAGGCCACCTTCCTGTAGATCTTGAAGCTCTTATGGGCTTGTAGTTTGAGTGTGATGGGAAACAATGGAGACATTTCCTTTATATGTATCTTTGATTCTCAAATTGGAAATGACTTCTGGCATTGTAATGTTAAATGTTAGGAGATCTAACTGGTTTCCATGCTGCATATTGATTAAATAAAATTAAACCGTTGTTAATAAAGTTTGTTTGGTCAGGTCATCATTTGCTAATGGGACAAGAGAATTACACATCTTCAAAAAGCTTTTTGCAATAACCAATGTTTCCAAATATTGCAGTTAACATTTTCTTAGAAAAAGTAAAATGGTTCATAGTTTACATTTAAAGAAAAAAAGGACTCAACTGAAATGTTTACTTGTCCCCACCCCAATGCTGTCTGATACATATTTGTTCAGAAGTAAATTCCATTATATCTAGTAGATACCTTTTGTTGATAGCTGATCAAAGAAATGAAAATTGTATTTTGTTTGGGTTCTTCTTGTCATGTGTGCTCTTGGAGCTCAGAAAAAGTAATACATGCACAAACAGAGACATAACCAGGAACGCTACCAACAAAACCTGCAAAATGCAAACAGTTACCTTATTAGCTAACCATTCTAGTAACAATGGCTTAACTACCACAGCAGTGAGGGCTAAATCAAGAGGGTCAAATGTAGAGATGAAATAAATATTCAGCGAAAATGTCAAGTTCCACGATTTTCCAAAATCTGCATGACATACATTTTAATGAAGGGTTTAAATATTTTTAAAAGGAAAGGCAAGAAGTAGATTCTATGTTCTTTGTGACCCATGCACCTTGATTTCTCAGGAAAATCTAAGCATAATTTGAGGGTGGCTTGATACAGACTTATGAATTGAAACTTCTTCCAAAAACATACTAAGATCCTATCTTGTAATACAGTCTCATAATAATAAAACTTTAATTTCATGTGTCATGAAATTAAAGTTTCTATGCAATTCTACATTTTCTGTAGAATTGGGCTTTCTGAAATTGCTTGAGAGCCCAAAATGGGACCTTTTCCTCTCCCCAGCATGTCATTTTTTTATTTTTAAAATTCATTTTCAGCATAGAACCTCACCTGAAGCCAAGCTGAATAAAGCTTATCTTGTAACCTTTTGGATGGAATTAATAAATCAATTATCCAAACCATGTTTTGATTGTTACAATCCTAACACGTCCAAACAGCAGCAAACATTTTATGAAAATGATTATTCCTTTCAAAGCCTTATTTTCTGGCCTTTTTTATTGTAAAAGTATTAAGGAACAGCAAGCTAAAATCTTTTTATCCAAGCTGGCTTTTGGCAGTTAACTGGCTGCAGAAAACGTGGGTCCCATACCTTTTTTTAATCCATGAGTTTTTACATTATTTTTTTAATCCAATTGTCTTTGTATGCTGTAATTTAATTAATTGTATTTGAACATTACAAGATTTTGGCTTGTATCCATTTGGCATTGTAGTTAGGGGTGATAGAAGGGAAAAGCAATGAAGGGGATGAAGGAGGTGAAATACAGGGAAAATAGCTTGTACAGAGATAGCAGACTTTGTCAGCTGCCCTTTGGCACTGCTATTCGACATCTACAAAGCTGTGTGAGAAAAGTGCAACCATTCATGTAGTGCCCGCAAAATTCTGTTCTTCCAACCCAATCTGTATTTGTTTTTAATGTGATGATGGGCTAGCTTGAACTGTGTCATCTTATGGAAAATTTTCAACAATTCCCAGCATTACAGAGAGAAAGACATTGGAAATCATTCACATCTAGAATTCCAAAATTTACTGGGTTCACTATCCCCTGGTAACTTCTCTCCTTTTTTCTTTGAGTTCTATTTTTACATGCCCAACTACAATTTCAAATGATTGAAGTGTGGACAATTGGACGGCTGAAGGATTATTCCATGAAGGGACAGATTTCTTAATGTCTTCATTTGCCCTCTGCCTCAGCTACAGATCCTAACTTTGTGTCTTGGATCCTAGAAACTCTTCTATAGGAAAAGAGTGTTGCTTTTCAAGGTCAGAAGAGAGATATTTTCCACATTTGTTAGGCTTTGGACTTTACTGTATAAAGCCACCATTTCATCGAATTCATCAGATGTGGAATTCATCCACTTTGCTGCCCCTTTAAACATGTAGCCCACTGGCTCCCATTGCTTGACACACTACTACTTCTGGTGGGGCTCTGTGTTTTAAGGGGCATCGAAGAGGAGTATGTCACCACAGCGGCAACACAAGAGGTTTCCCGTGTTGCCTTGAATTGATGGGAAAAGCCGGAAGGTCAACACTTCCCCCTATGGGATCGCCCGGCCAGTAAGCCGAGCAATGTAGGGCATGGGGCAAAGGGTTCCTCCCGACACTGGATACCAGATTTGCCACAATGCATGGTGATTCCAAAGGCCAGTGTGAAGAGGTTAGTAGGCAGTTATGTGAACAGTGACAGTTGATGCATACCAGAATTAGCACCCTAATGATCTCACTTTTCTCTATTTGTGCAGTGGCGTTGATTCACCAATCCATGGTTATGAAGCTATATTTCCACATACCTTCATGTTGTAGTAGTTTTTACTTAAGTGTAGTTGTCCAATGTCAGATTTAAAAACCAATAAAGGCATATAGAGAGAGTTTGTTTCAGAAAAGGTACCAAATCCATCCAAACAAATTTTACAGGAGTCAAAAGAATGCAAAGGACAAGCATTCCTTTGCTATAAAATACAATTTTCCAAGACCTGTACTGAAGTGATTTGATACATTTTGATCTGTACACAATATTCTACCAACAATGTGCTGCCACCTACAACTGATTTTTATTTTATTTTTTGCATTTGGTTATATAGATACACATACACATGTGTATATAAAATAAAAGGAAATCAGACAGCTTGGGCATATCAAGGAGACTCCCACTTTTTTGATGTCACTTTACTGCCAGCACAAAAACACCAGGGAACCATCAGACCAAGACAGATGATGGAAATGTAGTGGGACTGGGATCTATTTATGCATTTTACCTGTCACTAACTAGGAGCAGGAGAAACATGGGAAGAAGGGAGGCAAACTCATAGTGGGATTCATATCATGTGATAGGCGCAAAGCCAATTTGCCTTTCTTATGTGATAAAGTCCTTTGCGAAACTGTAACTTTCTACTCAAAATGAGTTACTCTCATTTCTCTTTCTCTGTCTCACTCTCAACAATGGTGTGTGCCTGTATCTTCTACACAACTCAGAGGTTAAGATCATTGGAGGAGGCCCTGCTCTCGGTCCCACCTCCTTTGCAGGTGCAGTTGGTGGGGATGAGGGACAGGGCTTTCTCAGTGGTGGCCCCTCAGCTATGGAACCCCCTTCCTGGTGAAATCAAGTCAGCTCTCTCCCTCCTGACCTTCAGAAAGCAAGTAAAAACATGGCTCTGGGACCAAGCCTTTGGCCAATAGTGCAGTGAAATAAGTGAAGATGGAAAATGTGCAATATCAACTGGAACAACTTTTTTGACTATGATCTCAGATTGCGCGATTTTAATAACATGTTTTAAGTTTTATACAGTTTTTAAAATTGTAATGCATATGTTTATTTTATATTTGTTGTTGATATGGCATCAAATTGTTGCCTTTGTAAGGCTGCTCTGAGTCCCCTTCAGGGTGAAAAGGACAGGGTACAAATACTGTAAATAATAATAATAATCATCCGAAAATACATCACACAGTCCTAGACACTTGGGAAGTGTTCGACTTGTGATTTTGTGAGACGAAATCCAGCATATCTATCTTGTTTGTTGTTTCATACAATAATAATAATAATAATAATAATAATAATAATAATAATAATAATAATAATCAGCTGAGACCCAAAATGCAGACTGTGCAAGGAAACCGAAGAAACCATTGATCATATCTTCAGCTGCTGTAAGAAAATCGCACAGACAGGCTACAAACAGAGGCACAACTATGTGGCCCAAATGATTCATTGGAACTTATGCCTCAAGTACCACCTGCCAGCAGTAAAGAACTGGTGGGATCACAAACCTGCAAAAGTATTGGAAAATGAGCACGCAAAGATACTGTGGGACTTCCGAATCCAGACTGACAAAGTTCTGGAACACAACACACCAGACATCACAGTTGTGGAAAGGAAAAAGGTTTGGATCATTGATGTAGCCATCCCAGGTGCCAGTCGCATTGACGAAAATCAACAGGAAAAACTCAGCCGCTATCAGGACCTCAAAATTGAACTTCAAAGACTCTGGCAGAAACCAATACAGGTGGTCCCAGTGGGTGCCGTGCCAAAAGATCTCAGCTGGCATTTGGAAACAATAGACATTGACAAAATCACGATCTGCCAACTGCAAAAGGCCACCCTACTGGGATCTGCGCACATCATCCGAAAATACATCACACAGTCCTAGATACTTGGGAAATGTTCGACTTGTGATTTTGTGAAACGAAATCCAGCATATCTATCTCGTTTGCTGTGTCATAATAAAATATTATTATTATTATTATTATTATTATTATTAATAATAATAATAATAATAATAATAATAATAATAATGGCACTGAGTATTTCTGCCCATGAATTGACTGGGTAATTCTCAGGGACATTGCTAGATGTTGCTGTCAATGATGTCCTAGCCATGTATTCTGTCTTTCCAACTTCCTTGTTGACCCACCTCTGCCGTACGTTCAACACACCCATTAGTGCGTTGCAATGTTACCACTTCACTGATGCACATCACTCTGTACGGAAGCAGGCAAAGCCCTTTGTGTGCATTGAATATTAATGCATTTAATGTAGCCAGCCCTATTTCCAATGCAAAACATGTGGGGTTTCTTTCTTGTTTCATGTTTTCCCTGGCATTAATATGTTATTTTGGCAGCATTCTAAAATGAGGTGTTTACATATGAGCATGTATATGTGCTCACAAAATACCTGCAATTTTGTGTGGGTGCTTCTGTGTCAGAGACAGAGCTGAATTAGAGCAATACTCCCAAAAGTTTGAAATGTAAGCCTTTTGGCTTAACAGTTTGCCAGCTTTCATATCCTGCAGTAGTTGCCGATTTTAATATATATGAAAATCAGTAGTCTTGTATCTCTGCATATGTGCCTTTTGTAATATAATTTTGACAGATGGCAAGCTGGATAAATCTAGCTCGTCACTATATAAAATCTTGGCTTGGCTCTCATTCTACCCAAACTTGCTTTAAAAGAGCTTTTACCTTTTTCTTTCTTTCTTTTTTTTACAAAAGGCTGCCGTTGGGGGGGGGGGGGGGGTAATTTGTTTTTATTGTCCAACTCAATATATTTTTGTCCCCAACGTATTTTATATGCAAGTTGTTCTTTAAACAAGCCAGAAGAAGCGAGAGAGAAAGAAGATGGGGAAAGGAGAAAAGCTTATGCGTCTACCTAATACCATTGACTATACTATTCTACATCTCCCCTTATTAAAAATAAATACGTTGCCCAAGCCCTGTTTGCTCCATCTAAAATTCTGAGAACAATATCTTACTATAGGAAAGGAGAGTGGGGAGGACAGGAAATACTCCCCTCTCTTTCCAGCTCCAGATAGACTGCTCATTGAAAATGTAATACACTGCTGCCATGTCACAGGTCAGCTGGCAAATGGCAATCTGAATTTTAAAAGGAATATGAATAAAATTCTGTTTTATTTTGAAAATGAACTTTGTGCCCTCCATCATGAATCCAATATATGTCTTAATCTTCTATGCTCTTGAAGCCTGCGGCTCCCTGGCTGAGTCCTTTGACTCCTGAACCTAATAAGGAAATAGGTTGTTTTCTCATCCTAGTCTCATTTTTAGAAGGGCTGAAACAAACAGTCCCTATTTCAAATGTAATTGACAAAGCATAAAAACATGTGCGTTATATAATTTTTGGGTTCACGCCGGAGCTCAGGGCTGGGATATTTTATTTTAAAATTTGATTAAGATGTTATACCTCTGGAAATGATGCTGTCAGGATTCAGAATCCAAATTTACCAACTGTTCAGTTTCATGTTTACCTTGGAACTGTACATGCCAAGCTGATAAGGAGATGAAACAGATAATAGTACACTCCATTGGGGACTGGTTTCATTTAACCTGAATAGTATTCATAGCAGGCTGTTGACAGCTTTGTCATTGTGGAGAAGGAATAAACTGTGCCTTGTATGTTCAGCATATATAGGAACCTTTAATTATACATTTTTTATGATTTATTATCACCTTTAAAAACAGTGATCAAGTTGACATTTTTGGTTTTTATTAAATATATTAGGCAGGTCCTTTTATTTTTCCAAGATCTCTAACAATATATATAAATATATAAAAGGCAGGTCCTTTTATTCTTCCAAGATCTCTAACAATTATATATAAATATATAAAAAGCAGGTCCTTTTATTCTTCCAAGATCTCTAACAATTTACCATGAGTGATATAAAATTTATTATTGCTACATTCCATGCAGGAACTAAATAGGCCCACAACTTATATTGTTACACCTCTCACATTGAGGAAAATGCCATCAGCTATAAATTTGCAGACATTAATTTAACTTCAGAAGGTGATTATAGTAGGCCCTTGATATTCACTAATGTTTGGTTCCATACCCTTTTGTGGATACCAAAATCTGTGTATGCTCAATTCCTGTTACATACAATGGCATATTAAAATATTGAACTTTATATAAATTGGCAAAATTAAGTTTTCTTTTTTGGATTTTACTTTTTTGAGGGAATAAAAACCCATGGATATGGAGGGTCAACTGTACTGTTTTTACTATCAGTATGATCCAGCAACTGTCAAGGACATGTATATTATATTAATTTTCTTCATCCTCACTTATGAAATCCCCAGAGGCATCTCCTGACTCCTCTCAGGCCCCTTCTACACAGCCAAATAATCCAGATTATCAAAGCAGATATTCCACGTTACCTGCTTTGAAATGGATTATATGAGCCTGCACTGCCAAATAATCCAGTTGAAAGCAGATAATCTGGATTTTATATGGCAGTGTATAAGGGGCCTCAGAAATGGAATGCTGGACTAGATACCCTGTTTCCCCTAAAATAAGACATCCCCATAAAATAAGACCTAGTAGAGGTTTTGCTGAATTGCTAAATATAAGGCCTCCCCCGAAAGTAAGACCTAGCAAAGTTTTTGTTTGGAAGCATGCCCGCCGAACAGAACACCAGAGCATGCAGGATCGGTAAATGTACATACCATAGAGTGTTGTACATGGAAATAATGATAGTAACAAGTTTGTCTGGTTATGCTGGTTTATGATGACAACTACTGTACAGTATATAATAAATGTTCATTATTTTTGTTCAACAATAAATGTGAATTCTTCTTCATGGAAAAATAAGACATCCACTGAAAATAAGACCTAGAGAATTTTTGGGAGCAAAAATTAATATAAGACACTGTCTTATTTCCGGGGAAACACGGTAGGTATTTGGTCTTATTTTGAACCATACCTCTAAATTTCTTACAATTTCAGAAGGAGATAATGTAAGCACACATCTAACTATTTAGCTGTGGCTGTTTTGAAGCCTATTGTTTCTGCGGTTGGCAGAGCAACCACTGAGATGACCTTACCATACTTTTTAGAAGCACCTAGTTGTGGGATAAAGAGCATGTACAGAAGGATTTTTTTTGGCCTGATGGATGGCTAAAACTTTGTGACTTTTCTTCAGAGGAAACGATTTTGGGATTTAAACAATGGTTTTTGGGCCCCTGGTGGTGGCACAGTGTGTTAAAGCGCTGAGTTGCTGAACTTGCAGACTGAAAGTTTCCAGGTTCAAATCCCGGGAGTGGAATGAGCGCCCGCTGTTAGCCCCAGCTCCTGCCAACCTAGCAGTTCGAAAACATGCCAATGTGAGTAGATCAATAGGTACCGCTCCGGCGGGAAGGTGACAGCGCGTCATACAGTCATGCTGGCCACATGACCTTGGAGGTGTCTTCGGCTTAGAAATGGAGATGAGCACCAACCCCCCAGAGTCGGTCACAACTGGACTTAACGTCAGGGAAGACCTTTACTTTTTTTTTTTACTTTACTTCTTTCTACTGACAGAACAACCGTTGAGCGAACAGTGAAGTTCTGATAGCAGAATGGGAAGAAAGACAATTTCTGTAGATCCCCCTTCCATCTGTACCTTCATTGCTTTCCACAATGTAATCTGGAGTACATTGAGGAAAAAGCTGTTGGAGAGGAGGACAATAGATTTATTTACTCTATTCTTTTTAGTAAGTTGTTATGTCTTTTGGAACAATATTATGGCATAATCTGTTTCTATTCATATTGCAAAAACCATGTCAGAAAGAAGCTTTGGGGAACATTACAGAAATTTTTCCTTTTCGCTTTTTAAACTCATAACAGCAGGGTGTAAATAGTATTAGCATTAAATAAATACATTTAAAATATTGTAAATAAATATTTCAAGGTTTTTTGGGGGGGAAATGTTGTGTAATCAATTTCTTGGTAAAGGCAGTTTAGCAATTTTTCTATGTGACTAGGCATAAATTTTAAAATTAGAGATACATATGATTCTGTCTGTTTTGGGCCCTAGACTGTGATACTCAAGAACAAGTAAAAATAAAGAATAGCTGTTGGAATAATCATGATGGTCAGACCCATCATTTCATGAAAAAATTAAAATTAAAAAATGTTCTAGAGGCAACACATTCTTGCTCTTGGGCTGACTGACTGCTCCTTCTTTGCTGCCTCTTTCCAGGGATATTCCTCAGGGAGCCATGTTACCATTGGCATAATTGCCCTACAGCTGCTCTGTATTTGTCACAGAGGGTACAGACTGGGAGCTAAAGCTGTTGTGTTTTCCCGAGTCCTGTGTGTTTCTAATTAACTGGCCCAAAAGGAGCGATCCTAGTCCAAGACAACAGCCACCAAAGTTTCTGCAGGGGATGGATGGAGGATAGTTTGCTCTTCCAAGTTCACAAACTATTTTCTATAAATGTTAAGCAAACATAATGTGAAGAGCTGGAACTGACGATGGAAAGTGTAACTGTGGGGAGAAGAAAAGACAACAAACAAATGGAGTTTCCTGCTCAAAAAATGGTGGGCAAATTATGGAAGCTTTTCTGAATGAGAAATTGAATTTGGTTATGTCTGTATTGCAGTGACAGTTCCTTTTCTTTGGTAAAGCAGAATCTGACCTTTCTTTCCCCAGTGTTTGCTTAAGGCAGATATCTTGTTATTTTTAGTGTTTATTTTTAGGTAGATATTTTTATATCTATGATTTATTTATTGACGTGCTTCATTGAAACCTTGGTATAGGTTGTATATATTGTAATGTTAGTACATATGCTGTAGTGAGTCCCAAGATGTGGGAGGAATGGTATGCTGTATTAGTACAATCTCAGTATAAAACATTCAAAGCAAGCAAAGGACGAGACAGATGCTGTATATTTGTACTGTGCTTATGGAATGCCATCCAAGACTTGACAGTGAATGAAGGGCTGACCTGGTCAGCATAAACCTGTGTGGCTGGGTTTGGTGGATTGGACCAGTTTCAGCCTTCTCCAATCAAGTGCAATGCCATCAGTAAATATTCCATCTCCTTCACAAGGAAATCTGTATGCCTGAACACTACGTGGAAGAATTCGTACTTTTTGTTAGGCCAAAGAGACAAAACAATTATGTTACAGTAGCTATTTACTGCAGTAGCAGAACCTGCATGACCTGGCTAAGGTACGGCACTTCTAGAGAGGACTAAACTCCACACTAAAGACTACCTGAAAATAAGTCTCCAGAGGCCCAATATCTCATTACAGCTGAGCTTTTCAGGAAGACCTTGATCTAATGGGGTATTAAATTAATTTGGAACAAACCAGGGAAACATTTTTACTAGAGGCATTGTTTGGATGCCTTGGTACCAGCAATGATCTCTGCTTTGAGTTAGAACAAACTGTCAGAACAAACATGTTCCAGATGCACCTGTAAAATTTGGAAACATCAGTTATAGCTAAAAGTCTGACAAATTTTGAAGTGTAGGTATTTATCACAATAGTTCCCATATACACACTGCCAAGGATATTGCAACATATTGACAAATTAGTAATAGAGAACTAAGCTCAGAGAAAACATGGAAATTCAAGGTGGCAATATAATTAATTCCTACTAATAAAAAAATATCCAGTGCTTCAGTCATTTGAGTTCTGGGTTCATTATAGCCTTGCTTTGCAGTGCATTCTTTTGTGCAGAATTCAAACAAATATTTATAGGTTTGAGTTTGTTTGATTGGAGTTTTTTAATGTCTGACTTTGCATGTCTTAGGTTGGTTGGTTAGAATGAGGGTAGAAGTGTAAAAATACTAAACAGTTTTCAATTCTGCTTTAACCACACTTAGAAGAACACATTCTCTCATCTGTAACTATTGCTTGTTCTTCATATTTTACATTTCCGGGTGTGATCGTTGTATACTTTCCCATAGTCCCTTTCATAGCTCTGGATAAAAAGGAGAATACATTTCTTTCTTGACCCTAGATCTTCCTCTGCTGCAAACAATGTATAGCTGGGAGCAAAGGTGAACATTTTGGGGTGTGTGGGGTGTGCATGCATGTTTGGTTCTAATATAAATCCCTTTTGGGGGAAAATGAAGGTTTTGAAAAGATGCAATAGTCAATATTTTTCTTTTATCCTCACAATACTTGCATCTTCCTCTTGAAAAATATTCTTTTTCCCACTCCACCTACCCAGCAGCTTGAGCATCCAAGATACAGCAGGTGCTTGGATAGACATGATGTTCATTAGGCCCCATGCAGCTGGGAGGCAAGAGGGGAGGGACTGCCTAAGAGAATCATGCTTTACAACTTGGAGTAGGAAGGAGGGGAGAGGAACATTTCTAGCATGTCTGGGAGGATGGTTTTTATTTGTCTTGCTGCTTCTGCTGAAGGAAACAATTAACATTTTGCTTTTTACGATGTCAGTTAGCTGAGTAAATCAGCATGGGCAGAAGAAAAGTTTGAAGGATATTTGGTGGTTGTAGGAATGAGCCTAGAATCTCTACAATACTAAGAACTGTAATATATGAAAACAGAACTTTTTATGATAAAAGTTTAGAAGTCATTGTGCCGTTTTTGTTTTTGTTCTTTTTGAATAATTGTACCACCTGTAAGGCAAGTAGAATAAGTAAGGATGATTTTATTTTGCATTTCAGAACTTAATGGGCTCCATTGTCTCAGCATACAGTAAACAACCCAAAGTTCACATGGAGGATGCCATTGTAGGATTTGTAGCTTTTAAAAGACACCCTGCGTGGTTCATCCCTTAAACTGCATGATGACATTCATAGGCAAGTAGCAGGAATGGAGAAATATCACCAAATTAAATCCAAGTTCTTTCATTATGTACACATCTCACATTGTTACCAGTAAACAGCAAGCAAATAGTGGAAAGGCACATAGGTCACTTGATCAGTCTTTCCTATTACAGTAGAGTCTCACTTATCCAACATAAACAGGCCGGCAGAATGTTGGATAAGCGAATATGTTGGATAATAAGGAGGCATTAAGAAAAAGCTTATTAAACATTAAATTAGGTTATGATTTTACAAATTAAGCACCAAAACATCATGTTATACAACAAATTTGACAGAAAAAGTAGTTCATACTCGAGTATAAGCCTAGTTTTTCATCCCTTTTTTAGGACTGAAAAAGCCCCCCTTGGCTTATACTCGGGTGAGGGTCCTGGTTGGCTTATATTTGGGTCATCTTATACTTGAGAATATGTGGTACATTTATTATTTTTCTCTATTATTGGTATTATTACACTTATTATTTTTCTCTATTATTGTTGCTACTATTACATTTATTTTACTCTATTTTTATTATTATTAATACATTAATTATTTCACTCTGATATTATTATTATTACATTTACTATTTTACTCTATTTATTTATTATTACTTATATTATTTTACTCTATTATTTTAAGGATACATAAGCACATTTACATTGAAGAAGATGAGAATAATGATTTGATCAGAGTTGGGCAGTCTTATCTTAAATTTGAGCTTTATGTAAATATTCAAAAACATTTAACCTACTGATGCCTCAATTAATGTAATTTTATTGGTATCTATTTTTATTTCTGAAATTTACCACCCTCGGCTTATACTGGATTCAATGTTTTCCCAGTTTTTTTGTGGTAAAATTAGGTGCCTCGGCTTATATTCGGGTCGGCTTATACTCGAGTATATACGGTACCTACCTTTCCATTGAAGTGATAGCATTTTCCTATAAATTAGTGCTCACAAGTATTCTAATTGAGAACTGCATTCATTTAATGCATGAAAATATAGTATGACCCCTGTATCAGCAGGTGATACATTCCTAGACCCCCAGGAATATCTGAAATAGTAGATAATAGCAAGCTCTAAATTTTGACTGCCGTTGTACTGGAAGTATACCATAAAATTGCACTAGAGGACATAGAGAGGACCACAAACCCTTCCAAGAGAGAATGTCTTTTGGATCATGGTTGAAGTGAAATGGTGTATATACTGAACCCATAGATAAGGGAGTCATAGTGCATCCGTTCATATTAATTATGCAGGGAGTTATCTCTGCAAGATTATATAAAGAGCAGACATGATCCTTTGGCTTTTTAATGGACAAAAGAGAGTGCAAGGTCCCTGACAACATCTAGTTGCAGCTAAAATGAGCATGGCTGAAGAAGCATGTACTTTTATTTCATCCAATGTTATCTGCCCAGAAACTGAATACCTGAGCAGAACCCCAAAAAGTAAATGTTTATGTTCTGCCTTGCATAGTATAGGATCTTAACCTACATAAATATTAACTTTTTGAAATCTTTCTCTCTCTCTCTCTTTTTTTTTTTTTGGAATGTGAAAGTGCCCCCTTTTTTTGAAAAATGTAGGTATTTTTGTTTTGTCTTGTTTGGTCAAATTTTTTGTAGATATGCTCCCTATTAATGTACATGAATGACTATATATAGTGAATCAACATCAGCTTTCAGTAGATGTAGAGCCGTTACTGTATCTTAAATAGACCAAGAAGTATTTTGTAAAAAAAAAAAAAAAGGGGGGGGACAATAAAGACTTAAGAATTATAAAAAAAAAACATTGTATGAAAATGCAGGTGTTTTTAATGCAAAATGGACATAAATGGGGTGAAATAAACATGGAACTTGAGCATCCATGGATTTTGGTATCCACAGGGGCCTGGGATCTAATTCCTCATGGATATGAAGTGCAGACTTTATTCATTTTTTTATTACATGCATTGTGAAAGCTGGCAATGACTTAAAGAGATAAATTCTACAGATGTAATTTAAGGTGAAGTTCCCTGGGAGCGATATAATCTGACAACTAAACTATAGTCTCAAGAACATGTCAAATTTCTGGAAGCAGCAATTTAAAGTTAGCTAAACTCCTCTTTACTTCAGATACTTTGCTAAATAGTTTATCTAGGACTGAATCCTTTAAAAGCATGATTATTGACCCATTGATTAAAATTATAGAATAGGATTTTATTTTTTGGGAGGGGGGGGCAAAAATAATTAATAATGAATTATTCATAAGTTCTTTCCTCTATACCAGTGGTTCTCAAACTTTGGGTCCCCAAATGTTTTGGCCATCAACTCCCAGAAATCCTAACAGTTGGTAAACTGGCTGGGATTTCTGGGAGTTGTAGGCTAAAACACTTGGGGACCCACAGGTTGACAACCACTGCTCTATATCCTGATGGCTATCAGTGCTTGTCAGGGCTCTTATAAAAAGTATATCATGACAGTCTCTGACACATATAATTACATAGTCCTGCAACAATAAACCAGGGATGAGCTTGCAGCACTGGCTACCTTGAAGGAAGTCAGTAAAGCAATCAACCAGTTAAAAAATAACAAAGTCAGTGGACCCGATGGGATCCCTGCTGATCAGGGTGAGCTGATGCAACAACTTCACAAGCTTACTGAAAAAGTGTGGGTGACCGAGAAAATCCCAGCAGACTTCAAGAATGTCATTATCATCATCCTTTTCAAAAAGGGATAAAGAACAAGCTGTGGAAATGACTGAAGTATCTCAAACTCTCCACAAAAGTTGACATTGACATCAAAATACAACACTGTCTGAGTTCTGTTGAGCGCAGCATTGTGTTGTTGAAGGCTTTCATGGCCGGGATCACAGGGTTGTTGTATGTTTTCTGGGCTGTATGGCCATGTTCCAGAAGTATTCTCGCCTGACGTTTCACCCACATCTATGACAGGCATTCTCAGAGGTTGTGCAGCAGAGAGTGTTCGAAGATTGGGACATTTATAGAGATACCAAGTTGTTTGTGTATGAAGCTATCGTCCTTCCAACTCTATTGTATGCCTGTGAAATATGGACCATCTACAAACGCTACTCTTGACTTCTGGAATGATTCCATCAGTATTACCTTTGAAAAATCCTGCAAATCTCTTGGGAAGTCAGGCAGACAAACATCCGTGTTCTGAAAGAAGGAAAGACCACCAGCATAGAAACAATTCCCTACCATCAACTTCACTGGACTGGCCGAATTATCTGAATGTAAGATCACCATCTCCCAAAGCAGTTACTTTACTCTCAGCTCAACAATGGAAAATAGAATGTCAGTGGACAGGAAAATATATATAAGGATGGACTTAAAGCTAACCTTAAAAAAATGTGGAATAAACACCAACAACTGGGATGCCCTGACACTTGAGCATTCTGACTAGAGGTCAGTTGTTACCAGCAGTGCTATGGATTTTGAAGAGTCACAAATAAAGGGCCAAAGAGAGAAATGTGCCAAAAAGAAGGCATACCAAGCAAACCTTTTTTCTGACAGCCTTGCATCTGGAAATCTATGTCCTCACTGAAAGAACATGCAGATCCAGAATAGGTCTCACACTCTACTTACTGACCCACCGTCAAGACTTTGTCCTTGGAAGACAATCCTACTCGGCCATGAGTGATAGCTCATGATGGTGATGATGGCTTTCAAGCTATATATTAGCATCTGTTCTGATATCTCCACATTTGTCTTCTTTTTTGTCCCCATCCCACTGATTTTTCTTATCAGAAGAAAAAAAAAGCACTGCTCAGTAATGTTACACTTCATCTCTGGCACAATGATCTGCATTATAATACACTAGCTGTGCCCGGCCACGCATTGTTGTGGTGAAGTATGGTGGTATGGAATTGGTGGAATTGGTGGTAGTTAAGGTAGTTGAGGAATAGTTAAGGTAAAGGGTAAAGGTTTTCTCCTGACATTAAGTCCAGTTGTGTCCGACTGCACACTGAAGTGGATTATATGGCAGTGTGGAGTCAAGATAATCCAGTTCAAAGCAGATAATATAAGATTATAAATGGGTTATATAGCTGTGTGGAAGGGCCTTGAGTCTACACTGCCATATAATCCAGTTCAAATCTGATAATCTGCATTTTATAGGCAGTGTGGAAGAGGCCTAAGTGAGGCCTAACTCTGCCTGTCCCCTGGGCTGAGTGGGTTGCTAGGAGACCAAGTGAGCGGAGTTTAGCCTTTTAACTGGCAGCAATTGGATAAAAACAATTATACCTCTCCCTCTAATTAGGACTTTATTTTTCTTTTCTTTTTGTTGTATGAACGTAGAGGCATGGATGAAGGGTTGTGCTGCCAAGTTTAGTGTTTCTGGGATGTGTAGTTTTGTTGTTTTGTCCTAGGCCGAAATTTCATTATCCTTTTATATATATATAGATGTATAGATTTTTATTTTAAAAAATCTAAATTGGGTCACTATTTGGTTTGACTAATTTTGATTTCCGCTCCAAGATTAAACTTTGGAGGTGGGGGCTGTTCATAATGTTTCATCAAAACTCATTAATGTCTTCTTTTTTCAATCTTCTTCTTCTATTACTACTACTACTACTATTACTAGCAACTTAGCAATTGCCACCTTTTCTGCTTCTGGATCAACACCTTTTATTTTCCCCTAAAAACAACTAACGGCAGTTAAGAATCACATCATACATGTACATTACATATCTGTCTGGCCCAATTAGATCTGGCCATGTGAAGTCAACAATGAAGGACAGATGCAGTGGCCGAGTAATGTTTCTTGACTTAATAACCTACAAGGTCATCAACGGCCTTTACTTTGAATGGGAAAATGCTTTCACCTTTCTTTTAATACACAGCTCTCCAAATAAATGAAATTTCATCACCATCAAAAATGCTAATGAAAGTCAACTTCCCTTGCTTCCTGTCCCTTTTGTCTCAGCCTTTCTATTTAGCCTTTCTTGAATGAAAACAAACAAGTTTTGATCCATAAATTATACTGTAGACATTATAACCAACTGTTTGCAACTTAAAATACAGCCCTGGTTTTGTGGCAGCTATAAACAGGCGAAAGCTGCATTTCATGGCCCTACTATTTATCTTTTTTAAACCACTACCCCGCCCACCTTTGTCCACACGCTAAAGTTTGACTGACACTAATTTCCCGAACAAGATACCCTCGAAACTGCAGTTTATCTCATAAAATCATAACAGACAGGGTTTGTGATGTCCCCTCCACAAGATTCTTTATTCTGTCAGTTTATAGCATTTGAAATGACGGAAGGAGATGCGTTCCTTTCATATGCCAGGCAGGAGAACAGAACCTGTCACCAACAGTGTAATGTGCTGTGTATTATCACTCTGACTGATCCAGAGGCCCGGAGACTGTCATCTTTTTAGACTGTACAAGTCAACACAAATAAAACTGAGGAGGCAAATGATAATGTCTGAGATAGATCCCGGCTCATTCTGGCCATTACTTTTTATTCAAACCTTAGAGATGACATGATGTGAAAAATGAGCCTGTGTCTAGTTCAGTGCCCATTAGTCTGTGAGCACATTATCTTCCACTTTTCACATTGAATCTCTCTGTAAACACTGTGGCAGTTATAGCTGTGCGGCCCGTCACCGTAAGAAGATTTTAGTACCTCCCCCTCACCTTCGTATATAGCAAATATTGCCCCTAAAATGATATATAGAAGGGACTATTAAGTACATTTTTAGAAAGTGAGGTTTATAGCCATTTCATGCCAAATTTCCTCCTTATCGCTTGGCCAAATTAGATAGCTCTAGATCTCTTCCATCAGGATGTTCATAAATGTGCTCAAATGGTTTTTGTCATACATTCTGAATGCCTGAAAGCCACAATTGTACAGCTGCATTGAGTTTCCCAGGCCTTTCGCGTCTACCGTTCATTTCCATTCCTGGATATCTAGGATTTGCTTTTTGGTTTTTAGATTAATGGTTTGTTACATGTACTCTGTGTTTGTGTTGTGAGTGCATGTGTACATGAATCTTTGTTTTGTATTAATGATGGATTAAAAATAAGATTGAAATTCTTATGCACTGTTAGATGACAAGGCCCTTGTATTTTGCAAAGCCGTAAAACAAACATCTTTGTTGTCTCCTGATGTTGAGAAATCAGTTAATTGCTTCCATCATTCCTTGATATTATTTTGGCTTGGGATGGCAAATTGAACAATGAAAATTTGCTTCCCAATACCTCAACTGAATACAAACTAACAGATCTCCCAATAATTATAGATGATTGTGCATTGTTTTTAGAAGTTATAGAAGAAAAAAGGTGAGTAAGGGTTTGGGGGAAGGGATACACTTGGTGAGTACCTAAATCAGTTTCCTGAGATTTGAGCACTGTTACTAAAACTATCAACACAAATATATTACTTGCATTACTCTCTAACCTAACCTTTAATTACCCCCACCATCCCAAAAATATGCCTGAATTACCTTGCAGAAACAATTATATGTATATTTTAAAAGTTCTCCTGAGGATATAACACTAAGCATTGCGTTGTTATGGTTCAGTGGTTTACATTAGAGTGTATATAATTAAAACAACTCAAAAAGCTGTCAACCTTCCATCTAATTTGAAAGACTTTGATTGGTTGACGTTTCTTAAAATAATCTCACAGCACATTTAATTTTGACATCAATTTGTATCAGTGGAGTACTGGACAATGATTTCTCATTTTTATAGCATATACAAGGGGGAGTTATAATTAAAAGTACAGGCTGACTATTCCTTATATGAAATACTTGGGACCAGAAGTGTTTGAATGTTGTGTTTTGTTTTTGTTTTGTTTTAGGGTTATTTGTATTTCCATATATATATAATGAAATACTATATCTTGGAGATGGGACCAAGTCCAAGTAGGAAATCCATTTGTGTTTCATATACACCTTAGACCAGGGGTCCTCAAACATTTTAAGCAGAGAGCCGGTCCACGGTCCCTCAGAGTGTTGGGGGGCCAGACTATAGTTTAAAAACAAATATGAACAAATTCCTATGCACACTGCATATGTCTTATTTGTAGTGCAAAAAAAAAAAGCCAACGAAATGTTATAGTTTTCAAAGACATTGTGCTTTATTTGTGTGTTAACTGGAAAATGAAGTGCACGAAGCCGATTGTCTGAGCCTGCAAAGACCTGGAAATTTGATTTGAAACTGTTTCTGTTCTGCTGCTGGTTTGAACAAGTTTTTGTTCAGTGTGAGTCTGTGTGGTGACTGAGTACTGCCTGGGGAATATGGCTCTGTACTCAGAGTGTCCTTGCTATTTCTGAGGCCTTGTTTGCTGCTGGAAAACGAGGATGAAGAACCAGGACTGTATTCTTCACTGAAGCAGATTTATGGACTGAAAAAGGACTGTTTATGACTGCTGGGTTTCTGTAAGCAATCAGAGGGACCATTGTGAATACCATTGTTCTTTGGATCTCTTGGAATTAGTAAAGTTCTTGTACTATTTGTTCTGCAAATCTGAGTGGTGCGTCATTGTTCTGCAGGGTGACTCTGGGCTCACGGGCACACGTAAGAGCTTCTGTTTACCATCTACAATCCACAACACAAAAGAACAATACAATATTTAAAAATAAGAACAATTTTAACCCATATAAACCTACCATGATTTCAATTGGAGTTGTAGGCCTGCTTCTTCCTGATGAGATAGTCAAGTTAATTAGGATTGTTGTTGTTGGTGTTGTTGTTGTTGTTGTGTGCCTTCAAGTCATTTCAGACTTAGGGCGAGCCTAAGTCTAAAACTGAGGGTGGGGGCCAGATAAATGACCTTGGAGGGCCGCATGTGGCCCCCGGGCCTTAGACAAATAACCTGAAGGGGATTTTAACATGAAACAAAGTTTGCTTACATTGAATCATTACAAATATTTGAAATGACCATTTTCATTGTACACAGAAAGTATAATGCAGTTTGAAGTTGGCTTGAGAGTGGGGTGTCCACAAAACATATGCCCCCAATTCGTGCTTCAACACACACCAAGTGTGATAATAGCACTTTTAAAAAAAAAGTACCAGGAAAGTCTGAGTTCTGTCAAAATAAATCGCTGCAGCTGATCCCTGTTTATCTCAGATCCAGGGTGAAATCGCCTCCACAAAAAACAGAATGCATTGTAGACATCTGGTTCCAAACAAACTTAAGGGGTCAATGTAGATGTGCCCTGAGTTACATGACTGGGGAATTGTAGGCGCTGTACATCAAACATGCGATTTTCCTAAGTTCTGAATTTGGACTTGAGAAGGTACAAAACCTTTGCCACACTTTTCTGATTTCTCTCTTTTTTGACAACTAGCGGGGAAAGGACAAATCATTCTGAGGTTAACCACTTTCAGAAGGCAATTAAAATTTCCATGGGATCAGTCAGAGGGCCATATTTTGCCCACCTTTGATCTGAGCTATTTCCATCCAAGATAGTTGGGTTATTGTGAATTGCCTATACCTAAAATGAAACCTGCAACTGTTTCAAGATGCTATAGTCTTTCTCTAAATATCAAAACCAATTTCATTACAGAATGATGTTTATGTTAATTTTAATTTTCAACTAAGTTGTGTGTTCTGTGTCATTGTGTATGAGATGAAGCAATCCCACACTTCATCCCCTCTGAACACAAAATATGTTGATCCAAAAATAATACATAAATTGGCATGCTCAACGGTGTGAAACAGAAGAAGTGATGGAAAGTTTAGTCTTGGAAAGCTTTATATATTGAAAACCAGTGGTCTGTTCCAAAAGCCTTAATTATGTAATGCAATTCCCCTTTAGGGAAGCTTTCAGCACAATCTTTTGCATGCCTATTGAAAAAATATGTCTCAATTAGGCTTACTCCTAGGTAAGTGGTGGATATAGGATTGTGCTCTCAGTTTGATGAAAATATGCCTTTCCTGAAGATACATATTTTGGAGTAGGTTCTTTTTATAAGTGTTGTACAGCATGCAAAATAATTATCTTTTAAAAAAGATTCTTAAATTACAGCTGAATTCTTTCCTTTGAAGAATATTGTGTTTCTATAGAGATCCTTCTTATGAAATTCACCAAATGCAGGGCGAGAGAGAGCTTTCCCACTTCTTTCTATTTCTGCACTCCACTCTGAAGTATACAGTAATATCGACCACAGACGCTCTAGTGAATCTTAATTAGGCATATGCAGATAGTTCAAAATCTATTCAAGATGGATTATCTGAATGAATGCTAGTAAATTATCTTTTTATTATCCTTTTAGTGTCTTCTGGGGAGATTCAGTAGGATACCATCAGTGTGATCATTTCACTACTGTGAGTAAGAGCAGAAAAGCAACAAAAGGATAAGAAAATGGCACACTGGGGATAATATTAAGTACAACTACGCTGTGGCAATGTGCAAACTGTTGTATTATATTGATCTGGAGCAATAGGACCCACTCAGATTTAACAGTGCAACGCAGCCTCCTTGGAAAATGTCTTGATTGGCGGCAACATGTTTTTATGGAACTTGTCATCTGCATTTAAGGCTGTAGTCAAAATTTACAGGTTACTCACCCACAGCCCCATATTGATCTATAGAAAGGGATATGTTGAGGAAAAATGGAAGGATAATAGAGAGATCTTGTGGTTTTCAGCCCATTCTGTTCCTACACATATCTTCCAAAGGACAGTGTATCAGAATAGATAAAGGTAAAGGTTTCCCCTGACATTAAGTCCAGTCATGTCTGACTCTGGGAGTTGGTGCTCATCTCCATTTCTAAGCCAAAGAGCCGGTGTTGTCTGTAGACACCTCCAAGGTCATGTGGCCGGCATGACTGCATGGAGCGCCGTTACCTTCCCACCTATTGATCTACTCACATTGGCATGTTTTCAAGCTGCTAGGTTGGCAGAAGCTGGAGCAACAGCGGGCGCTCACTCCGCTCCCGGGGTTTGAACCTGGGACCTTTCAGTCTGCAAGTTCAGCAGCTCAGTGCTTTAACACACTTCGCCACCAGGGCTCCCCATTGGAATAGATAGCAAGTGATAATTTTACAAGGATGTTCAAGTTTGTCTGATTGTACAGGAAGCATGCATATTCATTGGCCCTCTGTATGCACGGATTCTGTATCCATGGATTCAACCATCCATAGCCTGAAAATATTTTTTATTCCTAAAAGCAAATCTTGATTTTACCATTTTATATAAATTCCACCCTTTTATCATGACATTAAATATAATGGGACCTGATCATGCATGGGTTTTGATATCCATTAGGGATTTTGGAAGCAAATCCCAACAGATACCTAGAGCAGATACCTACCTTTCTGTAGCTTTAAGATTGAGCAAGAGTACATGTGACTCTAATAAAATAAAGACATGAGAATATTCATGTATGAATGAGAGAGGCCATGTATGAAAGTAAATGAGCATGTATGAATAAGAGCAGGGGTCCCCAAACTAAGGCCCGGGGGCCGGATGCGGCCCTCCAAGGTCATTTACCTGGCCCCTGCCCTCAGTTTTATAATATAATATTTTTATATCAGTTTTAATAATATAATATTGTATATAATATAATATTGATAGAAATATTATAAAGTAATACAATGTAATACTAATAATAATACCATATAATAATATTAATTATATATTATATATTACATGTAATATTACTAATAATATTACAATATAGTGGTATAATTCAATATAGTAATATATAATGCTAATATTGTTCTATGGTAATGATATAATATATTGTATATAGATATAAATTGTAAGCTGCTCTGAGTCCCCTTCGGGGTGAGAAGGACAGGATATAAATGTAGTAAATAAATAAATAATAAATAAATAAATTTTTGACTTAGTTTCGCCCAAAATCTGAAATGACTTGAAGGCACACAATAACAATAATCCTAATTAACTTGACTATCTTGTTGGCCAGAAGCAGGTCCACACTTCCCATTGAAATCCTGATCGGTTTGAGTTGGTTAAAATTGTTTTTATTTTTAAATAATGTATTTTTCTTTCGTTGTTGTTGTTGTTTTTGCACTACAAATAAGACATATGCAGTGTGCATAGGAATTTGTTCATTTTTATTTCTTCAAATGATCATTCGGCCCCGTAGCAGTCTGAAGGATTGTGGACCGACCCTCTGCTTTAAAAGTTTGAGGACCCCTGAATAAGAGGTTCCAAAGTAGCTTTGGGAATAGAAAGTGAAAGAGAAAAAATGGGAGCATGTGAGGACATCTATATCCAATGGTTTCCTAGGATAAGTGAGATAGAATATAGTAGCTATTTAGACAGAAGAGCTTGGAACACTAATTAGATTATCATGTCAAGTGTTGAATGCATCCATTCCGAAACCTTTTAACTGTATAATGTATGATACTGACTTTCTATCATAGTTCAATTGTATATTGCTTTAGCAAGCCAACATATTCATTCCTCTGAAAAGTTACTATGAGAATGTCCTTACTTATGCCTGCTGGGCCATGCTACTTTTTTACTGAATTGCTTGCAATATGCATGCAGGTTTGGGCATATGGCTTTTTTGTTTTGCTTTGTGGCTAGTTTAGCTTGAGCTTTGAAAACATCACAGAGTCCTCCATTACATCTTTGTTGGTTTGTTTAGATCCATGAACTTGGCACTATAGTTAGCACAATTGTTAGAACTTTGGTATATAATGTCCAGCACCAGAGAGTTAGTAAGCATTCCATTGCTGAATATCCAGATTGCTAATTCCCTGCACAGATGGCTCTGCATAAGAGAGTGTGGGAGAAGAGTGTCTTATTAAAGCCAATTAAATAGAATCTTTGTCCAAGAAGGATTTTCAGAATGCCTATGCATGCAAATTCATGATGTGTTGCACTGCATATTTAGGTCTTTCTACCCCCCCCCCCCCCTCCATTTGTACCACTGGCAAGAAGCAGCACAGTCTCCTGTTCTGTGGAAGTTAGCAGGTTATGTGTTTTCCCTTTCTAATGTCTTACACAATGGGGGAGAAGGGGAGAGTTGCAGATGGTTGATAATTGTAGAAGTTTCAAGAATTTGTGTTGAAGGTCAAAGGGACAAATAAGCAAAACAGACTATGCTTTTTACGGGATCCAATAGAAGTTAGGCACAGCAGCAGAAGTTCAATAAATGCAGTTTCTTTTTACAGTATTAGAGCTATGCATTTGTATTATATAGATTAGCTCACAAGGTTTGAGGAAATGTTATAGCCATAAACTTTGCATTGTGTTCAGTGTTAAACTTTTTTTTCATGTCAGGAGCGATTTGAGAAACTGCAAGTCGCTTCTGGTGTGAGAAAATTGGCCGTCTGCAAGGACGTTGCCCAGGGGACGCCCGGATGTTTTTGATATTTTTATCATCCTTGTGGGAGGCTTCTTTCATGTCCCCGCATGGAGCTGGAGCTGATAGAGGGAGCTCATTCGCGCTCTCCCTGGGTGGGATTCGAACCTGGCAGCTTTCAGATCAGCAACCCAACCTTCAAGTCACAAGACTTTAATCCACTACGCCATTGGGGTAACTGAAAGTGTTTCATTCAGCATTGTGCAAATGGACCTCCGTTTGTGCAGCTGGAGATTGTCAGAGTTTTGAAATAACTAGCATAGATAACGATGGTAAAGTACTGAGGCCTTTAGACTTGCCCACATGTTCCAAATGCAGAGTCACCCATTTCTAAGCTTCCGGGGCTCTGTAGATTAGCAGAGAGCCCTTCCATACAGCCATATATCCCAGAATATCAAGGCAGAAAATCCCACAATATCTGCTTTGAACTTGGTTAGAATCATAGAATCATAGAATAATAGAGCTGGAAGAGACCCCATGGGCCATCCAGTCCAACCCACTGCCAAGAAGCAGGAAATCGTGTTCAAAGCACTCCCGACAGATGGCCATCCAGCCTCTGCTTAAAAGCCTCCAAAGAAGGAGCCTCCACCACAGTCCGGGGAAGAGAGTTCCACTGCCAAACAGCTCTCACAGTGAGGAAGTTCTTCCTGATGTTCAGGTGGAATCTCCTTTCCTGTAGTTTGGGTTATCTGAGTCCACACTGCCATATATTCCAGAAGAAGATGTGGGATTTTATTCAGCTATATGGAAGGGGTCAGAATCACGTGAGGGCATAAAAGTAGGTACCTCCCATTGAGTTCAGAGTGAGGCTGTTGGAGCTGTGGAGAGCGGATGAAGGAAGGAGCTGAGAAATTGTATTGTGTGCATATAGCTTTGTATATACCTTCTGAAGCAACTGGGGATAAAAGCCTTCTTGCACATTGCAGCAAAAGGACATCTGTATGTGGACTTCTTATTGCACAATGAAGTTCCTGCATCGTTCAGGGGAATCTGGGGCCTGGCTGGTATGTGGCTTGGGGACGCTGCCAGTATTCTGCTGAGATAGAGAGAAATACCTGACAGAGATCCCATTTTTTTTTCTCCCTCCTGCAATTCTTCATAATCCCTTGAATTTTCTCCAAAGGATCTACAAAATTTTAGAATCGATGTAGAAAACGAGCAGGCAGACATCAAGAGGAAGAGAGATCGAATCCTTCATTTTTTCCACCACCATTGGTTTACAGTGCACCATCAGTGTATATGTCACTTTACAATTAAAACAATATATTTAATTTGGAGAAGAGAAGACTGGGAGTAATTGGATAGCCATTTTCAAATATTTGGATGGGTGCCATGTTTAGGATGGAGCAAATTTGC
Organism: Anolis carolinensis; assembly: GCF_035594765.1. Lineage (NCBI taxonomy): Eukaryota > Metazoa > Chordata > Lepidosauria > Squamata > Anolidae > Anolis > Anolis carolinensis. The sequence continues at coordinate 221,717,189 of NC_085841.1, forward strand.
TTTCTGCTGCTCTGGAAACTAGAACATGAGCCAACGGATTTAAATTGCATGAAAAGAGATGCCTCCTAAATGTCAGTGATAACTCCTGGAAGTAAGAACTGTTTTTGTTGTTTATTTGTTCAGTCGCTTCCGACTCTTCATGACGTCATGGACCAACCCACGCCAGAGTCAGCTGCCGCCACCCCAAGCTCCTTCAAAGTCAAGCCAGTCACTTCAAGGATACTATCCATCCATCTTGCCCTTAGTCGGCCCCTCTTCTTTTTTCCTTCCATTTTCCCCAGCATCATTTTATCTTCTCCAAGGTTTCCTGCCTTCTCATTATGTGGCCAAAGTACTTCAACTTTGCCTCTAATATCCTTCTCTCCAGTGAGTAGTCGGGCATTATTTCCTGGAGGATGGACTGGTTGGATCTTCTTGCGGTCCAAGGCACTCTCAGGATTTTCCTCCAGCACCAAAGTTCAAAAATGTCTTCCTTCACTCAGCCTTCCTCATGGTCCAGCTCTCGCATCCATAGGTTACTATAGGGAATACTATTGTTTTGACTACGTGGACCTTCATTGCCAGTGTGATGTCTCTGCACTTCACTCTTTTGTCAAGGTTGGCCATTGCTCTCCTCCCAAGAAGTAAACGTCTTCTGATTTCCTGGCTGCAGTCTGCATCTGCAGTGATCTTCACGCCTAGAAATATAAAGTCTGTCACTGCCTCCATGTTTTCTCCCTCTATTTGCCAGTTATCAATAGGCGTAGTTGCCATGATCTTGGTTTTCTTGATGTTTAACTGCAGCCCGGCTTTTGCACTTTCTTCTTTCACTTTGGTGATAAGGCTCCTCAGCTCTTCCTCACTTTCAGCCATCAGAGTGGTATCATCTGCATACCTAAGGTTGTTAATGTTTCTTCCAGAAATTTTAACTCCAGCCTTGGATTCATCAAGCCCTGCACGTAGCACAATGTGTTCTGCGTACAAGTTGTATAGGGAGGGTGAAAGTATGCAGCCCTTCCGCACTCCTTTCCCAATCTTGAACCAGTTGGTTGTTCAGTGGTCTGTTCTTACTGTTGCTACTTGGTTGTTATACAGATTCCTCAGGAGACAGACAAGGTGACTTGGTATCCCCATATCATGAAGAACTTGCCACAATTGATTATGATCCACACAGTTGAAGGCTTTGGAATAGTCAATAAAACAGAAATAGATGTTTTTCTGGAACTCCCTGGCTTCCTCCATTATCCAGTGGATATTGGCAATTTGGTCTCTTGTTCCTCTGCCTTTTCTAAACTCAGCTTGTACATCTGGCAACTCTGATCCATTTAGTTTTCATGGCAAGAATACTGGGGTGGGTTGTCATGACCTTCCCCAGAGATTGTATTTAGTCTGACCTCTCTGCCATGACCTTCCCATCTTGGATGTCCCTTCACAGTTTCGCTCATGGCATCATTGAGGTGCCCAAGCTCCAACACCGTGACAAGGTAATAATCCTTTGCAGGATAAGAGCTGTTTAACAGTGGAATATTCTACCTTGGAGAGTGTTGAAATTTCCTTCTCTGGAGTTCTTTAAACAGTTGTTATATTACTATCAAGAGAATTTTTATGGTAGGTTCTGCATATCAAGGATTGGGCTAGCCAGAACTTCCACAATGATTCTATGATTCTGTCACAACAAAAAGCAGCCACCCCTACCAAAATATACTATCTAAAATACAAACAGACAGCACAGGAAGGAAGGAGTACTACATATAAAACTATGTGATCTGATTATAAAACTAATTATTCAGATAGAAATATAAACCAGCATGACATAATATATAACAAACTGAAAAATCTATTAAATATTAATCTAAAATTCTGAAATAAGCTCTAAAATTGAAGTAAGAGTGCTTTAGAGTGCTGAGGATTAAAAAAATGGAATGATCTGTTATGTGATCAGGTTTCACAAGCTGAATAAAGAAACCATATTAACAACACCTTTGCTAAGTTGTAGTGCATATTGTATTCTTCATATTCTTTTAAACTGTCATAATTGCAGTGTTGAGATGAAAATATAGATACAATTTGCCTTTGCCTTAAAGGATGAGAAAATTGCCTTCCAGTACTTCATACGAGCAGAAGCATGACTTGGAGAGTAGATCTAGAAAAGTCAACAATGTAATCATTCAGGATTCCCTGGCAGAATCTTGCAAAGGTCATTAAATATGAACTTCTGTAACATCCTCTATGCTCATGCATGCAGCACACATTCATTTACAGATGGAAAAGAATGAACCAAATGCAGCATGGCTTTTGAAAAACAATATATATATAACAAATAAAAAGAGGAGGGAAAGAAGGAATTAGGCAAACAGTGAATATAAGAAGTAGGAATGAGACAAATATTGGATTAATGCAAACTCTGTCTGAGATTCCAGAGTCAATTCTAACCCAGATAGCGAAAAATGGAATATATTGACATTGAAGGCTAAAGGTATGGGATATAAATCAAGCTCTCTAAACTTTTGGCTTCTGTCATTTGCATTATTTAAACCAGATCTTCAAGTTCCTGTAACACAAAATAGACATTATTTGCATAAGCTATGATGCTTATACATAAAGAAACTGCCTAGTAAAACATATTTAATACCTCACAGTATGTTGCCTAGAAATCACAACATCCTTTTCTGTAATTGGCTTACTTCATTTTGTTTCTAAACTGAGTATTTTTAGATGTTGCTAAAAGCATGTTTCAAAAGAATTAGTTTTTGAATGTATGATAAATTAATGTTTCTTTGTATTTTCACCTTAGCTTCTGAAGTAATAGCACCACAAAGATGTCAATAAAACAAGCACCAATTGCCACACACAATGAATCTTAACTTTTACTTCCTCCCTTCTTTCGATATGAAGAGGGAGGAGTTGCAACTATCTTTTGATAGTTGCAAACAATATTCTACATTATGAATGAAATCATATGCTCCATCCTCCAGTTAACATCAATAATCGGAGAAGGCATAGAATCAATACCTTCTGTGATTACAAGCAACATTCATAGTCACCCCTATGCAATTGCTGATGAAATACTCAAACTTGGTGGTGGAATTTGGTGCATATTTATTTGTAAATAATTCCCATTATACAGGCTGAGAATATTTTATCTGCAATTCAAAATTGTGAAATACTCCAAAATCCAAAATTGTCCACATTGTATGAGATTGTGACACCTATGCTTTTTGATGGTTTAATGTTGTGTTTCAGTCACACAACTATTAAATATTGTGCATAAACTTACCTTCAGGCTCTGTGTATAAAGTGCATATGAAACAGAAACCATTTTTGTATTTATTCTTGGCTTCCATCTCCAAGATATTTCATTATGTGTATGCTAGTACAGTAGAGTCTCACTTATCCAACACTCGCTTATCCAATGTTCTGGATTATCCAACGCATTTTTGTAGTCAATGTTTTCAATAAATCGTGATATTTTGGTGCTAAATTCGTAAATACAGTAATTACTACATAGCATTATTTCGTATTGAACTACTTTTTCTGTCAAATTTGTTGTTAAACATGATGTTTTGGTGCTTAATTTGTAAAATCATAACCTAATTTGATGTTTAATAGGCTTTTCCTTAATGCCTCCTTATTATCCAACATATTTGCTTATCCAATGTTCTGCCACCCGTTTATGTTGGATAAGTGAGACTCTACTGTATTAAAAAATATGGGGGTGGAGAGTACAAAATATGAAATAGTTCTGGTCTCCAGCATTTCAATAAGGGTTACTCAATCTGAATTATAAGAGATAAATCCCTCCTGAGATTATAGGATTAATTTTTTTTAATGTGTATATATTTATTTATTATAGTTGATGATCAGTAACAGAAAATGTACAAGCCTCAGAATAGAATAGAAACATAGACATTTAGGTATTAAGAAACACTGTCAAAAACAGGGTTAAAACCCAGTATTGAATATGGTAGTTAAAACAGTATTAAACATTTATATGCTAAAATGACAAAGGTAAATGCTGAAGTAAATATTAAAACCTTCTAAGACTGTGATGACATCTTGCGCCGACAAGCTATTGCTGCTGCACAAAAGCTAGCAACTTTGGCAGTAACTTTGGGGTTTTGGTCTGCCAAAAGATAATCAACATTAAACCTTACAGATCTCCCTGGTAAACTTTCTAAAATTGGATTTATAAAATGTTTACGAAGGTCTTCGTAAAAAGAGCAGTACAACAAGATATGCTCCACAGTTTCCACTGCCTCAGCCTCACAGGGACATAGGCGTTCATTGTATGGTACTTTGTTATATCTTCCCTCAAGTACAGCAGAAGGGAGTACATTGAATTTAGCCAAAGAGAAGGCCTCCCTATGTTTTGGGATAATAAGGTTATCTAAGTACTCTGCGAGAAGAAGTGCCCTCCCATTGTCTTTAAATACTGGAAAAACAGAAGCTGTGTTTAGGTAGTTTTACAGCTCAGTGTCCTAGATACGCTATCTTATGTTTTCTTTGGCTTTTGTGTAGCCCATAGTTAGAATGGTGTTTGGTGATAATCCCAAGTTTAGGATTTTCTCATCAACTAACCTTTTTCATCTTGAATGAAATAGATCACTAAGGGCCAATGGGGCCAAACCTTTAGGTATAAACATCAGTTTTAACCAAAGGTTTAGTTTATATATCCAGATCCGAGACTCAACAGAGATCTGACCTGTTTCTAGTAGCAAGATTACATTAGGTACATAGTTTAGGAGATTATGGATGCTTCTTTAAAAAATTGTCTGGATGCCTTCAAAAGCCTTGACCCTTTTGAATGCACACAGTTGTGCTCCATATAACATTTGTGGCAAGATCTTAGCATTAAAAACTTGAATTGCTGAAGGTATATGCTGGCCGCCTTTACCATAAAAAAATGACATAAATGAGTTGTAACTCCACTGAGCATTTGCTATAGGATGGGACACTTGAGCTTTCCAGGAACCAGTGGATTGGAAAATGATTCCTTGATAGTTATAAAGTTTGACTTGTTCTATTGGGTGCCCATTGATTTGTCAGCAGTGTGAGCATCTTTTCCAAGTGAAGACTAGCACTTTTGATTTGTCATAATTAATTGCTAGCTACTCAATATTACAGTACACATCTAACATTTTTGGAAGCTGCCTCAGCCCAACACATGTCAATGATAAAAGTACTGCATCATCTGCATAAAGTAAAACTGATATTGCTCTCCCATACAAATTAGGGGGGTGAGGGTTTATTTCTGAGAGTGAGTTCACCAGAGAGTAAATATAAATATTAAACAAAGTGGGGGCAAGAACACAACCTTGCTTTACTCCCATAAATGAGGGTATTGGTCAAGTCAGATGGCCTTCGCGGTTACATCTCATTCACAAATGTGTTTTTTCATAAAGGCTGCGAATGAGAGCCAGCAGACGCCTATCTATGTTGGTGGTCTCAAGTTTGCTCTGAAGTCTGTTTCTTGAGATTGAGTCAAATGCAGACTTAAAATCTATAAAAGCTGTGTAAAGTGTTCCCCGGGAAGGAGAGGAATATTTTTCTACTAAATGTTGCAATATTAGGCCCTGATCAACAGTTGAGCATCTGATCCTAAAACCAGCTTGTTCCTCTTCTAAGAAGTTTTCTTCCTCCAACCAGGTTAATAGTTTGTCTAGGAGATGACTAGCATACAATTTGCTGATGATGCTTAGAAGGCTAATTGGTCTGTAGTTGGCAGGATCTGATCTATTGCCTTTTTTTAAATAAATGAGGATAATTATTGCAAGCCCCAGTCAGATGGTATACAAGCAATGCATGTGAACGGAACTGCTAAGACTGGTGTCCACCACTCAGAGTTTGATTTCAGCAGTTCGGGGGGCACATGATCACTTCCTGGGGCTTTGCCTGGTTAAAGTTCAGAAATGAGTCTGCCAATTTCAGATGTTGAACTAGGGGTCCATTTTGGTAAACCATTCAGATCCTGTGGTGTTAGTAAATCTCCAGCTTGCCTCCCTCCACTCATACTGCTGAAGAATCTTTCCCATGATTTCACAGGGATGTGGAAGTATAATCCATGAGGGTTGCTTTGCCAGCCCCCAGACACTATCTTCCAAAAGGCAGCTGTGTCATATGTTCACGAAGCAGTGATTAGTTTCTGCAAGTTTGATCTCAATGCCTGTTTCTTTTCTTCCTTAAGTTTTTGTATTTCTTCTTCAATAGCAGCCATTCTTTAAATTGCATTATTATTTTACTTTTGATTTTTGGAAAAAAAAGAAACTAAACATTTGATTTTTTAAACATTATGTTTTAAGCAATTCTTCCTAATGAATAAACAAAGCGTAGTTTGAAATGCAGTAATATTTTGCTCAGGGAAATACTGGGAAAGTACAATAGCTTATCCTACTTGTACTTCCTCACTTGCTACCCCACCTGGAATAATCCTTCTTGCTGATTAGGCTTTCAGGAAAGGAGGATGTAACAAACTTCTCCCAAGAAAGCTCCAGTCAATTCTCCTCAACTGAATGGATGGATGGGATTACATTACATGCATTTTATGGCTGGATGAGATTACATTTGGGAGAAATTGGTGAACTCTTTGGATGCCGTCAGGCTTATGAAAGATTCCTGTGTGGGGAAAAAATCATTTTGCCGGCCTGATATTTCAGTACAAAATAGAGTCTGATTTATATGCTTTTATAAGTTGAAATGTTCAAAACAAAAGACAAGTAAGAGTGAGTGACTTTTAATTACTGTAAATATAAACATTTTGTGATATGTGTGTGTGTGTGTGTGTGTGTGTGTGTGTGTGTGTATATATATATATATATATATATATATACACACACATATATATACACACACATATATATACACATATATCACAAAATGTGATATATATATAATCTTTAAAGTCCTATGTCTTTCTATATACCTCCTGGCTATTGTGAATTTCTTATTCTCATATAACCTTGGAATAAATTTACTATTCATCATATACAATACATTCATGGAATATTTTACCATTTATATGTCTCTAATTTTCTGTACATAACAGATTCCCTTTTGATAGTTGGTATATGCAAGATCTCTTGCAGCATTTGATGAGTATACATAATACGTACAAGTTTACTTAAACAAGAAAAATATTAATTCAATTCAACTCAAATCAGATACATACAGTTGATATTGTTAGATTCCACACACTCCATTTTTACAAGACAGCTGCATTAATGGCCATAATTTTTTCCATAGCAACAATAATAAACAGTGGGGCTATGACCCGCTTTGGGACCCGCCTACCTTTTTGACCGCATCTCCCGCTATGAACCTACTCGTCCTCTTCGTTCATCCGGTAGGGCACTTCTTTCGCTCCCGCCACCATCCCAGGCTTGGTTGGCGGGGACGAGGGAGCGGGCCTTTTCTATTGTTGCTCCCCGGATCTGGAATTCCCTTCCGGAGGAGATCCGGCAAGCACCCACCCTGGCTTCCTTCAAAAAGCTGCTTAAAACCTGGCTCTTCCGCTGCGCCTTTGGATAACCAAGCCCATAGCTATAGTAGCTGCACAGGCCATCTCTTTGACTTGAAACATTGCACTATATTCCTCTGCCCCAAAGCATCTTAGAATATAACATTGTATTTTAGTTCTAGTGGTCCCTCCAGGCCATCCTCTCCTCCATCCCAGTGGTCTTTTTTCTTTTTTCTTTTCAGATTCATACGTTATTTGAGTGATTATATTCCTTCTGTTTATGTGATTGTTTTAGTCAATTGTTATGTTTTGTTTTTGTTTTTAATTATTATAGCGTTTTATAGTGTTTTCAGTGTAGAAAAAGGAAGAAAAAGGAGGCGATAGGGCCACTGCAAGGAGTAGATGGGGTGATGGTGACAGGGGATAGGGAAAAGGCAGAACTGCTTAATGCCTTCTTTGCCTCGGTCTTCTCACAAAAAGAAAGCCATCTTCAACCTCAGCAACATGGAATGGACGAAGGATTGGGGGAAATCCAACCCCAAATAGGGAAACAAGTTGTCCAGGAACACCTGGCCACTCTAAACGAATACAAGTCCCCAGGGCCAGATCAGCTACATCCAAGAGTATTGAAGGAACTAGCGGAAGTTATTTCAGAACCACTGGCAATCATCTTCGAGAGTTCTTGGAGAACAGGAGAAGTCCCAGCAGATTGGAGGAGGGCGAATGTGGTCCCTATCTTCAAGAAGGGAAAAAAGAACGACCCAAACAATTACCGTCCGGTCAGCCTCACATCAATACCAGGCAAGATTCTGGAAAAGATCATTAAGGAAGTGGTCTGCAAACACTTAGAAACAAATGCGGTCATTGCTAATAGTCAACACGGATTTACCAAAAACAAGTCATGCCAGACTAATCTGATCTCTTTTTTCGATAGAGTTACGAGTTTGGTCGATACAGGGAATGCCGTGGATGTAGCATATCTAGATTTCAGTAAGGCCTTCGACAAAGTCCCCCACGACCTTCTGGCAAACAAACTAGTAAAATGTGGGCTAGACAAAACTACGGTTAGGTGGATCTGTAATTGGCTAAGCGAACGAACCCAAAGGGTGCTCACCAATGCGTCGTCTTCATCATGGAAAGAAGTGACAAGTGGAGTGCCGCAGGGCTCCGTCCTGGGCCCGGTTCTGTTCAACATCTTTATTAACGACTTAGACGAAGGGTTAGAAGGCACGATCATCAAGTTTGCAGATGACACCAAACTCGGAGGGATAGCTAACACTCCAGAAGACAGGAGCAGAATTCAAAACGATCTTGACAGACTAGAGAGATGGGCCGAAACTAACAAAATGAAGTTCAACAGGGACAAATGCAAGATACTTCACTTCGGCAGAAAAAATGGAAATCAAAGATACAGAATGGGGGACGCCTGGCTTGACAGCAGTGTGTGCGAAAAAGATCTTGGAGTCCTCGTGGACAACAAGTTAAACATGAGCCTACAATGTGATGCGGCAGCTAAAAAAGCCAATGGGATTTTGGCCTGCATCAATAGGGGAATAACGTCTAGATCCAGGGAAGTCATGCTCCCCCTCTATTCTGCCTTGGTCAGACCACACCTGGAATACTGTGTCCAGTTTTGGGCACCGCAGATGAAGGGAGATGCTGACAAGCTGGAAAGCGTCCAGAGGAGGGCAACTAAAATGATTAAGGGTCTGGAGAACAAGCCCTATGAGGAGAGGCTTAAAGAGCTGGGCATGTTTAGCCTGCAGAAGAGAAGGCTGAGAGGAGACATGATAGCCATGTACAAATATGTGAGGGGAAGTCATAGGGAGGAGGGAGCAAGCTTATTTTCTGCTGCCCTGCAGACTAGGACACGGAACAATGGCTTCAAACTACAGGAAAGGAGATTCCACCTGAACATCAGGAAGAACTTCCTCACTGTGAGGGCTGTTCGGCAGTGGAACTCTCTCCCCCGGACTGTGGTGGAGGCTCCTTCTTTGGAGGCTTTTAAGCAGAGGCTGGATGGCCATCTGTCGGGGGTGCTTTGAATGCGATTTCCTGCTTCTTAGCGGGGGGTTGGACTAGATGGCCCTTGAGGTCTCTTCCAACTCTACTATTCTATGATTCTATGATTCTATGATTTTATTGTACAATGTTTTATGCTGATTTTATATTGGAAACCGCCCTGAGTCCCTTTCAGGAGAGAGGGCGGTATACAAATAAACTTTTACTTACTACTTACTTACTGTGACATTTTGAAAACTTTAAATTTACAATGTAAATTCATCTAGCTACCAATATACTTTTATATTTCCATAAACATTTCTTACATTTCTCAAAATAGATCATCTGGTCAAAATTTTAGAAATGAGATAATTGCTATTTTATGGACTTCTGTGACTATGCAATCTGTAGTTTTGAAACTCAGAACCTTATCACATGGACATTGAGAAGTGCCAGGGGTTGTCTGTTTATCAAAGGGAATCATTCAGTTAGATTCCCAATCGTCCCGTTTCATGTTCTGTGTTCCCATCACATGTGTTTATCTCTTCAGTTTTTCTCCATTGTTGCTTGCGTTCTGAACCATCACATAGAGAATCCTTTTCTCCTTCTCTGTATTATTATTTTTTAATCAGGGAGAACTTCAATATCGAAATCCAAGAGTACTATGGACCTCATCCCATTTTGGTGGGGGGGGGGGGGAAGAGTGGGAGAATTTTAAACCTCTTTACCATGATAGGTCTTTCCCATGCCTTCCTTCTCTTCATTATACTAGTGTGATTATAAACCACTTTGCCATGATCCCCTCTTGCAAGGCTTTGCTTCCCTTCATTAGGTAAAGGTAAAGGTTTTCCCCTGACGTTAAGTCCAGTCATGTCTGACTCTGGGGGTTGGTGCTCATCTCCATTTCTAAGCCGAAAAGCCGTCATTGTCCGTAGACACCTCCAAGGTCATGTCGCCGGCATGACTGCATGGAGCGCCGTTACCTTCCCGCCGGAGTGATACCTATTGATCTACTCACATTGGCTCACGCCGCTCCCGGGGATTGAACCTGGGACCTTTCGGTCTCCAGCTCAGTGCTTTAATGCACTTCGCCACCGGGGCTTCATTATATTAGTGTACTTATAAACCACTTTGCAACCATCCCCTCTTGCAGTTCTCTGCTTTCCTCCATTAGACCAAAGTTATGTTAATAAACTAGCAAGATAACTATTAAGGAGAAAATGCAGTGAAAGCAAAGTGGTGAGGAACACCCATTCCTCTATGTCACTGAAATGATTCAACATGGGTGAATCCATCAGATCCCATCCCACGTTGTTTTGGCACTTTAGAAATGGAATATCATGCATCCTAAGCTCCTAAAACAATTTCTGATCATCTTATCCCCCTCCCTTTTTTAAACGTTTACATTATTGAACTTGACAGGCACAGACAAGAAGTCCCCTGTATTGTGGAGTAGGCTCTGTCACTTTCCTTTCCCTAAATGTATTGAAACTGTTTAAAGGGGGGGGGGGGTCGTGGGAACAGGACAGGTGGCTTAGGACATCTAGATCTGAAAAAAACTTAATATATATAGTCATATATATTGTCAGCAAATGTCATATTTTTAATGTTTGTCTGGGACAAAATCCATCAAATGACTAGGGAATTGCCAATTACAAACTGTACCATGTGACACCATCAGAGCAAAATGACTGTAAAAACTTCTGCAGTATTTCAGCAGAAATTTGTTATTTTTATTTTTTTAAATCCCTGTCATTTGATATAATTACAATTTTTTATAAACCCAGTGTATTATCACAGATTATTATTGGCAGGTTGTAGCCTGTTATACCTCTCTAGAGCCATGAGAAACTAAGTGGCCTTCTTGACTAAACAAGGTCGAGTGTGACAAAGGGTAAACAGTATTAGAAAATGGGGATATTTTCTCCTGCCTGCTCAAGTTGTGTAGAATGTGGATAGAATTGGTATAATAAGCCTTCCTGATCCAGTAAAGACCTTGTTAGAGAAATAAGGTCTTCCTGAAATTAGTGCATTCCAATAACTGACTTGCTACAAACTGTTGGCCACAACCCAGACCTGTTAGATACAATTAACCATAAGCTGAAACCAGCCTTTGTATAGTGTGGAAAATATATTTAAGCATTGGTTCATATTATAAAAGAAATGCAGCAACCATATTTGAGAGACGTCTACACAAGCTACTAACCTGAATGAGAAATTGATGCCTTATTTATTAGATAGCATCACCTCCGTATTACGCCAGAAGATAAATGATGGGGGGATGTTGCATTTGACTTAGTGATTATTGATAGCTGTGATAAAGTTCTAAACACTGAACAATGAAAAACCCCAAAGAAATACTAAAAAAAATGGTAGAGTGAAAGTGGAAAATTATGGGAAACGTTAGGGATGTTTCATCTCAGTACTTCTGCCTCATTATACTATCAGAAAAAATGTAAAATACATAGACTAGATAAATGTCTTATTAAGCCTTTCACTGCTTTTCTCTTGGAACTTGCAAGTATATGTGAATAATGAAAAATGTAGATACACTTTTATTGTATGATGCAGGTGGTGTTACATAGCACAGAGAAAACTTTCTGCGATTTGCTGCTAAGATGGGGTAGGATAACGATACAGAACAATAAGATAGTCGAGTATTTAAAAAAGAATGTGGAAAATGGACAATACATTTCTAAAACAATTTTACAGTTTTGTGTTAGCAGAAATCCTGGGAAGCTTCCATTGTGAAGAAGGGCCCATAGCAGATGACTTTTTCTGAGGTCATCTCAATATGAACTAGTCCTGCATGGTCAAGTACTTTGGAGAATGTAGACATATGTCAATAGGCAAAGGTCAGGCAAATACAAAACAAAGGAACAGTAATCTGGTGGCACAAGTGGAAGCATCTCTTCGACCTTTTCCCACACGCTGGAAGGTAGCTGATGTGCTACAATGTCTGAAGGACCATATAGTCAGTCACTATCCCTGTGGTAAAACATTTCCATGGCAATATGAAGCTATAGACTCAGGAATGTATGAGATTAGTTTTATTTTCATAGTCAGCAGAAAGACTAAAAAAAAAGCCAGTGTTCTGAAAACCATGTTGTTTGATTGCTCCTTAATCAGTGGATCTGTAATGGTGTGTTTTAAAATCCTCACTCAGATCTACATGGCTGATCCCAGCTAGTAGATGTTGGTTTGTGTGAAAATGCCAAAAGGTTTATGTGTGATGAAGTTTTTCCCTATTGAAACTGATTTACCAAATGGGTTTCAAGTTACACCCTGAGTGCCATAAAGTGTGTTTTCCTCTCTCTTTGGGTCAACGCATTACAGGGAGAGCAATTTTTCTTCTTTCCTTGCTCCAGCCTCTATGGCAGCAGCAGCAACTGGGATGGCAATGCTTAGAAAGAGGGACATAAAAATGGCAGGAACTGTATGCGATCAGTGATTCAGATGTAGTCTACCAATCCACCAGTGGATCATTCCACATCCTCTGAGTGGTCTACAAAGACAGGAAACGGCTCTACATGACATCTTCCTTAGCTTCATTTCATGGTAGACATCTTCCTTACTTGGAGAATCTGAAGGCCCACCTGAAGACATGTTGCACATGTTCTACACATCAGCAGTCTGCGTTTTGAGTGGAAGGGAGGACCACGCCATGCTTCCATTATGGAATGAGGCAATTCTGATGCTCAGGCCAGATAATATTGCAACCTCACTGGTGGATGATCAGCAACATATAACCTCCTACATCTGTTCCTTGTGCCATATGGTCTGTTTAGCTCCCCTCCCATAAAGCATAAGATCAGACATAAGATTTGAAGCTTTAAAAAAAATCCATACCAATCAGATTGATCATTGTTTTCGCTAGAAGAAAGTCATAGAAATATTTTAGGGATTAAATGCATTAGATTATTTTGAGAAATGAAAACTGTTACCCAACCTGAAATTGTATCTACCTCTCTTTCTCTTTCTCCCTCCCCCCTCTCTCTCTGCATATCTACTAGCGATGTGCGCAATTTTTTTTCCTTCGTTTCCTTTGTGCTATCATTTTGTTTCAACCATTCGTCTACACAAAATGAATGATAACATTTTTGTAGGAAATGAGAGGCAACACTAAAATGAAAGCTGCACAGTCATTGTGCTTGTTTTATTTTTCCTTTCATTTTGCCCCATAACAGTAAGCAAGTACTGACAGAGGGCTGCAGTACTTTCCCGTTACAGCTGATGTGTACTAAATACAAGCCTCACTTGGGGTCTGCACTGCCCCTGCCAGTTGTCCTCTTCCTCCTCCTCCTCTTCCTGGATGGCCAGCCTGTTGAGGAGGAGGAGGATCGGCAGCAACAGCAGTGGGGTCAGCATGTAAGGCTCACTTGGAGGCTGCGTTGCCCCCATTGCTTGTCCTCTTCCTCCTCTTCCTGGATGGCCAGCCTGCCGAAGAGGAGGAGGAGCAGGATCGCCAGCAACAGCAGCAGGGGCAGCATGCAGGACTCACTTGGGGGCTGCACTGCCCCACCACTTGTCCTCTTCCGCCTCATCCTCTTCCTGGACGGCCATTCATATTAATAACAATAATTACTCCAGGATCCTAAACTGAATCTGGGAGAGGAGTGCCTCGCCTCCCCGTTACATCGGATGTGTACCAATGGGTCTTAATAATAATATTCAAATTCATATTAACTATGATAGTTACTCTGGGACCCTAAGCTGAGTCTGAGAGAGGAGTACTTCCCCATGACAGCTGATGTGTGCCAATGGGTGTTAATAATAATAATAATAATAATAATAATAATAATAATAATAATAATAATAATCTGGGGAAGACCCAACATTGGTGGGTGAAAAGGGGTCAAAATGTCCTCCATGTGTGGCAATTTTCACCTCTCTAGCCCAAAAACCGAGCAAGAGGTAGGTGAACCTCAGAAGCCCTCCCATTGCAGCCAATGGTCTGAAAATGTTATTTTTTTTCATAAGCCAGATGAAAATTCTGTTTGTATAGGTGTCCCATATTCATTAGCGGGAACAAATACGAAAATGAGACAAAACGAATGAAACTACACAAAATGAACAGGAATTCCATACAAAAGCACAATACTAATATCTAGACTGATTCCCCTGGTGCATCCCAAATTGGCCCCAGGATAATTCTTACAGTGATCTCTCTGGTGTCTATGGAGGTGAGATAAAGTTCTGACTGCCCAGCAGTGCTTATTGGCTTCCCATCCCCTCTCACTCTGTGTGTTGTGGTGGCCTCTGATGTGCTATACTAGTAAGCCAGTGCCAGAATTGTTGTTAATCAGGGCAATAGGGTGATAAGGGAGACAGGAGGAATCATCCCTCTTCCCTTGCTTCCTTCCTCTACTGCCCCATTGTCCAATGTGACTGCAGGTGACAGCCAACCAATAGGACCCATGTCATGACCTCAGACCACAGAAAATGTAAGGGGATAGTAAGTGCTATCCATGTCCCTGACATGTTCCGCGTCCCATTTCCCTGAGCTGCCCAAATCTAGGAAACATAGAATGGCAGTGAAAAAAGTTGTGACCAATTTCAAATATGTTAATCAAACAGCTCTAATTCTCTGGATCCTGGACCATAATTAACAGTATCCTTTACTTTGTTTAACATGGACCAATGCCACATTAAGATGCCCTTGCCTCGTGTTACCCTGGATCCACTCTAAGTGACATTTGGAAACCACCGAGCTGATTCAAGGTTGTTCCTCATTGTGTGGTCAGTGTCAGTGTAGATGTGTCCTCCTTTCTCTTTTAGATTGGATTGGGATAAGAAAAGGTGAAAGTCATACTAGCCAAAGATAATACCAGTTTCTTCCAGAAATTTGTTCCATATTTTCTTAGATATTGAATTAATGAAGAACAATGGAAAACACTGGCACCATTATCTCATATTACTTCGATGTCCCTCCAAGAGTACTGTGACCAGAGAGAGAGACTCAAGGTAAAGTCACTTCTAGGTCAGAAGCTAAAACCAACAGTCAAAAACTACATTCGTTTGCCTCCATGTTTGGTATATAGTATACCTTTCATGATGTAGATTTTCTCTGAACTGAATGTGCATCCCTAACTTTGAATGTTTCAGAGATAAAACCGCTTCAACAGGTTGGAGTCTGAAGTATTCATTGAAATTTCATACTTTTAAAATTCCAGGAAGAACTGGAACATTTATAAATCCAACCTTTCTCTGAGGTTGAAGCTCATTCAGAAAAGTGGTGAATTCAAAACATATTGGCCATATGTTAGCACCAAGAAAGTGGGAGATAAAGAACACTACGTGGAAGGATTATAGATAATTAAGAATTGATCTTTCACACGTGTTCAAAAGATGTGACATAGCTATTTTAAGAATACAATAATGATCGGAAATAAACTTTTAATGGTGTTAGTCCAAATGCCAAATATTTCAGAGCTGGAAATTTTAGCACTGCATGCCACAAGAACATTTTCTGCTGAGATAGATTGTAATTGCTAAAAATACTTGGTTCTTATAAAAATGGAAATGAACACACAGTTTGCTTGTCCCAAATTAGTACAACAGATTGAACAAGCTAAGCTGGTTTGGAAGAAGCTGTACTTTAAGCTATAGGCACAATGCTCTGAATAAATTCTTAGAAATCTGGCAGTGTACTGAAATCTTCACATTGCCTTGGATATATTCTGAAAAGGCTTTCCCATTTGTAGCTATATAGATCTTGCTATGTTGTCTTCCAATTTAAGAAAGGATGAAAAATTAGGAAAACTATGCTGGATCGGACCCAGAGTCTGGAAAGCTACTGGTGAAAATCAAATTCCCTTTTAATTTTTTAAACATGCTGCCAATATTATGATTGTAGTATGGAGATTAGCCATGACTAGCAGGCCAATGATCCCCTCAATGTTGCTTTTTGTGGTTGTCCTGCATATATATGCCAAAATATGTCTGTTCTTTACTACTGCAGATGCTGTATTCCCTTCATACTTATGAAGTCCCCCTCCTCATCCTAACATAGAGATTTGAAAGCCCCCACCACATGAGTACATGTGCTTTTAGTAGAACGAAAGCATGATCACAGACATGTCAGTATGTCCAGGGCCATAGCCAGAAAAAGAATTCGGGGGGGGGGGGGGGTGATTTTTTTTTTTTTAGCGAATCATGACACAAAATAATTTAGAAATCAGGCTCCATTGATAACCTTCAGTGGGTACTCATGGGGATTTGGTTAATCAGTTATGCTACAGAAATAAAGGAGAATTGGTTCAAAATGTTCCATATGTGGTATTTGACGCCAAACAAACTCGCTAGATTCAATAGAGGAAAAAATAGTGGAAACTGTTGAAAATGTGGAAAGCACACCGGGACTTTTATCCACATGTGGTGGGAATATAAGAAAATCAAAATTTTTTGGCGAGAAATACATTAAAAAAAATGACAAAAATCCTACAAAAAGAAATTGAATTTACGCCAGAATGCTTTCTATTAGGAATTACAGATGGGCAAATAGATAAAAACACCAATAGAATAATATTTTACCTCACCACGGTGGCGAGAATAGGCTCGCACAAGTATGGAAAACAAAGGAAGTACCTAGCATGGAGAAATGGCTCAATAAAGTAATGGCCGTGACGAATATGGATTTATTAACACAAAAACTAGCCCAGGAAAGAACATCAAATAAAACGGACTGGAAACCCATGAAAGAATTTTTACAAAAAGAAAAAAATAAATTTTCATATAAGGATGGACTAAAGAAAGTCCCTCGGATAATAGTATAAAGTAAAGATAGTTAAACTTGTTTAACTTCAAAAATAAAAATAAATGACTAAAAGAAAATCAAAAGGACCACACCTGGAGCTCTGGAAGTAAAAGGAAATATATAGCAACTGTTTACACGTAAGCTTTTTTTTTTTCCTGTGGTTGTTTTTGCGTTGTGGTTGTTGGTTTTTTTTTAATCCCCTTTCTTTTTTCAACTTACCTCATTTTCCTCCTCACCACTCTCCCTTAGTTACCCTTGTTGTCTTATATGTGTTTTATTCTACTGAGAAATGAGAATCTTTGTTGTAATAAGAAATGTATGGAGTTGCTTGGAAACCTCTCAATAAAAATTATTTTAAAAAATAAAAAATAAAATAAAATTCATGATTAAACCAAGTTTTTTTTATAACCTGAAAAATTGGGGGGGGGGGGTTTGAACCCCTACCCCTACCCCCTTCTTGGATACAGCCCTGAGTATATCCTTGTAGCTAGATGCAAAATGATTGCGTCATCTGCTGATACTTTCAAAGGCTGATATAACAACTGTGTGGCTTTGAGCTTTCGGATCTCCTCAAATTGGGTCTACTAACAGTAGGGGCAGGAATTAAGCCGACCACCTTGGCTATTCTTTCTGTAGCTCATGAGACTTGTGGTGCAAGATCTGGAGGATCTTGTGATTCCTACCCCTGCTGTTGTTAGTCCCAATTAGAGTAGATTCATTGAATCCATTGTTGAAAGATAAATCCAACTAATTCCATGAATATACTCAGGCTTTTGACAGCATATTTCATTCAGGTGGATAAAATGACTGCTGTAGAATATGGTTTTGTTTACTGCCTGCTGGGTGGGTTGTTCAAAGTGGAGTGAATTCACGTAGCTCTTTTGACATCTTCGTTTATGGTAAATAATTATCCTTGCTCTTTTCTCCTCCCACAAGGCAATGAAACTCATTTGAGAAATTGGCAAAACTATCAATCTGATCTTGTGGCTTTTGGAGAGGACTTTACAAAAAAAATTAAAAGGGCTGTGGTCCATTGGGGAAGTCCAATAAATGCCTTAGTAGAAAGAGAAGTTATCTGATATTTGCATAACTCTGATAAAATGAATTTTAAGAACTTCTCCAGTGTTGTTGCATGTAAATTTGATGATAAGGTCAATAATAGCAATGTCATTAGAACACTCTTGAAGACAGACTGTCTCTGAAGGGCTTCCCAATAGTGCAATATAAATTAGATTACAATCCATTATTGAGTGTTGCACGAAGACATTACAAAACAGGTTCACCGGATAAAAGTGTTTTATTCTGTCTATTTTCCAGAAAATATAACAGCATTTTCCACTACTGCTTTACGTTTAAAAGCTGCAGTGGCATTCCCTTTGTCATTCAGCAAGATTAAATAGGGATTCATTGCTTATATCTATTGGGTTTCACTTCCATTATGGGTTATGCATTATAATTTCACTGTTACTTTGCACTGTTTCATAGCCTTCATTTCTCCTAACCCTAGACAACACTGTCTCCCTCAATATGTATGAGCAACAGGCACTCAAAATAGAATATGCACCATGATTGAACCACTATCCCCTATTTGTGATTTATAGGTTTAAACTAATATTTTATTATGGCTGTGTTTGGTTTTACAACAAAATCTTGAGTTACACTGATAAGATTGGGTAAGAAATGAAATTGCTATATTTGCATTTGCAAAGGCAGTCATGGGTCTGAACAGCCTGCAGCATTTTCAATAGTATCAAGTATGATCACTGGGCATTTCAAGCCAACTTCATAATATAAAACCCAGTGTAATGCATGATTTATAGTGACACCTTAGCCATGTCTGCTTAGTAAAGTATCATGCTATGAAACTGGACTTGCAATAAACATGCAGAGTTTTTTTTAACCTGCTTTCTGGGTCCATGGTGGCAAGTGATGGCAGCCCAGGACATCACTGTAGTATAATAATCATTCCACTGGTGCATAATTGGCTCCAATTTTTTTCCTTGGGCTGATATCTGTTTGGCACTGCATTTTCCCAATCTGCATTTCCCCCTGGTGAACTCACCTTACTGTTTGGGGGCGGTCCATATCTTCAATTATTCGCATTATTTTTAGTCACATGGCTATGCCCAGTCCACTTTTTCTCTCATCTTTCATGCAAAAAATGTATTTTCTTTTAAGCATGGGTGTATTACTACTGATAGGTAAATATCCACCCACATACACATCTTCTTTAAAAAAAATTCAAACCTGGAAAGAACCACTTCCATGTGGGAATGTTCACTTCTCATCAACCAGTTCCACCTGCCACTAATTCTACTGCCAATGATACAATGAAGTTATGCCACCTAAAGGGCCGGCCACATACCAAAAGTCAGGATTTTCCATAAAACTGCAAGTTAGGTTTTTCAAAAATGTATTAAAGCCCAAAGAACTGCTTTGCAAGCAAATTATCAAAAACATTGTATTTCAAGATCTCTGTGCCTACAAAGTAAGAATGAATATTCACCCCTAAGGCATATACCATTCTAGTGGCTACTACTATATTCAATGCACTTTATTCTATTCCTTCAGCTGGAAATAATTCCAATCGTCTACTTCATCCCAAGTTTTCCTATTAACTGTAGCACTTTGGTCACCTACCTCTTTTTCCAGTTTACAATATATGCACCAATGCACTTTGGCCCAGTTTGCTTTTACAGTAGAGTCTCACTTATCCAACATTCACTTATCCAACGTTCTGGATTATCCAACGCATTTTTGTAGTCAATGTTTTCAATACATTGTGATATTTTGGTGCTAAATTCGTAAATGCAGTAATTACTACGTAGCATTACTGCATATTGAACTACTTTTTCTGTCAAATTTGTTGTATAACATGATGTTTTGGTGCTTAATTTGTAAAACCATAACCTAGTTTGATGTCTAATAGGCTTTTCCTTAAGCCCTCCTTATTATCCAACATATTCGCTTATCCAACATTCTGCCGGCCCGTTTATGTTGGATAAGTGAGACTCTACTGTAATAGGATTCACTATTATCTGTGATGGCTTTACATGTCCACACAAAAGCCGGTAACATTTTCCTCACAGATACATGGGTGATACTGTACATAGGGATCTCTTTAAGTTGTGCCTGTGTATGTCACTAACAGAATGTCAGATTGTATTTATTCAAAAAGAAGTATTTTATTTACTTACATTTTATTCCCCTTTTTGTCCAATGAGGCCAAGATCGGGTCCCTGGTTTTCTTCCCGCTCACCTTTATCCATACAATAAACCTGTGAGATGTGTGAGTTAAATGGGTTAAATAGTTGTCCCTACGTTTTCCCCAGTTAGTGTTACGGTTTGGTGGTGCCTAGACTTTAAATGTCCCAGATAACAATCAAAACACTTCCATCATTATTCTATGCATTGCAGAGCCTGGTAGAGTCTGTATGTAAACTTGAAAGAAAAGAAAAAAAAACATCCCATGCCTATCTCAAAAGAGTCTTACTGGGGGGAAGATTGCCCTACACTCCACCCTATTTGTTTTTCAACCCTTCTTGATCATTTTAGCCTTTAAAGGATTCTAAAAACGTGTCGAGAGGTTTCTTCCAATCATGGATTTATATTAATTATTGCAGTCTAATCATAATTTGAGAAATGGATTAATTTGCTTAATTGATTAAAAAACCTGATTGGGGCCTGAAAGAGCATGTTGGTTGCCCATGGGAATAGAAGGATTGCTCCATTTACAAGTAGAACACTCAACATCAGGCAGATAATGGTAATCTTTACATACAAAAATGAGTAAAGACCATGAAAGACCAATGAGGAAGTCAGGGGGGAAAACAACCCACAGTAGGTGGTTAAAAGGAATAAAAATGCCAGGATAGAAGTGGCTTTGTGTAAGTCTCCTTGTTTCCATGGCAATGCTTCATAGTAAATGAAACTAGTATTTGACCCTCACTGGGTAGAGTTGTGCTAGATTTGAAGATTCTCCCTGAAATTTTCAAATTTGGAATTTGTTAGGGTGTCTGTCCAGTGAGAAACTGCGTGTGGAATATACTTGCAGACCTAGTGTAGACATTTTGGTAAGGAAACCCAAGCACAGAATTATGAGACATGCTACAGATCTCTTTCTCCTTGCCCCCTTTTGTTTCTATTTCTATAGCAAGTACAGTAGAGTCTCACTTATCCAAGCTAAACGGGCCAGCAGAAGTTTGGATAAGCGAATATCTTGGATAATAAGGAAGGATTAAGGAAAAGCCTATTAAACATCAAATTAGGTTTTGATTTCACAAATTATCACCAAAACTTCATGTCAAGGACAGAACGCCACAAGATAAGATATAACAGAGTTTATTGGAGTAACAGAACCAAAAATGCCCGTAAAAGACAAGGGCTAGGCAAACATTGGCCTTAAAAGTAAAAAGACACAAGGAAAACGTTCAAAAGATAAACCGGATTAAACCGGAGTTTAATCCGGGTTAAACCAAAAAAGCTTACTTCAGCCTGGGACTTAAACAAACAAAAGCTGGTGAACAAAAGGTTCAAAGAAATGCAAATAACTGGCAGCAGATACTTCTCTGCTGCCAAAAGCTATGTTTGAGTAACTAAGAGGTTACTCCTCCACACAGCAAGCAATTTCCAGATACAAACGCAGCAGACAAGGGCAGAAGCGGTCAGCGAAGTTCCAATCCGGTCCGAAGGTCGTAAGGCAGGTACAGACGTTTGTAGTTCACCAGTTCCAACGATAATCACAGGAAGGAGAGTCCGAGGCCGTAGTCAGTCAGTCAGTCAGTCCAGAGTAAACAGATGGCGTCCGTCAAGAAGACGACGGAGGTCCAAGCTATTAAGATTAAGCACAGGTTGCACAACAAAAGCCCACACAATTCCTCCCGCCGTCTATGCCCAGTGTCCTTGGTAACTTACGTAGTCAGCAAACGAATCACACCCGTCTTCAGGAACTTCCCACACAGAGCCCAAGCGTTCGTCCAGATTACCTTGCCCAACGCAATTAGCCATTGCTTCCAAACCCCATTTTATGCCAGTTACAGCTCCTCATCGCTATCAGCTGTTCCCCTAATTCCGGGCGTCTCCTCATCACTTTCCTCATCAGAACTGAAACACCTTTGACTACGCCCCACAGCATCCCCAGCTGTGGATCCCGTTCCATCCCTCCAACTTGTCCACGGGTCTAATCCTGAAGGTCCCCAATCGCCTTCCATACTATCATTGCCAGTGGCACCCAAATCCTCCCTCACACGAGTCCATTCCATGTCATCCTCCTCTGAGCTAACCATCTCTTCCTCCATTCTCTCAGTAAAACCCTCAAAGGAGTCCTCGTCAGATGGTTCTGCAAATAAGTCCCGCAGCCGCTTCCTTTCTCGCTCCTCGAGAGTATCTGACTCCCGAGGAGTCTTACGACCACGTCTCCCAATATCGGAGCCATAAGGCTCAACCATAACACTTCATGTTATACAACAAATTTGACAGAAAAGAGTAGTTCAATATGCAGTAATGTTATGTTGTAATTACTGTATTTACGAATTTAGCACCAAAATATCACGATATATTGAAAACGTTGACTACAAAAATGGCTTGGATTATCCAGAGGCTTGGATAAGTGAGACTCTACTGTACTATCAGTAGCACTACTACTTGGCCAGATATATATGAAAAACCAAATAATCTATGGTAACCCCATGCTACTGATGGTATCACACATACGCACATTATCTTTTTGTATTGTGATGCTGCTGAGGGATACATCCTGAGACAGGGGAGTTGTAGATCTTCCTCCACAGCAGTGGTTCTCAACCTGTGGGTCCCCAGGTGTTTTGGCCTCAACCCCCAGTTTACTAGCTGTTAGGATTTCTGGGAGATGAAGGCCAAAACATCTGGGGACCCAAAGGTTGAGAGCCACTGCTCCACAGCTTCCTTGCGGGTGTTGTCTTAATATGACCTTGAGTGCATGCAGTCAGGGGGAATCAAGAAAGGATATGTTCATCATGTTTATGGCATTCAAATAAAAAATTAGGAAGCTGCAGTGATCGACCACTTGGGCCATTTAAACCAATTTTGTATGCACTGACTGGCAGCAACTAACTCATTTCTGAGTTTCAAATCTTTTCCCGCCTTACTTATTTAGAGGTGCCAGGGATTACACTTGCGGCTTTCTGCAACATTGTATAGTTGGTCTTTTTACAAAGTACTGTATATACTTGAGTATAAGCCGACCCGAATATAAGCCGAGGCACCTAATTTTACCACAAAAAACTGGGAAAACGTATTGACTTGAGTATAAGCCGAGAGTGGGAAATGCAGCAGCTACTGATAAATTTCAAAAATAAAATTAGATACCAATAAAATTACATTAATTGAGGCATCAGTGGGTCAAATGTTTTGAATATTTACTGTATTTCAAAGAAAAACAGTAAACTAACTCTGTAAGTGGAAAAGCAACAATAACTTTATAATAATAATCATCATCATCAACAGCTTCATTTGTACCCTGCCCTATCTATCTCCCCCTCGGGACTCTGGCCAGCTTCCAACATAGTAACAGGCAAACATATAATGCCTACATAAACAATGCAGAGCTAGAAATAGATCTATCATTATATATACTAACTTCACATGTGTATTTTCCCCCTGAAACCTTTGCAAATCCCCTCTCTATGTGCATTTTTCTCCTGCAATATTTGCAAACCCTATTTATCAATGTTTATATCTATCTAGACATCTGTGTGTGTGTGTGTGTGTGCACGCATGCACATTTTCCCTCTGCACTTGCAAACATGTGAGGGTAAAATTCATATAAAATATATAAAATTAATGTATACATATAGGAACAGATATACAGGTACATGGAAATCTCTAGTTTATCTATATTTACATAGGATTTGCAAAGACCTGTAAACATATGAGGGGAAAATTCTTTTATGTCGATTTTAACAATTGTTTTTACTGTAATTGATGTTTTTATTGGATAATTGTTTTATTGCTGTGTTTTGATATTTGATTGTTTTATTGGGCAAGGCCCCATGTAAGCCGCCCCGAGTCCGTTCGGGGAGATGGGGCGGGGTATAAAAATAAAGTTATTATTATTATTATTATTATTATTATTATTATTATTATTATTATTATTATTTGTAGGGGAAACATCTATATAAATATTTAGAAGCTTTGGGGCATGCATTTACCCAAGGAAGAAATGCAAGCAACGCCCCCCTAAAAACAACTTTGTCCTCTTTTCTCCTGCCCTTTCCCACCTCTTTTCTTTCTCCCTTTTTCAAACTCTAAAAGTAGCCTGAAAAGGCTTTTAAAAACTTCTCTCCCCCTTCCAAAAAAACCCACCTCATTTTTGTTTCCTTAGGAATAAAAAGAAATACACACCTTCTGTTGCTCTCTTTTCCCTCCTTCCCTCCCTTTGGACTCAAATGTTCTTGCAATAGTAGTAGTAGTAGTAGTAGAAATAGTAATAGTAATGAATATCTTTTTTCTTCCCCTTCTACCCATGAAATCTGGCTTGCAAGGGTTTGTCTCACACTCTCCTTTCACTTTTGAAAACATTTGCTTCTTCTCTGTGTCTCTCTCTCAAAAAAATAAAATAAAATAACCAGCCTGGGAGGAGAAGCAGAGGAGGGAGGAAAAGAAAACATACTGTGGCCTCCAGGCTCCGCTGCTGGCTTGACCTTGATCCGAATATAAGCCGGGGGAGGCTTTTTCCGCTCATAAATAAGGGCTGAAAAACTCGGCTTATCTTCGAGTATATACGGTAATAAACATGAGTACTCCCACACACTCATACTACCTCATTAAACCAGTGATGTTGGTGTTTTATGCCTTCAAGTCATTTCTGATTTATGGAGACCCAAATGTAAACTTATCACAGTACTTTCTTGGCATGTTTTGATCAATGGTGGTTTACCATGGGTTCTGCTAAGGCAGAATGATTTATTGGGGATTCCAGTGTCCTTGTTCTCCAGTGTCATAGAACAATACTCAATCTACTGCATCACACTGGCTCTGGATATTTCCAGACAGCACAAAAATGCGGGTTTTAAGTGGAGAACAAAATGTGGGACCTGAGAACATGTCCCCACACAAACCTATGGGTCCTGGGATTTCTTCCCCCTCTATCTTCTGTATTGGAACAAGATAGAGGGAGGATGGGGTACATCTGACGGATTTTTTTAAAAAAAAAATCACTCTATTATGTGCTGTACATGGTGGAACAGTATGAAGAACACGTGATAAAAAGGTTCAAATAAAATCCAGTATTGGGTGAAAAATACTAGATTGAAAGTCCCACCAAATGGGGAGGGATGACTGGAGTTGTAGTTCCCTTTCCTTAACTAATACTACCCTGTTTCCCCTAAAATAAGACATCCCCAGAAAATAAGACCTAGTAGAGGTTTTGCTGAATTGCTAAATATAAGGCCTCCCCCAAAAGTAAGACCTAGCAAAGTTTTTGTTTGGAAGCATGCCCATCAAACAGAACACCAGAACATGCATGATCGGTAATAAAGTGTTGTACATGGAAATATTGGTAGTAACAATAAATTCTTGATAGGATTCACAGTTTGTCTGGTTATGCTGGTTTATGATCACAACTACGGTATAGTATATAATAAATGTTGTTGTTTTTTTTGGTTCAACTATAAATGTGAATTCTTCTTCATGGAAAAATAAGACATCCCCTGAAAATAAGACCTAGAGCATCCTTGGGAGCAAAAATTAATATAAGACACTGTCTTATTTTCGGGGAAACACGGTAGTTTCAGGGGTGAAAATCTTGTAAAAGGAATAGATGGATATTAACCCAAGCAAGCTGTTAAAATAATATATTGTTAAGCTGGGAGACTTAATGCTTTCGTCTGTAAAAAAAGCACTTGCAATACTGTTTCTTAACCAAATGCAAAATCTGGCTGTATCAAACAATGGAAAAAATACAGTGGGTAGGAAACAAAACCTCACTATCTAATTCTGCTTGTTATAGGCTTTATTATGCTGTCTTCTTAAATGTAACATGTCTAAGCTGCCACCAGGCAAGAACCCATTGTGAATAAGCTGTCAAGTTTAATTAGATAGTGTGGGCTTTTTTTCTTAAATGACCATTTACTTTAAAGAAGCTTAGTCCTAATAGGCAGAATTCAGCCAAAGTTAAATACTTTTTATCCACATTGACTTCAATGGGAGGATTACACATATGATTAAATCTCTCCAATCGAGATCAATGGGGCTTGTTTAAAAGAATGGTTCATGACTAATGTTGGCTGGAGTCTGCCTGAAGCTTGTTAAAACAAGATTAGCACATCCAATTGGATAAAGAAGTCTTAATATCTCTTGGAGTAATTAAAAACCATGTAAAATAGCTGCATCTCTCCAGATTTAAATAGAATATTTATATTTCATTGCTATCTGGCAGCCAAGTCTTATAAAGTGATTTTTCTGCTAATCCTATAGAACTGGCTATCAAGCCATTGAATCCTGAAACAATCTAGGTTTCCTCCTGCCTTCCTTATTAATAAGCCCTAGTTCAGAAAAGAGGTGTCCTCAAGATGATCAAGAGAGGCTGCAGAAGTTTGCTTTTGTCAGCCTGTTCCTCTTCTCTTGTAGCTAAATCAACTGAGTGAAGATGATTTCTGCATTTTGAATTTAGGTTTCATAATCCAGGGAGACTCCTGCCAACCTAGCAGTTCGAAAACATGCAAATGTGAGTAGATCAATAGGTACCGCTCTGGTGGGAAGGTAACGGCGCTCCATGCAGTCATGCTGGTCACATGACCTTGGAGGTGTCTATGGACAACGCTGGCTCTTCAGCTTAGAAATGGGGATGAGCACCAAACCCCCAGAGTCGGTCACGACTGGACTTAACGTCAGGGGAAACCTTTACCTTAACCCAGGGAGAAAGTGGAAGGAGAAAGAAACAGACGTTTTAAAATCAGCTGAAAAGGTGGAATAAGAAGAGGAGTAGTGAGGGATGTTTTCCCAGTAGTGTTATAGAATGGCTGCCAGACTGGAAATGACTCACCTTGTATCTACTACTGGCTGTCTCCTGTGAGATTTATTGACTTCTGGTGAGTGCTATGAGGTTGTTGTTGTTTTTTTGCTTTCATTTGACTTTACCCCAATTTGGACTGAGGGTGATTCTACACAGACACTACAATTCAGTTTGGAAGTGGATTAAAGTAAACAGATTTCGCCCCGGTGGCGAAGTGCGTTAAAGCACTAAGCTGGAGACTGAAAGGTCCCAGGTTCAAACCCTGGGAGCGGCGGGAGCGGCCACTGTTAGCTCCAGCTCCTGCCAACCTAGCAGTTCGAAAACATGCCAATGTGAGTAGATCAATAGGTACCGCTCCGGCGGGAAGGTAACGGCACTCCATGCAGTCATGCCGGCCACATGACCTTGGAGGTGTCTACGGAGAACGCCGGCTCTTCGGCTTAGAAATGGAGATGAGCTCCAACCCCCAGAGTAAGACATGACTGGACTTAACGTCAGGGGAAGCCTTTACCTTTACCTTTTTACTTACAACACCCACAGAACCAGTTTGAGGCTGGGATGGAGGTCACAACATCTGCTGATTGCAGATCGGAACCAAACCGAAGAACTAAAGTATCTGCAGCTAGATAGCTACCAGAAAATATGCTTTCCCCCCCCTTAACCAGCCCACTGAGATGTACTGATGCCTATATCCATGTCCGGGATCACCCCAGTTTCAAGCCCTGCATGGGATATGCTCTGATCGATTGTAGCACATTGGCTTAGTTCAGAGTTTCTGGTGAGCTTTTTTAATGTTTATTATTTGACTTAACATGTGCAGCAACACACATTGGAGGCATACAGTTTGTGGACACCTCTCTCCTGAGCTGGCTTCAAACTTCATTATAGTGTGTGTAGAACTACCCAAAGTCATGGGATATTTCAGGGCTTGCTGGAAACTCTGGAGTATGTCAGGACTGCATGACAGTCTGGACAGCAGGACTGGGTACAGTTTGACCCAATCCTCTTTCCAGATGAATGCTGCAGCATTGTTTTTTCTCTGCACTGAATAGAGCAGGGAAATGGAATGTCTCCTCCCATTTCACCACCATTGTTCCCAAATAGCCACAAAGCTTCTTCGGAGCTTCTGGATAGGTGCCTCTGCTCTCTCCTTTTTTTGTTGGTAGTTTCAGCTACCTATTTTGATAAATAACCCCTTTTCAAAACAGGAAGCCTTGAACCGAATTCACAACCAAAACTAGACCAGGTGTTATGGCATATACATTGCACTTATTTTTGTTTCCTTCAAAAAATAAATTGTACCTACTGTAATCTAGCCTTTATCCAACATGATGTGTGTATCAATTTCCTTTGGAAAAAAGAAGTTGGTAAACTCCTGCATCATTCCTTTCAATCATATAATTTGTATAATTTTCTGAACACAGGAGCCCTGCAGCAAAGCCTTCAATGAATTATTTAAAAGTGCTGAGAATTGCTTTATCCATGTAAAGAGCTAAATAAGGACCATATAATTCTGAGTTATTAACATATAAATGCAAAGGGGAAAGTGTTCACGTATAGGTATTTTAGAGAGAATAATTGTTTCCTCACTTTAACAAGGTCAAATAAAATAGAAAGAAATAAACTTTAGATCCACTTCAGTTCACACTGTTATGCATTTGTCAATACTCCTGTAAATAAAATTGCTGCGGGTATTAGGAAGCAGAAAACAATAGCCAGTGAAAAGTGTGTTTCGATGAAGCCTGAAAGCAATAAACAATCATTTACTCAGACTCCAACATGAAGATCAGATATAGCCACATTATACCTTAGGGTAACATTTTAAAGTTATATGCCATTCACACATCAAATATGTATAGTGGTGACATATTTTAAAACAATGTAGACAAAGTGGAAAAAGTTAGAAGATGGCTTTGGGGAAAAATATAGAGAAAGAAGGTTTGGCGACCTCCATTCTTAGACTTAGGACTGCCATTTTTAGGATGGTTAAATGTGTCCATGTTGCTTTTTATAGCATTTCCATTTTTTTCTAAGCACTGTTTTGCACCATCCCATTTCTCTGTCAATCTGTGAATAGTTTTGAACCCATATGTTTTTTTGTAAACACAAAGACATGTATGATTTTGTTCACATTTTCTCTTAACATGGCTTATGCACTTTCTTCTTATATATGACATTTTCCCTAATGTACACATTTTGTATACAATTTTCTTAATGTATGTATTTTTGCAAGTCCTTTCCACTAATATATGTCCCCATATAGCTATTTTTCTTGCATTATGTATTTTTGTGCCGTTTCCTCTAAGGTCAGCAATGTTGGAATTTTTTTAGCAGAGAATTACCTCCCAAAATTTAGAGAAGAGTGAAACCAGAAAATAATTGCATCTTGTTTTGATTATTAATCTAAGATGTATATTATATCAGACTTTATTAAAATGTGAACCAAACAAAATTTTCCATATGAAAGAAAATGCCTATGAAAGTCTTAGAGAACCGGCCTTTTAAAATACCCCCCTTCCACACAAAAAAGGCAGAAAGACTGAGAAAATAAATAAGGAAGGTGTGATTTCTGACTAGAAATATTTAAGAAAATGTTTCCAATAGGGTGGTTGGTTTCAAAGTAGTTTCCTCCCTGGTCCTGTTCTTCCAGATTAATGAAATTAAGACATGAAATGAAATGTTGGTTTAAACATTGCAGGGGGAAAGTGTAAGGGCATTTTAAGGGCCATAGGATAATCAGACATGAATTGCTGTGGTGTCACTGCAATTAGCATTACCTCTACAAATGAAAAAGATAAGTTAGAATTAATTAAATTAAGCTTCCTGAGATATAGGATGTTCAAATAAATATAACCAAATATAGACATTAGTGATTTACTGCTTTCAGAAAATGAAATTCTACATTTTAACCATACTCCTACCAGGTACTATTTAGAAGAGATTGCAATTCGCATATAATTGTACATTACAGGTATTACATTACAGGTATTTCATTGGGCTGTGGCGCAGGCGGGAGAGCAAGCCAGCTGCAACCAGCTGCAATGAATCACTCTGACCAGGAGGTCATGAGTTTGAGGCCCACTCGGAGCCTATGTTTGTCTTGTCTTTGTTCTATGTTAAAAGGCATTGAATGTTTGCCTATATGTGTAATGTGATCCGCCCTGAGTCCCCTTCGGGGTGAGAAGGGCAGAATATAAATGCTGTAAATAAATAAATAAATAAATAGGTTATCAGAAAATATAGCCTTCAACACTATTGAAGAATTTCCTTATTGGCCGTCGTATAAAAATAGACTGTCTGGAAGGAAACAAAAGAGAGGGGGATACAATGCAAAACCCAAAAATAAAAATAAAGTCAAAAGAGACCTCCAAGACTACCAAATCTAATTTGTCATAATGTGGCCAGTAGCATTGAATTTTAGCACTTAGATAACTGTTTCCATTAGATATACTACTTATGGAAAGCAACATTCACATGGGTCATCAAGTTGAAATGAGGAAGGAGAGTTTTTGATATCCTCTTCTTTGGAAAAGGTGACGGTCCTAATTCATAAGAAGCATGATAGCAGAAATAGGACATGTGACTGTCTTTCTGATTCATGGTCAAGTATCAAGCGTGGATGGCAGAGCAACATAGTGGCAGAAGTCTACTGAAATGCGGAATTTCAGTGTCTAGTGGAACACAGTAAAGGAGTTGTAGCAACCATAATAAAACAATATATCCCATTTCACATTATTCAGATTTCTGTGACAAATCTAGGAAATATGTAATGGAAACTGTAACTCAATCATTTAATCTGAGGTGGGGTCCATTAAGGAGGAATACAAATCTAAACAAATGTTCCCATTTACATCTAGAATGTGAAATCTGTCTAGTCTCAAAGCACTGGGTTTCTTTGAAAGGCAACAAATACCACTTACCTATCTAAATTGAATTTGTTCAATTACTATTATATTTCAGCGCATTTGCATTTATGAAGTAAAAAAAATAGTCTGGAAAGACTGGATAAACACATTTGTGTAGTTTATTAAAAAGTAAGTATTTATGCCTGGCTCTAAAACATTCAAAGACAAATGACCACAAAATATGTGAAATCCCCTCCCTTCCCCCTTCTCTCTTCTTTCTCACATAGATGTGTAGACTTTGAATTTTCTATGTAGGAGAAATCAAAGGCCAGAACAAACAGTGTTTTGATATGCCTTTGAAGATGCTAAGGGCTTCTAATAGAGAAAAGGGAGGCTTATAGGCAGCAAGAAGGCAATGATGGACATGAGACGCAACACAAGGAAAGTTTACCGTTTAAATGAGTAAGTACTAAGAAGCTCCAAAAGACTGTTTCATGGTAAAGTATTTTAGGTGTGTTGGATCTCAGTTCCATTTTGAGTGTTCAGTATCCCTCCTTTAAATCAATGATATCTTAGGACTAAAAAGGAATGTTACCCTTAGGAAATTTTGAATGTTTAGTTTATTGAGAATAATAATTTTTAAGCCTTTTGCTTGAGACTTCTTTTTGCTCTCCTTGGGCAAAAGTTTTCTCCATGAAAAGCTTTGCTTATGAATCTCAGAAATTAACAGCCATTTTCAGCAATGCTTTCTAATGTCACACCTTGGAACTATTCAGTTATTTTGTTATTTTTTTGTATAGAAACACATAGGAAATATAAAGAAAAAACGGGAAAACATTTTGGGTGTCAAAGACTCCATGAAAATGCACTAGTTGTTTTTTGACACTTGTTTACTTGACACTTTATGCTTCCATTTGGTATAAATTGAAAATCCAGTTTAAATAGATAATGAAGCTCATTTGGGTCATAAGTAAAGGTAAAGGTTTCCCTGACGTTAAGTCCAGTCATGTCCAACTCTGTAGGTTGGTGCTCATCTCCATTTCTAAGCCGAAGAGCTGGCATTGTCCGTAGACACCTCCAAGGTCATGTGGCCGGCATGACTGCATGGAGCGCCGTTACCTTCCCGTCAGAGCGGTACCTATTGATCTACTCACATTTACATGTTTTCGAACTGCTAGGTTGGCAGAAATTTGGGTCATAGACCAGCATAAATAAAGAAAAATAACCAACTAAGATTCTGCTTATATCACTTTTTGCCCTCTTCTCTGCCCACTACCCTTCTCAAGAAAAATGAAATATTTGGGAAGGATGTAAAGGACGAAGGGGCTTCAGTTGTGATTAAAGATCAGATGCCAGTTTAGGATAAAGCACAAAAATATTTTTATGTTATATTTGTTACATGAATGTTATGTAGACATTTGTTAGAGGATTATGTAAGGGGCATAGAACTGAAGTCAAAAGTATCACCCAGAGCCAAAGAAAGTTATAGGACATATAAACAAGAATAGGTACAGTCATAGAGTTGGAAAAGAAGCATCAGAATATGCCAAGAAGCATCAGAATATGACCAAAGTGGCAAAGATTATTGGTGAGAAAGAACAAAGAACTATGAGTGGTTACAACAATTTGCCTTTGCTTAACCCTACTGAGCAAAAACAGGAATTCTATGCCACCACCGGTCTCACTGGTGGAAGCAGTTTGATCCATAGATCCACCATCTCCAGAATCATGTATTGCTTGGCCCTGATTATAGGTTTGAGAATTTCACATGGCCAACTGAACTGAATATTATTTTTTCTGGTCATTTTTTCTCTCTCATCATTCAAGATGGCCATGCCATAAATGGCAGAAAATACTTGTGGCAGGGTTGCGGGGCTGGGTATGAAGTTAAAGTCTGTCCATCTTATTTAAATTACAAAGGAGAGGCAAGTTTGTTGTCTATCTTGATAACTCATATGGATCTCATCTCAGTGATCTTTTAGAGTGGAGACATTCATTAAGCATTTATCCTGCTGTCCAGCACCCAGTAACATCTCAAGTCATAATGCAAGGTGTCAAAGTTATTGTGAATTTCCTCTGCAGCATATCTCACCTTTTGACAATGTCTGAGAATGATAGAAATGCTTTAACCACCATCTTTTTATATGTTTTCTGCAGATTTTAAGGAATATTCAGATCTTCTCAGACTAGAATGCTAAATATTTTGTATGCTTATAGTTGTATTTATTTATCATGTAACATGTGAAAGAGGACACAACTGGGTAGCATGGTGTCTATTTTCCCCACCCCTTAATTTTCTTATACAATGTTTATATGCATAATCTTACCATTGACATTGAGATTTGTACACTTTCAAATACATTTGAGTTAGGGTTTATTTCATTCTAGCACATGAGAAGGAGCAAATGTTTTGTCACTTTCAGTTGAGGTTTCAAGATTCTCTTTTTGCATTTTTTCAATGGAATTTTGATACTTTAAAAAACCCAAAACATTACAAAGGTTTTATTGCTCAAAATCTTAAAGGGATGTGCTTACAAGATATGCCATCCTGTTGGTACCTTACATAAACATAGGTTTCCTTTTAGAAATGGTTGTACAAATTTTCCCATGTGGAATAGCTGTATCCACATTGCAAAAGAATAGTTGAGCAAGAAAGGCCATAGAACATGCTGTGTAGATGTTCAGGCAAATGTAGTTGTGCACTTAGATCCACATCCAGCTGTGCACTCAATTCAGCATAAACTTTGTGTGTGAGCACAATCAATGTGTAACTCCCCATATATGGATTTAAAAAATAGAAATCTGAAGTGGCTTCTCTGCCACAATAAAAGCATAAAAACTGCACCATTATAGTAGTTCTCTCCAACATTAACTTGTCCTATGGAAAGCTGGAGTTGGCTTTTTTTTTCATGTCAGGAGCAACCTGAGTTGCTTCTGGAGTGAGAGAATTGGCTGTCTGCAAGGACGTTGCCCAGGGGACGCCCGGATGTTTTGATGTTTTACCATCCTTGTGGGAGGCTTCCCCACATGGAGCTGGAGCTGATAGAGGGAGCTCATCCTCACTCTCCCCAGGTGGGATTTAAACCTGGCAGCCTTCAGATCAGCAACCCAACCTTCAAGTCACAAGGCTTTTATCTACTGGAGTTGGTGAATTCTCTGTGATTTTTTTTTTTTTTTTTTAGTGTTTGAGATCAGGAAAATGGAACTATGATTCCCAGGGTTCTTTAGGATGGAAATACAACATTTAAAATGTTATTGAACTACTGTAACTATGTAGTGTGGATACAATCTGTGTCTTTCTGACAAAAAGTTTTTTTTTCCAAATTACATTTCTTTACAAAAAGCATAGGTTTTCATAAAATACATTTTTATCATTCCTCCTCCTCTTGATATTGAAAAAGTGCTAGTTGGTTTGCTTTTACACAGAAATGAAAAAAGTGGTTCACCAGTTTTATCTTCAAGGGAATAGAAATATTTGTGAATATTTAGACCTATTTTTTCATGTCAGGGGCGACTTGAGAAACTACAAGTCGCTTCTGGAGTGAGAGAATTGGCTGTCTGCAAGGACATTGCCCAGGGGACGCCCGGATGTTTTGATGTTTTTACCATCCTTGTGGGAGGCTTCTCTCATGTCCCCGCATGGAGCTGGAGCTGATAGAGGGAGCTCTCCCCAAGTGTGATTCGAACCTGGCAGCCTTCAGGTCAGCAGCCCAACCTTCAAGTCACAAGGCTTTAACCCGCTACTCCACCAGGGGCTCCTATTAGACCTATAATGTGATCCAATCCAAATAACTGTTTGCTTTAAATACCACAAACATCCCCATTATCCTATGAATGCTCTTGAAAATTTTGTATTTTCAAAACCATGTAGATGTAACATCTCTCATCACCGTCAGAGATGGGAAAAGAAAATGGATATATGGGAAGCAGAGCAGGAGTTTTGAAACCTGCTAGAGATGGGATGCTACCTCAGGCAGTAAATATCCCGGTCATAACCAGATTGCAGACTGCAATCACTTGGTGTAGGGAAAAGTGAATGGGACTTTTCTTTGCTGTTCTTTGTCACTGTGGCAACTGACCATGAAGCTCAGAAAGCTTCTGACCATTGCCACATGCCTTTTTCTAGCCTGTGTAGAAAAGGAAAGGTGTGCACCAACCATCAGGCACTCTCTGATGCTCAGAGGCTGGCTTCCATGGTGACAAGTGACAATCCAGATAAAGGTGAGTATTTAGCAAGGCTGAACCAGACATATCCTAACTGGACAGTCTGGACTCTGCTCCTGCCATGGCTGTAGTTCAAGGCTGGGGCATGTAGGTGGTTCTGGTGAATCTGTGGCCTGTTAAAGCTGCAATGCTCTGGTCTGGCCCTGGATTTAGGTGCCTGTGTAGATGGGCCCTAAGATAGATCATCCATAATAAATATAACACATGATGCCATGACTTTTTCTGTACAACACTCTAGAGAGCCACTAATGGCCATAGCTAGTACTGGGATAGATGCGTATGAAGTCTGGCATGAGGTGACTTTCTAGCCTAGCCCTGTGCCCCGCACTGTCCTAGCTCCCCCCCCCCCCATCATATGAGGGGAAGCCTCAGGAAGCCATCCAACCCATCTTTCCCTAAGGAAAGACGGGAAGTCTCCTGTCACATGCCATCGGCTTTTTCGGCGATAGCGGGTGGTGGGGCACTTTCTCAATTGAGCTGCCCTTGAAGTACTTTTCCGATATATGATGGGAGCCGGCAGGCTCCATGGTGAAACTGCAAAAAACCCAGTTTCCACCACTGATTTTTAGCTTGTGTGAAGAGATCCATGGTGAAGAGACATGTACCCTGTTTCCCTGAAAATAAGACATCCCCAGAAAATAAGACCTAGTAGAGGTTTTGCTGAATTGCTAAATATAAGGCCTCCCCCAAAAGTAAGGCCTAGTAAAGTTTTTGTTTGGAAGCATGCAGGATCGGTAAATGTACATACCATAGATTGTTGTACATGGAAAATAATAATAATAATAATAATAATAATAATAATAATAATAATAATAATAATGATGATGATGATATAATAATAATAATTTTATTCTTGTATCCCATCTCCATCTCCCAGAAGGGACTCAGGGCACAAGCCCAACAACACAGGAACAAGCCCAACAACAACATAAATTTACATATGAACAGAAATTAAAAACAGTAATTTAAAAACAGTATAGCAATAAAATATAATATAGAAATTCTTGAAAGGATTCACAGTTTGGTTACGCTGGTTTGTGATGACAACTACTGTATAGTAGATAATAAATTTTCATTTTTAAAAAAATTCAACCATAAATGTGAATTCTTCTTTGTGGAAAAATAATACATCCCCTGAAAATAAGACCTAGCGCATCTTTGGGAGCAAAAATTAATATAAGACACTGTCTTATTTTCGGAAAAACAGGGTAGGAGCCCTGAGAGATATCTGCACTAGTGACTTCCTATTGAGCTTTAGGAATGTTATATTGTCTGCAAATTCTATCAGGTAGAAAACCTTTACATTCTTCAAAGCTTTAATAATGCTAGAGAGAAATGGCATTCCTTGCTGTGTACCTTTGTGTTTAAACACAAGATAAAAACAGATTAAGTCATTATATTACAGCAGAATCACAACAAATTAACATTCAAAACTTTCCTTCCCACAGGTAAAACTGTAATTTTGTGTGCAATTTGTTTTGGTTTCCCACTGACTCCAATCCCAATGATGAAGAATGAAGGAGCTATATAGAAGTAACCTCAGGCGTCCAGTCTTGAGTTTAGACAGCCAATACATAAAAGATACTTTAGCAAGTTCATAAATCTTGGCAGAAACCCAAAACTAACATAAGTAGCAACATTCAAGGCAGAAAAAACAATCTCAAATGTTATGCCAGATCAAGGAATTACATTTTGCTTGTGGTAAATAATGGGATGTTTGCTTATACTGCATACTGAGACTCTTGTACTCTGTGCTAAAATTAGTGATGATAGACAAGCATATCTTGCTTACAACCTGACCTTCATTCTTTTTAAAACCATTGCGAAGACCTGAATAATGTGCCTATGGGAGGATAAATACAGTGAACATATTCATAAAACATGAGTAAATGCAGGTGGGTGTTCTTCAGAATCACTTAAGGTTAACTTCAGACGTACCAAAGGTTTGTAGACTCAGAAAGAAAGTCAGACGGAAGATTGGATATGAGAGTTTTGTGTGTGTGTGTGTATCTGTTGTAGCACCAAACATTCACAATGATTTGGATATTGGTAATTATTAGGCCTGTGCAATCAATAAAAAAGTTTCAATACTCATTACTAAAATGAGGGGGGGATGGCTGCAAATAATTTCTAAAGTGTTTCTAAAATATCATTAGGGGTTCGTATTGTAACTATGACAATATAACAATTTTTTGTTACTTTTTAAAGTAATTGTGCAAGTGGGGAAGCTTCTGGGACTCCTTTCTCCCTCATTTTTAGAGCTATCTGAATAAAACTTGCCATAATGGTAGAAAACATATACAGTAAGTCTCACTTATCCAAGCTAAACGGGCTGACAGAAACTTGGATAAGCGAATATCTTGGATAATAAGGAGGGATTAATGAAAAGCCTATTAAACATCAAATTAGGTTATGATTTTACAAATTAAGCACCAAAAACTTCATGTTATACAACAAATTTGACAGAAAAAGTAGTTCAATACACAGTAATGTTATGTTGTAATTACTGCATTTACGAATTTAGCACCAAAATATCACGATATATTGAAAATGTTGTCTACAAAAATGGCTTGGATAATCCAGAAGCTTGGATAAGCAAAGATTGGATAAATGAGACTCTATTGTACCACCATTACCCCTCCCCAAGTTTCAGAATGTTTCACACAACCACTGATTTTTATGAATTTAAAAAAGTTTTTATTAACATTTTTTTAAAAAAAAACCTTATAAGATCTATATGCTTGAATTTTCAATGATACCAGGGCATTGTTCCCCCCCAAGTTTCAGAAAGATTCACACAACCACTGATTTTTATGGAATTTTAATCAACATAAACTTAACAGTACTATTTCATTGGAAGACCCCTGGGGTCATCCTGTATCACCCTCTTCTGCCAGGCAGGAAAAGCAAAGTCAAAACACCCTCAAGAGATGCCCATCCAGCTTCTGAAATAATAATCATTGGAAGCCTACTAGGTAAACTTTGGAGTTACTGCCTCTCAGTTTTGCCTACCTCACAAGGTTGATACAACTCCCAATAATCCCCTTTTATCTTGAAATTCCTTTAGAGAATGACCACAGATTTTCCCCCACCAAAACTTTCAGGGAGAAGGAGGAAGCACAAGGCGATAAGCAGAATTCTGGGAAATGTAGTTTGGGAAGGCGAGGACCCCCTGTGGAAGAGAATTCAAAAGATACGACAAACGATGCACAAAATTTTGCACAGCCCTAGTAATTATTATTTTTCTGCAAATAGTGAGCAACAATGTGTTCCACCCGAGCCCCTCCCCCACACATACACATAGCAGCTAGCAGAGAAATGAAGCTGTCTTAAACTTCTTTGATAAATTGTATTATATGTCATAGTGAATCACTCTGATAATATAAGCCTCAATTTTGAGGAGTGAGAGGGGGGTCATCAAACCATAAAATCTAGAACAAACAAATTTAGACAAGTTCCAGACCAAACATTGCAGAAAAAAAATAAAGTGTGGCTAAAACCAATTCGCAGCCATCAATTTATAGAGGTACTGACTATAGGCACGCTACCATTGAACATATATGTGTGTGTTTCAATGAAATCTTATATAACCATGTCATAAACAGACAGTTGAATACAAAACTAGGAGTACCATACTGTCCTTATATAAATCTATAGTGTGACCACATATGGAGCAGTCTGTACAAATCTATTGTTTGACCACATATGGAGCAGTTTTAATAAAACACAGGTACAGTAGAGTCTCACTTATCCAACATAAACGGGCCGGCAGAACGTTGGATAAGCAAATATGTTGGATAATAAGGAGGGATTAAGGAAAAGCCTATTACACATCAAATTAGGTTATGATTTTACAAATTAAGCACCAAAACATCATGTTACACAACAAATTTGACAGAAAATGTAGTTCAATACACAATAATGCTATGTAGTAATTACTGTATTTATGAATTTAGCACCAAAATATCACAATGTATTGAAAACATTGACTACAAAAATGCGTTGGATAATCCAGAACGTTGGATAAGCGGGTGTTGGATAAGTGAGACTCTACTGTACACACAAAAATACATGATTTACATCTAGAAACAGAGTATAAAGGCTCAAACAAAATAATCTGGGGACTATTTCCCTATGAGGAAAGGTTACTTCTAGGTCTGTACAGCTTATTAAAAAGGCAATTAAAGTGAGTGTGATAGGGTGGAGAAAGTGGATAGGGAAAAACTTTTCTACCTTATTCATAATAATACCACCTAGACTTATCCACTGAAGCTGAATTGTGGAAGATTTGGTAAGGATAAAAAGAACTTTTTACACAGCACATAATGGAACTGTAGAATTTGCTGTCATAGTAAGGACTCCCAGCTCAGAAGGCTCTAAAAAAGGAAGGAGAAAGTATTGTAGGTAGGCTACCACTGAGGGTGACTAGTATCAGAAAAAACTATCTTGGTATTTCAGGGTAAACTACATGGAGTGTGAAGTTATATTTTCACCCCTCCTGCTGGTTCCCCATAGGCAATTGAACAAAATGGTAGATCTGATAGCCTTTGACCTAACCAACATTGCTAGATTTTTTTCGCCTGTTAAACTGTTCTCAACAATTTTGTTCTCCAAATATTTTCTCAACACATCTCCAAGTTTCTCACAAGAGGGAAGATGGACTTTTGAATGTTGGCACCTACAGTGGCACTGTAGCACTAGATTATCAATTAAAGGATATTATCAAGATCTCAATTTCCCATCTTCAGCACAAACATCATTAGATGACCTTGAGCCAATAACTTCATATCGTACATTCAGATAATCTCTGTAGCGAGTTTTGTCCTGCTGCTCCTCCAGGTAAAGAATAATATTTAATCCAGGATACTTCTGCTAAGCTAGCAGTTCGAAAACATGCAAATGTGAGTAGATCAATGGGTACCTCTATGGTGGGAAGGTAACGGCGCGCCATGCAGTCATGCCGGCCACATGACCTAGGAGGTGTCTATGAACAACGCTGGCTATTCAGCTTAGAAATGGAGATGAGCACCAACCCGCAGATTCGGACACAACTAGACTTAATGTCAGGGGAAACCTTTACCTTTTTACTGATCGCATGTATCTGGATCTTATAACATGTAAATGTCAATGCGACCTCTTTATCTAAGTATGCCTAGCATAACTCCTATAGCTTTTATGGGTCATGATCCCTTTTGTTCTGAAAAAGCTACTACAGGACATTCTCATTGAGATTTGTGTACACATGTGTATGAATGAGGCCATTTGGGGAAGGAGGGGAATAAGAGAACATGAAAAAAGAAAATAGACTGAGGGTAGCTCAGGGAAATTGTGTGAACTCAAAACATCAGCTAAATAGGACAGTGGCGGATAGAATGTAACAAATAATCTCAGTACAGCAGTCATCTATAATATATAATAATAATAATAATAAAACTTTATTTATACCCCGCCACCATCTCCCCAACGGTAACTCGGGGCGGCTAACATGGGGCCACGCCCAGAGCAATACAATATAATAACATACAAAACAACATATCATAACACAATTAAAAGCAATACAATAGATGATAATAGACATTACATCAAGAAATCCAAAAAAAAAAAAAACAGTAGTAGCAGTATTGGAAGATTAAAGCCTACAAGTACTTCACATTCCAAGATTGATCTTGGAAGCTTTGCATGGTCAGCCCTGATTAGTACTTGAATGGGAAACTGCCAACAATAACCAGATTCTGTAGGCAATATTGCAGAGGCGGGAACTGTCAAAAACACCTCTGAGTAATCCTTTATGGAAATACCATGGAATTAATGGGGTATCCATACATTGGCAAATGATTTGACAATTCATTTTTTGCTAAGAACTTTCCCCGAATTGCATGTTTCTTCTGAAGCAGAATGAAAGAGTTTGAGATTTTAAAATATTTTCCAGTATAAAAAGGTAAAGGTTTTCCCCTGACGTTAAGTCCAGTCATGTCTGACTCTG
This sequence comes from Anolis carolinensis, assembly GCF_035594765.1. NCBI lineage: Eukaryota > Metazoa > Chordata > Lepidosauria > Squamata > Anolidae > Anolis > Anolis carolinensis. Next base: position 221,758,421 of record NC_085841.1, read on the forward strand.
GGGGTTGGTGGTCATCTCCATTTCTAAGCCAAAGAGCCGGTGTTGTCCGTAGACACCTCCAAGGTCATGTGGCCAGCATGACTGCATGGAGTGCCGTTACCTTCCCGCCGAAGCGGTACCTATTGATCTACTCACATTGGCATGTTTTCAAACTGTTAGGTTAACAGAAGCTGGAGCTAACAGCGAGCGCTCCCGCCGCTCCCGGGGTTTGAACCTGGGACCTTTTGGTCTGCAAGTTCAGCAGCTCAGTGCTTTAACACACTGTGCCACCAGGGGCCCCTGTAAAAATGCTTTGAAACCATGCTGTGGTGGTGCACACATTTCAAAATAATCCTTAAATATAGGAATTTTGCTCAATTGGTTTCCATCAGTTTTTCACATAAAAATAAAGTCTATGGCTGAGATGGGATTGCTTAACTGGAGCTAACAGCGTCCGCTCCCGCCGCTCCAGGGGTTTGAACCTGGGGCCTTTCGGTCTGCAAGTTCAGCAGCTCAGTGCTTTAACTCACTTCGCCACCGGGGTTCCTTATTTTCCAATGTGAGATAAAGCAAAATTGACAAAATTAATCCATCTCACATACCCATATTTACTTGAGCCCAATGCTCACCTTTTTGACTAAATTATGTCTCCAAAATTAGGGTGCACATTAGATTTGATGGAGCATTAGAATTACAGGTTTGTAAAAGGTGGGGCCAGCTCATTGCATGCCATAGTGCCGGAGGGGCATCACTCTTTTAGGCATCGCTGCCGCTGCTATTTCACATGTGGATCCCAGGCTGGGTGAACAAAGAAGTAAGCTGTGATATTTCTCCTTCACAAGGATAATAATAATAATAATAATAATAACTTTATTCTTATACCCTGCCCCATCTCCTTGAAGGGACTCGGGGTGGCTTACATGGGGCCTTGCCCAGACACAGCAATATAGAAGCAAAAACAAAACAATAAAACAAATTACACAACAATAAAACATCAGCATTGATAAAAAACAGTCATAAAAGGTCACCATACAAAATAAAACGTTAAAACAGGAAATGAATTCTCAGATCTGGGCCAAAGTGTGAAATGTGTCAAAGTCAGGGAGAGGTAGTTTACACAGCTGACATAGTCAATAAAGTGCTAAGAATAATACTGAGAAGGCGAATCAGTGGGTCTATTGTTACGTAGGCAGACAACTCGAGCCTACAAGGATCAATCATCAAAGGCCTTTTGGAAGAGCCAGGTTTTCAGGCTCTTCCGGAAGGAGAAGAGGGTGGGGGCCTGCCTGATATCCCTGGGGAGCGAGTTCCAAAGCCGGGGGGCCACAAAGGAGAAGGCCCTCTCCCTCGTCCCCACCAACCGCGACTGCGAAGGTGGTGGAAGCTAGAGGAGGGCCTCCCCCTCCTCTCGCTTCCATTTGTGGGCCGGGCTGTGGCGCAGGCTGTTGAGCAGCTGCAATAAATCACTCTGACCATGAGGTCGAGTTCGAGGCCAGCCCCTGCTCGTTGCTGACCTAGCAATCCGAAAGATAGTTGCATCTATCAAGTAGGAAATAAGGTACCACATATAAAAGTGGGGAGGCAAGTTTAACTAATTTACGACCTGGAATGAGGAAGTGCCGTCAGAGTGGATGATGAAGCAGCTGCTCCCCCCTGTGGCCAGAATTAAACATCCCCTCAGAAGAAGGTTAAATTGCCTCTGTGTCTGTCTGTCTCGGTCTTTGTTTGATGTGTTTATGGGCATTGAATGTTTGCCCTATGTGTGTATAATGTGATCCGCCCTGAATCCCCTTCGGGGTGAGAAGGGTGGAATATAAATACTGTAAATAAATAAATAAATCTCACCAAAGTCTGAGCCCAGTACAAAAAGGAGGAGAAGGTGGCCAATGGAGGAAGACAAACAGGCTCCAGAGGGTTAGAGGCTGTGTAGATAGGCAGACAGCTGGAGGATGACTTCTCATTGCCTGTTGACCATTCCTGCTTTCCGGACATGACATTGCTGATGCCGTTAGGCCAGGCGTCAGGAAATCATGTAGCAGAATGGCTGACAGGAAAGGGGAAGCCATGCTCCTTCGTTTGCCCCTCTGCCAAACATTGCCTGATGTAGCCTTGCCTACATCCTTGGGCCTGTTATCTTCTTGCCATTTTCAGGCCTACTTTCTTTCATTCACTACCCCTGGTTCTGACTGTGGCAAAGGGAAGGTAAGGATCTATTTCACTTTCTCTGGCTTGTATTCTCATTACATGGGTTGCAGTCTCCATCATTAGAAATAGAATACAGTTCATGAAAAATTATACTAGCAATGTATGATACCTTTTATATCTCTGTAAATTAAATCCTTTTGATCATGATATCTAAGAGAGCTATTGCTTACAAAACACATCCTTTGAGGAGCAAACAATGTGAAATGTTGCCAAACATTTGATGCTGAAAATGATGTTTTGCAATTATTTATTGAAAAAGAAATCCAAATGTTAACAGAAAACACTTCTTCCGCCATGAGTGGCATGAAGAAGTATCTGAGAACAGAATTCACTTTGGGGATGGGCAAAAAGAAGACAAAATCCACAACTGGATGAGAATGGCAACAGTGTGAAACAGTGAAAATTGCAAGAAAAATTAAAGATGTTCATGTAAGTCTGTGTGTGTATGACAGAGAAAGAGAGAAAGAAAGAGAAAATAATAAACGCACCACAAAGATCAGGAAAGACTAGCTCCCACCTTTAATAATCTCACACTTTTGGTTAGATTACCAGACATTGCAGGGCATCAGCTTTGCTTGGGGATATTTCTTTCTCTCTGAAGTGATTCCATGTATGAGATCCAGCATCTCCCATTCTCTGTGTCTGTTTTCACCCCTCACTGTCTGATGACTCTTATGCCTGCTATGCTGCCATGGGAACGTGCATGAGACAGTAGGCTTCCATTCCATTTATTCCCTTTCATCCTTTTTGAAAGAGAAGACGCAAATTTGTTCGATGAAGGTTGGCATAAAAATGTGTGCAATTTATAAATGTACACTCTTCTGATAATGATTTTTGAGCCAAGGAATACTAGCCATGATGGTTGTGTGCCAGAGAGAAAAGTACATATTTTGAACTTCCAAGTTCACTAATATATATATGTGTGTGTGCTTCCATGACTACAATTCTCTTGTACTTTCTGAGAACACCACAGAAATTGGAAGAAACTCAGCTAAGCAGATAAGTTCATAGAGCTGTGAAGTATTTCTGTTACTACATATTGAATAGAATGAAAATTGTTGATGAGGATCATTCCAACACTGATATAAAAATGTTGAACCTGGAGCATTACAAAGAAGAAGGTCAATATTATGACATCAACATCTGCTTTCATGGTGTATGATCCCAAAGAAATTGTTAATTCTCTTTTATTGAGAGGTTTGGATCCATTTCTGATCAGGCCAGTCAACACTATGAATTTGTGCATGGTGTATTAACTATAATTAATTTTGTAAAAAATTCTTTACATGGACCAAAGGTCTTCCCCTGCCTGAATTTCTATGAAAACATAGAAAAGGTATTCCCTTGACTGTGGAGATATAGAAATGGACATAAATGTGAGGATCAAACCTTACACAGAGTGGTGCAACTGTCTCAAATGACAAATACTAGGGGAAGCAACACATCTTGTGCCCTTTGATTGTCTTGGAGGAAAGAGTTGTGCATATTACAGCAGGAGGCATCATTCTCAAGATCAGACTTTCACGACATGTGGTCCTCCAGGTATTTGGGACTGCAACTCCCATAAGCTCTAACCAGCCTGTCCAATGGTCAGGAATTCTGAGAGCTGAATTCCTTAACATCTGCAGTGCCACAGGTTGTGGAGGCCTGTCCTAGATTATTCTCCCTATACATAGACATTTACAATATCACATTTTCCTCTTTGTCAACACAATTACTTGGGGTTTAGTTGCCTTGCTGCATCCTAAGGACCAGCTTAATTAACTTGTTCTCAGTTATTGATTTATTCTAGGAAGCATCCTAATAATAATAATAATAATAATAATAATAATAATAATAATAATAATAATAATTTTATTTTTGTACCCGTCACCATCTCCCCAGAGGGACTCAGGGCGGCTCACAGATATAAAACCAGCATACAGTGTTATCAAATATAAATATCAAATACAAAAACACACAAATAAATTTAAAAGGCATTAAAAAAATCACAATCATTTTAAAACACATGAAAAATACAGCAATAAAAACATAAAATGAGCTGGGCAAAGTGCACTGAGTGAAACTTATAAACAAGAAGGAAGTTAAGGTGCTACAAGGTCATGGGAAGAGCCTTAAACTGTGGTGAACTCTGAGGCTATGTCAAGGAGTTAACCTTAGTTAACTTAACCATAGTAACTGGTGGCTTCCATGCCAGTGAGGCAGTGAACTTACTTTAATTCTAGTCCCAATCTTAAAGACCTATTTTAGGGTTTGAGTTCAGTATCCTGGATAACTCATTTAAAGCTTTGACTAAAACCCAGATCCATTTCACCATCTCATTGACATGTGATCCCGGCTTTCTTTGTTTCTATGGAGCTCATCACACGATAGAAATTCAGCATCCGGAGACACTTCTTCCGCAGTGGACTCATGTAGCCCCACACCACCCATCATATAACGTAGCCTCACTTCTGGCAGGGCTCCAGGGGTCAATTGAGGCAGAATTGCTGTGCTGCCAACATGGGAGCCTTCCTGTGTTCCATTTGGAACAACAGGGCTACCACGGGGGGAAGCCACCTGGCAATTCTTCCCCATGTGTGATGGGAAAGCATCATCTTACCCCATTGCCCCCCCCTCCAATTCACCATGGAGGTTGGTAAATTGGAATGCTAGACTTCATAAATGTGGTGAGGTCCTACATTTCTTACTCAGAGAAGACAATCAAATCTAATGTTGTTTTGTCGCATACTAGTCCTGAGTAGAAGCCTTGATCTGTGGAAAATGAAGCTGCCATCTAGGATAGGTATCATCACACCTCTGTCTCATTGCTCATAGCTGTTGACTCTACTTTTTATCTCTTTATTACCACAGTTCAACATTTTGATGCAGCAATTTATTTCCAGACAGTAGTCATACCTCCTGTTTATGCACAGTGGTATGGAACCCCGGTGGCGGAGTGTGTTAAAGCACTGAGCTGCTGAACTTGCAGACCGAAAGGTCGCAGGTTCAAATCCCGGGAGCGGAGTGAGCGCCCGCTGTTGCTCCAGCTTCTGCCAACCTAGCAGTTCGAAAACATGCCAATGTAAGTAGATCAATAGGTACCGTTCCGGCGGGAAGGTAACGGTACTCCATGCAGTCATGCCAGCCACATGACCTTGGAGGTGTCTACGGACAACGCCGGCTCTTCAGCTTAGAAATGGAGATGAGCACCAACCCCCAGAGTCGGTCATAACTGGACTTAACGTCAGGGGAAACCTTTACCTTTACCTTTAATTTATTTCCAGACAGTAGTCATACCTCCTGTTTATGCACAGTGGTATGGCTGGATAGTAACCAATCTAGCAAATGAAAACATGTTTTACTAAAGACAAAATAGCAAGATGAGCCAAGCAATAAATATGCCTTACATTTCTTCCTTCATCTTTTACACTCTTTCACCTAACACCTCAAATTTCGTACATCTCATCTTCTACTTTCTAGATTTTCTGGTATAAAAGGAGGAGCTTCCTGTGCCCTGTCATCCTCATATTGACATGTTACATCTGAATAAAATGGAACCTGCATAGTACATTGAGCTTCCATGTATGGAGTCTTCATTCAGGAAGCCTTGAGTCATCATTTTCTAGAAAGGGCACAAAGAGATTGTTTCAGGCTGTAGTAATAGAAGTACAGGCACATCTTGTTGAAATATCCTTTTCTGCCATTTTACACATGCTCTGTCTGTTGTGTCTAGTGATGCAATGTAACCCCGTCTAACCCCATTTGACATTATGCTGACAAAAGTGTCATTCCATGCCAATTGCAAATGTGAACTATGCTACATTATGTAAATATTTCCTTGATCCCAGCATGGCTTCTAAACACAGCATGTTATTCCAATTCTTTCCTTCTATTTATACACCAAAAATAAAAAAGTAATAGTTTATGGCTCTTTCTTGGAGTAAAATGTTTGTAAACAACAACAAAAAACAAAGCATAACATTTTTTTCCATCATTTTGGCTATTATTAATTTATACCCACCTTTCTCCCATTAGTGGTGCTCAAGGGGGGTAAACAATATAGACTAAAGGTATGAATAGTAAAATACTTTATCATACTGTAACCTACTGGAGCATCATTTCTTAATCTTAATCTCATTTTTCATAGAATCATAGAATCGTAGAGTTGGAAGACACCTCACGGGACATCCAGTCCAACCCCCTGCAAGAAGTACAATATGAAATCAAAGAGATTTGATTAACTCCCTTAAGTTTGACCATCTAATTTTCACTGCCAGTCTGATAAAATAAATGAGCACAAGCAAACAGAAGGTTTCTGCAGTGGGAACTGACTATTTCTATTATCATAAGGTGATGATAAATCTGGGTTTCAGTCTGAAATTTAAAGGAATTAGTTAAGGTGTTCAGGCCCACCCCCAAAATGTTTTTTAGAATTTTAGATTGCTCATTAAAATCTCAGATTGGCACCTGAAGAAGATTTACCTCTCCCTTAGCATGGGATCCATCAACTGCCATTAATATTACAGAGAAAATTTATTTGGGTGTGCCACATCTTCTCAAGATAATTTATTATTATTATTATTATTATTATTATTATTATTATTATTATTATTATTATTATTATTATTATTATTGTATGACACAGAAAACAAGATAGACATGCTGGATTTCGTATCACAAAATCACAAGTCTAACACTTCCCAAGTGTCTAGGACTGTGTGATGTATTTTCGGATGATGCGTGCAGATCCTAGCAGGGTAGCCTTTTGCAGTTGGCAGATCGTAATTTTGTCAATGTCTATTGTTTCCAAATGCCGGCTGAGATCTTTTGGCACGGCACCCAATGTGCCCATCACCACCGGGACCACCTGCACTGGTTTCTGCCAGAGTCTTTGAAGTTCAATCTTGAGGTCCTGATAGCGGCTGAGTTTTTCCTGTTGTTTTTCATCTATGCGACTGTCACCTAGGATGGTGACATCAATGATCCAAACCTTTTTCTTTTCCACAACTGTGATGTCTGGTGTGTTGTGTTCCAGAACTTTGTCAGTCTGGATTCGGAAGTCCCACAGTATCTTTGCATGCTCATTTTCCAATACTTTTGCAGGTTTGTGATCCCACCAGTTCTTTGCTGCTGGGAGGTGGTACTTGAGGCATAAGTTCCAATGAATCATTTGGGCCACATGGTTGTGCCTCTGTTTGTAGTCTGTCTGTGCAATTTTCTTACAGCAGCTGAGGATATGATCAATGGTTTCATCGGTTTCCTTGCACAGTCTGCATTTTGGGTCAACACCTGATTTTTCGATCTTGGTATTATTATTATTTATTATTATTATTATTATTATTATTATTATTATTATTATTATTATTACAATATTTATATCCCGCCCTTCTCACCCAATAGGGGACTCAGGGCGGCTTACAAAAAACACATAAATAAAAGTTGTACAGTGTACTATAAATCAGTTTTAAAATTATTAACTTACATCAGTATTCATAAAACACATTATAAAATACAGATAGGCGTGTTCAGTTCAAAAGACTGGGTCTGTCGATTGAGTTCCAGCGTCGATTGAGTTCCAGCGTAATTTAAATAAGTTAAATAATTTGGCCACAAGTCTAAATATGCTTAATAAGAACTAAGAATACATACTGTTGCATGGTTAGTCCATTAATCAATTGAATCATGTGCACTTAGCAAATATTTGGAGATGGGATCACAGAGTCCCAGTATTATTTAGGGAAAAAAGGTGGTAGGAAAGGACCTGTTTGTGGATTTGACATAGCCATCTAGTTGGCTATGTGGAACAGATGGTTGAATTTTTTGGACTTGACTTTTGCACTGATGCGTTGGCCTATGTCGTCAATTGGTAGCCTTTGAGCTGACCTAAATCTGTTATCAGATCACTGAGACATCTTGTGGTATCATAGTTGGTAATTAACATGCCTTTTTCCTTCTCTCCTCAGGAACAATTTTTCCTACATGGTCAACACCAAGGGTATCTGTACACACAGGTCATCCTTGCTGGTTTACCATGGTCAAGTGAATCTTGGTTCCAATCGATCTGAATAGGATTGACTCCAATATAATATGTTTATAGGGGACGTGGCAACATTTGCAGAGAGATGTTTCTAAAATGTTGTGGCATCATTTCACCAAGGATTAGACAGTCTGTCATTACAGTGATTTTCTTTCCTGATATGCATGTGACAAGCTGGTGCAAAAATGCACACATACATACATGCACACACAATTATGTAGGTCCAGAACTAATGTTTACAATGAGCTATGTTAAGACTAACAGAAATGACAATAAAATACATTGTGCAGTTTTGACTTAGGTGACAAAAACTTTGATTTGTGGTGTATAGTATTTAATGGAGCAAGTCTGATGAATCTCCAGGAGGATCTGCAGCTGGATACATTGGATGTATCTGTGATGATTAATTTGTGTTATAGACATGAAGACCCATAAATAAATAATGCAGGGAATCTCATCTCCCCCACCTCACCTCCACATGCCTCCTCAAATTACAGAATTAAGCTTGCTAGTTCAGAGAATCTTAACATAAACCTGAAGCATGTTCAAATCAAAACCATTATCATTTTAACTCTCATTTTCATTTTTTAGCGGAGAGAGATTGTTGCCCCCCATTTTATCGTCTTCTTGAAATTTAACTCTAAACCAAGGTATTGTCCTCTGCTTATTCTAAATGGACTTGGTAACTGAGTAGAAATGGCACAGATGGGAATAATGAAGAGTCTCATTGAATGAAAAAATACTAATAAAGCTGATGAACTTTTAATGAAAGTTTCAGTATAAGTACATATGTTCCGTCAGATTAGAGCTGATCTGTAAATAAATAACAGTGCTTTATGTTGGATTTGATTTTTCCTAAAAATTTGCTAAACATGTACAATGTATCCATTCTTCTATTTAAAAGTGTATATGTTGAAGCAGCTTTTTGCGTTCCTATTATTTAACAATTCCATGATTGGGAGACCAGATTTTTTAAAAAAAATCAAAGTGGACCATTTATAGTTTTATGCATTTTCAGTGATTTCATGCCCATGACTTTTCCCACCTCAAAGACAGTTGTGGAAAGGAATTGTTGCTTTAAAAATGCATGTATTCTCCATACACTATTTATTTATTTATTTTTAAAAAATCAAGTTAACTATAGTAATATTAAAAGACCACAATGTTTAACACTTAAACAGTGTTTGTAAGTACCAACCAAAAAGAAAGAAAAGAAAAAGAAAAGAAGAGAATCTCTTTTATACAAAAATGAAGTACAAAAATGCTAAACAAAAAAGTATGTGAACTGATTTCAACTAAATATATTTGCCGTATTTTCTCCTTTTTTAAAGTGTATTTCTTTTACAATGGTAAGATTTTATGTGACTCTCAAATACTTTATATATCTACATAGCATTATAAAATATAATATTACTTGTTCTTTGGTTTTTTGTTGTTTTTTTGTTGTTGTTTTTTTTTTTTTGCAATTTATCAGTGCTTTACCAAACAATAATAACATTTGCCAGGAGATTTATTGTAGATTTGCCCTAAATTTTTACGTCAGAGGAAGTTTGGCATATTACTTCCTTAGATTATTTGACAGTGTTACAATTATCAGTGGTCATTCTCCCCCAGGCCAAGGTATGTAAATGATGTCCATAAATCCTTACCTAGGACTCTTTTAGATAGATATTAGATAGACAGATAGATAGATTGGTGAGAGATAGATACCATATGGTGACACATCTAGTATAATTTCAGGTGAAATTTTATTCACTTGACATACATTTGAGACTGCAGTGAATGAAGCTGAAGTCACATTTGTAACCTTTTTGCCTTCGTGCAAGGAACAAGATATACTACAGCACTTCCTCTGCAGAAAAGTTTTATCAAAATGGTTAACTCTTTAAATGTAGTACTTTCTTGGCTTTCAGGGACAACATATTTCGATGTCCCTCCCCCTCCCACTTTTTCAGCACCGGAAAATATGAATGTAATGTAAACATGTGCTGAGAAACTCAGGGGAATGCGTCATATGGCAAGGTCTGACGAAATTGAAGCAACACACATCCAAATCACAAAAATTAAAAAGATTTTTTTTTTAAAGGAACAAAATAAATAAAAGCAGATCTTGCCAGAGGATGTGTACTGTAACTGTATTACTCCTTGCATGCCAAAATAACTGGCTTTGAACTCTCACAAAAAGCAAAATATTGTATGGTGATATTTGTAATTATTGACAATATTTTTGCCACCTGTGTGTGTATGTGCATGTGTGTATATATGCAATTTGTACACATGTTTGTGTTCTGCAGAGTACCCTTATGAAAAAAAAAGCCATGGAAAACAAAGAACAAATAACTCTTGTGAAATTAAATGTAGAAAATGTGTGTCTTAAACTTCCTTTTTTTTTTTTTTTTGCAAAACAGATAAATGTATTTAATGGAAGAATAAGTGATTAGAACAATAGAGAGAAAATTGAGACATTGTTTTTATTTGATGCAGGAAAAATAATTATTCAACTGAGCATACAGTTCTTATAATCTAGTCAATGCCTGTTAAATGTAAAGCTGCCCTTCTAGTCTGAAAAGAGCTGATTTCAAAATATATCTCACCCAAAGAATTACAAATCTTTCCAGCAATGTTTTTAGTATTTGGATGTAAGTTTGATTTTTACTGTAAATTGTTAATGGAGAGCATAGAATGAAAAAATATGAGTGATAATTGTGCCCTGACTATGGGTGACTATTAATTTGGGGGGCTATGTACATCCATAACAAAAGAACTATCATGTTAACTATATATAGATGTTTTTAAAAAGTTTAGATGTCAGATGGTCTCTGATATATGGAATGAAAAGAACCCTCTGTTCCCCCCCACCTCTTTTAATATTTCCCCCCTTTCAGTCTGATGATCGCCAGAATCTAGCAAGCAATGTTTTAAGGGGGAAAAAATCTGGCTGTAAATGTGCACAATATTCCACATTATATACATGTCATTTCTGAGTACTGTTGGAACAGTGCAGTGTCAAATCTGTATGACAGATTGAGGTGAAATCTGGGAAGGGAAGGCCTGTGAAGATGGAGCCTTTACTGAGTCAGGCACCCTATAGAATTTATCCTGCAGGCTATAAGTAACCAGTTTCATCACATAAAAGGAGTAGCAGAACAGGGATAATTGTCTGCTAATTTAACTATCTCATTTGGCGGCACCATTATTCACATTTTATTCCAGAGTAACAATGCCATCTAGTGATTAAAATCTAAAAGAGGGAATGAGAGAGAGAGAGAGAGAGAGAGAGAGAGAATTATTGTTTTCAATTCTATCATCTAGTAGATGGATGCCAAGGTGTTTCACGGCTTATAAAACTCTTTTTCTTTCTTCCCCTAATATTTTGATGATTAATCAGCTGTAGCATCTAGAATGCAAAGCAAACAAATGTGAAGGAATGGAAGAACAAACTGCTTTTTTTCAGACAGCTTTTTATGTATAAGGTTCCTATAAAGTAAAACGCCCACTGAGGAGTTTCCATTAGCCTTAGAGCAAAGATTACAGAATAGGACGTCTGAGATCTGTTGATTCGGGATAGTTTTCAAAACAGATCCACCTCGGATGGGCTCATATTCGTCTGATTATTTCTTTACAACAAGGACACATGCACAGTGCAAGTCTCTCCAGGAAAACACAGTCTTCACTGCTACCCTTCTGTGTTTTCAATTTTCACAGTATGGCTAACAATTCCATGCCATGAAAGGAAACAGGTCATTTTCGTCACAGTACCTATTGGCCCCATGTAGCTGCTCCTCATTGCTGTGTTCGGCAGAGCAACACTGCAGGCAAACAAGCTTGCGCTGAAAAAGAGTGAGCTCGCACTGTTACCAAACAGTCCAGACAAAGGCTTTGAACCCTTTGATATATTTATTTTATGTGAAGGGTGGGGAAGATTAAATATGCTGGGATTCTGCAATGACTTTATTTTGAATTAGGTTTTTTTACCCCAAAAATGGGGGAAAGTGGACAGCTTAAACTTTAAAAGGAGGATGCACTCCTGTTGAAACATGGAAAGATCTTTCAAGAATCTATCTGGTGTGTTTTTTGCATGTTTCTCCTTCATACTTACAGATTTTACAGAAAATGAAAACATGCACAATATGGATGTGTGCATGTGTGTGTTGTGGAATGGTATATTGCAGGAGAAAGTAATGATTGGAATCAGAATGTTTCTTTCAATTGCATTCTATGTGTGTGAGAGAATTTCAATGAAATTGGAAAAAATAAAATTTTCCCCAGCAAAGTGCAATTTTAGGGGCTATCCCTGGGAATAACATGGGAAGTAGTCAGTCATCGATATCCATGGGTTCTGTATCCAGTAATTCAATCCTCCATAGCATTAAAATGTGTTTTTTTAATAATAAAAAAACAACCTTTGCATTTCCCATTTTATATACCGTGTTTCCCCGAAAATATTACAGTGTCTTATATTAATTTTTGCTCCCAAAGATGTGCTAGGTCTTATTTTCAGGGCATGTCTTATTTTTCCATGAAGAAGAATTCACATTTATTCATATATATATATATATTCATATATATATATATATATATATATATATATATATATATATATATATATATATATATATGTGTGTGTGTGTGTGTGTGTGTGTGTGTGTGTGTGTGTGTGTGTGTGTATGTATATATATACAATATACAATATAATATACAATAATATATAATAATTATAACATATTGTATATACAGTAGAGTCTCACTTATCCAACATAACCGGGCCGGCAGAACGTTAGATAAGCGAATATGTTGGATAATAAGGAGGGATTAAGGAAAAGCCTATTAAACATCAAATTAGGTTATGATTTTTCAAATTAAGCACCAAAACAGCATGTTTAACAAAAAAATTGACAGAAAAGTAGTTCAATAATCAATAATGCTATGTAGTAATTACTGTATTTATGAATTTAGCACCAAAATATCATGATGTATTGAAAACATTGACTACAAAAATGCGTTGGATAATCCAGAACGTTGGATAAGCGAGTGTTGGATAAGTGAGACTCTACTGTTCATATAATATAATACTAATAATACAATATATTGATACAGTACAATATAGTAATTTATTACCAGTATTGTACTAGGCTAATAATATAATATTGTATGTAAATTTAATTTGTAAGCTGCTCTGAGTCCCCTTTGGGGAGAAGGGCGGCATATAAATGTAGCAAATAAATAAATAAATAAATAAATTGTTGAACAAAAAAAATGAACATATATTATATACTATACAATAGTTGTCATCACAAACCAGCATAACCAGACAAACTGTGAATCTTATCAAGAATTTCTTGTTATTACCATTATTTCCATGTACAACACTCTATGGTATATACATTTACCAATCCCGCATACTCTGGTGTTCTGTTCGGCGGGCATGCTTCCAAAAAAAAAACTTTGCTAGGTCTTACTTTCAGGGGAGGCCTTATATTTAGCAATTCACCAAAATCTCTACTATGTCTTATTTTACAGGGATGTCTTATTTTCGGGGAAACAGGGTAAGAGACACCATTTTAGTTTATCATTGTATATGATTGGATTTGAGCATCCATGGATGTTGATATCCAGGAAGAATATCAGAACCAAACCCCAGTGATACCAAGGGCCTACTGTATTCATTTGTATCAATCCTTCCATTCCACTATACAGTAGAGTCTCACTTATCCAACATAAACAGGCTGGCAGAACGTTGGATAAGCGAATATGTTGGATAATAAAGAGAGATTAAGAAAAAGCCTATTAAACATCAAAATAGGTTATGATTTTACAAATTAAGCACCAAAACATCATGTTATACAACAAATTTGACAGAAAAAGTAGTTCATTACACATTAATGCTATGTGGTAATTACTGTATTTACGAATTTAGCAACAAAATATCATGATATTTTGAAAACATTGACTACAAAAATGTGTTGGATAATCCAGAACGTTGGATAAGTGAGACTCTACTGTACCTGCTATCCTCATTAAGTCTTTCACACTGTGGTGGGCAGTGGTTGAGAAAAGTACAAAGTCAAACATACAACAATAGCAACAACGGCAAGAGAGAATGAAGGAGGTGCAGAAAGAGGAAGCCATGAATTGTGGTAGCTGTAACTTCAATTCCAGAGCTGGGGAAATCTAGTTCCTGATAAACATGATTCAAATTCTCTGATAATACTGGTCATTTTTCAAATGTTATAGCAGATCGTTTTGGAGTTATTGTGGGCTTGGATTTATATGACGTTGTTATTGAGTTTATATACAGTGTTGGTTTGATTATTGTATTGGGGCTCAAAACATTTGGTGTGTTTACCCAAAACATTTCCCTTCACAAGATAGATGACAAGCCCTACTCTAACTGAATGTACAATGGCTAATCATAAACAGTAGGTTTATAAAGTGATCTACTATGTTTGGTACCTAGACTTGAAATGCTGTCTATCAGGATGGAGGCTCATCTTCCATGACAAAGCCAAAGAGGAGAGGGGAAAGAGAGCAGAAGCATGCTTTCAGTTGGAAATGACATCTGAGAGGGGGAGCTGGACTGGGAGGAGTAGTTGTATTGTCTTTTGTATGAGCCCAGTGCCAGAGTAAATTTAGCAAATGGCCTAAAACCAATTGCTAATCTCATCCAGAGCAGCCCTATTGTTTCAATGTCAGACCATGGACTGTGGATGTTACCAGTATTCCCTTGTGCCAACTACATGATCCAAAAGTTGATTCTTGTTTCTCATATGTTGCTTATAAATAAGTGTTGTTTAAAATATTAAATGAATTTTGGCATTATATTTTGGCAATATTAAAGGATTTTAGCCATGTCCCCCTTCACTGATCTTTCCTAAGATGCCTTATACCAGTGGTTCCCAATCTTTGACCCTCCAGGTGTTTTGGATTTCATCTTCCACAATTCCTAACAGCTGGAACACTGGCCAGGATTTCTGGGAGTCAGAAACTCCCAGAGGACCAGTTGGGAACCACTGCCTTATACTATATCCTATAATATCAAATATGAAAACTGAAGTCATCTGCAGATCAGCTAAGGAAAGATGAAAAAGACATAGTGTCTATCCAAACAGGTCTGGGGAATATATTATTAATAATAATAGTGCACAACCTGGAAAAGAAGCCCATAAGTTCTACTTGCCTCTTCCCCTCCTGAGAAGAAAGCAGGAAGGAGGCATATAATATATGCCTCCCTCCTGCTTTCTTCAATATTTTCAAAGCATGGTCTCAGAAAATACATAATGCAGTAACTTTGATAGAGCTAATTCCATTATGTAATGAATGCAAGATGAACATTCAATAGATAAACAAAGTAATATCTTGTGTGTATGTGTACTCAACAAAGGGTGCATTCTAGAGATTAGATGGTGCTACTTTTCAATATATAGGTTTTCAATATATAGACCATAAAAGCAAAGTTCATCATGGAGGTATGGCAATAATATGTATCTAGTTAATTGTAGAGAAGGAAATTTGGCTTATATGTACACTCCACCAAACCAACACCTTCCACAAGGAATGTTGTAAATCAGCTTTTTTCAAGATGGTACCCTCAAAGTGTTACTCTTATCAGCCTATGACTTTTCCTCCTGATGATGTAAAATGCATAATAAACACTGCCATGGAGCTCTATTTATTCTGATAGACTGTAATGGTTAATATAGTGGCTGGTGTATTTTTAAACTGTAGTTTTAAAACTGAATTCAAGGTGGACCACAAATCATATTAGGGTTTATTACAAATAATTGTGTAATATTTTTTTCCTGTGGGTCAGAACAAGTACTTTCAATTGCAGTCCTTTCACATTTCCCCAAATTCATTGAAACTCACTTTCAAATAAATGTGTATTCTATGTCTATTGCAATGGCAAGTAAACTCTGCCCCATGGTCTCAATGTGGACCTCCAGGACTCTCTGTCATAACCTCTAGGCTCATCTCATGCTTCTTTTTGGTCCACAGCATTTGTTCTTTCCTACTAAGGCTCCTTTAAACTGTATCATTAGATCCCTTGGTTACATGTAATAGAATCCTAGAATTCATAGGATTCATAGTGAGGTATTAGAACTCTTTCACAGAAAATTATAAAACAGAAACCCCCAAGATTCCATATATCACAGCCATATGAGTTAAACAATATTAAAGTGATATGGTTATTTATTTTGTGAAAGTACAAATTTAGGTAAGGCGAATGCCTTCTTGCAAATGAGTCTTTTCTCCTCACAAATAGGGATTTGTGGCCCCATTTACATTAAAGGAAAATTGCCACATAATGCAGTCTAAAACTACATTATATCTTCAGTGCAGACTCATATAATGCACTGCATTATTTGAGTGTGCAAACTGATTATATGACAATGTAGATGGGACCTGAGTGTGGGGAAAGGGTCAAAATGATTCTTGAAACTTTTGGCTCTGGCCATGGCTGTTCTTGAATTCCTTCCACTAGTGATTTCAGTGAAATAGTGTGCATCTCAACAAGAAGAACAGATCTCCATACTTGTTCTGTTAGGTCACTGTTATTTTAAACAATCCTGCTAAGAAGTGATGCTAGGGATAAATCTGGAGAAAAGCTGGAGATAGGGAAGACAAAGATGTAGCTAGGGAAGGAGGACATAGTCAATTATCTCTAATTTTTTTAATATATATTTTTATTGAAGTTTTACCTTATAAGATAGAGTAAATTAACATTGAAAGAGTGAGAACATTTGATTGTATAGAAAGTGGGAAAACTGAAATTTAAAAAGGATCAAAAAGGGAGAGAGAGAAAACCAAAAACAAAGCTAAAATGTCCATATTTATATAAAAAAGAAAAAAAATCTGAACAAATGGCGATATAAAAATGCAAAGTACTTGGCAAAGAAATACACCAAAAAGCAAAAGCAAAAAGCTCACTGTTTCACAACCTGTTCACAAGCCACCAGCAATTGTGAACTGTAGTTCTTTTTTTTTTCTTCATCATGACCTTTTTTTTTTCACAGAAGGAAGTTAAACGAGTGGTGAAAATTAAAATTTATAATAGTCAAATTTGAAACCCCCACGTTGAAATGGTCTTTCCTTCTAAAAACCTTTTGAAGGGATCCCAGACTTTCCTAAACTCAGAAGGGTCTTTTGACTGGAGATACCCTGTCAGAATGTCCATCTCAGCCACCTCCGTCACTTTCACGATCCATTCCTCCATTTCTGGTGTTTCCTCCAATTTCCAGGCTCGTGCATAAACTATTCTCGCAGCCGTTGTCATCAAAGTGAAGAGTTTATCATGAAGCCACAAGCCAATTACCTCTAATTTTTGAAATAGTCATCTAAGATATAAGAAGCACTGTGGTACAGTAAGTAAATTATTGGACTTGCAAAGCCCAAGCTCAAACCGCTTCTCATTCAGAAAGTTATGGCCAGTCATTAACTATCACCCTAAACTACTTCAAGCAGACAGAATGGGAGTCTTCCCTCTTTTGAGTTAAACCAATAAAATAAAATATGTTATAGAACGAATGAAAGATGAAGAAAACACAGGTTAACAACTCAGTTAAAAACAGGGTTTTGGCAAGATGGTGGTTAGAGAGACACCTATGTTATGTTCAGAGAAAAGGGTGGGCCAAACAGGTTCATATCCCTGTCTCAGTTTGACCTGAGGCATCCAAATGACACCTCTGGTAAAACCAAAATAATCCAGAGAAAACCAGGATTTTCCAGTTTACTCTAGATTAATAAAACACATGAAAAGATCCGAACATTAAGCTAAGATCCAGATCTTACCAGGTGTGGGCCCAATGTGGATTGACTCCTGGAGCTACTTACACAGCCCCGAGGGTCAATCTCCACAGCCATACTAGTTATTCAGGCTCCTGGAGCCCAAAGGAGTTGGAGAGCGCCCTCCCTCCAACCCCTGACATGTCATTTCCACATGTGAGAATTATTCTGCAGGCAGGCCTCTTAGGTAAGTTTTTCTTTGGTTGACCCAGGATGGCATTTAGCCACCCACAAGGGAAATCCTAAGGTTTGAGTTGGGGGTAGGGACAGAAAGCCAGGAGGAACTGGGTTAAAATAACCCAGTTCCTCCCAGATTTCTGGCCTGTCCAGTTCCTCCTGGATTCTGGCCTGTCTGGAAGAGCCCTGTGGCAATTGTTAAAGGACCATCCTGGTACTGGTAAGTGTTTGAAAAGAAGGTTTGGAATAAAATGTTTCTATTTCTTTCTTGATTCTTTGCCCAAAATTGTTTGTACAGTGACGTAGGGGAGAGAGCATACATGTACTTAGTGGAATAGGATGCTCAAAGTATGTACCCTACCCCATATCTATCGCCTCCTATTTTCAACTGGCCCAAAAGCTACTGGAAGATACCTGTACAGCCAATTAGTGACTGGGAGTGAATGGGGAATGCCCATATAGCATCTGACTGTAATATCTACAGCCAGTAGAATCCTTATGGTTTTTTGTAGTGGTCTTAGAAGCTCGTTCTGTAATTCTTAAAATTAAACAGGATAAACCTTATTTTTTTGCTGCTATGGTTTGGTATGATGATAATACAATGCTTAAATTTATCCATGTGATTGGAAAACATCAAATACAGTAGAGTCTCACTTATCCAACATCCACTTATCCAACATTCTGGATTATCCAACGCATTTTTGTAGTCAATGTTTTCAATACATTGTGATATTTTGGTGCTAAATTTGTAAATACAGTAATGACTACATAGTATTACTACATATTGAACTACTTTTTCTGTCAAATTTGCTGTATAACATGATGCTTTGGTGCTTAATTTGTAAAATCATAATGTAATTTGATGTTTAATAGGCTTTTCCTTAATCCCTCCTTATTATCCAACATATTCTGCCGGCCCGTTTATGTTGGATAAGTGAGACTCTACTGTATTAGAGAAGGCCCCATCTAAAAACAGAACAAAATGTGCATTTTACTTTCTAATGTAAGTCAGAATCTATTGGAAGGTCTCAAGATGTTTTATTGTAGATATCCAACAGTTTTTTGATTCTGCAGAAAGTAAGATTGCCTATTGTTTTGTGCTAACAAATTATCTCTAAGATACTGTTCCTCATTTATAAAATAGTAATACCATTCAGTTTCTTTTGACCAAGTCTTTAAGTACTGAACAGTTTGAAACAGTTGTGTCACAATCCATGATCTCTAGAAATTCTGTTCTAATTTTTATTTTAATTTATTGCCAACTGATGATTTTTGAGTTTGACAAGATAATTGACTGTTGTGAGCTACTAATTTCTGTTTGGCTTCCAGTTTGCTGGTTTAGTATTCCAGTTTATTTTAAACCTAGGACAAGAGTGTCTTAAGGCATGGGTAAAAAAACAATGTACAATTAAGTTTAATTATAAAAAGTTTTTAAAACCATTAAATGAGGAAACCTATTAAGTTATCACTAATCTTAAGCGGTATAAAAGCATTTTATTAATATTATTAGCATTGTAGTAAAGAAAGAATGCATCCCACAAATCTTCGCCATTTTAAATTATAGCAACCATCTAGCAATGACTGTCATAAAATCCAACAGGAAAACCACAAATGTAAATTTCAATAAAAAGAACACAGTGAGCCTTTATATAATTTCTTCTGTAGTTTGATGCTTTTTGTATTTGAAAAACATACCATGAGGACATCTTCCCTCAAGTATGGCTTATAAATGTTTCAGAAAATAAATATTTAAAATATTTAGAAAGTGAGAAATAGTGAATGTTGCAAGAGGAGGTTTCCCAATACAAATATGAGCATAAACTTAGCATGGGCATTAGTTGCAAATTTAGTAAAAATGAATTGATTTGATTGAAATAGAAATATGAATTAAGAAAGAAAACAAGATTAAGCATAAATTTGGTATATGATACAATTAATGTACAGATGCAAATTTCAAAATAATTGCTATAGGTTAAACAGAAATAGGAAATAACTCATCTTTAATGAAGAAGAGTGAGACCAAATGACTTCTTTACCAATTTTGTCTGCTAGTCGTATGACTTTAAGGCCTCTATTCGCTCCCTTCAGATTATTCTTCGTTTTTAAACCATACTTCAGATGAATGGCCCCTCAAATAGAGGTTACTTTCAAACACAAGACATTCTCTGTAAAATAGGAAAAAATGACTGATCTGTGTCTTGACATCCTACCTGTATGTTCTGAACATTTTAGCATGTTCAGAAAGCAACCATCTGAAAAAGAATAAAACTATGCTTGCCTATTGAAACCCTGTCCACCACTGCCTCTAATCACCCAGTAGATCAATTTTAAACTTGTGGTGCAGGATCTGGAATTGAGCATTTACTGAGCTATATGCCCAATGTATCTAACAAAAGGTTTTAGCAAATGTTTTAATTTTTACATTAAGTTATGACGTAAAGTTCAGTGCTGCTATTACTCATCACAACATTGAATTGTTAAAAGTGTTTTATATTAGTAAGCTGATAGCAATATTTATGAAGGGCAAAAATAAATGTGAAGTACTTACACTTCAGATAAACAGTGCAGAATTTAAAAAAACAGATCTGGCTAAGAGATCTTCCTCACAATACTGCATGACTGATAAATGGGCACAGGTTCTTGCCTCATGAAGATTGGCTTTCACATTAGTTCATTTCAACTAACATGTTATATACTAGAACAATATCCATGAGCAACTTATCTAGTTTATACAGATAGTAGGTAGAAGGCAATATAATGCATTCAGACATAACATGAAACACTTTTATTTTATGGAGAGAAGAGCAGATTACAGAGACTGGATCTGGTTAATGTGTAGTCTCGCATTTGTAGCTAAACACAAATGAACTTTAGAAGTACTGATCTTCCATGGTTATGTCTTTCATAAGATAGAAGTCTTCATTAATTTTATTCCTGAAGGAAGGAACAAGCAATTTTAGCTTTTGTAGTTTTCATAGTGTTCATGGTTTGGAATTTATTTTGTGCAAAATTGATGCACAATATTTTTGTGCAGGAAACATCAACAAAACAATATGATGATTTCATTTATTTACCACTTAAACTAAAAATAGCTTACCAAAATTAAAACATATACAGACTAAAAACAGTTATTATGAATTTGTTTTGAAAAAAATTGCAAGTCTTTCCCCTTCTATTGCTCTGCTCCACCTTTGTAAAATTCTCCACTTAGCTGAGAAAGCAGGAGGAAATTTTAACACTATTACTCTGTGGTTGGAACAGAAAACCACATGTCTATATATTATAATTTAATACACTTGTTTCCAGGATTATTATCTCACTATTGCTTGGTCTTCTTTGAGATTATCCTTATATTTGGTTCTTTAAAAAACATTTAGTGCATTTACATTTAATTGAATGTATTTAATTGAATGAATCTTTTTAGATGATATTGTGAACAGTCCCTTAGCTATGTTTGCAGGCAAGCTCACAAAAAAGAAAGATTGAAGTGTTTCAAGTACTGTGATTTCTTCTAGGTTTTCAAAACATTTGCCACTTTGACCGCATTTTCACATAGATTGACCTTATTGTAAACATACTATTCAAATTATTCTATAAATTTAGTTTTTATTTTTGTTTTTCAGAGGTATTTTTAAATCTTCCCAACTCAAGAGTTGTGGAACATGTAGATCATACACTGGTAGGTAACAGAGCTCACCATATCTGTTTACTGTGCCCACTGGGGCTGATGAGAGCTTTCTTCAAAAACAACTGGAGGGCCACAGGTTTCCCAACCCTGTTCTAAATACTCGTGCAACAATCATGCCAGATTAACGGTATGCTTTGTAACACAAGAAGTGACTCTTAACATTGTACTGCAAAAGGCTATACAGTATTGCAGTTGCCTAAGAAGTAACGGGGATAAACCTGAACATAAAACTTGCATTTGGTGTTTAATAATTTTTACTCACATTCCTTCCATTTGTTTTGATATAAAAATCCTTATGGATTGAAGTAGAGAAGATAATTCTCTAAAAGAATTTTCTTCACCTATATCAAAAATCTGCTCTTAGTGTCTCCGCATATTTTTTATGCTGCAGCTCCATCTAGCAATGGTAAGTGGAAATTCATCAGGTCTTGTTTATGAAAGCATGGAACAGTGGATTTCCACAAATAAAAGTAGCAAAAGGATTAAATTTGTTAAAGAGACATGGCAGAGGGTAATTATGAGGGGGCATCTAACACTATGAATGATACAGACATTCTCAACAAGACAACACTCCTTAGATTAATGAACTGCTCATTTAAAATAGAAGACAACCAAAAATGCCCCACAAATCTTACAGCACTAGCATATTGCAAAATCCAAAAGTTAACTTGGTTGAAAAGAAAAGGCTGAGGGTGGATTACCATATTAAGATTATCAGTGGATGAAATGTGTTTATCCATAAATATTTAATTTGGAAAAAGGGACCAAAAATGAGTATTCCAACAACTCCTTGTAAATTCTTTCCCCTTTCCTGAATGTATTTTTACTAAGCCTTATGCACAATTATAGGAGCCCTGGTGGTGAAGTGCATTAAAGCGCTGAGCTGCTGAACTTGCAGACAGAAAGGTCCCAGGTTCAAATCCCAGGAATGGCTTGAGTGCCCGCTGTTAGCTCCAGCTCCTGCCAAACTAGCAGTTCAAAAACATGCAAATGTGAGTAGATCAATAGGTACCGCTCTAACGGGAAGGTAATGCAGTCATGCTCCATGCAGTCATGCCGACCACATGACAACACCAGCTCTTCGGCTTAGAAATGGAGATCAGCACCAACCCCCAGAGTCAGACATGACTGGACTTAACGTCAAGGGAAACCTTTACCTTTACCTATGCACAATTATGTTAGGTACAGTAGAGTCTCACTTATCCAACATAAACGGGCCAGCAGAACGTTGGATAAGCGAATATGTTGGATAATAAGGAGGGATTAAGGAAAAGCCCATTAAACATCAAATAAGGTTATGATTTTACAAATTCAGCACCAAAACATCATGTTATACAGCAAATTTAACAGAAAAAGTAGTTCAATACACATTAATGCTATGTAGTAATTACTGTATTTACGAATTTAGCACCAAAATATCACAATGTATTGAAAACATTGACTACAAAAATGAGTTGGATAATCCAGAATGTTGGATAAGCGAGTGTTGGATAAGTGAGACTCTACTGTATTTATATAATCACACAAAAACAATATAGCGTCTTAATAATGTTGTAATACATCTTATTTTCCCCAAATGTCTACTGCATGATGACACCTGTAGGGATGCCCTTTAAGACTTCAGTTCAGCTTCTGAAAAACTAACCCACTGTACATCCTATAAGCAAGGCCTGCACATCATGCCGCCTGGGGGCCAGATGCGGTCCTCAGAAGGATTTGGTGTGGTTCTCATTGCTTTTGAGTTGAAGCTTTTGAGAAGGAGGTCACACATAGCGCTGCAGCAGAGTATCAGTGGTAACATACCATTCCCTCTCCAAGTGTTGTTGCTGCTGCTGCTCAATTGCATAGTCGTTTCTGACTCTTTGTGACCTCATGGACCAGTCCACGCCAGAGCTCCCTGTCGGCCGCCCCCGCCCCCAGTTCCTTCAAGGTCAAGCCAGTCACTTCAAGGATACCATCCATCCATCTCGCCCTTGGTTGGCCTCTCTTCCTTTTTCCTTCCATTTTCCCCAGCATCGTGATCTTTTCCAAGCTTTCCTGATTTCTCATGATGTGGCCAAAATACTTCAACTTTGCCTCTAATATTCTTCCCTCCAGTGAGCAGCCGGGCATTATTTCCTGGAGGATGGATTGGTTGGATCTTCTTGCGGTCCAAGGCACTCTCAGGATTTTCCTCCAGCACCAAAGTTTAAAAGCATCTATCTTCCTTCATTCAGCCTTCCTTATGGTCCAGCTCTCGCAAGCGTAAGTTACTATGGGGAGTAACCAAGTGTTGTACCTCTATACATTTCCTTTCTCAGTGCACCAAAATTAACTTGTGGCAAAGGGGACACTGTCTATAGATCTAGCCAAGATGCTGGAAGTGCTAATATTTGTTGGAAATGCAGCTTGGGAAGGTTGTTCGGCTCAGGATATAGTAGTGAGGAGCAGGGATGAAATTTTAATGGGTATCAGACCTTTTTTCAGTGGAGTGGGTGGTTGGGTGTTTGATTCTCGGACTCCAGGTTATGTTAAAATTTAACATTCAATTGGATGTTTAAAAGGGAGAGGGAGGTGTTAAAGATATGCCTCAGTTTTTGCCTGTTGCTCATCCTTTCTCTTTGCATCTGTAATTTCCTTCTCATCTAGCAGCAAAACCACCAGCTCTGCATCATTAATTTCTCTTACTTCTAAGATACACCACTCTTCCTTTTTCTTTGCCTCTGGATTGCCTTGGTTGTCTTCTCCTACTCCAGCAGGAAAAACCACTAACTTCGTGCCATTCATTTCCCTCATTTATGGGGAGAAACTTGGCTTCACTATGAGATTGTTGCAGAGTTTTAATGGAAAAGCTAAGTTTTTCTTTTACAAATGAGAAAAATGAATGATGTAGATTTGTTGGTTTTAGCATTTTAATTTTGGCCCCTTGCTACTGCCATGTTGTACAGGACTGCTACAACCCAAAGGCAATTAATACACATATAGAGCAAAGATGAGAAGAGAACATGGAATAGTTCTGTTTTTTAGGCTAAGGATCCCTAAATCCTACAATGCTTTTAGCCAACTTTTTTATGTTCTGGTAGAAAATCATCTAGTCACATTTTCTTTTGCATTGAAGTTTTTAATACCCAAAGATCTGGCTTGAGTTGACTAAAATGTTATATATGCTTTACCTTGCATTTGAATGATATACAGTAGAGTCTCACTTATCCAAGCTAAACGGGCTGGCAGAAGCTTGGATAAGCAAATATCTTGGATCATAAGGAAGGGATTAAGGAAAAGCCTATTAAACATCAAATTAGGTTATGATTTTACAAATTAAGCACCAAAACATCATGTTATACAACAAATTTGACAGAAAAAGGAGTTCAATACGCAATAATGTTATGTTGTAATTGCTGTATTTAGCACCAAAATATCATGATATATTGCAAACATTGACTACAAAAATGGCTTGGATAATCCAGAAGCTTGGGTAAGCGAGGCTTGGATAAGTGAGACTCTACTGTAAATGTCAAGTTCTTTCCAAACTGAATTTTGCAAAATCTATGAATTTTTTAAACAATAGTTTTGCCTTCTCTAGTACAAATTCCCATAGATGCAAGAGAATTATCCCTGAGAAGATAAATGTAATAAGGTGATAGAGCAATGAAAGCTATTTTTTGATTTATCATTTTATTTTTGTACGTGACTTTTTATGACTGTTTTTATCATTTCAGATGTTTTATTGCTGATTGATCTGTTTTATTGTTTTGCTTTTATATTGTTGTGTCCGGGCTTGGCCCCATGTAAGCCGCCCCGAGTCCCTTCGGGGAGATGGGGCAGGGTATAAGAATAAAATTGTTATTGTTGTTGTTGTTGTTGTTAAGAATCCCACACACACACTGAAATAACTCAGAAATGATTTTTCTGTGAAAAAAATACTGACTATCCCTTTCTCATCTCCTTGCACACCATGAGAAAACAAATTTACTTTGCAAAATTTTTCAGGATATTCTCCATCGATTTTGTCCTAATGACTCCTATTTCCCAACATCACATATTTTTGGAGGAAAATATTGGTCTGGAGCACTGTGGAGGCTGCAAAACAGTCATATCTTTTAATACAGATATTATTATTTATTGATTTTGCCAAAAATGTAATTTGATGGATTGCTCCAATATAAGAATGGTGTACTTCCAGAAGGAAGATAAAGCATATGGTATGAAATGTTAAAATACAATATTTAACTGTGAAACAGAAGGTAGGTTGGACTACACTAGGAAGTTTTGTGATACCTATTTTCAATTTGTTGATGTTATGCAAGTTATTTTTGACTTATGGACTTCTACAATATTTGGTACTACCAGGTGGCCCTTGACAGATGATCTGAAAGATCAAATATATTTGTAAGAGAGAAAGCAATTTTGCAGTAACCAGATCCCAAGTGACAGTTCCTGCTGTCATTTGAAACAGTAGGGGGGAAATGTTCAAGGACAGAGTAAGCAGGGTTACAGCTACGACTAATACTGAGCTCTTCCTTAAGAAATTCATGGAGATTTTCTTTCTTTCTCTAGAGAAATCTGGAACAATTCCTCCAATTTTTCTGCTATCAAACATATTTTTAGGCATTGGTTTAAAGTTCTATTTAGAAAACAATAACGAGTCTACTATTTTTATTACTTTTTTACACCGTAGTGCTGTCCTAGATTAATGAGAGATCATATGGAGACAAAGATGCAAAAAGTATTTTTCTCCCTTGAAAATTTCAGCAGAAAAACAGAAACCTTTACAATGTAATTTTAATTAGAGAAAAGCATTGTATACAACTTCTTAGTCAGTATGCATTCCTAATAGTATATAACTACTATAACATTGTTACGAATGAAGAGATTGTATACCAGTAAGATTTAGAAATCAAGTAATACTTTGTTAGCTTCCAGTGAACACATACAGTACAAGTGATTGATCTGAAAACAAACATAATGAAATGTTAACATTTTCTAATTTAATTTTAAATTCATAAATACATTTTCTTTGAAGTTATGGCTTATCTTATTAAAGAAGTTGTCTTCTAAACTCTTCCAACCAGCTATAATAAATTATCTTTGCAGTAATTTAATATGATGTTTGCAAAGCATCTGATACATGAGACACATGTACAAATAAAGAAAGCAATCCCATCTCAGCCATAGACTTTATTTTTATGTGAAAAACTGATGGAAACCAATGGAGCAAAATTCCTATATTTAAGGATTAAATGTGTGAACCACCACAACATGGTTTCAAAGCATTTTCACAGTGGCTAAGTATAGAGAAAGTATTCTCAGCAAGATATACCCATGCTTCAAAAGCCATTGACCATATTGCTTAAAAGAAGGTGGCCAACTTAAGACATTGAGCATGGGGGAGACTCTGATCCCCTTTGCACTAGCCAAAGTGCAAGTGGAATCTATGTTTAAAAAGGTAAAGGTAAAGGTTTCCGCTGACGTTAAGTCCAGTCATTTCTGACTCTGAGGGTTGGTGCTCATCTCCATTTCTAAGCCGAAGAGCCGGCGTTGTCCATAGACACCTCCAAGGTCATGTGGCCAGCATGACTGCATGGGGTGCCGTTACCTTCCCGCCGGAGCGGTACCTATTGAACTACTCACATTTGCATGTTTTCAAACTGCTAGGTTGGCAAAAGCTGGGGCTAACAGCGGGCACTCATTCCGCTCCCGGGATTTGAACCTGGCACCTTTTGGTCCGCAAGTTCAGCAGCTCAGCGCTTTAACACACTGTGCCACCAGGGGCCCCAATCTATGTTTAAAACAGCCCAATTTGTGCCCACATTTCTTGGTCACACAAGAAGCTGAAACCTCATCTTTTTAGCAGGAGGGTGGTCAGATAACCACCTGTTCTAATTCAGGAATAACATGAATGGGCATGGGGATGATTCCCATGCCCACCCCACCCCCCATTTATCCCTTAAAAAGAGAGGAAACGGGTTTTTTAGGGAGGCAAAAGGCTAGCTTTAGCTTCCTGGGGCTTGAAAATGAAACTAGGGAGCTTTTGCAGAGAGAATTCCCCTCTCTCTTCTCCAAAGCTTCCTAGTTTCATTTTCAAGCCTC
Organism: Anolis carolinensis; assembly: GCF_035594765.1. NCBI lineage: Eukaryota > Metazoa > Chordata > Lepidosauria > Squamata > Anolidae > Anolis > Anolis carolinensis. The sequence goes on from NC_085841.1 coordinate 221,786,341, forward strand.
AGGAAGCTAAAGCATGCCTTGTGACTCTACACAGAGACTTACTCTCTTTTTATGGGATAAATGTAGGGCATGGAGGGGAGGCTGGCACTGCCATCCCTCTTCTTCATGCTACCTGAGCCTGGGATTGCAAATAGTGATCCCAGGAGACATATCTGCAAGGGTCCGGATGTTACTGGTATTTTTTAAGCCTGGAGGTTGAAGCAGATTAGCCTGGAGCATCATCTGGACACCCCAGGCTAATGTATTTTGTAACACTTTATGTGTCTGTGTAGACAGGGCATTGCTAAAAATCAGAATAAAAAGAAGACAGATTTGCATTCAAATGAAACATACTATTTCCTACAGACAGATAAATATTCAGAAATAATTACTATAATATAAAAAAGGTAAAGGTTTCCCCTGACGTTAAGTCCAGTCGTGACCGACTCTGGGGATTGGTGTTCATCTCCATTTCTAAGCCAAAGAGCTGGCATTGTCCGTAGACACCTCCAAGTCATGTGGCCGGTATGACTGCATGGAGCGCCATTACCTTCCCGCTGGAGCGGTACCTATTGATCTACTCACATTTGCATGTTTTCGAACTGCTAGGCTGGCGTGGACTGGTCCATGAGGTCACGAAGAGTCGAAAACGACTGAACGACTGAGACGACGACGACGAGGTTGGTAGGAGCTGGGGCTAACAGCGGGCGCTCATTCCGCTCCCGGGATTTGAACCTGGGACCTTTCAGTCTGTAAGTTCAGCAGCTCAGTGCTTTAACACACTGCGCCACCACAGATAAATATTCAGAAATAATTACTATAATATAAAGAGTTCTAAAATTCATATTATCATGTTGAATTTGACTTCAAGGGAACAGTCTGGTGACACTTCATGACTCATTTACTTTGCTGTTTTATAATTTTTAGACTGGTCTTGTACTTAAAAAGTCCTTCAGAGGTCTGCAATTAAAATAGATGACTATTACCAGTAAAGCAAGATGCACGACCACTTTAGAGCTACACCCCTGAAATGCCGTCAATATGCCCTACAGCAGGGCTGGAGAAAATGGCAAATCTAACCCATGTTTCACATTCACAACCCCCAGAGCACACTCCCAAAGCCCCCCTCCCATTTTCTTTTTAAAATTGGAAAAAGAATGCCAGCAAGTTATTAAAACTGCTATGAAACACATGAAAAAATGAGCTGTGCTTTATTCGTAGCTTCACAAACTACACCCTCCATGAAAACATTCAGCCGCATATGATGGTACTTCACATATTCACAGGGGATATGTTTCCAGACTTTGTTTGAATACATGAAACTGAAGGTAATAGCAAACCTTATTTTCAATGGTGAACAACAGCAATATCAAGAAGAGAGTGTAGGTTATATAGGAGGCTCTAAGTGAATAAGTGAAACCATAGGTATATGAAATGACGTATATTAGTTCTGTGAACACAATGGTTGTGTTGCTTAATGAAATAAGGAATAACTCAAGACTTTGTGTTTCTTTTTGTTTCTTGAAGAAAACAGCAAGTAGAGTAACGTCTCACTTATCCAACGTAAACGGGCCAGTAGAACGTTGAATAAGTGAATATGTTGGATAATAAGGAGAAATTGAGGAAAAGCCTATTAAACATCAAGTTAGGTTATGATTTTACAAATTAAGCACCAAAACATCATGTTGCACAACAAATTTGATAGAAAACGTAATTCAATACACAGTAATGCTATGTGGTAATTACTGTATTTACGAATTTAGCACCAAAATATCACGATGTATTGAAAACATTGACAACAAAAATGCGTTGGATAATCCAGAATGTTGGATAAGCGAGTGTTAGATAAGTGAGACTCTACTGTAATTTTAGCAATTTCCTTGCACTACAAGAAAGTCTTTGAAAACTTCAGTTTTAGAAAACTATTAATACTTATTTGTTTGTTTAATTTATTTTTTCTATCTTTCTTTTGATTCAGGGACTTATTAGGACTTTGCGACTTATTCTGCACAAGGTTTGGCAAAATAAGACTACATTTTTCTATGCAGGAAAGAGAATATACTTCTAAATAGAAACATATTTATGTGCAGGTTCTTGTTAGTTCAGGATTCTCCCCTCAGGCTTGCTTGACATTTGACAAATACATTTTTGACCATTAAAAATTGCTGAACATTGAAGAAAATGGAAATGCATTTAAATGTGGTTGAAAATAGACCGTATGAAGATCAGCAAGCTGAAATCAAATCCTGGTAAAATTGAGGTATTGTCAAAGATCCCGGATTAGCATCTCTTGATCTGACTTTCTTCCCTATCCTACTTTACTAAGTAGTTGCAATCAACAGAGGTCTGCTTCTTATCAAGGAGCAGCATGCTGGTTTTTTCACCCCTCCCTCCAGCAATCAGAAGCAGTATCCCTATTGCAATTCCTCCTTGCAGTGGAAATTGCTGGCAAGGTAAAGGTAAAGGTTTTCCCCTGACGTTAAGTCCAGTCATGTCTGACTCTGGGGGTTGGTGCTCATCTCCATTTCTAAGCCAAAGAGCCGGCGTTGTCCGTAGACACCTCCAAGGTCATGTGGCCGGCATGACTGCATGGAGTGCCGTTACCTTCCCACCAGAGCGGTACCTATTGATCTACTCACATTGACATGTTTTCGAGGCAAGAGGGAGGTGGAAATGCCAGTATGTTGTTGAGAGAAGAGTCCTTCATTGCTCAAAGTGGCTACTGCATAGTAAGGCAGGACTGGGGACTATTACACTCATGGCAATAGTTCTACAACTGTGAATACATGGGGACCATGATAACAAATCAGTTATACATAACTGTGATAGAGAATTACAGCCATCCTTAGAAGTAAATACTGGGTAACCTGGCCCCAGTACTGAGAGCTGTAGTTTCCAACTTAAGCCTGTTTAAGGATTGACTATCTAAGCGACCATGTGGTTGGGAAAATATTACTTTATGAGAACTTGAGAACAATCCCCTTTGAAGATGTCTGGAGGGGCCTGCTTGACTGCTATAGACAGCATCTCCTTTGGAGTTCCAGACTGAACAATACACATCCCATACAATTATGACTATTCTCTACTCTCAGTATTTTGGAAAATGGTTTAAGATATATGTTTTTAATTTGATCTTTTACATAATTTTGAGCCTCTGGTGGCACAGTGTGTTAAAGCCCTGAGCTGCTGAACTTGCAGACCGAAAGGTCCCAGGATCAAATCCAGGGAGCGGAGTGAGAGCCCGCTGTTAGCCTCAGCTTCTGCCAATCTAGCAGTTTGAAAACATGCAAATGTGAGTAGATCAATAGGTACTGCTCTGACGGGAAGGTAACGGCATTCCATGCAGTCATGCCAACCACATGACCTTGGAGGTGTCTACGGACAATGCCAGCTCTTCGGCTTAGAAATGGAGATGAACACCAACCCTCAGAGTCGGACACGATTGGACTTAACGTCAGGGGAAACCTTTACCTTTTACCTACAAAATTTTAGTGGTTTTATTACATTACCATATACTGATTTACCCATCATTTCTGCTGCTTATAATGTGAAAGCTTAGCATTCCTTTAACTATTTTAATCAGTGATGTAATTCAACTTACTATCTACTAGTGTCCTGTGCAATGACCATGGATCTCAGAACGGGGAAGAGTGTGCTTGCACTTAGAAGAACCTGAAATTATGTCAGTATTTGTCTAATGGGGGCCCCTCACTTTTCTTAGCAATTAAATTGGGGAGAAAACTGATCTACAATTTGCTTCAAGAATAGATTTTGCTTTTAGAGTTGTAGTGCTTTTATTTAAGTAATATGTGAAGAACATCTCCCTCTAGTGTTTATAATGCTGCATTTCTCAACCACATTTGAAATGTACTGAAACTGATGTCCATAGCTTATTTTAAATGTTCTATTTTTTATTTTTTATTATCTGTAATGTTTATAGCCTACCTTTCCTCCAAAGAATTCAAGTCAGTGTGCATGGCCTCTGTATTCACACAATGGTTCCTTGAGATGGGTCTGATCCAAATGCATACTGTGAGTTTAATGGCCTAAAAAAAGGTAAAGGTTTCCCCTGATGTTAAGTCCAGTCATGTCTGACTCTGGGGGTTGTTGCTCTAAGCCGAAGAGCCGGCGTTGTCCGTAGACACCTCCAAGGACATGTGGCCACTGGCATTACTGCATCGAGCGCCATTACCTTCCTGCCGGAGCGGTACCTATTGATCTACTCACATTGGCATGTTTTCGAACTGCTAGGTTGGCAGAAGCTGGGGCTAACAGCGGGTGCTCATTCCACTCTCAGGATTTGAACCTGCAGCCTTTCGGTGCTTTAACACACTTCACCACCAGGGCTCCTTTTAATGGCCCCAAATACTAGCCCTGCACTCTAAGCACTGCACCACAGAAATACCCTAAGTCAATGTGCATAAGTCTGTATTCTTAGGGCCCATCTACACAGGCCAAATAAGTCAAGGCAGAGGTGAATAGACTCTGTGGCATCCACATTAATAAGTCCCATATTTTAAAAAGTTGCAGGATGTTCTGGGAATAGCAACAGCACATACAAAAGTTCTGTAGCGTAAATTGTAGCTAAAAATGAAACTGTGTAGCTTGGAATTTTGCTAAAGACATAACAGGCACCCATAAATACTGGAAAATTAAATTTCATCTATGGTCTACCTAGAAGGGGAAAACTGTACAATTCATAACAATAGCAAGCCAGCCACATATTAACACATCAAAAGTCCATGAGTTTAAGAGAGGACTGAACAGATGGGGTCAGGCTTTGAGATATATATCTTTTAATACATGTCAAGTATCCTCTTGCTAAATTTGTTGCAATCATGCATAAATTGATTAGATGACCAGCATAAGATACAGAAAAGCATAAGAATCCCTTGGTTGACTCCGAAATTGTTTACCTAAAGGTAATCAATGCAGGTGCTTTTGCAAGCATCTTTTGTGAATCCTTCCAAAAAGGTAGGTGGGCTGTCTTTATCACTCTGACTGCATGACATCGCATCTCCCTGTACAGACCATCCCATGAACTGCAGTTAATGGAGGAGACCCTCCTCTCGGTCTTACCCCCGTCACAATCTTGGTTGGTGGGAACAAGCGAGGGGGGCCTTCTCCGTGATCACCTCCCACCTCTGGAACTCCTTCCCGAAGGAAATAAAAATGGCCCCCATCCTCCTCTCCTTCATAAAACAGTTGAAAACATATCTGTGTTCCTTAGTGTACGGAGAGGAGGAGGATTAATATAACTGTCACCTTATAGCTGCTAAGGTGCATACTGAATTAATGCTGCACACTCTCAGCAGTTTGGTCATTTTAATTGTTCTGGGTATACACTGTGTGCAATAATATTCTTATTGGTTTAATTGTTATTTTGAAATTTATTGTTAATATGTTATTTGAAATTTTACTGTATTAAATATGTTATTATTTTTCATTTTTATATATTAAGTGATGTAGTTGTGGCAGTGAATGTTTGCTGTTTTATATGTATGTAAATTGCCCTGTCTCTCTGGGGAGAGAGGGCAGTTTGAATTTTTTTTGTGTGTGTCAGGAGCAATCTGAGTCGCTTCTGGTGTGAGAGAATTGGCCGTCTGCAAGGACGTTGCCCAGGGGATGCCTGGATGTTTTTTGTAGGAGGCTTCTCTCATGTTCCCGCATGGAGCTGGAGCTGATAGAGGGAGCTCATCCGTGCTCTCCCCAGGTGGGATTCTAACCTGGCAGCCTTCAGGTCAGCAACCCAACCTTCAAATTACAGGTTCCATTCTGTCTACACCATCAGAGGCTATCTGGTACAAGGCAGCATGGAGATGGTTATGAAGCCACTAATAGCCATTGAAGTCATTTGGACACTTCCGGTAAAAACCGAGATAGGCCCCACATTTTCGGCCTGTCCAGATGAAGCAGAAGAAGCCACCACCAGACCAAATTAGGTTATCTTCCCTGACCCCACTTCATAAGGGAGTAAGATGTCATAGAAATCTTGATAGAATGAAATGTGGAGAGGGATGTGGGATCATATCCTGACTTTCCTGAAAACTTACTAAAAAAGGTTCCTGGCCTCCATGAAGCTTCTCCTTGTATCCTCCTGACACAAAACAATTATGCCTCGGGGGGGGGGGGGGGAGGCAGGAGTAATTTTCCTCCTCACCCCTCCCATCTCCTCAAGGACATGAGGAGAAGCTACATGGAGGCCAGGGATAATTTAAAGTTTGTTTTAGGGGTACATTGGGTGCTTTGGGTGGCTTCATGCCATCCCAATTTCAGTCGGGATGACAAGTTGCCCCCCCCCCCAAGAAAAGCCTGGGTTTGGGTTGGGGAGTGGGGAATGGAACCTGTGCCAAAGCAGGTTATTTTAACTCACTTCAGTAGCCATGTGTGGAAGGGGCCCCAGGTAAAACTCTGGACCTTTAGACAGAAAGGAAAGTAGCAATGCTTGTTGTTGAAAGCACTCTGGTCACATAGTCACATCATCCTTGGACCCTTTCACACTTACCAATAATGCAAACTAGGTGACTTGGAAAACAGATCAGGCCTGCATGTTGGCCAGATGATTCTCTGAAGTACCTTGGAGGTGACAAGGAATCCTGACTGCCCCACTGCACCAAGCCAACTAGGGGCCACGCGTGCCCGTCCCCCCATGTTGCAACTGCTGCTAGATGTGATACCCTCACTTTCCTGGTCTTCAGAAATCTGACAGACATCAGCCAGAGTGCTTGTATTCTAAGGGAGCTGTTTGTGTGTGTGTGTGTGGGGGGGAGCTGTGAGGGGTTCTGGTTAGGAACCCCCACAACTTGACAATCCTAAAGTCAGGGGAAAGCCCAGATCCTGAGTCATGATTCAAACTTTCTCCCAATGAGAGCAGTGGTTTTCAACCTGTGGGTCCCCAGATGTTTTGGCCTTCAATTCTCAGAAATCCTAACAGCTGGTAAACTGGATGGGATTTCTGGGGGTTGTAGGCCAAAACACCTGTGGAACCACATGCTGAGAACCACTGACCTTCAGCAAGACCATACCCTGGGATTAAATTGTATCAGTCTCATGTGGTGTTTAGCCATTGTGGGGCTGATCTGAAGACATACCTATTAAGTGATCAGTGTAGAATGAACCCCTAGGTGTTCAAATAGCTTAGATAGTTAATGCTAGTCATGGTAATGCAATGCATGGACAAATATAATACATTTAAGCCATTATCATGTATCTTTGTGTGGTGATTTTTGAAGTGTAGACAATAATTAGGGGAATTCCCATTGCCATACTCTCAAGGAGAATCCAAACCAAAGACACACAACATAAACAGAGCTCATAATAATATGTTAATGAAAGCCACCTCTTCCTGAGCTGCTTTGAAGATTTCCATTAACAGCTAAAACCCTAGACAAGTATTTATTTTGTAGGCAAAAGCATTTTTTAACCATTCTCTCCTCACTAGGAAGAAGTCATTAAAAACTACATAGCTTTCAAAGACTATTTGTAGTTTTTGGAACTATTATCTTCAATTTGTACATTTTTATCCTAGATAACTGAATTTTCTGCACAGAAAACAATATTTCTTTTCTGAAAAGAAGGAATGCTGTTTTTGAGCAGAAAACCTTTCACTGCAGAAATGCAATTTCCTTTGCAATCCAGGAGAGGTCCTGGGCTGTAAAGATTTTTGCCCATGTAGGATTCTGTCTATCAGGATTTTGTGATATATTTTTTTTGGCGGGGGGGGGGGGAGGTTCTATCATTTTCAAATACCTTTAAATACTTTAACATTCATTTTATTTCTAACTGCGACAATCAGTTGCAATTTTTCCATACTCATGCTGTGATGGTGAAGGAAAATGAAACTTGTAAACTCCAAGAAGTCTAGTTTTCCAAAGCCTAACTTCCTTCATGGGTGGAGTACCCACTGCCTTTTTCCTTCTTATGGCACTACCTATAGCAGTGTATTTATTTATTTATTTCCCTTACTTATATCCTGTTCTTCTCTCTCTTACTTATATCCTGTCCTTCTCTCCCTGAAGGGGACTCAGGGCAGCCTCACAACCGGCAGCAATTTGATGCTCGAAATACAAATTCCAAAAATACCATTACAATTAAAATCAAACATTAAAACATTAATTGTTAAAACAGCAATTAAAATCATGCAAGTTCAAATTTGGAGTCCAGAATCAGTCCATTAGTCAAAACTTTAAAAAGTTCTCAGTTATTGCACTGCTATAATTATTGCTCAAATGCTTGGTCCCATAACCATGTCTTAAGCTTTTTTTCCTAAAAGACAGGATGGAAGGGGCTGTTCTGATTTCATTGGGGAGGAAGTTCCAGAACCATGGGGCCACCACTGAGAAGGCCCTGTCTCTCATCCCCACCAGTCATGCTTGCAAGGGTGGTGGGACCGAGAGCAGGGCCTCCCCCGATGATCTTCAAAGGCAACCCCATGTAGAGCTTGTTGCGGTAATCTATTCAGAATGTAATCAGAGCGTGGACCACCGTGGCCAAGTCAGACTTCCCAAGATAAGGGCACAACTGGCTCACAAGTCTTAACTGTGCAAACACTCTCCTTGCCATCACTTAGACCTGGGGTTCCAGGCTCAATGATGAATCTAGGATCACTCCCAAGCTGTGAACTTGAGCCTTCAGGGGGAATGTAACCTCATCCAGCACAGGCTGTAACCCTATGCCCTGTTTGACCTTATGACTGACTAGGAGGCCCTCTGCCTTCTCTGGATTCAATTTCAATTTGTTCGCCCTCATGCAGTCCAACACAGCTGCTAAGCACCAGTTCAGGACCTGCACAGCCTCCTTAGTGACAGGTGGAAAGGAGTGACAGAGTTGAACATCATCTGTGTACAGATGGTACGCTGGCAAATTGCAACAACAAAACCCATTAATTGTCAGAGGAAAAATCAGGGTGGTAATAGATGAGCCCCGGTGGTGAAGTGCGTTAAAGCATTGAGCTGGAGACCGAAAGGTCCCAGGTTCAAACCCCGGGAGCGGCGGGAACGGCCGCTGTTAGCTCCAGCTCCTGCCAACCTAGCAGTTCAAAAACATGCCAATGTGAGTAGATCAATAGGTACCGCTCCGGTGGGAAGGTAACTGCGTTCCATGCAGTCATGCCGGCCACATGACCTTGGAGGTGTCTACGGACAACGCTGGCTCTTCGGCTTAGAAATGGAGATGAGCACCAACCCCCAGAGTCAGACATGACTGGACTTAACGTCAGGTGAAACTTTTACCTTTACCTTTTTACTTACAAAAAACACCCACAGAACCAGTTTGAGGCTGGGATGGAGGTCAAACATCTGCTGATTGTGGATCGGAACCAAACCAAAGAACTAAAGTATCTGCAGCTAGATAGCTACCAGAAAATATGCTTTTTTCCCCCTTAACCAGCCCACTGAGATGTACTGATGCCTATATCCATGTCCGGGATCACCCCAGTTTCAAGCCCTGCATGGGATATACTCTGATCGATTGTAGCACATTCAGGGGAAAACTTTTACCTTTAATAGATGACATCGGCCCTGTTAATCAAAGATTTCAGATCCCTAAATCTTGTAAGTCCTCATTCCAATGCAGCCCCTGATCATGTAATCTAACTAAACTTTTCATCTGTAACTGAAATACATGGGGCATAAAAGCTCTTAACTCGGTAGCATAGCTTTTTAAAAAGCATTTATGTACCTTCAAATTCATTTTTTCTCCTTATTCACATAGTGCACACCCCTTTGAAATATAAATAGAAAACTTTGAATGTTAGAAGTTCTTCTATTCCAACATGGCCTTTAATTAATTAATTAAAATTTATATGCCATCTTTCTTCCTCCAGGGACCCATGAGGGCTTCATAAACCAATGTTAAAAACATTTCCTACATAATGTAAAAGCAATTAAATGCCCTACCCTTTAAGAGTATTGCCCTTGCTTTTCTTTCCTAAGTGATATAACTGTTAGAATAATTCCTACCATTGATTGCAACTTACATGGTGCTACACTGCTGGTCAGAACTTCCCCATTCATTCCTATGCAGAGCTCCATGTGCACACAGAATAGAAGCGTAAAACTAACAAAATTATTCTTTGAAACAAATGGAAAGTTCACTCATGTATGAGGTCTATATCTGCAGACCCAACAGCAGAACTCATTAAACATGTGCAAATCTGTAAATTAGAATTCCAGAAGAAGAATGGAAGTGACTAGCAGGAACTGTAAATGGCATGGCTAAAAGGCTTCTGACTGCCATTAATTTCAATGACTTCTCTTAACCGTGTGAAAATGTTTGGCATTTTAACACTTTAAGTTAAGTGTCTCCAATGTGCATTTAATTTAGATTTAATAACACCATTTTTTCCCTTATGAAAACTCAGTCAATTATTGAAAGCATTTCTTGAGGTTTAGCAATTATTTAAGAGGTGCATTTACAGTAATGTAATTAGCTCAAAAAGCATGTTCATAGAAGTAGCATATTTAAAACAACTTTCAATATTTGTTAGTGAAAAGGAAATATTTTATTACAACTCTAATTTGGTAATATTGTCTAATAAAATTTCAGTAACACTTAACAAGGTGGTTTATTCATATTACCAGAGGGGATTCAATCTTGGAAAACACACACAGAACCCTCACCCAAGCAAATGTGGCTAATTTAAAATTACGCAAGCAATCACTTATTTTGATCGTGCAGTATTAAATAGCTCTAAAATGTATTATATGAGGGCATTTAAATACATAAGCATTTCACATAAGTTTTATGCCACCTTGAGATTGTTAGATAGATACGTCAAAATATCAGCATTTTAATAAATGCATTTTGATAACAAAGCAAAATCTAAGGTACTGAATTGTTTGGGGACCATATAGCAGATTTCCTCATAAGAAGGAATAGAGGTCTGAGGAATGTTTCAAAAAGAAAGACAGTATAGCAACTTCATAAACTTTATAGAATTTTCTAAAGCAAGGAATACTCAGAGGTGATTTACCATCGCCTTTTTCTGAAATATAACACCTGGTATTCCTGAGTGCTCTCCTATTCAGAAGTCCACCCTTCTTACCTTCCAAGATCAGGTGGGATCTGGTGACTTCAAAACACCCTTAATGATATCTGTTATAACATGCACTACTGCAGTGGTTCTCAACCTATGAGCCCCCAGGTGTTTTGGCCTACAACTTTAAGAAATCCCAGCCAGTTTACCAGCTGTTAGGATTTCTGGGAGTTGAAGGCCAAAACATCTGGGGACCCACAAGTTGAGAACCACTGCACTACTGTTATGTACTAATAGTCAATGATAGACAAGTGATGTAAGGCATACCCACTTGTAATTTGTAAGCCAAGACTAGTGTTTAATAAAGAGTGCAAACAAATATTTTGTGATTTGCAGTGAAAGAAATAGAAACCTCTTGAGACATCTGAATGATCAACATCTATATATATAAAAGGGTAATGAAATTTCGGCCTAGGACAAAACAACAAAACTACACATCCCAGAAACACTAAACTTGGCAGCACAACCCCTCATCCATGCCTCTACGTTCATATAACAAAAAGAAAAGAAAAATAAAGTTCTAATTAGAGGGAGAGGAATAATTGTTTTTATCCAATTGCTGCCAGTTAGAAGGCTAAGCTCCGGCCACTTGGTCTCCTAGCAACCCACTCAGCCCAGGGGACAGGCAGAGTTAGGCCTCACTTAGGCCTCTTCCCCACTGCCTATAAAATACAGATTGTCAGATTTTAACTGGATTATATGGCAGTGTAGACTCGTCTACGGACAACGCCAGCTCTTCAGCTTAGAAATTGAGATGAGCCCCAACCCCCCCAGAGTCAGACACGACTGGACTTAATGTCAGGGGAAAACCTTTACCTTAACTACCACCAATTCCTCAATACTTTATTTCCCATACCACCATACTTCGCCACAGCAACGCGTGGCTGGGCACAGCTAGTACTTTATAAGTAGCATCGGTTTTGTGCATGTGTGTAAGCTGGAAACCACTTGGTCAGGCAAGTTTCAGGAAGTTTGTACCATTATTAATTTCATATTCAAGCTGTCATAGAATCTAAATATTTCAAAATGTTCCTTTCTTATTGGAAGATATTGTAGTTGAGCATTTATTCTATGGAAAGTTCACACTATTTTCACCTAGAAAACAGCATTTTTATTTTGTTCATTTTGGCCCAGCTCTCCAATCTATTCAGACCATTTTGAATCTTCATTCTGTCATTTGGGCTTATAGCCATCTCTTCTAATCTGGTGTCATCTGCAAATTTAATAAGCATGCTTTCTGTTTCATCAGCCCAGTCATTATAAAAGTACAGAACAACACTGGGTTCAGGACAGATACCTGATGCACTGCATTAGTTATTCTCTGCAGAATGAAGAAGGACCATTGCTGAGGAATTTTGGGATTCAGTCTGTCAACCAGAGAAATTTGTCTAAAGCTTTCCTAGTCTAGGATTATTCAACTCCCCTAACATAATAACTCTGATGGCTGCTAATCTGTTTGAAAGTGGTGGTTATGTCCTATCAGATCTTATATGGTCTAGGCCAGGGGTCCTCAAACTTTTAAAGCAGAGGGCTGGTCCACAATCCTTCAGACTGTGGAGGGCCAAATTATCATTTGAAGAAAAAATTCCTGTGAACAATGAAATAACAATACAATATTTAAAAATGAAAACAATTGTAACCAACATAAACCTATCAGGATTTCAATGGGAAGTGTGGGCCTGCTTCTGGCCAATGAGATAAGTCAAGTTAATTAGGATTGTTGTTGTTGTGTGCCTTCAAGTCATTTCAGACTTTGGGCGAGTCTAAATCTAAAATTATTTATTTATTCATTTACTACATTTATTTATTACATTTATATTCTGCCCTTCTCACCCCGAAGGGGACTCAGAGCAGCTGTATGTACATACAATATATTGTATTATTAGCATAGCAGAATATTAGCATTATATATTACTACTAGCTGTGCCCGGCCACGCGTTGCTGTGGCAAAGTATGGTGGTATGGGAAATAAAGTATTGAGGTATTGGTGGTAGTTAAGGTAAAGGTTTTCCCCTGACATTAAGTCCAGTCGTGTCTGACTCTGGGGGTTGGGGCTCATCTCCATTTCTAAGCCGAAGAGCCGGCGTTGTCCATAGACACCTCCAAGGTCATGTGGCCGGCATGACTGCATGGAGCGCCATTACCTTCTTGCCGGAGCAGTATCTATTTATCTACTCTCATTTGCATGTTTTTGAACTTCTGGGTTGGTAGAAGCTGGGGCTTTAGATAATCTGTGCAAGTGGCCTAAGTGAAGCCTAACTCTGCCTGTCCCCTGGGCTGAGTCAGTTGCTAGGAGACCAAGTGGGTGGAGCTTAGACTTCTCTAATTGGCAGCAATTGGATAAAAACAATTATTCCTCTCCCTCTAATTAGGACTTTATTTTTCTTTTCTTTTTGTTGTATCAACCTAGAGCCGTGGATGATGGGTTGTGTTGTCAAATTTTGAGGTTGGGGGGCCTGTAGTTTTGTTGTTTTGTCCGCTGCCCTGATGCCATCACTCTTTTATATATATAGATATTGAACTATACCACTATACTGTAATATTATATGTAATATATAACGTATAATTAATATTATTATATGGTATTATTATTAGTATTATATTGTATAACATTATAATATTATTATCAATATTATATGTATATACAATATATTATATTATTTAAAATGATATAAAAATATTATATTATAAAACTGAGGGCAGGGGCCAGGTAAATGACCTTGGAGCGCCGCATCCGGCCCCCGGACCTTAGTTTGGGGACCCCTGGTCTAGGCTATATGATGGAGTTATGAGCCTGTCTGGACCCTGAGTTTCCCCAGAAGATGACCTTTTATGTTCCTACCATTTTCATAGGTTTGGTTCATTAGGGCATTAGATAGAGTCTTTTCATTGGTTGCTTCTAGCCTCTGAAATTCCTGACCTAGGGAGGCTACAATGCTCCCCTTGTGATGAATGGCAAAATGCCTAGTATGGGGTTTTTTTTGGGAGGCCCCCTTGAATGAGACCAGCCTGGGCTCATGTGATTTGCCAAGCCATGCCCCTTCCTCGGCCTGAGGGAGGGGCATGGCCTGGCAAATTAAAAGCTGCCAGTCCCTCCCAAAAGTCTCTTTGCTTTTCATCTCAACCCACCCTCCCTCAGTACAATATGAGTGAATGCTCATTGTTATAGGAACTAGGAAGGAGGATTTTCTCCTAGCAAACCCCCTCTTTCCCACCTACCCCATAATAAAGAAGTTTATGAAGGTGGTGTCTTTAGTTAGGTTGCTGTTGACTCGAAATGGGGAGGTGGAATAGTAAGTAAGTAAGTAAGTAAGTAAGTAAGTAAAAGTTTATTTGTATACTGCCCTCTCTCCCGAAAGGGACTCAGGGCGGTTTCCAATATAAAATCAGCATAAAACATTGTACAAGAAAACACTAAAAACACTATAAAACACTATAAGAATTAAAAACAAAAACAAAACATAACAATTGACTAAAACAATCACATAAGCAGAAGGAATATAATCACTCAAATAACATATGAATCTGCAAAGAAAAAAGAAAAAAAGACCACTGGGATGGAGGAGAGGATGGCCTGGAGGGACCACTAGAACTAAAATACAATGTTATATTCTAAGATGCTTTCGGGCAGAGGAATATAGTGCAAAGTTTCAAGTCAAAGAGATGGCCTGTGCAAATACTATAGCTATGGGCTCGGTTATCCAAAGGTTATTCAATATTTTACCATTGAAATCCACAAGCATGTGGACAACTTTAACAGAAAGGAAGAAACCATGAAAATGAACAAAATCTGGCTACCAGTATTACAAAACTCCAAAATCAAAACAGTAGATGGGAACCAACACAATGAGGACTTGACTGAACAAAGGATGCCCCCAGGCAAGGGACAAAACATCTCCAATGCTAATTAGGGTGATTAACTGAAACATTAATGCTGGCTCCCAGTGACAAAGGACTCTTGCCACACCTTGGACTTTACACAGATATATATTATTTCCTTTCCTTGCTTAGTTTATCCATACCTCACAACCTCTGAGGATGCCTGCCATAGATGTGGGCGAAACGTCAGGAGAGAATACTTCTGGAACATGGCCACACAGCCCGAAAGACATACAACACCCCTGTGATCCCGGCCATGAAAGCCTTCGACAACACTTTTAAAAAAACCTTTAAAATATTTTTAAGAACAAAAAAGGAACTAGCATGCCCCCTCTCGAACATTACCAATAGAGGCTCAGATATTACAATTGCAAGTTCCTTGGATGCAGTTTATCTCATCCTGGAAACCCAAATAAGCTTTGATCTAGATGTCTTTGTATTACCTCATTACCTATTCAGGCCTGCAATTCCCTTACTGTCTCATTTGTTCTGTTGCTACCAGGTTGTACACTGTATTCCTTTGGAGAAAAGACTGAGAAAATTAAGTTTTGGACCATTTCATCTTCTCTTTATTTCCTACCCCATGGTCTTACAGTCTCTTGTTGTTCATTGGCTTGTATTTTCCTACTATTTTCTTCTTGTTTCTATTGCTTCAACCATAACCCCCCAGGTCTTTTTGCTATTTTTAGCCTCTCTAGCAAGACTGAGATCATTCTGAGCTTTAGTGTTTCTGACTCTTCCCCTGCAAATGCAAGCTATCTGTTTGCATTCCCCTTTGGTGATTTCTCATTCTTACATTTCTTGGACATGCCTCTTTTAAATCTCAGCTCATCTGAAAGTTCCATATACACCAATTTTGGTTTTTTAAAAAGACACCTGATACTTTTTTTCACTTATATTATTGGCAACGGTGTCTTCATTTTCTCTTCTTTAGTAAACTCCTAATATTTTTATATTGGCATCACATTTCCTGTACTCTGTCAGCTGATTTGGGGAAGAGGGTTCACCCACTAGATCGTCTCTCCCCTTCAAATTGCAGAGGGTTGCCTTGGCCAAGACAAGGCATCACATAGTTGCCTATGTGTAAATCTGTCTTGAGTCCCCTCCGGGGTTGAAAACGACGGGTTATAAATGTCGTAAATAAATAAATACTTTTTTTTCTCCCCAAAGGGAATTTTTATTAATCATTATTTTATAATACAGAATCATAGTTACATTTTTCTTTTCTATTCCCTTGTAAATAAATAAATACTTGGCCAAGACAACCCTCTGTAGATAGGAGAGAAGATGTGAATGGGTGCCTGTTGCCCTCTCACATAATAGCTACACCATGAATCTTTTTTTAAATTTGTTTTTATTGTTGTTTTGTTGTTTTATCCCACCCTCCCACCCTCTCCTCCTTGTACATACACTTTATACAACAAACTACAGAAGTTACATTTGAAATATCAATCTCAATCTTAATTTTTCCACTCCACACCTTAATAAGTTCTCTAAATAGTTCCTAACTGGTTCCCACATCCCCTGGATTATTGCAATCTTTTCAATTTTATCTATATTATTCCATTTGCAATTTGTGATTTCTACATTTAACATATCAACTATATACTTATACCAATTTGTCAGAGTCCATTTTGTTTTATCTTTCCAACCCCTCACTAAAACAATTTGTGCACATGCTATTCATTTGTCAACCATTTTTTCTTAGTTCACACCATGAACTAAGGATGCAGCTATTATGTGAAAAATCGTTAAATATAAAAACTGGGACCACAAAAGAGGGGTGCAAATTTTATGGAATGACAACTCTAATGCAATGAAATGTGGGTAGTTTGTACATGCTGTTGGTAGTTAATTGTTTCCACTTGTAGATTTTACTAGTTACTCCCAGGTTCTGGACATTACACTATCATCAGCTTATGCCACTTCTTTTGGAATTATATGCAATGACTATTGGAATGGTCTAGCTTACGATTGTGGATAGTGTGATTAATAGTGATGAAATTGCTTTAAATGTTTTAATGTATCTTATAATTCTATTTTTAAATGCTTATTTTAATTGCACACTATTTTCAAGGCATCAAATAGTTGCCTATGTGTAAATCCATCTTGAGTCCCCTCCGGGGTTGAGAACAACGGGTTATAAATGTCGTAAATAAAGAAATACTTTTTTTTCTCCCCAAAGGGAATTTTTATTAATCATTATTTTATAATACATAATCATAGTTACATTTTCCTTTTCCATTCCCTTGTAAATAAATAAATACTTTTAAGTCCTGCCCTGCCTTTCATTTCATAAATGGGTCAAATTCAAAGTGCCAGTATTGACCTTTAAAGGTTAAAGGTTGAAAATTGCTTAGAAACAGGTTACCTGAAAAAATCCTCTCCTCTTGTTGTAAAAAAAAAAAATCAAACATCAAGCATAAATTGTAACCCTATTGGTTATGTAGTCAAGAAGCGGAAAAAGAAAAGGGGCGTAAAAGAACTTATTAGAGAAATGGTCAGCAAGGGAGTGTCATTTTTCTAATCTATTCCTCTTTTAGCTGAAAACTCATTTTGTTTATATAAATAAAAGGTACTGCTTGATGGGGTGGATTTCTTCACATGTACATCCTTTCAATAATTTGTTAATACATGGTAAAACTTATTAGATTGGTTTGCTTTTACAAGTAAATAATATTTTCTCTTTTTTCATTGATGATGAGAAAGAGAGTCACAAGATATCAGAATATATTATGAATTACTGTGCAATTTGTGATGCATTTTCATATTCAGGATGTTTTTGCTAAATATGTTTGAATATTGTTTACATTAAAAATGTTTTTTTGAGCAAAATGCAATTTTCACAAATCATAGAATCATAGAATCATAGAATAGTAGAGTTGGAAGAGACCTCATGGGCCATCTAGTCCAACCCCCCGCTAAGAAGCAGGAAATCGCATTCAAAGCACCCCCGACAGATGGCCATCCAGCCTCTGCTTAAAAGCTTCCAAAGAAGGAGCCTCCACCACAGTCCGGGGCAGAGAGTTCCACTGCCGAACAGCCCTCACAGTGAGGAAGGCTGTTCGGCAGTGGAACTCTCTCCCCCGGACTGTGGTGGAGGCTCCTTCTTTGGAAGCTTTTAAGCAGAGGCTGGATGGCCATCTGTCGGGGGTGCTTTGAATGCGATTTCCTGCTTCTTAGCGGGGGGTTGGACTAGATGGCCCATGAGGTCTCTTCCAACTCTACGATTCTATGATTCTATGATTCTATGATTTGTGAAAATTGCATTTTGCTCAAAAAAACATTTTTAATGTAAACAATATTCAAACATATTTAGCAAAAACATCCTGAATATGAAAATGCATCACAAAATATGTCACACTTGTATGGAATACAAACTTTTCATCAAAAAAGAGCACAAATGCACCAATTCTCTTGTAATTTGACCTTGCAAGGAATAAGGTTTTTGAAAAGGTTTATTTTTTTGTGCATAAAGACTGAAACATACTGATATAATAACCTATTGTATACTCTGTGTACTTTGACATCAAATTTTTATCAATTTTTATCAGAAATGAACTCTAATGAAATTTTTATCAGAAATGAACTCTAACGAAATTTCTACTTATTCCTAAATCCTAGTTAATGTCACTAGAATATTTTCTTCATACATTCAGATAACTCCCCGTACTCTAGCTTCTAAAGTCTTTTCCAGTCAAATTTGCAGGATGGCTGCTTGCCAAGATTTAAAACTGAATTGAAAAACACATGGTCCCCATGTGATTTTACAACTTCAAACAGAAACCACTGTTTCTTTGTATATTATGATCAAAAATAAATATGAATCCAAAACACCAATTCTGCATTCAATATTTCCTGAATGGATTTCTGCTCATAAAAAGGACCTCCCTTCCCTACCATAGGTCCAATTTCCTTTAGAAAATACTGTTAAACAGAATAGCAACCAAACCAGCATATTGTTATCTTTATTTTACAGTGTTATGGATATATAATTTGTTATAACAAGAATTCTGGACAGGAGATGGGGCTGAGAATAGGGATTTGAATCCTCACTGAGCCACTGAGAGGAGCTCTTGTCAAAATAATTTTTTGAAAAAGCCAGCTCAATGATCTCCACAGTTCAGAAGTTTTCCCTGAAAACAAGCACATTTTAAAATAATGGATGCTTTTATTTCAGGGATGGATTTGTCAACTTGATTCTGTGTACTAAAGGATTTCCTTCGTCTTTGTTAATGTTTGCTGTATGTATTATCACGTTCCACAAAATATGGTATTATTTGGAGGCTTTGTGTAGATCCTAGATGCTACACAAATCATCCCAACATTTTGTATGAAACCTGATAATGCATATAGTTTTTGTAAAAATATGTATTATTTGGATTGGAGACATAATATACTGGGGATATGGGGAGAAAGACAGGATAAAACTAAAGTAAATAAATAAAGATTTATTTTTTTATTTATTTGCTTTAGTTTTATCTTGTCTTTCTCCCCATAGAGACTGAAGGCAACTAACAGTGACATGACACAACACACACACACAAACACATACACACACAAATGCAGAAACTAAAAACAAACATTTATGTCATGGATACAAAAGTTAAAATACAGTTAAAATATAATAAAACACAATTAAAATTACTTTAAGAATTAAACATCCTCCCAAATTCGTACACACAACATCCCCTAGCTCCTCCTATGAGCCAATGCAGACCTTGAGATCAACCGGGGAGGCTCTCCTCTTGTTCCCACCACTGTCTCAAGTGCGGCTGGTGGGGACAAGGAAATGAGCCTTCTCAGCAGTGGCCCCCCGGCTCTGGAATGCACTGCCAAAAGAGATCAGGCAATCCCCTACATTATCCAATTTCCATAAGGAACTGAAGACCTGGTGGTGTCGGCAGGTTTTTGAGTAATTACATTGGAATACCGCAGATCTCTGGGCCTGAATATATTGCACAAGATTTATCTAGCCTACAATGACACATTTTAATATATTGGGTTTATGGTTCCCATCCCCTTGATCAGGTTGTGTAAGTGTTATTTGTTGCTATATAATTGTATTGTTTTACCTTGCTTAATAATGTATTATTATGTTGTTATGTAATGTATGTATGGTTTTTATGATTGGAAACCGCCCTGAGTCCCATCCGGGAGATGGTGCGGTATATAAATAAAGTTTATTATTATTGACACAACAACGTTGTATGACACAGCAAACAAGATAGATATGCTGGATTTCGTTTCACAAAATCACAAGTCAAACACTTCCCAAGTGTCTAGGACTGTGTGATGTATTTTCGGATGATGCGTGCAGATCCCAGTAAGGTGGCCTTTTGCAGTTGGCAGATCGTAATTTTGTCAATGTCTATTGTTTCCAAATGCCGGCTGAGATCTTTTGGCACGGCACCCAGTGTGCCCATCACCACCGGGACCACCTGCACTGGTTTCTGCCAGAGTCTTTGAAGTTCAATCTTGAGGTCCTGATAGCGGCTGAGTTTTTCCTGTTGTTTTTCATCAATGCGACTGTCACCTGGGATGGCAACATCAATGATCCAAACCTTGTTCTTTTCCACAACTGTGATGTCTGGTGTGTTGTGTTCCAGAACTTTGTCAGTCTGGATTCTGAAGTCCCACAGTATCTTTGCGTGTTCACTTTCCACAACCTTTGCAGGTTTGTGATCCCACCAGTTCTTTACTGCAGGGAGGTGGTACTTGAGGCATAAGTTCCAATGAATCATTTGGGCCACGTAGTTGTGCCTCTGTTTGTAGTCTGTCTGTGCAATTTTCTTACAGCAGCTGAGGATATGATCAATGGTTTCATCGGTTTTCTTGCATAGTCTGCATTTTGGGTCATCAGCTGATTTTTCGATCTTGGCCTATTATTATTATTATTATTATTATTATTATTATTATTATTAGAGCCTGCCCTTCATCATTCTCCAAATACCTGATAGTAGAAATATGTCTTCCCCTCCCAAGCTGGGAGGCAACTGAAAAGGCTCTCTCTCTTGTTCCCACCAAACCCACTTGAGCAGATGGTGGGACAGAAAAAAGGCCCACCTTAGAAAATGGTAGAGTTCTAATAGGCTCATACAGAGAGATATCATCCCTCAAAAAATTGGGATTCAAGTCATATAGGGCTTTGTCATAACCAACACTTTGAATTGTGCCTGGAAATAAGTTGGCAGGCTAAATATCCTAAAGGGACAAGAGCCTATCTGATTTTAGAGACTAAACAGTTTAGACTCATATAATTAACTGCAGTGGAATTAAATTGCATTCTGAAATTGCATTATTTGGCAGTGTAGATCTATCCTATTAATCTATAATATTCGCTTCTTTTTGTCTTCTGCCCTATTTGTTGTTGTTTATTCATTCCGTTGCTTCTGACTCTTCATGACCTCATGGACCAGCCCAGGCCAGAGCTCCCTGTCGGCCGTCACCGCTCCCAGTTCCTTCAAGGTCAAGCCAGTCACTTCAAGGATACCGTCCATCCATTTTGCCCTTGGTTGGCCCCTCTTCCTTTTTCCTTCCTTTTCCCCCAGCATCATTATCTCATCCAAGCTTTCCTGTCTTCTCATTATGTGGCCAAAATACTTCATCGTTGCCTCCAAAGATGAACCAAGCATTACTGTCTTTTAAAGAATCATGTCTTCTCACGATATGACCAAAGTATGATAGTCTCAATTTAGTCACTTTGTCTGTTTTGGAGAGTTCAGGCCTGATTTGTTATAGGACCCATTTGGCCACGGTATCCACAGAAATATTCTCCAGCACCACATTTCAAATAAGTTGACTTTCTTCCTGTTGGCTTTCTTCACTGTCCAGCTTTCATAACCACAGACATTGGAATATGATAGTGTGGGACATCTTAACTGTAGTATTCAATATTTAAGTATTGAAGTATTACACTTCAGGATCTTGTCTAGTTCCTTTATAACTGCACTCACAAGTCCTAGCCATCTTCTAATTCCATGACTGCAGCCCAGATACTCTTTCAAGTTATTTTCCTGACCAAAACTACTATTTCACTTTACTTTTCTTTTTTTCCCTCCAGCATTTTGATCATAAAATCCGGCTGTTGTGTGGACATGAGTAAACAAACATCTGATCTGTTTGAGAATTAACGTGAAACTGGAACTGGTGACCTTTATATTTTTCTATTAGAATTGAAATGTTTAATTGCCAAAAGTTATCTTGATTAGACAACATGCAAGAAGTGATCTGGTGCTGTGTACAGTGAAATGCAGCAAAGTAAAAAAAAAAAAACACTCAAGACTTTTTTGTATTTCTGTAAATTAGCCATGAGGTGTCGCTACAGCCATAGATTTGCCTTCTTACATTTTAAAAAAAATGCACACAGGTTTCTCTTCGAATTTGCTTCTTCCGTAGGTTATTCAAATGTCACAAGGTCATCATCCAACATTTCATAAGAATATACATGGTATTTTGGGGAATTGGTAGAAGATCATCCTGTGCTAAGATGTCTCAGAAGATAAAGAACCAAATTCTACTAATTGGAAAAGTAAAGAATTTGCTTCACAAGACTGAGCAGTGAGGGATGCGTTCAGAATAAATGAGAAGTGACCTATCTTTTTTCCAAGAGCAAACATTTATTACTTTCTGAAATGTGCAATGATTCGATTCCTTCCTGAGTTTTTGAACTATTATCATAATTTACTAAGATAATAACACACAAAATACTAATGCTGCACTAGTTCCAGTCTTGTACATAGTGACTAACTCTGATTTAATATCAGTAAAGTGAAAATCCTTGCTAGTACAGTTGCACTGGATTATACAAAGGAGAAGAACAAGAGGTAGCACAAATCATTACACACATTCTTCCATAAACATTTTATACAACTACGGGCATACACAATAAAAATAAAAATGGATTCATTGCTAGACTTCTGCTAACCTCAAAACAAGCAGTTGACCTTGTATTATTGCAATTACATAATACAATAAAAGCCAGTTTGCTTAAGAGCACAACATGAAGCATATCTTCTCAGGAGTACACCTGAAAGAACTCAGAGAAGCCATCAAGCGATGTAAAACTGGGAAAGCACCTGGCCTAGATGACTTAATGATGGAGCAAATCAAATACTTGGGGCCCAAAGCTGAAAACTAGCTTTTGAAATTCTACAATCAATGCTTGGCATACAAACAGATTCCCAGAGCATGGAGGAAAACTAAGATCATTGCCATTTTAAAACCTGGCAAAGATGCCTCCAATGCCAGGAACTACCGACCAATCTCCCTCTTATGTCATCTATATAAAGTCTATGAGAGGATGCTATTAAATCAATTAGGACCTGTCATCGAACCTAAGCTTATTGCAAAACAAGCAGGTTTCAGACCAGGGAAAAACTGTACAGGTCAAATTCTCCATCTGACTGAGCATATCGAGGAAGGCTATGAGAAAGGCTGCATTACGGGAACAGTTTTTGTGGACCTTACGGCAGCCTATGACACAGTGCAACATAGAAAAATGCTGCATAAAGTCTACCATATTACCCGGGACTTTGACTTTACAAAAACTGTCCAGACCCTCCTAGAAAACCGCAGCTTCTATGTGGAGTTTCAGGGCCGGAAAAGCAGATGGAGGAGGCAAAAGAATGGTTTACCCCAAGGCAGCGTTCTTGCCCCGACCTTGTTTAACATCTTCACGAACGACCAGCCACAACCACCACTCACAAAGAGCTTTATATATGCTGATGACCTTGGCCTTACAACACAAGCAAAAGATTTTGAAATAGTTGAAAACCAACTCACTAATGCCTTGAAAGATCTCTCCAGTTACTACAAAGAGAACCACCTGAAGCATAACCCTGCCAAGACACAAGTGTTTGCTTTCCACCTACGTAACCATGAAGCCAACAGAAAACTGAAAGTTACTTGGGAAGGCCAAGAGCTCGAACACTGCTTCCATCCTAAATATCTTGGTGTCACCTTAGACCAAACACTAACATATAGGAAACACTGCATGAATACCAAGCACAAAGTAGCTGCACGCAATAACATCCTGCGGAAACTGACTGGCAGCGCATGGGGTGCAGACCCACATGTAATAAGAACATCAGCCCTGGCCTTGTCTTTCTCAACTGCTGAGTACGCCTGTCCTATCTGGCACAAGTCTGCACATGCGAAGCAGGTGGACATAGCACTGAACAAAACATGCAGAATAATCACAGGATGCCTTAAACCTACACCTGTTGATAAACTCTATAAGCTAGCTGGCATTGCCCCTCCTGACGTGCGACGGGAAGTTGCTGCTAATGGTGAGAGAAATAAGGTTGAACATTGTGAAAGCCACCCACTGTATGACTATCAGCCTCCTCCCAGTAGACTGAGGTCAAGGAGGAGCTTCATGAGAACCACCACTCCTCTTGATGTCCCCCCAGCAACAGCAAGGGTGTCCCTCTGGGCAGCTAAACCAGGAAATCCCAACTGGATGGCCCCCATGAGGGACTGCCTCCAGGGGCAAACCAAGAATGGGCATCTTGGAAGTCCCTGAACAGACTCAGAAGTGGAGTGGGCAGATCAAAAAACAACTTGGCAAGGTGGCACTACCTGGAGGAATACTCCACCTTGTGTCACTGTGGAGCTGAACAAACAACTCCTCATATGTATGCTTGCCCACAATGCCCTGCCTCATGTACGGAGGAGGAGTTGTTTAAAGCTACGGACAATGCAATTGCTGTTGCCCGCTTTTGGTCCAAAACTATTTAGCTGTTTGTGATTCCTTTATTTTATCACTTTTTAACTTATTTATCATGCAATGCTTTTGACACAAAATAAATAAAATAAATAAAGGAGTACATCTCATTCAGTAGAAAGTTAAGTATAAGTTAAGCAGAATAATTATTCCAGACTTCAATAAAATTAGATAGACTGGGTGAAGTACTGCTGCTTTACTTACCTTCACTGTTAACTTGCAATTGATATTGGATAAAGATTTCAAAGATGGCTTTCTAATTTAAAAAAATCATATGTTAGTTCTCTTAGACACCACCTCCTGCAGTACCTGCTTCATTTTACATGATATGAAGGCCAGTCTTGGAAACAGGTTATGCATTTATATGTGCAATGGGGTTGTCAGGGTCCTGTGAATAATTCAGAATAAACTGGGAACACAATGGCCATGATCTTATATGGAAGAGTTACTTACAATGATGCAGCTACAATCCATCTCCTAATCGGGCCCCTAAAACTTATTTTGGAAGCCAGGGAGCCACATCAACCAAATGAATTCTGAGTCATCAGTGACAAGGGCACCAAAGGGTGAAACATCCAGCCTCCTCTTGCCAAATACTTGTGGCCGGGCCCCACAGAGGTTCTTGGAGCCATGGTGAGAAAAAGCTGAATTCGTAATCTACCAGCACTTTAGATCTGTCATTGGTTTGACTTGGCTTCCACGTTTAGTTTTGTGTGTCATTTTGCTGTCACTACAATGATTCGGTAATTGTATGCGTAAAATGTAAATTTATGAAATGTAAGTCTAGACTGAAAAATTGTAAATACTGAACAAGATGCTAACCTATATTTCTTTATTTTTTTGCATTTAAACAAAAATGCACTATTGCTTATGCACACAGACCTGTGTGTTGAGTATCAAGGGCAAAATTAATTAAACACAAATAAAGCTACCCAAAACTTCTGATTAAACTGAATTTCTTATCAAAATTGACACTAACATACTGGCTAGCTTGTGATTTAATGGAATTTCTCAATGGATGAATCCTTTTGTTTTACAGAACAATATTATCAAAGATCAATCAAGAAGAGCTTTACTAAAAGGAATTTCAGCTCTGTTTTTTTTTAAACTGTAATTGCATCATTGTATTTCAAATTTAAACTTCCCTCTGAATATGGGAGTTACCTTATAGGATTGAAAACCTCTGGACACTTTTCATAGAATTATAGCCAAACATGATGGATGCTGCTTTGACAAATGAGAGGCATACCTCAGTGGAAGAGAACATTTCTATTGATAGCCACCCAGAAATAAATGACATTAGATTTTTACCAGACCCTTATAAAGTGACCCAGAAGAATGGGTTTGGATAAATTTAATAGAGAATTATTTGTCTTACTACAGACGTAATTTCTGCCATTTTGTTGACAAGGATAAATATGTGACTTGAGGCATAGCTCTTTCCCATTGCTGCTCAGATCAGGTGAAAATGTATAGCAGAAATGGGATTTTTAGTGAGATTAATTTGACAAATTTAATTTATATTATAAAAATCATTTTAATGGATCAGTGACAAATAATTTTAGCTTTTGAGTATTATGTATGATAAACCATGTTTTTATCTTGTGTCATTTTTGCTTCCTTGTGTGTTATACAAAGACTATGCCCAAAAAAAAGAGTACAGGTAATATCCAGGCAGTCCTCAAGTTACGAAAAAGAATCTGTAGGTTTCTTCTTAAGTTGAATATATATGTAAATTGGAACAGGTATATTTTTAAAGTGTAACTCCAAACAGATATATATGTATGTATGTATGTATGTATGTATGTATGTATGTGTGTAGGCATGTATGTATGTGTGTGTGTGTGTGTGTGTGTGTAGGTGTGTATGTATGTATGTATGTATGTGTGTGTGTGTGTGTATGTATGTATATATATATATATATATATATATATATATATATATATATATATATAAAGCTTTGGCTAACACAGGGAAGTGTTAACACCCCTGTGGTGTTTGTTTTGCTGTCCGTGCCCCTATTCATTAAACTTCACCTCACTTTCTGTCCCTGTGAGAACTGAATTTTGAAAAATCTGGCTTGTTGTGGAAATGAGGATTGGTGAGAAAGCTTTAGTGGAAACACCTTTTCCCCATGATAACTCTTCCAAGAGTGAATTTCCCTTTCGAGGGGTAGATTTATCTCATTTCCTGTGTCCTCACTCCTGTTCTTAACTATGAGTTAAGTTGTTTGTAAGTCAGATGTTTGTAACTTGGGGACTGCCTGTACTTATATTCCAGATTCACATGTCTATATTTTTGAATTTTAGTTTTCCCTGTCCCTGTTATCATTTATACAGCTGTGGCTGTCTCCTTACTGTTGTGCTAAAACAATGAGTAAAGGACCAATAGATGGGGGGACACTATTTCCAGACTAATCATATAAGTTAAAAGGGAATTTGCAGTTGCTAGGATGAGATGCCAGCCATTTCAGAGCAGCAACAGCAGCAGAAACAACAAGAGAGTTTGCATCCTTACTTCCCTTTTATCTGGTGGGACGCTGGACTATTTTTCATAAATAATAAAAAAAGAGGCCAATATGGTTACAGGAAAAAATTAAATAGAAAAAGAGCATTCGGGGCCAGAAAGGGCATAGAAAGAAGATCAGGTTGTATTCTTTTTCACAGCCTCCCACATGTGCTGATACATAATTGTATGTGTTTATCTTTACAACTGCAGCTGCCACCTGTTCAAAGAGATAAGACAGACTTCAGTCCTGCCATCACTTACTCTGAAGTAGTCTACACTTAAAAAGTGCCATGAATCACGTTTGAGAGGCAGCTGAAAGGCATTTTTGATGACAGTGTGCCTTCTGTTCACCTCCTTCCACAAACTCTATATTTATACTCCAGCAAACTTAATCTATGCTGCATGGTATAGCAATTAGAGGACTAACAGGTGATGCCTTCTTTATGAGGAATGTGGTGAATCTGCTCAGGGTTTTATTCAAGATTTAAAAGGAGCTGTCCAAAGTGCTGATCCCTAGCCTACAAAATAGGTTCACCATCTTAGATAGTTTTAAAGTCTAGAATAAAACCCAGTGTAAAAATAATAACAATAATTTATTTGTTTGACCAGTCATATGACCATTTCAAAGTGCAACATAAATAAAAACAAGGCAACAAGGATGGGAGGACAGCAGCTGACCTTGTGTTTGCCGTCAAAATCTTATTTTCCTGATTCTTTTTTCAGGAAATGTGCTCTTTTCTTGGTAGCTTTCAGGATAAAAAGGCTTACTCTGATTATGGTGGATCTTTCTTGTCCTTGCAAGAGGACTATCAGGAGATCATTTCTGTTGGGGGACCTAAAATTAGATAGTAATGGATGTAAATATCTGTGTCGAAGTTCAGCATATGCTGGGCAGTCAATCAAAAAATGTTCGATATCTTCCACTATTTGTTCTCCCCAGACACAAAATCTCTCCTTTCTTGGGATGTTACAGTAGCGACCAGTTTGCATCATAATACCGAGTTGTTCAAACCTGGCCCTGGTATATATTCTTCTTAAGGGTAATGGAACTGGAATAGTCAAATAGTGTTCTAAATGAATATTCATTTTGTGGGAGGCTAAAAACTTTGTGGCAGAAGACCTACCTATACTTGCTAGGTCCAATTGAGCATAGATATCATGAGTGCGTTGCATGAGCACTTGTTTTGCCCTAGGTTCTAGATCATTCAAAAATTGTAAAGGAAGGCCAATTTTAGCCATCTCATTGTTTAAGGCCACTACCCATGATGACTTGTGGGCACGCTGGTCTTGATCCTCTAAACATAGGCGAGGAAGTCTACTGGAATTCATCCGATTTACCTTTGACCAGTAATTGAATTGTATTATTAAAAACCCAGTATAGATTCATGGCACCCTTGCCATGGATGAACTGGGAATCCCTGGGCCTCGAGCTGGAGGTCAGCTGTTACCAACAGTGCTATGGATTTTGAAAAGGCACAAATAGAGGGTGAAAGGGAGAAATGTGTCAAGAAGAAAGAACATCAAGCAAACTCTTGTCTGGAAATCTATTTCCTCACTGCTAAAGGCCATGGAGGTCCAGAATAGGTCTCTACAATAAATCACGAAGAATTTACTTCTGGAAGACAATCATACTCGGTCATGAGGGATCACCTATGATGATGATGATGGTGCCACTGAAGTCACTCTCTACATCTAGGATGGCAAGGCTAATCTCAGCCATGAAATAAAAGGCATGGGAAAATAAGACCAAGCAGATTACTGAAGACAGCTGGGGTTGAAAAGCTGCTGACCTAAGATCTGATGCATGAAAAAGGATGAAGTGTAATTATAGAGAAATCATTTGTCATAGATAAGATTGGAATATACTAAAACAAAGTTACAAGGGCTGCAAGTTACAAGGGCAGTTCCATTGACTCATCAAGATCATAGTTGACAGGAAGAAAGAAAGGGAAACAAATTGGTTTCCAAAGATATAAGGA
This sequence comes from Anolis carolinensis, assembly GCF_035594765.1. NCBI lineage: Eukaryota > Metazoa > Chordata > Lepidosauria > Squamata > Anolidae > Anolis > Anolis carolinensis. The sequence goes on from NC_085841.1 coordinate 221,815,448, forward strand.
ACTCCTACGTAGTATTAAGAAACAAAAAAGTATTCTAGAATCCTTCTTCGTGTTTGTGAATCTTTCAGGTGGTTCAAGCTCCATAAATCCATACAGTGTGGGCATGGGCAAACTTTGGACTAGCTGTTAGGAATTGTGGGAGTTGAAATCCAAAACACCAGGAGGGCCCAAGTTTGCCCATGCCTGATATACAGAATCCCAGGAATTCTATGACACAACAGCTGGAACGAGAAATAGATCTGAGAAACCCACATCCAGAATATTCAGCTATAAAGTTCATTCATGACCATGAACCCAGAAATTTTCTTTCAGCCTATCATATCTTGCAGGCAGAGTTTCTAAAAGTTATTTCTGTGGATTAAAACTCATAAAATCTCCTAACGGCATGACTGTCTTAGGGATTCTAGAAATGATAATCTCTAAAAGTACATTTTTAGCATAGATTATGGAGGTTCAGTGGAAAAATGTGGATCTTTTATGAAATAAAAGTCACAACAATAAATTCCACTGTCTCACTGCCTGTGGTTCCTGTGTTAAGTTTTCTTTAATATAAACCTTTAAATGGTTTTAATTCTGTACGTATTTAAGGCTGTCTAATCTTAATTTTTTAGGTTTTAATGATTTGTGTTTTATCATAATTTATGACTTTTTGTAAAATGCATTGAATCTCTGATGCATCTACAATGTAGTTTTGATGCAGCTTGACATCACTTCAGCTGCCACTGTTTAATGCTATTGAATCCAAGCAGATGTAGTTTGGTGAAACACCAGCACCTTTTGGCAGAGAAAGTAAAAGACTTTGTAAAACTACAGCTCTCATGGTTCCATAGCAATGAACCATGTCAGTTAAAGTAGTGTCAAGTTGTCGATGTACCCCCAGTCTGGGAGAAAAATAGGATATAATTAAAATAATGGATGGGTGAATTAAAAGGCATCTGTAATGAAGTATGAGTTTTGTATTCATGTTTGTTGTGTTTAACTATGTGCTTGTGGTTTGGTTGGGTAGGCGTGAGACGGCCGCAGCCATTTAGTGGCTCTCCTCTGAGGCAGTTGCCATGGAGATGTGGGCGGAGCCATCTGCCGAGGGGAAGAGAAGTGAAGATGTTTTTAAAAAGTGAAGCCTCAGTCTGTGGTCTGATGAGGCACAGGGAAGATTGATTCCAGGTTAATGGGATCAAGGAGACTCAATTGTTCATTTTGAGTCGGTTTCAAATAAATTATTTAATGTAGTCTGGATCCTGGAAAGGCACAGAGAATCTGTGATAGTATATCACAGGGGTGACTGTGGTTTGAAGTCACTGGATAGTCCACGTTTCAGACTTTGGGAACTAATCCCAGCTAGACTCACAAAGATCCATTGAAGTAACAGCTTAAAAGGAGTAGAGGAAGAAGTTTTAACTACTTTAAGTAAAAAGAAGTGATACTTTAGAGAGTTTGATTCATCTCATTCTAGTATTGTAACTGTTAATAACAATACCTCTAAGTGAAACATCTTTTGTAACCACCAAGCTTGTGCCTGAATAAACTTGATATTGTACTTTTAGCATCTGTCGTCTATAGACTCCCTCAGCACAATTGCGCTACCATTTTAACACCGAATAAAGTAAAAGGCTTCATCTGAGCTATTGGGTGGTTGAGCACTTTTATAATCTAAACGTGTCTCTCCACACAGTGGTGGCTGCATTTCCACTAATCGGTGGCAATTATCTTTTATTATTTGGGACATCTATTCATTATTAATTGGGTCTTCTACGCATCCCTCTTTTACAGATTGGTGGCAGTGGTGGGATAAAAAGATTCCCCCTGCCTGAAAGAACCTTAAGTCATTCTTAGTCTTTTACAGCATCAAATAAAACCTATCATGTTATATGTAGGCCATGACTCTTAAAAATTCATTATCAAAGACTTGTTTATATTTGGGTATGGAAAACTCGCCTCTCTCTGGGGACAAAGTTCAAGAGCATGGGAACAGCCACAGAAAAGACACTTTCCTGGGGTCCCACCACATGTGCTGGTGAGACAGAGGCCCCACCTACACTGCCATATAATCCAGTTTGAACTACATTGTAATGGTCACTGTAGACTCATATAATGTAGACTGAACTGTATTGAATTTGATTATATGGCAGTGTAGATAGGGCCAGAGAGAAGGAACTCTCCAGTAGGCTTGATCGATCCATGAAAAATTTGATTCTAAACTCGTTTCAAAACTAGAGGGGGCAGTTTTTCGTTTTTGTTGCTAATAACGAATTTGGCCCCCAAAATTTTTCGAAATTAACGAAAATTCGTTATTTTCTAAATTAATACGTTAATGGCGGACGCGCATGCGCGGTGGCCCAAAAACAGCCCGAAGGGGGGGGGACTTAGGGGGCTCTCCCGCCCTCATTTTTTGAGTGATCTTCTTCAAACTTGGTACAGTGGTAGAACACATTTAACACTGATAGCTCACCAAAATGTGGAACGTTTCCCTTATCCTCTGACTTTTGGCAAATTTTCATAGCTTTTATAATAAACCATTTTTTAATAATTGCAGAAATCTGTTCCTGGTTTGAAAGTCTTATTTCCTGTTAAATTGGGTTGTCTTTACTGTGAAAGTCATTGTTCTACTTCAGAAACTTTGTTTTTGTGGCTGAAACTTTGTTAAATTGGTGTGTGTGTGATATATATTGTGTATATATATATATATAGTCCCTGCTTATGTGTGTGTGTGTGTGTGTGTGTGTGTGTGTGTGTGTAGGTAAAGGTAAAGGTATCCCTTGACGTTAAGTTCAGTCATGTCTGACTCTGGGGGTTGGTGCTCATCTCCATTTCTAAGCCCAAGAGCCAGTGTTGTCCATAGACACCTCCAAGGTCATGTGGCCGGCATGACTACATGGAGTGCCATTACCTTCCCAGAAACACCCAGAAAATGGGAATTCCAGACAGGAAACAATCAGGGCCAGCTAATACCTCCCAACAAAGGATTCCCCCAGGTAGGAAGCAGCCAGGCTTTGAAGCTGCAAGGCTATTCAATGCTAATCAAGGTGACCAATTGCAACATTCACACTTGCCTCCCACAGACAAGAGTTCTTTCTCCCACCCTGGACCTTCCACAGATATATAAACCCCACTTGCCTAGCTTCGCACAGACGTCAAAACCTCTATGTCTGCCACAGATGTGGGTGAAACGTCAGGAGAGAATGCTTCTGGCACATGGCCATAGAGCCCGGAATACATACCACAACAGTGTGATCCCGGCCATGAAAGCTTTCGACACAACACAACCACAGTATCCATTCAAGTTCATGTAGCGTGGTATGGACTGGAGACCTGTATTGGGGGGAGGGAGGGTGCGAATCTGGGCCCCTGGGAGCAGCCGAGGACGGGCCTGGCCCACACCCCCTCGCATCCTGGGCCTCTTCCTCCTCACCGCCGGGCCCCTCTCGGTCTCTCCAGGCCTGAGCTGAGGCGAGGCGGCGGCGGCGGCCATTTCCCCCCTCCGTCTTCCTCCTCCTCCTCGGCCTCCTTCCCCCTCGCCCCCTCCCATTGGCTGAGCCTCCCATTGGCTGAGGGGCAAAAGGAAAGGAGTTTGGGTGATTTGCAAAAGGTTTTTTTTCTTAACAAAAAAACCGAAGAAATAAGAAAAAACGGCCTCTCGCGATTCGAAACCGCGATATCCAGACGTGTGGACAACCAAGGTTCTATATTGCTTCAAAACAAACGAAAATAACGAATTAATAACGGGTAACGGGAAAATCGAATTATTTGAGCAAGCCTACTCTCCAGCACTGATCAAAACAGAGAATCTTCAAATAACCTGAACTCTTTAAATGAGGCTTCAAATAACCTGGATCCATGTCATATTGTACAGAAGGATGTGTGTGTGTGTAAACCTTGCACAGACTTATACAAAAGTTAACTTTTTCTGTTGAAAGAGCTAATTTCCCAGTTAATTGCATCAATTTGAGTGCTTATTTACCAGTATTCCACTGTGTGCAATCTAATGTGCTTTTCCATTGCTTCAAACAAACACCTACAATTTGGCATAAAGAACTACCTCATTGGAGCAATTTTCCTTTCAACAGCCCCTGCTTTAATTCCATTTTCAAAACAAAACATTTCCTTTCATTTTGGTTTTAACACCCATAGGCCCTCATGAAAAACTAATTAAGTTTGTATATGATATTCCTTAACTGGGAGAAGATTTTAAACATCTCAGTTTGAATCTCTTTCAGCATATCTAGGAAACAACAACAGCTATGCATTTTAAGTTGTACAGCAACTCTGAACCCAATAGTGTATCCAAAATGTTCTTTTCAATCTCCTGATTAGAGGGCAGTAATTTGCCACTGACTAAGTATTTATTTTTAAAAAATGTATTACAGGTTGAGTATCCCTTATCCAGAATTCTGAAATTTAAAATGTTCCAAAATCTAAAATTGTCACCCTAGGTCAGTGGTTCTCAGCCTGTGTGTCCCCAGATGTTTTGGCCTTCAGTTCCCAGAAATCCTAACAGCTGGTAAATGGCTGGGATTTCTGGGAGTTGTAGGCCAAAACACTTGGGGACCCACAGGTTGAGAATCACTGAAATAGGTAGCTACGATAATGATACCTTTGCTTTCTGATGGCTCAATGTACACAAACTTTGTTTCATGCACAAAATTATTTTAAAATGTTTTGTATAAATTACCTTTAGACTATGGGTGTGAGGTGTGCATGAAACATAAATGAGCTTTATGTTTAGACTTCGTTCCATTGCAAAGATATCTGAAATGCGGAACTCTTTTGGTTCCAAACATTTCAGATAAGAGATATTCAGATATTCCACCTCTACAACATTTTCACCTTTTCAATGAATACTGTGCATTTGGGGGGGGGAGGGTTGCTAGTGGGGCTGGACAGATTCTATGTTACAGTGTATTTAAACTTGAGACTTACAGCATTCAGAATTTATAAAAAATAAAAAGGTTAATGCTTGAGCAGAAGGAGCAGGCAAATCTCTCCCTATCTGTCTTCTCTTTGTTGCACAAGGGAGAGGAAGAATGTCATTTTGAGAAGAAGAGTCTCCTCTAATGGTAGAGGATCTCTGCATTACCAGAAATATTGAAAAATTACACCTGGGTGGAGAAGATACGAAAGAATGAAGCAGGGCTACCTTAGGATACTTGAATAGGAACTTGATAAATGCTAGACCTGGTCAATAGACCCATAACTTTCTATCTCTGGTGGAGAAGGGGATGTACCAGCAGCAGTTCATGACAATCAGAATAAACCTAGAAAAAACCTGGAATCTTGGTTTATTCCAGGTTTAAAAAAAACTCTTCCAAAGATTCAGATCTTTCAGTAAGGTCTGGATCTTTGGAATTATGGGGCCTGTGGAAACTGCTCCTGGGGTCACCAATTGCGATCTCAGGATAACTTTCAGCAGCATTTTCCATTTTTTTTTTGGAGCAGTGGCTTGTTCAGCTGGCATTGCATATCCCTTAAGGCCATTGGCCTGAGATATATTTAATTGTTTATGCCTACCAAAGTAAAATACAAAGTCACAAAGAACTTTATGAAACAGTGATTTGTTTTAACTTGTGAACTTTAATCTGCATTTTATTGATGACTTTTAACCTATATAACTGTGTGTACCTTGTTATATGTATTTTAATAGTCTTTATCTCTCTGCTTTAACCATGTTGTATCCCACCTCAAGCTGCAAGGAGTAATAAATAAATGTAGTACTGGTAGCAGCAGCAGCATTATTAGTAACTTTTCCTGAGTTGTAGATGAGGGAACAATGCCACAGCAGCCATTAAAATAAATGAAGAAACTGTGGTCCCTAACAGAGAAACACACACAGAGAGAGACTTTGTAGCCCAAATGGCAGGCACTTCCAGTGAAAAAGAGATTATTATTTCACCAAAATAACTGAGTAAATTATAGCTTGAAGAGAATGAGGAAAACAATTCTTCGAGCTAAGAAATGCAGATGAATTAAATGTAAGTCAGGGTGTGTATTGAGAAAGAGAGAGAAAAACACTAGCCTTAAGTACTTTCTGAGAAATGCACATGCACAATCAGCTCTAAAGTAGAAGAAATAAATAAATGCATGCACACACATTGCTGTAAAGCCTTCACATTTTCTCTTAAAGCCTTGGAGCAATCTCTATGCTACATAATAGGGGAAAGCAAGAAACAAGAGGGTCTATAGCAGCGTTTCTCAACTTGGGGGTCGGGGGACCCCTGGAGGGTTTGCAAGGGGGTATCAGAGGGGTCACCAAGGACCATCAGAAAACACATATTTCTGATGGACTTAGGAACCCCTTTGGCAGAGAAGGCTGAATATCTCTTTCCCCATCTTTCTCTTCCCTTTTGGAAACAGATGGCGAATCCTCCCACCAAAAGCTCAATTTGCCCAATTCTATCATTGGTGAAGTTCAAGGGGTACTTTGATTGTAGGTGAACTATAAATCCTAGCAGCTACGACTCCCAAATGTCAAGGTCTATTTTCCCCAAACTCCACTAGTGTTCACATTTGGGCATACTGCGTATTTGTGCTAAGTTTGGTCCAGATCCATCATTGTTTGAGTCCACAGTGCTCTCTAGATGTAGGTGAACTACAACTCAAAAACTCAAACTCAGTGCCCACCAAACCCTTCCAGTATTTTCTGTTAGTTATTGGAGTTCCGTGTGCCAAGTTTAGTTCAATGCCATCGCTGGTGGAGTTCTGAATGGTCTTTGATTGTAGGTTAACTACAATTCCCAAATGACAGAATCAACCCCTCTCACCCCACCAGCAGGGCCGTAGCCAGAAAAAAAAATTCGGGAGGGGTTTTGAAAATTTCGGGGGGGGGGGGTTTAACCCCTAGCACACACCCCTCCCTGCTACAAACCTGTCAATATCTGCTTGAGATAGTGCCTGGAGGGACTCTTAATGTTTTGTGTCTCATAGACTTAGCATGGGGATTTGGTTAACCAGTTAAAATTCATGAGTAAACCAGGTTTTTTTTATAACCTGAAAAATTTTGGGGGGTGTTTGAACCCCTAACCCCCCCCCCTCGCTACAGGCCTGCCCACCAGTATTCAAACTTGGGGGCATATCAGGTACTTGTGCCAAATTTGGTCTAGTGAACGAAAATACATCCTGCATATCAGATATTTACATTACAATTCATAATAGTAGCAAAATGACAGTTATGAAGTAGCAACGAAAATTATTTTATAGTTGGGGAGCAACACAACATGAGGAACTGTATTAAGGGGTTGCAGCATTAGGAAGGTTGAGAACCACGGGTCTATAGCTTTATTGACATCACATACAAATCCCCACTGCAAATGCTATGATTGGAAGTTTCAAAAAATGCCATTGAGAATCTTTTCTCAGTGAACTCCAAGATGTTCCTTCAGCATTTTCTCATTCCTTTTCGTCATATCACAAAGTATTCCATATGGAAGGATTTCCTGGTTCTGCTCCACCCCATCAACATGCTGACATTTCTTTCTTTGTTTGTTTTTACAAAATATTTCCAAAAGCCTCAGAGTGCTTTGATTGGTGCAATCCACTTCAGAACGCCTTCAACCTAACGCAATCTGATCTGGATCCATTCTGGATTGGATCAAATGAGGACAACCCTCTGTGGAATTCAGGTTTAAGCCATGCTATATTTTCTATATTTTCTATATTTTCAAACCCTGCTGTTAGCTCCAGCTCCTGCCAACCTAGCAGTTCGAAAACATGCCTATGTGAATAGATCAATAGGTACCACTCCAGCGGGAAGGTAACAGTGCTCCATGCAGTCATGCCAGCCACATGACCTTGGAGGTGTCTACGGACAATGCCAGCTCTTCGGTTTAGAAATAGAGATGAGCACCAACCCCCTGAGTCAGACATGACTGGACTTAACATCAGGGGAAACCTTTACCTTTATATTTTCTGAACTTTGAAAAAATGAATAAAACTCAATCTTCTTTTGTGTGAAAGAGGTGTTTCCAATATACTGTTCAATTTCCCACTGAGACCAATTATCTTAAATATTTAAATCTCTATATTAAAAAAATACATTGTAAGATTTAATTTGTTGGATAAAACTGCCATTAATTCTCTAAGGGTTTAATTATAGATTGAGGCTCTGATATAGGGTAGAGGGTGTGCCACATGTATTCATCTATATCAACTTGGTGAGATAATGTTTGTGAAACATGATTTCACATGGTCTTGTTTGAAAATAATTCCGCTACAACCTATGTGGCAGAATTAACACAGGGTGATGCTAAAGACTTTAACTACATCATATCTGTTGGATATCCACATGTGTTGAACAACACTAAATGACTTAGTTACTAATGTCCTTAAGAATTTACTTACAATATAGCTTCTTATTCCATCCCCATTTTATGAAGAAACAAGACTGTGTGAGGTCCTAAGTCTGGTTAATCAAATTCACAAAGTGTTTCATACTATTGCAGCATTATTACTACATCCTTGTTGGACTCTTTGGGAAGCTTTGGCTGAGAATTCTCAGTACCTCTCACTAAACTGCAAAATTACATTGGGTGTTGCCATGGCAGTTATAATGGAATTATAATGCACTGACTATGTTCAGGAATCCCATAGTTCTCTCAGATATCTTTTTACATCACCTGTTTCTTTCACATTGACTGCCTCATGTAGTCTTCATATGGCATTACTCTGCACATATAAAAACATTGATTTGTTTTGTCTGTACGTAAAGCAGGGTCAGACAACATGCCAGACAGAAAGGAGATTCCACCTGAACATCAGGAAGAACTTCCTCACTGTGAGGGCTGTTCGACAGTGGAACTCTCTCCCCGGGGCCGTGGTGGAGGCTCCTTCTTTGGAGGCTTTTAAGCAGAGGCTGGATGGCCATCTGTCGGGGGTGCTTTGAATGCGATTTCCTGCTTCTTAGCAGGGGGTTGGACTGGATGGCCCATGTGGTCTCTAAAAAAAAGAAAGAAAAAAAGAATTTGCATGCAGCTCCTTTTGTTTTCTGAAGCTTCCATTGTGGCCACCAGAACTACCATATGCCAAATTAATCGTATTGAGGCAGGGGAAAGGGGTCTCAGGTGCCAAACTTGATACAAAACATGTGTCATGCCTTTAAGCTATGTTTCTTCTTCAGTTCAGAAATATCACTAACTCTACAGTATGGGGATACCAAGTCACCTTGTCTGTCTCCTGAGAAATCTGTATAAAGACCAAGTAGCCACAGTAAGAACAGATCACAGAACAACAGACTGGTTCAAGATTGGGAAAGGAGTACGGCAGGGCTGCATACTTTCACCCTACCTATTCAACTTGTACACAGAACACATTATGCGACATGCGGGGCTTGAAGAATCCAAGGCTGGAGTTAAAATTTCTGGAAGAAACATTAACAACCTTAGTATGCAGATGATACCACTCTAATGGCTGAAAGTGGGGAGGAGCTGAGGAGCCTTATCACCAAGGTGAAAGAAGAAAGTGCAAAAGCCGGGCTGCAGTTAAACGTCAAGAAAACCAAGATCATGGCAACTACGCCTATTGATAACTGGCAAATAGAGGGGGAAAACGTGGAGGCAGTGACAGACTTTATATTTCTAGGCGCGAAGATCACTGCAGATGCAGACTGCAGCCAGGAAATCAGAAGACATCTACTTCTTGGGAGGAGAGCAATGGCCAACCTTGACAAAATAGTGAAGAGCAGAGACATCACACTGGCAATGAAGGTCCGCATAGTCAAAGCAATGGTATTCCCCATAGTAACCTATGGATGCGAGAGCTGGACCATAAGGAAGGCTGAGCGAAGGAAGATAGACGCTTTTGAGCTCTGGTGCTGGAGGAAAATCCTGAGAGTGCCTTGGACCACAAGAAGATCCAACCAGTCCATCCTCCAGGAAATAATGCCCGGCTGCTCACTGGAGGGAAGGATATTAGAAGCAAAGCTGAAGTATTTTGGCCACATCATGAGAAGACAGGAAAGCTTGGAAAAGATCACGATGCTGGGGAAAATGGAAGGAAAAAGGAAGAGAGGCTGACCAAGGGCAAGATGGATGGATGGTATCCTTGAAGTGACTGGGTTGACCTTGAAGGAACTGGGGGCGGTGACGGCCGACAGGGAGATCTGGCATAGACTTGTCCATGAGGTCACGAAGAGTCGGAGACAACTAAACGACTGAGCAGCAGCACAGTATGGACTTCATATCCAAGACCTCATAGAATAGAAGAGTTGGAAGAGACCTCACGAGCCATCCAGTCTAATCCCCTGCAAGGAGCAGGAAAATCTCATTCAAAGCACCCCCGACTGGTGGCCATCCAGCCTCGGATTAAAAGCCTCCAAAGAAAAAGCCTCCACCACACTCCAGGGCAGAGAGTTCCACTGCTGAACAGCGCTCTCTCACTGTAAGGAAATTCTTCCTGATGTTCAGGTGGAATCTCCTTTCCTGTAGTTTGAAACCATTTTCCACGTCCTAGTCTGCAGGGCAGCAGAAAACAAGCTTGCTCCCTCCTCCCTATGACTCCCCCTCAAATATTTGTATATGGCTATCATGTCTCCTCTCAGCCTTCTCTTCTACAGGCCAAACATTCCCAGGTCTTTAAGCCGCTCCTCATAGGGCTTGTTCTACAGACACTTGATCATTTTAGTTGCCCTCCTCTGGACGCTTTCCAGCTTGTCAACATCTCCCTTCAATTGAGGTGCCCAGAATTGGACACAGTATTTCAGGTGTGGTCTGACCAAGGCAGAATAGAGGGGGAGCATGACTTCCCTGGATCTAGACGCTATACCCCTATTTATGCAGGCCAAAATCCCGTTGGCTTTTTTCGCCGCCGCATCACATTGTAGGCTCATGTTTAACTTGTTGTCCACAAGGACTTCAAGGTCTTTTTCGCACATACCTCCCTGGAGACCAGAATATTTTGGCTATATTTAGGCTAAAAGGATACAATAGAATCATGCTAGAAGACCTAGAGAGGCCCCCAACCACTCCTAGAGTTGTTTTTTTCAGCATGGTAAGTGGAACTGTTGATATTGAATCCATGGATAAGGAAATCACATTGTTTGTTGTGTGCCTTCAAGTCTTTTCCAATTTGTGACAACCCTAGGGGTCATACTGTAAAGGCAGTCCCCAGGCTACAAATAAGATAGTTCTGTAGGTTAAGCTGAATTTGTATGCAAGTCAAAACAAGTACATTTTCAAGAGTCCCCCCTCTCTCTCTTGCTCTGTCTGTCTGTCTGTCTGTTTATCTGTCTATCATCTAAGCTTTGGATAGCATAGGGAAGGGTCAACATCCCCATTGTGTTTGTTTTGCTGTCTGTGCCCCTGTTCAGAAGATTTCACCTCACTTTCGGTCCATGTGATAATTGGATTTTGAAAAATCTGGCTTGTGGAAACAAGGATTGGTGAGAAAGCTGCAGTGGAGACACCTTTTCTCCATAACGCTTCCAGGAGTGAATTTCCCTTCCCCAGGGTAGATTTCTCTCACTGCCTGATGTCTCTCCCACAATCTTATCTATGAGTCATTTGTAAGTTAGATGTTTGTAACTCAGGGACTGCCTGTACTTACTTGTTTCAGTAAAACTCCATGTATTTGGCATTATAGCAAAAACAAATACTTAATAGTTTATTACTTCAATTCTTTAAAGAAATAATTCTCAATTTTGCTATTAAGCACACAGAGATCCAATTCCTATTGTTAGTCACTGAATGGTTAAGATTTCCCGACAAATTGACTCAAAATTCAATCATTGATTCAATAGGTCTATTTGGGATCAAATAACATTCTAACTGAACTTGGTGCTATATGTTTTTGAGCTCAGCAGGAACTCCAGCACAGAGGCAGAATTCTTTAATTTTTAATGTCCTTGGTCAGGACCAAGGCTTTACTTTTGAAGTCTCCTTATTTTATGAGGATTGGAGTAGGGATAGGGAATATGGGTAGCCTTCTAGATGTTGTTTAATTTAGCTTCCTGTGCCTATGCTTCCCAGGACTGATAGAAAATGCAGTCCAATAACATCTGGAGAACCACATACTTTATACACCCTGTACTACAAATGATTGCCATCTGAACATTTCACATCAGCTTTCCGATTGGATTAGTGCAAAATGTACCAAATGAATCCTCTCTGGGAACCATAAGGACTAAAAAATGGAAATAGTCAATAAGGGGTTGAAAATGTGCAGTGGACAACTATTTTGGGAGTATTCATTTTGCTTTGCTTTCAGCTTATGTTAAAGACAATCTTCTTGGAGAGGAACAAATAGCTGTAATTATGAGAGACAAGTGTCAAAACAATAACATAGACTTTTCTGTGGTGCTTCAAAATAATAAGACCAGTCCATTGTGAGAATGGCTCAGCTCAGCAGGAAAAAAAGCCAGCTCCTTGACCCTAGTGGAGTGGGGGATATAAAAATTTTGCCTTGGAAAACTTTTAAATGACCTAGAACTTTTTTAAATAGTGTGCTTTTGATAGCTTCACATACTCGGAAATATAAAACTGACTTAAAATACAGTAAGAGTAATGTATCGGTGTCCAAGTATCTTATGTTGACTCTAAGCAGATGAAAGGAGGAAGAATCCATGATTATTCCATATGATTTAATGGGGAAATGATGTTGTGAATATATTTCAAGATTCAAGTTAAGATGCAGATTTCAGCAGGTTAGTAGCCTTCTCCAAATGCTTAACAAGGATGATTATTCAAACTTCTCTATTTTTTGGAGAAGGTGTCAGGAAACTGGAAATTATATGCATATGTGGTGGGATTGTAAATATTTACAAGATTTTGGGAAATGGTTATAAATAGAAAATATTATGAATACAGAAATTAGAAGGAATTCATCAGAAATATTGCTATTAATTAAAAAATATGAAAGGAAAGATAAGAGGGGACATTTTAATAGATATGCTATTAACCGCCACTATCATTAACAGTAAAACATTGAAAAGGGGAAACGATAATACAGATTGATGAATGGTATAAAGAAATCTGGAGAATGACACTGAATGATAAATTTAAAGAAAATGGATTCCCTAGAATCAGCAAAATAATAATCCACTATTACAATAATAAAGCGATCACAAACATATACTTGTTCCCACAATTTATGAAAGATGTTCTCTACAAGAAAGTGGAAGCTCTCCATAAGGAAGCATACAGGAAAATCTGTACATACAAACTTTGTTGGAAATCTACTTTTACAAGAAAGAAAAAGGCACTATTACTTTAAAGAGGAAGTTTGTTTAAAGAAACTTTTTGGAAACTCTTCTACAGGAAAGGAATAGCATTCAGTATTGTGATTATAACAAACTTATGTTTTATTGTATATTACTGCTTGCTGCATCTTTTATAAGTTGTGGGAACAAGTATATGTTTGTGATCACTTTATTATTGTAATAGTGGATTATTGTTTTACTAAAGATAAATTAACATCAAATTTTAAAGTAAAGAAGGAATTGTGTGAAAAAATTACTTTGAAAGTATCTGGAGAAGATTTTTAGAAAAAATATTGGAAAAAGAAGACAGGAATTTACCTCCTTGTGAAGAACTTTTGGTGGGATTTTAGAAGAGATGACTCTCGAGAAGGGGAGCACTGGGATGAAACAACATAAGAGAGGGGGATGTATAGTCATAAGAATGGTGAAATTGCATTCATATATGTTGTCTACATCATTGTTAACCTTTTTCCTTTTAATAAATAAATAAATAAATTTTTAAAAAGGAAGGGAGGATGTCAATCAAAGAAGCAAAGAAATAAAATGCAAATTATCTCAATATATTGAGATACAAAAAGTTTTTCTAAAATTTCCCTGTTTTTGTTTTCCTTTCCTTTTCAGTGTGGGGGACAGTTTAGTTTGTACATCCCTTTGCATCTTTAGAGTTTTCTCATCCATTAAAGTGAATGGGAAAGCCTTTATTAAATGGGAATCTCTCTCTGTGTGTGAGCTACTAGCCCTTTATTACTGTGTATATTGTTAATGTATTTGCGCTGTTACTTTTGTAACATTGTGAGCCGCCCCGAGTCCCCATGGGGAGATGGTGGCAGGATATAATTATTATTATTATTATTATTATTATTATTATTATTATTATTATTATTATTATTATTATTGAAACAGCTCTGCCTTGTATATGTTTTTATTCACAGGCCTGTAAAATTGAAGGCATAAAACTTTTTTAAAACATGTGCTGGCTTTATAGAAATTTGGTATTCTAAATCTAAAAATGATCTCAGATTTGCTCCATCAAATCAATTGTTTTCACAATTGGCTTTTACTTTTTTAGTTTGCAATATGTAACTGAGTAAGATTTATTTGGGGAGTAAGAAAGGGGTTAAAATCTTCTGAAAGACTTTCAAAGATACTCTAATTTGCTGATATGCCAGGCAAAATCCATTCAAAAGCACTAAAAGAAATTGGACTGGAACATCATTGTCCACATTGAATCAAAACTGAGTAACAACTGAATTAGAGGGTTGTTGTATGTCTTTCAGGCTGTGTGGCCATGTTCCAGAAGTATTCTCTCCTGACATTTCGCCCACATCTATGGCAGGCATCCTCAGAGGTTGTGAGGTATAGATAAACTAAGTAAGGAAAGGAAAGAATATATATTTGTGTATAGTCCAGGGTGTGGCAAGAGTCCTTTGTCCAACAACTATCATGTCAGACTACACAGAGAAGCCATTGAAATCCACAAGCATGTGGACAACTTCAACAGAAAGGAAGAAACCATGAAAATGAACAAAATCTGGCTACCAGTATTACAAAACTCCAAAATCAAAACAGTAGATGGGAACCAACACTCTGAGAGCAAAGGACAGCTAATGACTGAACAAAGGATGCCCCCAGGCAAGAGACAAAAACCTTTCCAATGCTAATTAGGGTGATTAACTGAAACATTAATGCTGGCTTCCCAGTGACAAAGGACTCTTGCCACACCCTGGACTCTACACAGATATATATTCTTTCCTTTCCTTACTTAGTTTATCCATACCTCACAACCTCTGAGGATGCCTGCCATAGATGTGGGTGAAACGTCAGGAGAGAATACTTCTGGAACATGGCCACACAGCCCGAAAGACATACAACAACCCTGTGATCCCAGCCATGAAAGCCTTCGACAAAACAACTGAATTGATAAAACTATCAAATTTCAAAAAAACAAACAAAACCAAAACTGTGTGTGGTACAACATTTTTATTCTGTTCTTAAAATTCTGCACCAAAACTGCATTATAAACAGCTACAACATTCTAAAGAAGTATTTCATCACAGACCTATATTGTCATTCTGAAACTGAGCATCCCAATGTATGTGTTTGTATATTAAAAATTGACCAGAGTTCTTTGTATAGATCATTTGCTTCTATGGGATCTCTCCTCAAAGGATGATAGAGAAGGTGATAGCCTGTTTCTCCTTCTCTCATATTCAGCTTTTCAGATTCAGAATGACTGAATAAGACTTTCATGACTGATTTCTGCTTTTCTGTGTTTCATTTCTCTCTGGCCCCTCTGACTGTGATCCACTCACATATACTCAAGTATGTTACTGTGATGTGCTGGCTGAGATACCATTTGATGCATCTGATCAACTCTACTCTCATGCACAAAAGGTTTAGCATTCCTAAACATGTCACATTTTTCCACAAGACTGTCTTGTTTTGGCTGCAACAGCTAGCACAGCTACCCCTTGGGATTGGTTTTCCTTCTCCTTATATCCGTTACATGTTTGCCAAATCAAACTTGTAGGCTCACTTTCTCTTCTGGCTGGCAGCCTCAGCAAGATCTCAAGAGTTTCAATTTCTTTTTATAGTACACTATTACTCCTCTGAAGCTGATCTTCATCAAACATGACCTTTCTGTAGGTTCACATTGCTCGACTATAAATTAAATACGAGGAACTTGGTTTAAGATTAGCATTGGTGTCAATCAGAAATCTTGCCTCGCACATCTGCTCTGTTGCAGCCACAGATAGGACATTAAGGAACCTGGCAGATGGTGAAAACTTTAAAGTCAACAGGATTTCCAGGAAACTTCCTTTGGCAGCACCAAATTGGATTGTTTTCTTTTTCAATGCAAGAAATTGGTTAAATCAAAAATCTGACATCCCCATTGCTTACCGTATATACCCGAGTATAAGCCGACCCGAATATAAGCCAAGGCACCTAATTTTACAACAAAACTGGGAAAACTTATTGACTCGAGTATAAGACGAGGGTGGGAAATGCAGCAGCTACAGGTCAATTTCAAAAATAAAAATAGATACAGTAGAGTCTCACTTTTCCAAGCTAAACGGGCCGGCAGAAGCTTGGATAAGCGAATATCTTGGATAATAAGGAGGGATTAAGGAAAAGCCTATTAAAGATCAAATTAGGTTATGATTTTACAAATTAAGCACAAAACTTCATGTTATACAACAAATTTGACAGAAAAAGTAGTTCAATATGCAGTAATGTTATGTTGTAATTACTGTATTTACGAATTTAGCACCAAAATATCACGATATATTGAAAACATTGATTACAAAAATGGCTTGGGTAAGCGAGGCTTGAATAAGTGAGACTCAACTGTAGTAATAAAAGTGTATTATTTGAGGCATCAATAGATTTAATGTTTTTGAATATTTATATAAAACTGTAATTTAAGATAATAATAAGACTTTAATAAGATAAGACTGTCCAACTCTGAATACCTATATACTCAAGTATAAGCCGACCTGAATAGAAGCCGGCCAGGACCCTCACTCGAGTATAAGCCGAGGGGAGCTTTTTCAGCCCTAAAAAAGGGCTGAAAAACTAGGCTTATACTCAAGTATATACAGTAAATGTAATTCATTACTAGACTAAAAGAAGGCCATGAGTACATTTCCAAAGACATGAGCACTTGTAACATTTCAGATGTGGAATTCAATACGCAGTGGAAAATAAGGAAGTAATATGCAAACACAATTGTCTCTTTATTCACAATCTAATCTTTTTTGTTTTTGTTGTTTTTAAGAGGTATTTTTATTTCCTATCAATTCATCACTGTTCCAGTTAAAGATTAGATTACATGTTGTATTCTACTTTAAATATTAGAAGTTTTCTTCTAATATTTAAATTGTAGATTGATATATCCTAGCTGTGGGGTCATAACTAACTGTTTGTACTTAGAACCATAAAATGGTAGAATAATAGAGTTGGAAGAGACCACATGGGCCATCTAGTCCAACCCCCTGCCTGCCAGGTATTGGAGAACCTTGGTCAAAAACTATAATAGATTATTATAATATTTGGATGATATAGTTCTTGAAGGAAGCAGAGAGAAATTTCAACAGTTTTCACCCCTCTTGTGAGAAAGTCTTTGATAACAGCCAAATTTTCAGGATAAAATTCACATCTAGATTTTATTACATAGACAAAAGCATTTTTGTGTGCTTGAAAATGCTCCATCTCCTCTTCCTTCTCTTTTTGCACAGTGTACCGTATATACTCGAGTATAAGCCGACCCGAATATAAGCCGAGGCACCTAATTTTACCACAAAAAAACTGGGAAAACATTGACTCCAGTATAAGCCGAGGGTGGTAAATTTCAGAAATAAAAATAGATACCAATAAAATTACATTAATTGAGGCATCAGTAAGTTAAATGTTTTTGAATATTTACATAAAGCTCAAATTTAAGATAAGACTGTCCAACTCTGATCAAATCATTATTCTCATTTTCTTCAATGTAAATGTGCTTACGTATCCTTTTAATAATAATAATAGAGTAAAATAATGCATGTAGTAATAATAATAATAATAATAATAATAATAATAATAATAATAATAATAGTTCTAGACACTTGGGAAGTGTTCGACTTGTGATTTTGTGATACGAAATCCAGCATATCTATCTTGTTTGCTGTGTCATAATAAAATAATAATAATAATAAATATAGGAAAATAATACAAGTAATAATAAATAGAGTAAAATGATAAATGCAATAATAATAATAAGATCAGAGTGAAATAGTAAATGTAATAATAATAATAATAGAGTAAAATAAATGTAATAGTAGTAACGATAATAGAGAAAAATAATAAATGTAATAATACCAATTATAATAGAGAAAAATAATAAATGTACCATATATTCTCGAATATAAGCTGGCCCAAATATAAGCCAACCAGGACCCTCACCCAAGTATAAGCTGACCCAAATATAAGCCAACCAGGACCCTCACCCGTGTATAAGCTGAGAGTGGCTTTTTCAGTCTTAAAAAAGGGCTGAAAAACTAGGCTTATACTCGAGTATATACAGTAAGTCCAACTACATTATTTTCAGGGAAGAAAACAGAATTTTTGCTCAGAAATATTGGTGGCATTCAATACTGCAGTTATAGAATCATAACCTGGAGTGCTGGATCTGCAAATGATTTATATTCAGTAAAACTGTATAGTTTTAATCTTAACTTACATAAATGCCACCCAGCCCACCTTAACAGACAGCTGCTCGATGGAACAAAGTAAATTTCTAATTTGGGAGCAAGGGGTGATTTTTTCCTTTCCTTTTTGACTTAGTGAGGCTGTAAAAACAGAAGCAAGCCTTTATCACAGCCTTTCTCACTGACAAAAGAGGAAAGGGAATGTTTGGAAATATTATCTCCATCTCTAGAACTTATGTAAGTTGTTTATGGTCATTATAACAACATTTTCGGTGAAGAAGCCCTCCAAAGACCGATGAGGAAGACAATTGCAATGAATACAATTCAGCTTGGTCATACCTAACTTAGGGCATATCCATTTGGGCCAAATGAGGTGAGGCCAGTGTGAATGAACTACATGATGCCATGGACTTGTTCCCATTATCTAAGGTTGGGAAATGCTCTGGAATTTACCCATCACTAACCTAAAGCTTTCCCACACTTTGGAGATTTGTAAATAGTTGGGCTAGTTCTGATTCAGAACTTGTCACTGCTGTTTGTATGACCATCCTGCTTTCCCCAGGCTGAGTGACAGGGAATGGCACTTACTATCACCATCCTGTTCCCATCATAGTCAAGACCACAAGGCATAAAATTACTCATGGCCATCACTCATCGCTAGTCCTGATGCTTGCCAAAGTACCAGCAAAATTTGGAGAAGAGAAGAGAGGAGAGGAGGGAAAGGAAGCGGGTGATGTGGAGCTTAAAGGATGTACATGCAGACTCTCCTGGAGTCCATTCCAGATCAATCTCGGAATAAGTGGACTATGTAAATGTGCTCTAGGTGAGATTGACACAGATTTACCAAACACTAGATAAATCCCCATCCCAGTGTTTCAGTGGGATTTAGAAAATTATTATTATTATT